>NC_057799.1:312238288-312892851 GCF_018294505.1 Triticum aestivum
GAATCCACCGCAACTACGATGCATGTTAAATTATCCCGCGGTGAACATATGTTACCATGGGAGGGATGTTTTAATTTTGAAAAAAAAAACAAAGATCATTAAGACGTTTGAGTGCATTGATTGATTTTCTAGGGGTATAATGTGCAAAAATCAAATTTGAGCTACATGCACACGTGACAGTGCACCTAAATGGATTGCAAAAACACATGTGTCTCACTGGGTGCATGTTTACTCCCCATACAAGAAATTTCAAACATTGAGAATCTTGATTTTAAATTCTAGTACAACCAAAACTTATTTGAAATTCATGAAACTTATCGTGTTGTCATACGGACACCAATACAAAGTGTCATTGTACTTTTTTTGTCAAATTTGAGACGAGTTTTGATGTAATCTTTATCTTCTTACAAATGGGAGATTATTAACAATTGGGAACCAATATAACAAACGGATTATATATTCGAACCGTGAACGATAGACCAACAATGGATACATGCCATGCTTCAGTTAAGCAATAAAGCGGCAGCATTAATCATCCAAATAGAAAAACAATATACATGCCGCCATGCAACCCGTGTGCCGTGCGAGCTGGCGTGAGTTGACGGGACGCATGCGAGCAGTCCTCGTGCAGGCAGACCGGGAGGCGTGGGTGCAGGTGTGTGAATTGACAGGTGGCGTGCTCGCTGCGTAGTGTCATCGGGAGGCGTGCGAGTAGCTATGTGAAACGACGGTTGGCATGCCAGTAGTCCAGTGTGCAGGCTCACCGGGAGGCGAGCCAGCGGTTTGACCGCCACCTGCCTCTCTCCAACTACTCCATATTAATGGCGCGCCCGAGCGGCCGCACCCCCATCCTCGCCACACACACAATCCTGTCTCTCTGCTTGCATCCTCGACGCCGCTCTCAGTCCTCAAAGCCGTCAGTGTATGAGGATGTTGCGGAAGCACCCCGTCGGAGGGAGTGGCGACGTCAGGGCTGCTGAAGAACCGGAGCATGGCATGGAGATGGAGACAGAGGTTGCCATCACCGCCAGCAAGGTATCGCTGCACCCTGACATCGTCGACGGCGTCAAGCTTCCACAACCGGAGGCAGAGGTCCACACCGACTCCGGGTGATGACTCGAGCGACGACGCCGGCGATGACTCCGACGACCACTCTGGCGACGATGGACAACTGGTTAGTCATCTATAACCATTTACGTGTCAAATAGATCCTAGGGGTTCTCTTCTTACTCCTGCCTCCCCCTTTTTGGAATAGAAATCCTATGGTTATGTTCTCCCAATCCATGAAATGTGAGTAAGTTTCATTAGATCCGTGTAGTGTATTGATTGTTTGAATGGTACAAGTGATAAGTGGTTAGTTGTTTCATCTATGCAAATGATTTCTGCTAGTAATCCGACTAGGGTTAGTGTTTGTGCTAATAATTCCTAGCCAGGACTTGACAATTGATTTTGAATGACCTACATATATGTTTGTGCCATTATTTTCTTCGAGATTGGTCTGTACATAGACGACTGTGCTTAAAAATCGAACCATAATCTCTGGATATGTATAAAAATAGCCATAAATTCTTAATCCTACTTCACTGCACGTAAACATTGATTTGATGCCAAATTTTGGCAACTACCAAATGTTCGCTAGAGATTAGTTTGTAAACATTAATTTGACACCACATTTTTTTACTATTTGTATAGGTGCTATCTGATGATGTGGACAGCGAGGATGAAGATGGCCGGAGGTGGTACAAGAGGAAAATCCTGAGGGAGCTTTATGCAGGAATGCATAACAGGCATATTAGGACCTGGGACGGCGGCTATCGATGCCCATTTTGCAACTACAAGCTTCATGACGCGTATGAAAGTGTTCTGGCGCATGCAAGAGGATGAGTCATTGGCTCCTTCAAGCAAAAGCATTCTCGCAGGGTGGCGCACGGCGCGTACGTCGAGTACCTGGAGAAGCTTCGGGATCGTGCCGGCAGATGAGATGAGATGTGGGATCAAACTATGTACGCTTGGGTATGCTTAATGATGGTTGAGCTATGCTTGTGTACGCTTATTTTATATGTCTGAGTATGCTTCATCTATGTTTACTTATGTCTAAATGTGGGATATGGATGCAATCAATTCGGTTGATGGAACCTACCTCCGTCCTGATTTATTGGTCCCCTTTGTAATATGTGTTAAATTTTGACCAAAGATTTTGAAAGTGCAACTAATCCCCAGGTGGTTTTGGTAATTCACAACAACATATAGCTCATTGAACTAATATCCATTCAAGTTAAATATTTCAGAAAGTTCAATGATTGGCATGGCATGGACTAGAGATGTGGACCCCTCAAAATGCTAAGGACAAAGATTGACAAAGGCTCAAGACTCTTCATTTTCATTTTAGTGATCGAAGATCACATTGAGTCCATAGGAAAGCCAATACTATTAAAAGGGGATGAGGTGTTACTTAATGGTCTACCTGCTCAAAGTGCTTAGTGATATTGCTCCAAAACCCTCAGCCACTTTATCATTTCCACATATGTCCAAAACCTAAAGTCAAACTCGGCCCCACCGATTTGATATATCCGGCGCCGACGAGTTCATTTGACCTAGCCACCGCCAGAAACCCTAGACAATTCAGTCTCATCGATTGGGATCTCGGTCTCACCGAGATGGCCTTACAAACTCTCTGTTGCCTGTTGTAATTATTTCGGTCTCACCGAAATGTGCAATCGGTTCCATTGAGTTTGCTTGACCAACTCTCTGTTTGGTCATTGCTGAAATCGGTCTCACCAACTTTATGCAATCGGTCTCACCGAGATGAGGTTTTTCCCTAACCCTAGCACATTGGTCCCACCGAGTTGATCATGTCGGTCCCACCAAGATTCCTAACATTCACATTTTGAACTGAA
Organism: Triticum aestivum; assembly: GCF_018294505.1. Lineage (NCBI taxonomy): Eukaryota > Viridiplantae > Streptophyta > Magnoliopsida > Poales > Poaceae > Triticum > Triticum aestivum. Next base: position 312,241,186 of record NC_057799.1, read on the forward strand.
TCGGTCTTACCGAGTTCTTCTATTCGGTCTGACCGAGTTGGGTCAAATGTGTGTAACGGTTGGATTTTGTGTGGAGGCTATATATACCCCTCCACCCCTTCTCCATTCAAGAGAGAGTCATCAGAACGTGCCTACACTTCCACTACTCATTTTGTGAGAGAGAACCACCTGCTCATGTGTTCAGACCAAGACATTCCAATCCAACCACAAGAATCTTTCCACTCAAGTTGCTTTCCAGTCAAATCATCTTTCGACGATAGCCAAATCTGTGAGAGAGAGTTGAGTGTTGGGGAGACTAACATTTGAAGCACAAGAGCAAGGAATTCATCATCAACACACCATCTATTACCTTTTGGGGAGTGGTGTCTCCTAGATTGGTTACGTGTCACTTGGGAGCCTTCGACAAGATTGTGGAGTTGAACCAAGGAGTTTGTAAGGGCAAGGAGATCGCCTACTTCGTGAAGATCTACCCGAGTGAGGCAAGTCCTTCATGGGCGATGGCCATGGCGGGATAGACAAGGTTGCTTCTACGTGGATCCTTCGTGGGTGGAGCCCTCCGTGGACTCGCGCAACCGTTACCCTTCGTGGGTTGAATTCTCCATCAACGTGTACGTACGATAGCACAACCTATCGGAACCACGCCAAAAATCTCCGTGTCTACATTGCGTTTGCCTTCTCCAAACCCTTCCCTTTACCTTCATATGCAATGTTTTAATTTCCGCTTCTACACTCTTAGAATTGCATGCGTAGGTTGATTGCTTGACTTGTGCTAAATTGCTAAAATCTGCCAAGACTTCAAATTGGGAAAAGGTTAGATTTTTATTTGGTCAAGTAGTCTAATCACCCCCTATAGACCTACTTTCGATCCTACAAGTGGTATCAGAGCTTTGCTCTCCAATTGCCTTGATTTCCATAGCTTTGGTGATCATAGCACTACTGCAGGATGCTGCTAACGGGACACTATGATCAGACACCCTTCGACAAAACTATGTGCGATGCATTAATCGCAAACGATGATGTAAAATAACCGTCAAAAAAGTTGCAAAACATTTGCGATGAAGGATACATCAAACACGGTCCAGATTTTAGTTCCGTGTGCGATGAGGGGCATACGGTTCAGTTGAATGAACTATTTGCGATGAGGCAAAACAAAAGAAACGGGCAGCCAGATGAAGGTGTGTGCGATATACAGCATACGGTTCACTCGGATGAACTATTTGTGATTATGCAACACAAAAGAAACGTTCAGCCAGATCAAGGTGTGTGCGATATACGACATACCGTTCACTTGGATGAACTATTTGCCTTGAGCCAAGAGAACAGAAACAGTTCAATTCAATAGGATGTGTGATACGTGGCAAACGGGTCTATAATCAGAAATGTGTGTGAAGACCGATAATAATACAGACGATTGCTACTAATAAGCCGTGTGTGTTCTGGGCAAACGCTTGGTGGTATAGAATTGTCAGCGGTTGATGAAATCATCACCGACGGGTTCCCCAGAATGGTCCGTGTGCGATGTCATTGCACACAGAACAACAACATATGTACATATAACTTATAAGGACTTGATTCCATAAACAGATTGAACATCCAATTACATATGTGGTTAGTACACACATGACCTTTGCACACACCAAAGTATGTTCGAAAATGCCTAGAAAACTCAAATAATGTATAAAAAGGCAAAACGAACCGTCAATAATTTCATATTACTATAGTTGCATGTTTCCTCTGTAAAATAAATCAAGGCGGGAAGAGACAGCGTATGTCGTTTCGCACACATAGGTGACAAGGTCCCTCTCGGAACCATGAGCCTTTTTGGGAGAAGCTCCAATTTGTAAGAAGTTTGTACCAAAACTAGTCCCAAATTGGACTAATTTTTTACCACAACATGTTGGTGCTATGTCATAACACCATGCCGAGTTTCATGATTTTGAGGCGAGTTTTGGATTTACTGTAATTTTAAAACCAGGTTTCTCAATGTTTACTGTCGAGTCGGCACCGCCCTGGATAGGCTTTTTCCTCGTGGGTCCCAAATGACAAATCCAAATCTATCACTACGACGCAACTTTCCTTATTAAGAATTAGAGCCCATTTGGTGTGCTAGCTGAAAATAAGTTTGTGGGTGCTGGTGGGCACTAAGAACTTGCGGTTCCGTAATGAACAAAGATCTCAAGGATCCCGCGAGAGTGAGGTTCTTTCCCTATGTTGTGAATGCTTATAATATTTATGTCTCAATTAAAGAAATGGCAAGCCATTGGCCCAGTATGAAAGAAAATATGGGTCAAAGCCGAGTTGAAAAGGGCAACAATATCTAACTCCAGCTTACAAACAGTACAAAAGCACGAGGATTAATTGCTCATCAGGTTTAGACAAAATCCAGATTGAACAGGACAATGACATCTAACTCAACCAAAGTTTTCGGCAGTCACAATCAAATGGTTCGGTTTGATCCATAAAATCAAGATCCCGGGCCAGAAATTCTATTGGTCCACGATGACAATCTGTTGTAAATAGGAGCCGGGCACGATCAGAAACCCTGAGGTCCACCTGAAAATTCTTTTTATGCTGTTCAACACTTGCAGCCGTAAGAAACTTCTTGTCGAAAAACTTAATCCTCATGGATAATAGTGCCCTCACATTCAACATGAAGAATGTGACAAAGCTAGTGTTTGCATTGTTGCATGCATATCCTTCCAGCGTTACTGTCTTCAAACAAATGTCATGAGATCTAAGAAAATCCCGGTGCTTCTTGAACCACTGATTGGTTATACTTTTTTCTCCATGTGTTAGTGCCCAAATAGAGATGAAGATTGGAAACACTTAATGTCTAAAAAAGATTATGTTGAAGGAGTGATAGCTGGACGATTAATTATAGTACATTATATATGGGCTTTCAATGTGCGTGAAATCATCACATTTATATACAAATTCTCCAGACATGGAAAGCATTGCAGCAAGCCAATAATCGTGTTCAGATCAAAACACCACATACTGATATGTAAGGTCTTGACAGAATCCACCACCACTAATAGGATGGACAAGCTATTCATTGAGCATAGAACATAATATTAGTACCAAAAGTGTACTCCAAGATGATACTTATGCGCACAAATGATAAAAGCAGATTACAAATGTTTACGTGAATAATATACAATACCTCAATAGGTGTGGAGCCAAGCACCATCTTGAACCATCTAAAAGGATCACGAATTGCACCCAAGGTCTCCGGTTTAGGCTCAAAGACTACAGTTATTTGCGAAGCTACTATAATAGAATCAAGGAGCAACCTTTGAAGTGAAGGGGCATCTTCAATGATGACATCATGTCCAAAAAAGCAAATCCCCATGCTTACAAGGTGGGGAGACTTTATTTTGAGACAACGGATACGAATTTCTATTCCAAAAACAAGCAGGAAGCGCTCCAGGGAAGATCAGCTGGAGTGGATGATTCTGTGCAGTGCGGCCTCCGACAGATCAACCACCACAAGCGCAAGTTTTTTTAGAAGTGGGAGTCGAAGCAATTGTACCAGATTGTCTGCTAGATGGCACCGAGCGAAGGTGGCGGTGTGGAGAGAGGAGGAAAACCACGAGATGGACATCGGTGGTGTGGGCACAGATACATCGGTTCGTGCTATGCTACATACATAGTCATGGTAGACCTGAAGCTGCTGGAGTTTATTGAATTGACGGGATGTCAGCCAGGCGGCCACCGTGCAGGGTATGTCCATCAGGTAGCATGCCGGGATGCAGATGCGTTGAACGGAGCCCTGGTGGGAGGAGATGATGGCTCCAGGGAATTCGGAATCATCATCGACAGATAGTTGCCGACATGCGAGATTAAGAGGCGTGGCGCGCCACAGAGTGCGCCACCGAGATGCGAGGACTTGTGTGTGACAGCCATCCTTGGTGGGGAGAAGGGAGATGATCTCCCCAAGGATGCCGTCCGGGAGATTGCTGATGTGGTCCGCTGGAGATTCTACTGGTTCCTCAGGTCCAGGGGCCGCTTCTGGCCGCACAGCCGGGTCCAAGATCTACATCCGGCGACGGCGCCGGCCGGAGCCTCATCTGTGTACATACCAATCTGAAAGAAAAAATGACATAAACATACATGTAGGACTTTCAAAATCAATTCTCAAGATCTGGAAGAAAAAAAGGCACAAACATATATGTAGGACATTCAAAATCAATTCTCAAGATCTGGCCATGAATTATTAGCATGCAAGCTAACCCTAGTCGGATTATTAGCAAACCTCATTTGTACAAAACAAACAATTAATCACTAACTCTATACGGATACCATTCAAACAATCAATACACTACGTGCATCTAACGGATCTTAATTACTCTGATTTCATGGAATGAGAGAACATAACAATAGGATTTGTATTCCAAAAAAAATTATAGAGGGGGGGAGTAATCAGAGAAAACACATGATATGTTTGCCGCACAAATGGGTATATAGATGGCTAACCAGTTTTCCGTCGTAGTCATAGTCGTTGCCGGAGTTGCTGTTGGCCTCCGGCTCTGGATATGGGGGAGGGGCACGACGGCACCGACGAAGTCAAGGTCGTGCTGCTGCTAGCGCGAGACCTTGTCTGACACAACCCTAGAATATTGCTTGTATTAGTTGCATGATAGAGCACTCATGCATCATGGCTAAATTCCTGAAACTTGGAATTGAGGAAAGTGGAATCCTTAAAAACTTAAATAAAAAGGGCAAAGAACCCTGGAAATCGCATTCTTTGTTTCCAAGATGTCCTTTTGCAATGTTTGAGAATTTTGGCAAGAGCTATATATCAAACCAAAATTTAGGAACATTTTTTAGGAATTATTTTTGGGACTTTGAATTTAAACCAATAGCTATTTGAATTTGAACATATATTCATATAACTAGAATATACTTTCAAATACTTCTGAAATAGTTTATGTGCCTTGGAAAAGTCAATGAAGCAACATAAATAAATTCAGAGGAAGTTTGGCACTTGTTTTTTTCAAAACAGTGGCAAATGAACTAAATGAAATAACAGAAAACTAAATTTATTGAAAATAGAAAGGAGAGAGAAAGGAATTACATGGCGCTTACCAACAGCCCAGAGGCCCAACACTGTGCAGCCCAGGAGATGGCCCAGCCCACCACCGCTGCCACTCATCTCCCACCTCGCGCCAGAAGAACGCGAGGCGTGTGTTCACCCCACACCGGCACACGCTCGGCCACCTCCTGCTTCCGTCGCTGCCCCGACGCGTCTGGACGATGCCACGCATCACCCCGAACCCTCTCGCCAACTCCCTCGTCCTCATACCCTCCTCTCTCTCGCTCTGCACCTCGTGCCTGAGCGCCACCATCGCCGCCGACGCCGTTCGCCACGGGCACAGCCACCGCCTACCCCCCCCAACATGTCCAGCAGCTCCGCCATTGACGTCTACGCCTCCTCAAGGACACACGAGCCGCCGGAAGCCCCTGAATGTCCTCACCGAGCGCGTCTTCAACTTCCCGACGATGAGATCGCCTCCGCCGCCCAGCTCGCTTCGGACCTCCTCCGAGCTCGCTGTCTGCACCGCTGCAACCGCTGTGAGCCTGCCTACCGAACCACCCTCACCGTTGTTTCGTTTGCACGCCGTACCTACTGCTCCGCCGACGACCGAAACCCACCGCCGCACAAGCTCGACGCCGGCATCACTCCGGTGACCATTTGGTCACGCGCGGCGTCCAATGAGTTCATGACCGCACGTAGAGCATGGCTAGCGTGTTAGTTGGCTCGTTTGCACACTGCAACACCAAACCCGCAACCCACCCGAGCTCCGGCCGCCGCATCCGTGCTCGCCGCCGTCGACTCCGGCCACCATAGGCCCGGCCACCCCCACCATTCAGCGTGCGCCGGCAAGGCCTCTCCAACGCGCCCATCCGCGGCTCGAACTGTGCCTCGTAGCGCAATCCCGAGCACCATCGTCGTCCCTGGCCTCGCCGGCAATGAGCCGCAGGTCAACTCCGCGCGGGGTTGACCCCGTTCTGACCAGGGTTTGACTTCCCCCCTGACCCACCGACGTGTGGGCCCAAGCCCCCTCTTTAATTAGTGTTAAGTTAGTGTTAATTAACTTAGTTAAGTAGATTAGACACTAACATGCGGGCCCAGGTTCTAATTAAACTTAGGTTAGTTAGTTAGTCACTGACCTGTGGACCCCACCCGTCAGGGACTCTGGGTGGCCCTGTTGACCTTGCTGACGTCGTCATGACGTGGTGCTGACGGAGTAATGCTTTCTAGGATTTTAATAAATCAGAAATGATTTATTGATTCCAGAAAATGTCCTAAACTTCTAAAAATCATAGAAATTCAACCGTAACTCCAAATCAAATAATTTATAGATGAAAAATGATCAGAAAAATCCAATCTATCCATCTGTACTGGTTTCATGCATGTTAAAACAACTTAACCTTGTTGTTTAGTTCAAAACATCATAAGGCACTATTTAAATTCATAATTTGAATTTGGGGTTGAACCTTTGGTTCAAAATGAACCAAACCCATCTGGTTGTAGTTGCATTAGGCCAACACACTCATATTACCATGTCATGATCATGCATCATATTGTGCATTGCATTGATTGTGTTCTTCCTTGTTTGCCGGTAATTGTCCCCTCTCAGTAGACGTGGTTCCGACGATGAGATCGATGACACCGATGAAGAGCTATACTATCTTCAGAAGTGCCAGGCAAGCAAAAAACCCCTTGTTCATTCCGAGATAATCCCACTCTCTCGCTCCTGCTCTCTTTTACTTCATTAGGACAACAACGATTCAACTGTTACATGCTGCGGTAGTTGAACCCCTTTCCTCTGCATGACCTGTCATTGCCACAGTAAATAGATGAAACCCACTAGCATGAGTAGGAGTTGTTTGAGCCCTGATGTGCCTACTCATTCATGCTTGCTTGTCATGCCTGCTACTACATAGAGTTGAGTCAGGTCTGATTCGTCGGTGATGAATCGGAGGTGTGTGAACATGTCTTACTGTTGAGAGCTAAGTGTGTGAACACGATTTGGTAAAGGTAGCGGTGAGAAGCCATGTAGGAGTACATGGTGGGTTGTCTCATTGAAACCGTCCTCAGGAACTGAGTTCTGTGTTTGTGATCCATGAACAGCTACTACCACACATTGGGATCCTTAATTGACTCTCTCGTCTTCTTAACCACCCTTGTCCTCTGTCCAGGTGTTGCAAGTAGTTTCTGGTGTTTGTAGTATGCTGGAGGCCATGCGCAGCGCTGACCCGCGGGGTGGGCTGTGATGCGGTAGGCACGTGGCACGGTGTACCGGGCGCCCATTTGGTGTCTCGGGAACCCTGCTCACATCGTTCGGGGCCATATGTGGAAACTTTGGCCGGACTCCCTGCGGATGGAACCTGAATAGGCGATAAACCTGGACTAGAGACTTGAGTGTTTAGGTAGGTCGTGGCCGACACCCTCGCCAGGCTTCCGCTTGAAGGTTGCCGAGATACATGACGTGTACATGGCGGTAAGTGGCGAGAGCGTGTGTGAAGAAGTACACCCCTACAGGTTTAACATCATCTATTCGAATAGCCGTGTCCGCGGTAAATGACTTCTGGGTTGCCTATAACAGTTCATAGACAAGTGAAAGTAGATACTCTGAAATGCGCAAGATAAGCGTGAGTGCTATGGATGGCCTTCTCGTAGGGAGACGGGAGCGGATCCATAGTGGTGTATTGGTATGGTGAATATGTGGACTCGTGTGCGCCACCTCAGAAGAGTTATTTGCAGTCGTAGTTCAGGATAGCCACCGAGTCAAAGCTGGCTTGCTGCAGTCAAACTCCACCACCCCCTTTGTTTATACTGATGCATATGTAGCTAGTTCTGATGTAAGTCTTGCTGGGTACATTTGTACTCATGTTTGCCTATTTTATGTTTTGCAGAGAGACGTCAGTCTCGCTAGTAGTTCCACGTGGACTTCGACATTTAGCTTGTTACCTCAGCTACGGTCTTGTACCCTTGGGAGGGTCGTGTAGATAGACAGGCTTCTCAGCCTTTTTCATTTGTAGTTGTCTATACTCAGACATGTTAAGCTTCCGCATGTGCTTTGACTTGTATGCTCTGAATGTTGGGTCATGAGAACCATGTTTGTAATATCTCGCTCCTTGGAGCCTAATGAATAAATAATTTGAGTCGTAGAGTTTTGTTGTGATGCCATGTTGTATTTACACATATCGAGCATATTTTGTGTATGATTGAAATGCTTATTATGTGTGGGATCCGACAACCAAGTTGTGTATCCTTGGTAGCCTCTCTTAAGGGGAAATGTAGTCTTGTGCTTCCATGAGCCATAGTAGTCCGCTACAGCCCAGTTCACCGGAGTCCTGCTAGCCCAGCACTACTGCACCGGAACACTTGACTGGCCGGCATGTGATTCACTTCGTTCCTGTGTCTGTCCCTTCGGGGAAATGTCACGCGGCGACATCCGGAGTCCTGCCTAGCCTACTCCGGCCCGGTACACCGGAGTCCCGTTAGCCCAGTGCTACAACCCGGATTCACACGCTGCTAACTGACATGCTCGATGTTGATTCATGTATGCCTATCCCCGTAAGTTAGTGCCACTTTTGGTTCACGACTAGTCATGTCGGCCCGGGTTCTCTGTCATATGGATGCTAGCGACACTATCATATATGTGAGCCAAAAGGCGCAAACGGTCCCGGGCCATGGTAAGGCAACACCCGTGGGAATACCGTGCGTGAGGCCGCAAAGTGATATGAGGTGTTACCGGCTAGATTGATGTGACTTGGAATCGGGGTCCTGACATCTTTGCTATCAGAGCCTGACTGCCTGTAGGATTACCAAGCCAAACTGGTCGAAGTCGTGTCTAGAAATGCTCTAGTTATATAAGGGAATTGATTGTGGAAGGGAACGTAAGGCTCTTTTTACTCCTTTACCCTATGCCTTCTGATCAGAGTCAACCTCTTCTTTTCTACGGGAATTAATAACTAGGCTTCTCATCTTTCTATCAGGATCACGTGTTACTAATCCGTAGACTTATAGGATTGTTGGTTAAGCCTCAGTTTTGTTCCTACTACTTCCGTGTGTTAACAGTTGGTCTCGGAACCTTGTTATTGTGATGTTGAGTGGTTATGCAACCATTTTGCAGGATGTCTCAAATCTTTTTGAGCATTTACAGCCGTTATGCTGTCCAAGTCATCCCAGGTTTCTAAATAGTCTGATGCATTTGTAAATCCCTTTTTTCCGATCCCGATATCCTTTTAGGCCAGATTAACCACACTAATTGCTGAGTTGAGGTACTCCATCGCCTCGACATACATGTTGGAGCTATTATTATGACCCTAGGTGTCTTAGAGAACCACCCAGTAATCTAGCAATGCTTTGTATCCCAAGTGTGATGATTCTGGCCATTATTCTCGAAAGCATCCCATGATGCCATTTAGTTAGTAGGCATTCTATTCCTGGGTTCTTGAACCCAAGATTCACTCTACTTAATCGTGTAGATAGTGTTGCTCGTTCCTTTAGGATATTAGTAACCTTGCGACAGTCCTCGAGATCCGTGGAATCTCCTTCTTCCAAATACCATGAACCATTAAGGCAGAAGTTATTTGAACAAAAGATAACAATCAGAGTACTCTTGAGGAGTTCTCCATTCATAAGTGTGACTCTGCCAGTCCTACCTCTCTGCATGGGTTATCCGGAAGAAGCATGTTGAACTTGGTTCAACATACTAATCTATGCATCCACAACTCAGAAAGTTATATGTTCCTTGAGTTGACCCTCCTCAGATGTATTCTGACCCTAGTCTATCAATTGATAGTCAGGAATAGTTGTGCATTCGTGTTCATCGATGCCTATTATTCTTGTGGTCCGTCAAGCCATTCTATTCCGGAATGACTAGGAGAAACAAACTCCAGTACCTCGTCCATTTCTAGGATTGGGTCAAAGTAGTTGTATCCCGCAGATCAAAATGCCAATCCAGCTTTTGTTCTGTTCTACCTCGGAGTATCACCCTCTTTCATAACAAGAGTATTGTGAGAATTGCACACACCAACAAATGAATTCTTGACGCAGTGATACTTCTTGCCATCATTGTTCATTCCTCGGTTCTCGTGTTATTGTAACTGGAATGCCGACAAGTGAATCGTGATGTGTGAAATCAATACTCCTAGCAACCCCGTTGCTTGGTAGTTAATGGACATTAATATCATCCTTAGCGTGTTCGTTATTGAATCACTATATTAGGATTGATTGTGCTACCCTGTCCTTATTTCTGGTGCACTCTTCGACCAAGAGTTAGGATTGTATCAATCCCTTTCCTATTTAGTTTTATCGTCTTGCTCTAAAAAGCAAGATTGTTCTCGAGCTTAGTAACATATCGGTGGTTCGTGATTTTCCAAATATCTTCTCTGAAGTATTACCAGGTTGTTCCCTGATCGCTATGTTAAGTTCGTGATCATGTTGGTTTTCCTCCAAACCACCCATTCTCCAAGAATCTGTGTTGGATACCCTAAGCTAGTTGGCTAAGCCAAACAACAACTTGGAGAGTTGGAAGATAAAGCTTAATCCACTTAGTTCACTCCAAAGGGATATCTGGTGTGTGTGTGTGTGTGTTGAAGAAAGATGACATCTTCATCGATTGGTCCTCGTGATCAGTTGTTGGATCAATTATCTTGTCAAAACTTTGATTTGAGTATGGGCTATCGTCGAATCAAATCAGAACTAACGATATTCGTAATGTTGTCTTACTCGTGGTTGATCCCTCGAGCATACACCATTACATCTTTTGGTCTGACCGATGCTATCACCTTGTTCACATAATTGTGGAATTCCATTTATATGGAAACCTGGATGAATTGTTGCTGAGCCCCATCGACAACATCCTTATCTTCCCCCTAATTGTGTTGAATATTAAGCTAGCGTTGGAAACTTTGTAAGAATGCCTTCGTGTTCCGTTCATGAAGGATATGTTCAATGAAAGAAGTGACTTCCTTTGATTCACGTGCATTTGATGCAAGTTGCCGCCGTGAATGCGGGAAAGTTTATTTTTGCCTCCTCCGGAATCATCCCAAGTCAGTCAAGCATATGTGTGAAGTATTCTGTGGTTTGGAGACTTGCAACCTTCATCCCATATGTATTCCCTAGCACCCCAAGCCACTGATTGATTTGTTCAAGGAAAAGGAGTTGATGTGCGAATACTAGTTCATGCACAAGACTTCGATATCCTCGTTGATGGTTCCCCACCTGAACTCGGTAGTGTTTTATTATAGGACTACTACGTGGTCATGCTTGTCTTGGACAGCGTGTTCACAGGTTTGTAGCAGAACCAGCTCATGTTTTGGAGCTTGCTATCGTAGTTCATTTCTCGAGAATCTCGCAACATCATCTCGTCGATTTGTGTTGCAACCTATCCTTTTCCAGACATGCTGTCTGAAATATCCTATTACCAACCAGATCTGAATCTCAGGCAGATATGATGGTTGGAACATTCCCAACATTTGCCTTTTATTCCCAGCCTGCACCCGCCATGGTGCCATCCTACCATGGGTCCCATCCATTTCTGTTGATAAGCAAAAATCATCCATTGCGTTGTTTTTAACAAGGTAGTTCACATCATCCATTCAAGTTGGAGTATGCCATTCTTTTGAACCCCTTCCAATGATCGATTGTGATTTGCCTTAGACTGGTATAAAGAGTTTCAATGATCTTTGTATCAAAAGTAATTCTTTTGCCACTTAAGGGGATAGTTCTACGAGTCACCTACCCCAAGGTGCCCGTTATGGGATCATGGCAATTTATCTCCTCGCTACTTTAAAACCCATGCACTATCTCGCTTAAGCGTGGAATTGCTGCCTACCAAAGTGAATCTTCATCCTCTGTTTCTTTTCATCCCTCCCGACGTGTGCTTTGTCCCTCGGCTCAAGAGATGTTTCTACGTCTCATTCTGTGAGTCGATCCTGAGTGATCGCTCTTCAAGGAGATCGTTTTCTGTAGAGTTTCCCTCTGTCGTCATCGTGTTGGATGAAGATCCTGAAAGCAAAGACGTCAAATTCAATTTGAAGCAATGAATCAACATCTCCGATGAGGGCAATTGGATCGAGAAGATTGTGTTGGCTTTGTTTCCCCTCTGACCTCTTACCTCACGTCTTGAATCTCGGGACGAGATTCTTGTTAGTGGGGGTGAGTTGTCACAACCCTAGAATATTGCTTGTATTATTTGCATGATAGAGCACTCATGCATCATGGCTAAATTCCAGAAACTTGGAATTGAGGAAAGTGGAAGCCTCAAAAACTTAAATAAAAAAGGGCAAAGAACCCTGGAAATCACATTCTTTATTTCCAAGATGTCCTTTTGCAATGTTTGAGAATTTTGGCAAGAGTTATATATCAAACCAAAATTTAGGAACATTTTTAAGGAATTATTTTTGGGACTTTGAATTTAAATCAATAGCTATTTGAATTTGAACATATATTCATGTAACTAGAATATATTTTCAAATGCTTCTGAAATAGTTTATGTGCCTTGGAAAAGTCCATGAAGCAACATAAATAAATTCAGAGGAAGTTTGGCACTTGTTTGTTTTCAAAACAGTGGCAAATGAACTAAATGAAATAAGAGAAAACTAAATTAATAGAAAACAGGAAGGAGAGAGAGAAAGGAATTACCTGGCGCTTACCTACAGCCCAGAGGCCGCACACTGTGCAGCCCAGGAGCTAGCCCAGCCCATCACCGCTGCCAGTCGTCTCTCACCTCGCGCCAGAAGGACGCGAGGCATGTGTTAGCCGCACACCGGCACACGCTCGGCCACCTCCTGCTTCCGCCGCTGCCCCGATGCGTCTGGACGATGCCACGCATCACCCCGAACCCTTTGGCCCACTCCCTCGTCCTCATCCCCTCCTCTCTCTCGCTCTGCACCTCGTGCCCGAGCGCCACCATCGCCACCGACGCCGTTCGCCACGGGCACAGCCACCGCCTAGCCCCCCCAACATGTCCAGCAGCTCCGCCACTGACGTCTACGCCTCCTCGAGGACACACGCGCCGCCGGAAGCGCCTGAATGTCCTCACCGAGCGCGTCTTCAACCTCCCGATGACGAGCTCGCCTCTGCGGCCCCGCTCGCTTTGGACCTCCTCCGAGCTCGCTGTCTGCACAGCTGCAACCGCTGTGAGCCTGCCTACCGAACCACCCTCACCGTTGTTTCGTTTGCACGTCGTAGCTACCGCTCCGCCGACGACCGAAATCCACGGCCGCACAAGCTAGACGCCGGCATCACTCCAGTGACCATTTGGTCACGCGCGGCGTCCAACGAGTTCGTGACCGCATGTAGAGCATGGCTAGCGCGTTAGTTGGCTCGTTTGCGCGCTGCAACATCGAACCCGCAACCCACCCGAGCTCCGACCGCCGCATCCGTGCTCGCCGCCATCGACTCCGGCCACCACAGGCCCGGCCACCCCCACCATTCGACGTGCACCGGCAAGGGCTCTCCAACGTGCCCATCCGCAGCTCGAACTGTGCCTCGTAGCGCAATCCCGAGCACCATCGTCGTCCCTGGCCTCGCCGGCGACGAGCCGCGGGTCAACTCCGGCGGGGTTGACCCCGTTCTGACCAGGGTTTGACTTCCCCCATGACCCACCGACATGTGGGCCCAAGCCCCTTGTTTAATTAGTGTTAGGTTTAGTTAGTGTTAATTAACTTAGTTAAGTAGATTAGACACTGACATGCAGGCCCAGGTTCTAATTAAACTTAGGTTAGTTAGTTAGTCACTGAAGTGTGGATCCCACACGTCAGGTTTGACGCTGGGCGGCCCTGTTGACCTTGCTGACATCGTCATGACGTGGTGCTGATGCAGTAATGCTTTCTTGGATTTTAATAAATCAGAAATGATTTATTAATTCCAGAAAATGTCCTAAACTTCTAAAAATCATAGAAATTCAACCGTAACTCCAAATCAAATAATTTGTATATGAAAAATGATCAGAAAAATCCAATCTATCCATTCGTACTGGTTTAATGCATGTTAAAACAACTTAACCTTGCTGTTTAGTTCAAAACATGATAAGGCACTATTTAAATTCATAATTTGAATTTGGGGTTGAACCTTTGGTTCAAAATGACCCAAACCCATCTGGTTGTAGTTGCATTAGGCCAACACACTCATATTACCATGTCATGATCATGCATCATATTGTGCATTGCATTGATTGTGTTCTTCCTTGTTTGCCGGTAATTGTCCCCTCTCAGTAGACGTGGTTCCGACGATGAGATCGATGACACCGATGAAGAGCTATACTATCTTCAGAAGTGCCAGGCAAGCAAAAACCCCCTTGTTCATTCCGATATAATCCCACTCTCTCGCTCCTGCTCTCTTTTACTTCATTAGGACAACGACAATTCAACTGTTACATGCTGCGGTAGTTGAACCCCTTTCCTCTGCATGACCTGTCATTGCCACAGTAAATAGATGAAACCCACTAGCATGAGTAGGAGTTGTTTGAGCCCTGATGTGCCTACTCATTCATGCTTGCTTGTCTTGCCTGCTACTGCATAGAGTTGAGTCAGGTCTGATTCGTCGGGGATGAATCGGAGGTGTGTGAACATGTCTTACTGTTGAGAGCTAAGTGTGTGAACACGATTTGGTAAAGGTAGCGGTGAGAAGCCATGTAGGAGTACATGGTGGGTTGTCTCATTGAAACCGTCCTCAGGAACTGAGTTCTGTGTTTGTGATCCATGAACAGCTACTACCAGACATTGGGATCCTTAATTGACTCTCTCGGCTTCTTAACCACCCTTGTCCTCTGTCCAGGAGTTGCAAGTAGTTTCTGGTGTTTGTAGTATGCTGGAGGCCATGTGCAGCGCTGACCCGCGGGGTGGGCTGTGATGCGGTAGGCACGTGGCACGGTGTACGGGCGCCCGTTTGGTGTCTCGGGAACCCTGCTCACATCGTTCGGGGCCGTATGTGGAAACTTCGGCCGGACTCCCTGCGGATGGAACCTGAATAGGCGATAAACCTGGACTAGAGACTTGAGTGTTTAGGTAGGCCGTGGCCGACACCCTCACCAGGCTTCCGCTTGAAGGTTGCCGAGATACATGACGTGTACATGGCGGTAAGTGGCGAGAGCGTGTGTGAAGTACACCCCTGCAGGGTTAACATCATCTATTCGAATAGCCGTGTCCGCGGTAAATGACTTCTGGGTTGCCTATAACAGTTCATAGACAAGTGAAAGTAGATACTCTGAAATGCGCAAGATAAGCGTGAGTGCTATGGATGGCCTTCTCGTAGGGAGACCGGAGCGGATCCATAGTGGTGTATTGGTGTGGTGAATATGTGGACTCGTGTGCGCCACCTCAAAAGAGTTATTTGCAGTCGTAGTTCAGGATAGCCACCGAGTCAAAGCTGGCTTGCTGCAGTCAAACTCCACCACCCCCTTTGTTGATACTGATGCATATGTAGCTAGTTCTGATGTAAGTCTTGCTGGGTACATTTGTACTCATGTTTGCCTATTTTATGTTTTGCAGAGAGACATCAGTCTTGCTAGTAGTTCCGCGTGGACTTCAACATTTAGCTTGTTACCTCAGCTACGATCTTATACCCTTGGGAGGGTCGTGTAGATAGACAGGCTTCTCAGCCTTTTTCATTTGTAGTTGACTGTACTCAGACATGTTAAGCTTCCGCATGTGCTTTGACTTGTATGCTCTGAATGTTGGGTCATGAGACCCATGTTTGTAATATCTTGCTCCTTGGAGCCTAATGAATAAATACTTTGAGTCGTAGAGTTTTGTTGTGATGCCATGTTGTATTTACACATATCGAGCATATTGTGTGTATGATTGAAATGCATGTTATGTGTGGGATCCGACAACCTAGTTGTCTATCCTTGGTAGCCTCTCTTAAGGGGAAATGTAGTCTTGTGCTTCCATGAGCCATAGTAGTCTGCTACAGCCCGGTTCACCAGAGTCCTGCTCGGCCAGCACTACTGCTCCGGAACACTTGACTGGCCGGCATGTGATTCACTTTGTTCCTGTGTCTGTCCCTTCGGGGAAATGTCACGCGGCGACATCCGGAGTCCTGCCTAGCCTACTACAGCCCGGTTCACCAGAGTCCCGTTAGCCCAGTGCTACAGCCCGGATTCGCACGCTGCTGGCCGACATGCTCGATGTTGATGCATGTATGCCTGTCCCCATAAGTTAGTGACACTTTGGGTTCACGACTAGTCATGTCGGCCCAGGTTCTCTGTCATATGGATGCTAGTGACACTATCATATACGTGAGCCAAAAGGCGCAAACGGTCCCGGGCCATGGTAAGGCAACACCCGTGGGAATACCGTGCGTGAGGCCGCAAAGTGATATGAGGTGTTACCGGCAAGATCGATGTGACTTGGAATCGGGGTCCTGACATTGTCGACGGCGATGGCAACCTCTATGCCCAGCTTCACGCGTTGAGCGGGTGCTTCACCAGCCCCGGCGTCGCCACTCCCTCCGATGGTGCACTTCTGCGGCATCCTCATACACTCCAGAGTCCAGACGTTGGTGACCACTATGGACCGGGGGTGCGGCCACCTATTATGGCCGGCGGCTCGGGTGTGCAATTAATACGGGCTAGTGGGAGTGAGGCAGGCTGCGGTCAAAAGCTGACTCGCCACCCGGTGAGCCTGCGCAGCGGGCTTGTGCCATTCCAACCATCATTTTGTTGGAGATATGCCCTAGAGGCAATCATGTATGATGATATTTCCTATGTGTTTATGAATAAAGATAGTCCTTGGACATTATCAATGATGTGTATCAGCAAGTACGTGATTTGTTTGTGGGACTATGCATTGTACGATGACTGTCCTAAATGGTCCCTAGTCGAAAGGGTTGTGTGGACGCGCAGCCGACTAGACTAGCATATGACACGGTCGATGGCTTGGTCTCACTAGCCATGTAGCATTGGATGCTAACTGGATAATATGGACTCGGAAGGATCTTGTCGGATTCGACATAGTTGGATCCGAGATGAGATAAGGTTCGAGTCGGACATACCCAACTATGAGAAGCAGCGATATGTCATCTGTGAGTCTCTAGTACAACATACGTTCTATGTCCGAAGACCTGAGCTGACGCATGTACTCGGGATGGTGAAAGACCTGCTTTGGGCTAATCAAACACTACTCCGTGACTGGGTAGTTACAAAGGTAGGTTTCAGGCTTGCCCAGACCCATGCTGCGAGACATGGTCGATTTGCCCCTCCGACCAGGAGAGATATACTCTGGGCCCCTCGTGTGATCCGACCAGGATAAGCATGGCCATGCGACAAGGATTATGAGATAATCCGGTTTGTGGTAGGCATCACTAGAACGAGAAAGAGGTCGGGCTAGCACAAGGATGACAGACTCGCCTTGAGCCCGACAACAAATATCGTGTGGCAAATGGAATGGAAGTATGATGTACAGGTTCGCCTAACCAGCTTCATAGTCTGTTTGGTGTTCGGCATGCCTTGCTAGGGGCCGCTACCAACCTTGTAGTTCGGAGGTGATCTGAACTGCGACCAAGCCGGCTTGAACCTAAGGGGTCGTGCGCTTAAGGGAAGAAACCTACGAGGTCGGATCTGAGGACACTGGTCGGATGTGATCCGAGCAGTATTCGGATTATGGCCGAGTAGACTTATGGGCTTTAGCGTCCGTGCGAGGCCCAAGTATTGAGCCCGCGACAGACGCCAATATAAAGTGGAGGAGCGGCACACTCAGGTAATTGATCGCTTCGGCGCTGTCACTAGGGTTTGCATGTGTTGCGAATAGACACCTCCACTCGCCGCCGGTTGTGTGATCGAACCTAGCAGTCCGCCGCACAACGTTCCTCCTGCACGCGTGGATACCATTAGAGGCGGTTCACTTGCGCCGCTCCGGCGAACCTGTACGTGGGAACCGACAACCGGTTGTTCGAGGGAGATTGGATGAGGAGGAGACGATCCACGCGGACGCGCTGCCCCAACTCTTCTTCCGCTGCACGGCACTGCTCGTCTAGTGGTAACAAACTGTGATCCATCTCCCGTAGCATGTTCCTGGTTGTTCTATGTGTAGGATAATTTTAATTTGCAGTCGACGCACCCTACCGTAGAACCCAACAGTGGTATCAGAGCCTCTGCTATAGGATTTGGATTCAGATCGTATGCATATTTGATATGTGGAGGTGGCAGATGAGACCTGTCATCGTTTATGAGATCGGCTATGTGCACGGTTGATGAGATCAACTGCACATGGGGATCGATGTGGCTATGTTTTCTGATGATCGGAGTCGATGAGGTCGTGACACAACCTACCCCTACCGGTCGGTATCCGCCATCGAGGTTAACAGTGAAACGTAAATCTGAATCGGACTCGCGATGATCGATAAGATCGGTCAGATCAGAAAATTCGGCGTGTGCGTAGCACCTTGTATTTCGTACACTATCACTCAAACCGGTAGAATGCGATTCTATGCATAACTTTATTTTGCAGGGTTTGATGTGAATAGTATGGCTCATGTGTATGTGATGCATGTGTGTAAATTATACATGGCCTGCGTGTCATGTTTGTCAGCCGGCAGGAGCCAAAGTGCTCTCATTATATTGTATAACGACCCGCGTGTTGACTTGTGACTCTATGTAAAATTCATTACTAGTTGTAGTAGTTGGATAATAGAGATCAGGTTGGTGGCCTGGCATCCGGGCGTGACAAACAAGATGGAGTTCCTAGATGGTCATCGGAGTCGGAGCCGACATGGAAGGACATCCATGAAGGAGTCATACTATTTCAAAATAATTTGTGATTGTTATGCTTTTTGTTTCTATGCATGTTAAAATGGTAGAAAGATCCCTCGTTAATATGAAGCAGTATTCCATTCCCGATGTTGCACCTTCGCACGTCAAGTACGTCTAGTAGTGGGCTCATAAAATTGGGGTGCTGCTAGGTGTCCTTGAACTGAAGGGTTCGTGTTGGACACGGACATGCACTGCATCAGGTTAACTTGACAAGGCTATCAAAACGGTTTTGGGCCTTGTGGCAAAGAAGGTTGGGGGCCAGGGTATGAGATACCTTCCCGACCGACAGGAGTCTTATAGAGATACGATTGGCAAGGAGTTGCTTATGGGATAGGCATGTTTTCTAGTAGTGATGCTAAAGCTCACTAGTCGCATATGCTAGTCGGATCCTGAATCAGTGAGAGTTTGCGGAGGGATGCTGACTTCAGTGGGAGTATTTCTGTTTAGCGCTAGAATTACTCTACATAAACACATTGCTTAGTGATTGCATATTTTTCTGTTGTAGATCAATGGCACCACATGCTCAACCCAACTTTGCATTGAAATCAATTCTGGTAAAGGATAAACTGAATGGAACAAACTTTACCACCTGGTATAGAAATTTGAGAATTGTTCTCAAGCATGATAAAAAGGAACATGTTCTAGAGGATCCACTTCTAGAGGAACCTGCCGATAATGCTAATACCACAACCAAGAATGCCTACCAGAAACTCGTTGATGAATCAAACGAGATCAGCTGCCTCATGCTGGCTTGTATGGAGCCCGATTTGCAGCAGCATTTTGAAGATTTTGGGGCTTTCGATATGATCGAGAGTCTCAAGAGCAAGTTTCAGGTGCAGGCTAGGACCGAAAGGTTCAACGTCTGGCTACCCTTGATGGATTGCAAGATGAAGGAAGGTAATCCACCGAGCCCACATGTGATCAAGATGATCAGATATGTGCAAGCTTTGGATCGGTTGGGCTTCCCGCTCTTGGATGAGCTGGCTACTGATGCAGTTCTGGGTTCTCTTCCGCCTAGCTATGGGACGTTCATTTAGAACTATCATATGCATGGCATGGATAAGAAGCTCACTGAATTGCATGGTATGCTTAAGGTGGCAGAGCAGGATATTAAGAAAGGCACACATCAAGTGTTGATGGTGCAGAAATCGGCTAAGTTCAAGAAGAGTTGGTCTAAGAAGAAGGCTAAGGCAAAGGGCACGAAGATGGTAACCTCCGCCGCTGCGCCAAAGTCTGGACCGGACTCAAAGACCATTTGCTACCATTGCAAGGAAACTGGTCATTGGAAGAGGAACTGTAGCAAGTGGCTTGCAGAGCATGGCAAGAAGGCTATAAATGCTTCTTCAGGCAAAGGTACACTTGTTGCATATGTTATAGACATTTACCTTGCTGACATACCAAGTAGCTCCAGGGTATTTGATATCGGACCGGTTGTGCATATTTGCAACTCGATGCAGGGGCTGGTAAGAACTAGGCGTGTAGCACAAGGGGAGATTGACATCAGGGTCGGCAACAAAGTAAGAGTTGCTGCGTTGGAGGTCGACATGATGCAGCTCCAGCTTCCTTCTGGATTTATTTTTGAATTGAATAATTGTTATTACATTCCTGCACTTAGTCAGAACATTATTTCTGCCTCATGCTTGATGAGTCAGGGTTATGAATTCAATTTGAAGGACAACGGTTGTTCATTTTATTTGAATGGTATGTTCCACGGCTATGCACCCATTGTCGATGGGCTATTTATATTGAATCTGGAACAGGAACCGGTCTATAACGTGAATGTCAAGAGGCATAAGCCTAATGAGATAAATCCGACGTACCTCTGGCATTGCCAACTTGGACACATTAGTCTGAAACGCATGAAGAAGCTCCATGATGATGGGCTCCTAACTTCGTCTGACATTGGGTCATTCGAGACATGGGAATAATGCTTGCTCGGCAAGATGACTAAGTCTCCTTTTGCAAAGAGTTGCGAGAGGGCGGCCGAGCTATTGGAGCTTATACACAGTGATGTGTGTGGCCCAATGAGCACAACTAGTAGAGGCGGCTATCAGTACTTCATGACTTTTACCGACGACTTGAGTAGATATGGATATATCTATTTGATGAGGCACAAGTCGATTTTTTTTGAAAAGTTCAAAGAGTTTCAAAACGAGGTTGAGAATCAGCTCGGCAATACTATAAAGCTTCTACGATCTGATCGTGGAGGTGAGTACATGAGCCAGGAGTTTGATGATCATCTGAAAAGCCGAGGTATAGTACCTCAGCTCACACCTCCGGGTACGCCAAAGAGAAACTGCGTATCGGAATGGAGGAATCGTACCTTGTTGGACATGGTTCGATCTTTGATGAGCAAATCGGATTTACCCTTGTCATTCTGGGGATACGCTCTAGAAACTACAGCTTTCACACTTAACAGGGTACCATCAAAATCCGTAGATAAGACACCACATGAGATGTGAACCGGGAAGACTCCCAGTTTGTCTTTTCTAAAGATTTGGGGTTGTGAAGCATTTGTCAAGCGACTTATGTCAGACAAGCTTACACCCAAGTCAGATAAATGCATATTCATGGGATATCCGAGGGAAACCTTGTGATATAGCTTCTACAACTGGGAAGAGAACAAAGTGTTTGTTGCTCGGAGCGGGGTTTTCCTTGAGAAAGAGTTTCTCAGTCGGGAGGCCAGTGGGAGGACGGTCTGACTCGGAGAAATTTGAGGACCACTCGGGGAAGGCTCGGCTGGTGATGAGATCATACTGGAGTCAGCCAGGGAACCCGTAGTGGAAGCGGCACCAGAACCACGGAGGTCGGAAAGAATGCGCAGAGTGCGCGATGTATTGTTGCTAGAAAGCGACGAGCCGGCCACATATGCGGAAGCGATGGTAAGCCCAGATTTTGAGGCATGGCTAGAGGCCATGAGATCTGAGTTAAAGTCCATGGATGAGAATCAAGTCTGGGACTTGGTTATTCCGCCGCCTGGCGTAACAGCCATTGGTTGCAAATGGGTCTTTAAGAAGAAAACCGATGTGGATGGAAATGTTCATATCCAAAAAGCTTGGCTTGTCACTAAAGGTTATGGACAAGTTCAAGAAATTGACTACGATGAGACTTACTCGCCGGTAGCGATGCCGAAGTCGGTGAGGATCGTACTAGCTATAGTTGCATATTTCGATTACGATATATGGCAGATGGATGTCAAAACGGCTTTCCTTCACCAAAATTTAACTGACGACGTGTATATGATACATCCCGAGGGATTGTCGATCCGACTATCACTAGTAAGGTATGCAAGCTCAAGAGATCCATTTGTGGGTTGAGGCAAGCATCTCGGAGTTGGAACATTCGTTTTGATGAGGTCGTCACTGGTCTCGGTTTCATCAAAAGCGAAGAGGACGCTTGTTTATACAAGAAGTTAAGTGGGAGCTTGATAGTGTTTTTGATCTTGTATGTGGATGACATATTGTTGATTGGAAACAATGTTTCGATGCTGAACTCGGTCAAGGAGTCATTGAATGGCAAGTTTTTGATGAAGGACCTTGGTGAGGCAGTGTATATTTTAGGCATTAAGATCTATAGAGATAGATCGAGGAGGCTGTTCGGCTTAAGCCAGAGCACGTACATAGATAAAGCGTTGAAACGGTTCAACATGAGTGAGGCGAAGAAAGGGTTCTTGCCACTCTCACATGGTATAAGGCTAAGAGAGACTCAGATTCCTTTGACATGCGATGAGCGAAGCAGGATGAGTAGGATTCCGTATGCCTCGGCAAGCAGATCCATCATGTATGCCAAGATATGTACAAGGCCTGATGTTGCTTTTGCAATAAGCCTAACAAGAAGATACCAGGCCAACCCAGGTGAGAGTCACTGGGCAGCGAGAAAGACTATTTTGAAGTACCTGAAAAGGACTAAAGAGATGTTCCTAGTTTATGGAGGTGAGGAAGAGCTCGTCATAAGGGGTTACGCCGATGCTAGTTTCCAAATCGACAGAGATGATTGTCGGTCACAGTCTGGATTCGTGTATGTCATGAATGGAGGAGCAGTGAGCTGGATGAGTTCCAAGCAAGATACGGTGGCCCATTCTACCACAGAAGCCGAATACATTGCGGCTTGTGAAGCTGCAAAGGAAGGTGTTTGGATCCAGCATTTTCTGGATGATCTTGGTATTTTCCCAGCCTCGTTAAAACCATTGGACCTTTATTGTGATAATTCTGGCACCATCGCACAAGCCAAGGAGCCGAGGAATCACCACAAGGTCAGACACATAAATCGGAAATATCACCTGATACGAAAGATCGTAAAGAACGGTGATGTAGAGTTATGCAAAATTCACACGGATGCAAATGTTGCAGGTCCGTTGACTAAGCCGCTTCCACAACCCAAGCACGAGGGGCACGTTAGAGCTATAGGCATTCGATGTCTATTTGATTGACTCTAGTGCAAGTGGGCGACTATTGGAGATATGCCCTAGAGGCAATCTTGCATGATGATATTTCCTATGTGTTTATGAATAAAGATAGTCCTTGGACATTATCAATGATGTGTATCAACAAGTACGTGATTTGTTTGTAGGACTATGATTGTATGATGACTGTCCTAAATGGTCCTTGTCGAAAGGGTTGTGCGGACGTGTAGCCGAGTAGACTAGCATATGACATGGTCGATGGCTTGGTATCACTAGCCATGTAGTATTGGATGCTAATCGGATAATATGGACTCGGAAGGATCTCGTCGGATTCGACATAGTCGAATCCGAGTCGAGATAAGGTTCGAGTCGGACAGACCCAACTATGAGATGCAGCCATATGTCATCTGTGAGTCTCTAGTACAACATACATTCTATCTCCTAAGACCTGAGCTCATGCATGTACTCGTGATGGTGACAGATTTGCTTTGGGCCAATCAAACGCTACTCCATGACTGGATAGTTACAAAGGTAGGTTTCATGCTTGTCCAGACCCATGCTGCGAGACATGGTCGAGCAAGATGGGATTTGCCCCTCCGATTAGGAGAGATATACTCTAGACCCCTCGTGTGATCCGACCAGGATAAGCATGGCCATGCGACAAGGATTATGACACAATCTGGTTTGTGATCGTCAACACTAGAACGAGAAAGAGGTCGGGCTAGCACAAGGATGACAGACTCGCCTTGAGCCCGACAACAAATATCGTGTGGCAAATGGAATGGAAGTATGATGTACAGGTTCGCCTAACCAGCTTCATAGTCTGTTTGGTGTTCGGCATGCCTTGCTAGGGGCCGCTACCAACCGTGCAGTTCGGAGGTGATCCGAACCGCGACCAAGACGGCTTGAACCTAAGGGGTCGCGCTCTTAAGGGAAGGAACCTACGAGGTCGGATCTGAGGACACTGGTCGGATGTGATCCGAGCAGTATTCGGATTATGGCCGAGTAGACATATTGGCTTTAGGGTCCGTGCGAGGCCCAAGTATTGAGCCCGCGACAGACGCCTATATAAAGTGGAGGTGCCGCACACTCAGGTATTTGATCGCTTCGGCGCTGTCACTAGGGTTTGCATGTGTTGCGAATAGACACGTCCACTCGCCACCAGTTGTGTGATCGGACCTAGCAGTCCACCGCATGACGTTCCTCCTGCACCCGCGGATACCATTAGAGGTGGTGCACTTGCGCCGCTCCGGTGAACCTGTACGTGGGAACCGACAACCGACTGTTCGAGGGAGATTGGACGAGGAGGAGACGATCCATGCGGACGCGCTGCCCCAACTATGCTGCACGGCATTGCGCATCTAGTGGTAATGAACTGTGATCCATCCCGCGTAGCATGTTCCTGGTTGTTCTGCGCGTAGGATAATTTTAATTTGCAGTCGACGCACCCTACCGTAGAACCCAACACATTTCACACAGCTACTTGCACGCCTCCCGTCAATATGCACACCTGCACGTACGCCTCCCGGTATGCCTGCGCGGCGGACTGCTCGCATGTGTCCCGTCAACTCACGCTTGCTCGCATGGCACATGGGGCGTGTGACAGACTTACTAAGTAATAACCCCATAGAATCTATCTATATAAAGATAAAGATGAAATCGTGTCAGGAAGCGGGTTTTTCTTTGGCCAAAAGGTACTTCGAACTTGGAACGAGCATGAAGAGATTAACGAGACTGCTTTCTCTTTTGAGTTTTTCTGGCGGACTTGCCGTGCAAGATCTTTGGCCTTCCCCTGGAACCGATGAAAAAAAGTGGATCGCTTCTTATGTACTCGCTCAGAATGATTCTTCTCTATCTATAGTTCATGGCCTATTAGAAGTAGAAAGTGCTCTGGTGCAATCCTTACATATATTTTTTTGTTTATTGATGATTCATTCTGCCGCTTTACTGCTTAACTGAAGCATGGCACGGTCTAACGCACACAGTCCGAATAAATAATCCGTATGAGATATTGGCTGCCAGTTTTTAATAATCTCCCGTTTGTAAGAAGATTATATCGAAACGGGTCTCATTGATGAAAAAAAATCACAGTCTGCTGGTGTCCATATATGACACCACGATAAGTTTCATGAATTTCAACTAAGTTTTGGATTTACTAAATTTTAAAAATAGATATTCTCAATATTTTGAAATCTCTTGCACAGGGAAACATGCACCTAGGGACACATATGATTTTGCAACCCATTTTGGTGCACATGTAGCTCAAATTGATTTTTGCACATTAAATACCTAGGAAATCAATTAATGTATAAAAACGGTCGAATGATGTGTGTTTTAAAAAAATTAACATGAAACTCCGCCTTTCATCACATGTTCACTGCAGAAAAAGTTTGACATGCCTCTGAGTGGTTGTGGTTGTGCGGGATGTGTGTGTGTGGGGGGGGGGTGGGGGGGAGGGGTCCGGCAGTACACTACGAGTCGTGAACCTCCGTGTGGGATTATTGATCATTTCGTGTGTCATATATGCCACATCAAAGTCGTGAATTGGTTATTTAAATAATTACACAACCCTTTTAGACATAATGTTCGGGCCACATGCATGCATTGGTGGTCCTCTCGGACACTCTCCCTCGTGCGGTTATCAGCGACGTGCCAATTCTTTAGCCCGCAAAGGGTTTTAGTTTCCACCGACAACGAGAGGCATTTGACCAAATGGTGGATTCATCTTGGCAAGTGTGTGGTGTGGATCATGGTGGGATTCCATATCAAAGTTCGAGCACGTGCGTACACACTCCCACCGGCTTGAAGTGAGGGGGCTACATGCATCATGGTGTAGTGCGTTTCTAGTTTGAGAAGCATGTGCCACATCAAAATTGTGCATTGGGTATTCAAACATCACATAACACACTGAAAGTGCAACTATCCCTGGGTGGTTTTGGTAATTCCTAACAACATATAGCTCATTGAGCTAATGTTATTCCAAGATAAATATTTCAGGAAAGCTCAATGATTGGCATGGCATGGATTAGAAAGTTGACCCTTCAAAATGCTAAGGACAGAAGATTGGCTCAAGCTCAAAGCACAAGACTCTACATTTTCTATTTTAGTGATCCAAGATCACATTGAGTCTATAGGAAAAGCCAATACTATTAAGAAGGGATGAGGTGTTGCTTAATGAGGTTCTTGCTCAAAATGCTTAGTGATATGCTCCAAAACCCTCCACTACTTTCTCACATCCACATATGTCCCAAAACAAAAAGTCCAACTCGGTCCCACCGAAATTTCATACCCGGAGCCACCGAGTTCAGTTGACATAGCCACTGCCAGAAACCCTACCCTTTTCGATCTCACCGATAGGGATCTCGGTCTCACCGAGATGGGATTGTAATCTCTCTGTTTCCCTTCGTAACGTTTCGGTCAAACCGAGATGAGCGATCGGTCCCACCGAGATTGCAATGCAAACACTCTGTTTCCTTTTCGTAACGTTTCGGTCGAACCAAGATGAGCGAATCGGTCCCACCGAGTTTGCCTGACCAACTCTCTGTTAGTCTATTACCAAAATCGGTCTCACCGAGTTTGTGTAATCGGTCTCACCGAGATTACGTTATGCCCTAACCCTAAGGAAATTGGTCCCACCGAGTTGACGTGTCGGTCCCACCGAAATGCCTAACGGTCACATTATGAACCAAATCGGTCTGACCGAGTTCTCTGAATCGGTCCCACCGAGTTTGGTGATTTGTGTGTAACGGTTAGATTTTGTGTGGAGGCTATATATACCCCTCCACCCACTCTTCACTCGTGGAGAGAGCCATCAGAACATGCCTACACTTCCAACACATATTTTCTGAGAGAGAATCACCTACACTTGTGTTGAGGTCAAGATATTCCATTCCAACCACATAAATCTTGATCTCTAGCCTTCCCCAAGTTGCTTTCCACTCAAATCTTCTTTCCACCAAATCCAAATCCTGTGAGAGAGAGAGAGTTGAGTGTTGGGGAGACTATCATTTGAAGCACAAGAGCAAGGAGTTCATCATCAACACACCATTTGTTACTTCTTGGAGAGTGGTATCTCCTAGATTGGCTAGGTGTCACTTGGGAGCCTCCGTCAAGATTGTGGAGTTGAACCAAGGAGTTTGTAAGGGCAAGGAGATCGCCTACTTCATGAAGATCTACCCTAGTGAGGCAAGTCCTTCGTGGGCTACGGCCATGGTGGGATAGGCAAGGTTGCTTCTTCGTGGACCCTTGTGGGTGGAGCCCTCCGTGGACTCGCACAACCGTTACCCTTCGTGGATTGAAGTCTCCATCAATGTGGATGTACGATAGCACCACCTATCGGAACCACGGATAAAAAATCTCCGTGTCAACATTGTGTTTGCTCTCTCAAACTCCTTCCTTTACCTTCGTATGCAATTGTCTTACATTCCGCTGCTATACTCTTAGAATTGCATGTGTAGGTTGATTGCTTGGCTTGTGCTAAGTTGCTAAAATCTGCCAAGAACTAAAATTGGGAAAAGGCTAGATTTTTATTTGGTCAAGTAGTCTAATCACCCCCCCCCCTCTACACATACTTTCGATCCTACAAGTGGTATCAGAGCTTTGGTCTCCATTTGCTTTGATTTCCATAGCTTTTGGTGGTCATAGCCTTGGTTTCACAACCTAGGAGAGTATGGCATCTAGCGAGGGAAATTACCACCGTAGAGGTCCTTACTTTGATGGTACAAATTTTGCTAGTTGGAAGCATAAGATGAAAATGCATATTCTTGGACATAACCCCGCCGTTTGGGCTATTGTGTGTATTGGCTTGCAAGGTGAATTCTTTGATGGGAGAGAACCAAACTGTGAAGCTACCGCGGAAGAGTTGAAGATGCTACAATACAATGCTCAAGCTTGCGATATTCTCTTCAATGGATTGTGCCCTGAAGAATTCAACAAAATCAGCCGTCTTGAGAATGCAAAGGAAATTTGGGATACTTTGATTGATATGCACGAAGGTACCGACTCCGTCAAGGAATCCAAATGGGATATGCTTCAAAGTCAACTTGACTAGTTCAAAATGAAGGATGGTGAATGTGTCGCTGAAATGTACTCTAGGCTTGCTCTCATCACAAATGAGATTGCTGGCTTAGGAAGTGAAGAGATGACCAACAAATTCATCATCAAGAAGATCCTTAGAGACTTGGATGGAAAATATGATACCGTGTGCACATTGATCCAAATGATGCCCAATTACAAAGTTCTCAAGCCAACGGAAGTCATTGGAAGAATGTTGCTCATGAGATGTCACTCAAGGATAAGGAAGAGCTTCACAACAAGTCTAGTGGTGCTTACAAAACCTCGTGTGATGTTCCCACATCATCAAGTGAGAACCAACCTTCAATGAAGAATTGAGTCTAATGGTGAAGAACTTCAACAAGGTCTACAAGAGTAGAAGCAAGGAAAGAAGTTCCAAGTCAAGATCCTACCATGACAAAAGATCTTCTAGTCGTGAGCGTAATTGCTACAATTGTGGAAGACCCAGACACAACTCCAATGAGTGTACGGCCCCCTACAAAAGAAGAGAAGACTCTCCCAAAAGAAGAAATAGAAGAGAAGAATCACCACCAAGAGAAAGGAGGAGTAAGATGAACGTTATGAACAAAGACCCTCTCGGAGAAGCAAGGACTTGGAAAGGAAGTAAAATTCATCAAGGAGCTACACAAAAAGAAGACATCAAGCTCATGTTGGTCAATAGATATCTGGCTCCGACTCCGACAATCACTCCGAAAGAAGTTATCACTCCAACTCCGAATATACTCAAGATGAAGGTGTTGCTGGTCTAGCACTTGTGTCAACCAACTCCTACGACATATTTGACTCACCAAATGAAGGAATTGGAAGATGCTTCATGGCCAAGGGTCCAAAGGTAACACATCCCGAGTATGTTGATTTCAATAGTGATGAAGATGATTTGCTAGGTGATGATGATTTACTTGTTGACAACACTAGTGATGAAAACTATGATGAAACGTCAATTAATCATGCTAATCAAGATAAAACGAATGACGATGATAAGAACGAGATTGAGCGTCTAACTAAAGAACTAAACACTCTTAATTTAGCTGATGAAACTACCTTGGAAGATCATCGAGAACTTTTAAAGACTCATGATAAGCTACGCTTTGAAAAGCTCAACCTTGAGCAAGAACATGAGTTTTTAAAGGCAATCAATGATGATCTTCGCAAGAAAAGTTCTTCTTACATTGCCAAGCGTTTACTCTTGTCTACTTACATGCCACAAGTTAAATCTAGCAACAAGAGCAAGAAAGATTCTTCATCTAGTAGCAACAAAAATCATGCTAAATCCAATGTTGTTGCATCTAGTAGTTCTCTTGATTCCACTAATGATTCTCTTAGCCAAGTTACATTTGAGCAAGAAAATAGCTTATTGAAGGGAATTATAGAGAAAGGTGTTTACAAGAGCCTTGCCGGAAGTAAGCAATTTGAGGAAATTGTACGCAAGCAAGGAAGACACCGGAAGAATCAAGGTGTTGGTTTTGAACGAAAGTTCAATGCCAATGGAGTTGAGTGGGAAGAAGATCAATACCCCAAGACGAAGTTTGTTCCTCAACAAGAGAAGTATGATCCTACTTATTTCAAAGGGACACAAGCTCAAGATGATCTTCCACCATAAGACCACAAGCTAAAAGGCAAGGACAAGTTCAAGAGGAAATTGATGCATTTGAAGATGCACCTAAGGCCTTGGTCAAGTGGGTTCCCAAGACTACATCAAGTTTTACCTCATCAAGTACGACTACGACTCCAAGGATTCCCATGAAGATGGTGTGGATCCCGAAGAAGAAGAACTAGAGAGTTCTTGAGGGTGACTCCGCCAACATACAACACTCTTATCATTTTGGTGAGGACAAGTGCAAAAAACTTCCATATCTTGCACTAGTTCAAGGAGTCACAAACCCTCTTGTTGGTAAGACAAGGGACAAGGTAACCTAATGTTTTCATGGACAACATCTTGTGTACACATCACTCTACGTCTATGGATATCCTTGCTTGTTCCTTGTGGGACTAACCCGTGTAGGTATTGAAAGTGCAACTCACTCCAAAGGATTGCTCCGAATGATCCACATCAACATTGAGCATCTACATCTTCAACACCTACATGAAGTCATCGTCAACAAAACCCAAGGTTAGTTCATCCCTCTTAGGGGGGATATCACATCTAGGGGGAGCTTTACTCAAATCAATTGAGCTAAAGCAACTCTAATGGTGTGAACACAACAATGCTTTATGTAAAAGTGGTAACCCCACTTGTGCTTAAACGATGAGTATGACCTATGATCAAATGTTGTCATTTGACTCCTAAGTCAATATACTCATATATAGATGACCTAGTCATCGCCAATTGGTTGATAGATGCTAGAGTGATTGTGCATGCTTTGTCACACATTTCATTTGTCATATTATTGTGTGAGCATGTTGGTTGCATATTTTACTCATTCGAGGACATCCATTTGTTGCTTTGATTGTTTGGCTCTTTCTCTTTTGCCAAATGGATGGACAAGAATGCCTAAGAACTCCCTCTAGCTATCTATGCTTTTCTCGTCTCAAACACTATTCATGCTACATCACAAAGTTTGATCAAGTCAGATTCGAACCACTCTGTGTGAGGAGCACTCGGAGTTACCGATTCGTCATAGACTTAAACCTCCAAAACCTCTTTGTGCGTCTCGGTCTGACTGATTCATCCTTTTCGGTCCTACCGAGATCACTAAGTTGATCTAGGGTTTTCAATCTCGGTGCAACCGATTAGAACCTTTCGGTCACACCGAGTTGCAGTAATTGCTTGCAGTTTTGCATCTCGGTGCCACCGAGTCATTCCACTCGATCACACCGACAGGGTCAAGTTATATATACTGACGGGCCAAATTTTGGAAATTTTTCCGAACCTCTTCGCCCGCGCCTAACCTGCTCTGCCTCCTCGGGTCTCCGGATCATCCTCTCATCGCCAGCAACCTCCCGCCGTTGGTCTCTGCCGCCGTCAACGGCAATCTGCCCCGCCGTTGCCGCCGTAGCAAGTTCACCGCCGAACTAGGGTACGAACTTGATCTTTGTGCTAATCTATAACTCTGATTCCTAGCACATTGCTTTGCCATGATTCTTGTCATGATTGAAATCATCCTATCCAGGGAAAACATCCCGTAGATTAGTTTTGGTTTGAAAATGTAGTGTTAGGTCTCCGCCCAATTCATCTCGGACCGACCGAGTTGTAGAAATCGGTCTCACCGATTTGGCTTTGGCCAGAGCACATGCGTTTTCGGTCTGACCGAAAATTGCAAATCGGTGTGACCGAGTTTGATTCTCTGTGAAACCCTAGCAGTCTCGGTACCACCGAACCGTGACTCGGTCTGACCGAGTTCACTAGGTTAGGTTCCAAAATCTGCTTCGGTATCACTGAGTTTACAAATCGGTAGATCCGAAATGCTTTCTGTGAAGAACTAAAACTAAGTTTTTAAGTCATCTGTTTTGCAAAACTCCTGTACTTTGTGATGCTCATCTACTCTACCTCATCTATAACCTATTCACAGGGTCTGCTGTCAGAGTGTTTGCAGAGATGTCTGATCAAAGTGACAGTCAGAACAGGTCTGAGCAATAGGTGCAGATGAGTGAGGGTTCAGATCCCTCTAGCAGTTATGATGATGGCAGCAGGAGCACTCCCAGCAACATGCCAAAGGCTGCCACCAGGACAAGGAAAAAGAGGACTTCTGATTCAGAAGATGAAGACTATGTGGCTGTTGAAGATGAAGCCACTTCAAAGAAAAAGGTGCTGAAGAAAGAGTATGGCACAGCTGCTGCAACAAAGCCTGGACTGAAAACAAAGATGCCAGCAAGAAGACAACCCATGTTTAAGCCAAGAAAAGTTGCCACAGGTGAAACTATGAAGTTCACCATTGAATCTGAAGAAGAAGCAGCTGGTGAGGATAAGAAGAAGAAGAGGGCCAGAACCACTACTGCCAGAGTTCTTGGCAAGCCCCCAATGAGGAAAGATTCTGAAGAGGAAGAGGAAGAGAATGCTGCACCAGCACCCAAAGCTCAAAAACTTATGGGGGATGCAATCAGATCTGAACCCAAGAGAAGCACTAGGAATATCCCTGCTGAAGAGAAGAACAAGGCCCCAGTGCCTGAAGATGCTGAAGAAGAAGAAGATGACACTGTTGTATTGAGGAAGCTGAAACCCAAGATCCCAGACCACAATGATGCACACCCAGTTGCAGAGAACATGAAAATCAGGAAGGATACAGGATTGAGACTATGGAGACAGTCTGATCCATATGCTATCAGGAGAAGAACTGCTGTGGACTATAGGTTTCACACTAAGGAACATCAGGACTTCTATGAGACAGTTCTGCTTGATAAGAAGCCCATTGTGTGTGACATGAGATGGGTTGACTGGGAGTTCATCAAGGAGAATGAGGACCACTTCCCTGGTGTACTTGATAGCTTCAAGGCATGTGGAGTGGACACTTTTGTTGCCCAGAAGCTCACCAAGTGGAATGATGAGCTCATCATGCAGTTTTATTCCACTGCCCACTTCTATCCAGATGGAACGATAGTATGGATGTCTGAAGGTACTAGGTACCAGTCTACAGTTGAGGAATGGGCCAAGCTTATCAATGCTCCTGAGGAACATGAGGATGACTTGGATATTTATGCAGAGAAGAAGAAAGACCACAACACAATGGCCAACATGTACAAAGAGACCCCAGATGCTACTTTGGATACACATAAGTTTGGATCTGTCCACTTCTTGTTGTCTGGTCTGCCAACTATCAACAGGATTCTAAGGCACACACTGCTACCCAAGTCAGGTGATCACAAGATGATCAGAGGACATGCAATAAACTTGCTGCATATATTTGATGTCCCACAGAAGTTCAAGGTCATGAGTTTGATTGTTGAGACAATAATGAGGACTGCTGCTGACCAGAAGAGAAGCTGTGGGTATGCCCCACAAATTCAGGAGCTCATCAACTCAAAGATGGGCAAAGGCAAATACATTTTGGATAAGGAGAACCTTCCCATCTACCCTGAATTTGAAGACAACACAGTGGTGATGAATGAGAATGAACCATCTTCAGCTCAAGCACATGAGAAGAGAGAGAAGGCTACGGCAGAGAAGGCTGCGAAGATGCCAACAGTAAAGGAGGCATCTCAGATATTCTTGAAGAGCAAGCAAGACCAGCTTGGATATCTGATCCAATCCAACCTGAGGATTGAGAAGGGCTTGGCCACCCTGACCAAGAACTAGGAGAGTTTGGAGAGGATCATTGAGCAAAAGTTCTATGACCTTGATGTCAAAGTTACAGAGATCCAAACTGTAGTCGAGCAGCTCCAGGAGGAAGCAGAGGAGAAAAAGGGCAAGTCTACCACAGATGCTTTTGCTAGAGTGCCCAGAGGACAGAGATCTGCTGCAGTGCCCATGACAGACATTAGAGCTACAACATCAGCACCAGCAGCAACAGCTCCAGTTCCACCTCCAGCACCTCCTACCGAAGATCAAGCCTGAGAGTCGTTTAGCACTATGCATTTTTGAACTTTTTGGTAACTTGTTGCCAAAGGGGGAGAAAAATGTATAGATCATAGGCTTCGAGAGAGAGTGTTGCCTTTTTTATCTCTCTTGCTATTTTGGTTGAAACTTTTTATTGTGTGCTTGTGTGAGATTCTACTTTATGTCCTTGTGAGATACTTGGTAGATCATGTGTTTGATCATATGCTACCCTTAATGCTTGTTGGATGATATTATCTTTCATATCCTCTTATGATCATTCACTTTGCTTGGTGATGAGTGCATGTGTTTTAATTTCTATCATTTTGAGCGCTCCACCAAGATGTATGTGACATGGAAGAGTAACCCATGATCCTAATCGATTGTGCATTTGCATTCAAAAGAAAATTTAAATAATGCACAAATTTAGGGGGAGCTCTTGCTTATCACATACTTCTCAAAGCGACGATGTTTTTCAATCTTATTTATCA
Organism: Triticum aestivum; assembly: GCF_018294505.1. Taxonomy (NCBI): domain Eukaryota; kingdom Viridiplantae; phylum Streptophyta; class Magnoliopsida; order Poales; family Poaceae; genus Triticum; species Triticum aestivum. Next base: position 312,275,392 of record NC_057799.1, read on the forward strand.
TTTGTCGAAGCTTTGATCTATATGTTGTCATCAATTACCAAAAAGGGGAGATTGAAAATGCAACTATCCTTGGGTGGTTTTGGTAATTCCTAACAACATATAGCTCATTGAGCTAATGCTATTCCAAGATAAATATTTCAAGAAAACTCAATGATTGGCATGGCATGGATTAGAAAGTGGACCCTTCAAAATGCTAAGGACAGAAGATTGGCTCAAGCTCAAAGCACAAGACTCTACATTTTCTATTTTAGTGATCCAAGATCACATTGAGTCTATAGGAAAAGCCAATACTATTAAGAAGGGATGAGGTGTTGCTTAATGAGGTTCTTGCTCAAAATGCTTAGTGATATGCTCCAAAACCCTCCACTACTTTCTCACATCCACATATGTCCCAAACCAAAAAGTCCAACTCGGCCCCGCCAAAATTTCATACCCAGAGCCACCGAGTTCAGTTGACATAGCCACTGCCAGAAACCCTAGTCTTTTCGGTCTCACCGATAGGGATCTCGGTCTCACCGAGATGGGATTGTAATATCTCGGTTTCCCTTCGTAACGTTTCGGTCAAACCGAGATGAGCGATCGGTCCCACCGAGATTGCAATGCAAACACTCTGTTTCCTTTTCATAACGTTTTGGTCAAACCAAGATGAGCGAATCGGTCCCACCGAGTTTGCCTGACCAACTCTCTGTTAGTCTATTACGAAAATCGGTCTCACCGAGTTTGTGTAATCGGTCTCACCGAGATTACGTTATGCCCTAACCCTAACGAAATCGGTCCCACCGAGTTCACATGTCGGTCCCACCGAAATGCCTAACGGTCACATTATGAACCAAATCGGTCTGACCGAGTTCTCTGAATCGGTCCCACCGAGTTTGGTGATTTGTGTGTAACGGTTAGATTTTGTGTGGAGACTATATATACCGCTCCACCAACTCTTCACTCATGGAGAGAGCCATCAGAACATGCCTACACTTCCAACACATATTTTCTGAAAGAGAACCACCTACACTTGTGTTGAGGTCAAGATATTCCATTCCAACCACATAAATCTTGATCTCTAGCCTTCCCCAAGTTGCTTTCCACTCAAATCTTCTTTCCACCAAATCCAAATCCTGTGAGAGAGAGTTGAGTGTTGGGGAAACTATCATTTGAAGCACAAGAGCAAGGAGTTCATCATCAACACACCATTTGTTACTTCTTGGAGAGTGGTGTCTCCTAGATTGGCTAGGTGTCACTTGGGAGCCTCCGTCAAGATTGTGGAGTTGAACCAAGGAGTTTGTAAGGGCAAGGAGATCACCTACTTCGTGAAGATCTACCCTAGTGAGGCAAGTCCTTCGTGGGCGACGACCATGGTGGGATAGACAAGGTTGCTTCTTCATGGACCATTCGTGGGTGGAGCCCTCCGTGGACTCGCGCAACCGTTACCCTTCGTGGGTTGAAGTCGCCATCAACGTGGATGTATGATAGCACCACCTATCGGAACCACGGATAAAAATTCTCCGTATCAACATTGCGTTTGCTCCCTCAAACTCGTCCCTTTACCTTCATATGCAATTGTTTTACATTCCGCTGCTATACTCTTAGAATTGCATGTGTAGGTTGATTGCTTGACTTGTGCTAAGTTGCTAAAATCTGCCAAGAACTAAAATTGGGAAAAGGCTAGATTTTTATTTGGTCAAGTAGTCTAATCACCGCCCCCCCTCTAGACATACTTTCGATCCTACACACACGGGCGCATGTACGTGGTGGTTTTATCCTATGACATCACTCGTGTGTGCCTCTCTCTATGGGCGCAGGAGGTCGTCGTCGACCAGTCGAATGTACAATGAGAGAGAGGTTAGTTTGACCAAAAAGGATGGTTCTTTTTTGGTTTGTGTTACGTATATGCACGGTATAAGAGTATGTACATGTCAAAGAGGGGGCAACATGAATACTCTATATATATGTGTGTCCTAACCTCGCTCCATGTGGGGGCTTTTTGGTTCCCGAGGGAGGTTCCACATCAAAGTTGTACATTATGTTGGTATTGAAACATCACGCAATACCATGCAGGCGGTGGTTGCCCTATATATAGGAACTCACTCGCGTGTGGCGCTTCGTTCCGTGGGTATGTGAGGTTGTCCTCCATCACTTTGACCCAATGAGAGAGAGGTTAATTTGATCATCAAGGCATGATTCTTTTTTGGTTTGTGCTATACAGTAGAAGTAAATATATACCACATGTCGAATGGGGGCGTACATGTAGCACATACCACGCGTCATGAACCTCGCGCTCTCTGTGAGGACATTTTGGTTTCCTATATACGTGGTGCCACATCAAAGTTGTGCATTGCATATTCAAACATCACACAAAAAGCTCTTTGGGCCACATGCAGACGGTGGTACATAGTCCTATATAGGATGATCACTCATGTGGAACGTACGCTTCGCTTCTGTGTTGGGCCCGTGCACTACAAAAAAAATACACTACTGTGATGATACGTGTTTGTCACAGTAGGTCACATTTTCTGTCATGCATGTACATCCATAAATTTATGACAGAATCAAGATAGTCATACCTGTGCTGTCGTAGAAGTGTTCCATGACATTACCAAAATTATCATCACGGAAGTGTCCACTTCCATGACGATAAATCGCGCGTCATACAAGTGCTTTCGTTAAGGGTGACCGACACATGGCATCCACCGTAATGGAACGTTGTTAAGCTATCGGGTCCGGTTTTGGATCCAATAACCCATTAACATCCCCGACCAATGGGGATTTTCCATGTGTAAAATCATCATTGGTTGGAGGAAACACGTGTCAGCTCACCGTTGGGACAGACGTCATCCACTCATTGGACCCAAAGCGCCTATGATACGTCGACACGTGGCACGGACCAACAGAGGCCCATTCCTGTGAAAAGGCCGGCCCGTTTGACTTGGTCAAAAGGTGGCGGGCCGGCCCACGGCAAGCCTGTTAATGGCATGTTCGCATATAGCCCATTTACAGCCCGCTAACCCAGGGCCCGTTTACGTCCTATCCGAATTAGGCCCAGTAGCGTCATCTGGGCCGTCCAATATAATTCCAGCCCGTTTTAACTTTCGGCCCATGTATCGCCCATGACGTCTTTTGGCCCATATGAGGCCCTTAGTAACCCTCGGCCCATTAACAGCCCGTGGTAAAACTGGCCCGTAATGAACAGTGTATCACTTTATACCCATTAACGACCCATTATTCCGTTGGGCCGTTTCCAGCCCATGTTATCTTTCGGCCTTATTAGGGCCCATTTATTCTTGGGCTCATTTCCAGCATTCGTTTACTTTCGACCCGTTACTGTCATTTTCTGCTTGTGGGCCAAATACAGCCTGTGGTTACAGTCGGCCCGTTTGTGGTTGGGCCGTTTTCTCATAGCGTCATCAAATACGACCTATTAACGACGGCCAATTATGGTCGGCCCATGAACGGACGATTTCAACTCTAGCCCATTTACGGCCATAATGTGGTATGTTATTGGCCCATGTTTGGCCAACCGATCATACGGCCCGTAGAAGGCCCATTGATGATACGGCCCATAGAAGACCCTCTGTGTCTACGCCCCGTAGAAGGCCCATTGTGTCTACGCCCCGTAGAAGGCCCGTTGTTTCTACGACCCTTAGAAGGCCCATTGTTTCTACGGCCCGTAGGAGGCCCATGTTAACTGCAGTAAATATGTATCCCATTGTTAATGTGGCCTAGTTTTAAAAAATAGGTTATTCCGGCCACTAGCAAACCGCGGAAAAAGAACTGCACTGACTACAAGAAAACAAATAAACAAGACAACGGAAATAAATAAGCAAGTAACTTACGCTAGGCTATCATGGCTATTACACATATTACATCCATTGGGCATCAAAGTTCGCCACAAATGCAAATATAGGGAACAAAGTAGCATATAAACGCCGCAGCAAAACAAGTCCAGAACTGAAACCACTTCAGAAGAGCTCAAGAAACAATATCCTGGGTACCCATAATGCTGGCAAGATGCTTAGCAAGCTTATTAACTTTCTCTCGTTTGGCGCTTAAATCCTCCAGCACTTGCTGTTGCACCAGAAAGTATGCATCTGAATTCTGCAGGGACTTCCTCAGACCTTCGGCTTCCTGTCGCATAACATATGATCGATGTCTTTCAACTTGAAGTTGAGACTCAAGAAGCCGAACTGATTCAGGCAGCGAGTACGAAGAGCTGGTGCCAGCAGTAGTAGCCAGTAACTCGAACACTACATCAAGACAGGACTTTGGAGTTGTCTCAGTGTCTTCAATATAGTTTTTATAAGCTTTCTTGGAGAGCAACAGGGATGTCTCACTATCTTGAACCTGATCTACATTACTTCCTTTACCATTGCATAACGGGGTACTCTTCTCCAATATTTTATCCGCGTTCTAAAGGAGAAACAAACAAACACATCACAGGTTTACAATGTAGTATATGAAACTCATTTTGGTAAACCAGTTCAGTAGTAAGGTGGACAGGATAACAGCATGAAACAAACATATATCTATGTAGTATGGTCACTGTGTGGTCTATATCATTCTAGTTTATGTTGTCAAATCAAGATAGATACAGTTCGAATCATATCTATTTAAGACAAAGCAGCATAGACAGAATATAAGTGTGGGAAACTACACAGCAATAACAACACTTGTAATGTGCATGGCATGAGAACATAACTGTTTATTCAATTGAAACTGAAATCAACATAGAGCAAGTTACAACAACAAACACGTTAAAGAAACAGGTTTAAAACATACCTGTTGCGCCATTGGAGTTTCAATTGCATCCTTCAAATTTGAAATTGGTTGGTATGAGTAAATACAGTGATGCAAGAGCAAAGTAGTATGAACCATAGCTACGGAACCTGACCTGAGAACAATTCTTCTTCTGCTTTAAGCGTTGACTTGGGGTTCGGAGTGGTTGTCCTCGTGCTTTGGGCACTGCAGTTGCCTTACTAACTGCTCATGTTTGGGTACTCTGTGGTGGAGACGGTGCTATGTCAACGGGAACTGGGTTACTATCTACTGGGGTTGGGGTTAGAAGGGGTGTAGCTCGTTCTCTGTCCAACTAGGTAGGGGTACAATCTGCGTGAGTCTGGGTTATGTGTGGTGGGGCTGGTTCTTGGGCAAGTACAACCGTGGTTCTATCTCCATCGACAGGTAGCACGATCTTTTCTGAAGACCATGTTTTTACTCCCACCGATACTTCCATCACCCCCTCCAATTGAAATGGCTTATAAACAAGAAAAGTAATTGAATGTACAGACATTGTAAGATAGACAGGTGCAGTGGATAGTAGGGAAGAAAATAGGGCATGAAATAATTCACATTTATGTTGTCTAACCAAATAGAATAGCAGGACATAATTTCAAATGTATGATGGCTAATTAAACTGGATAGCATGACACAATTTCACATGTATGATGGCTAACTAAACAGGATAGAATGACATACTTGAAAATATGATGACTATGTAAACAGGATGACATGATATAACTATACGATGTGTCTATTAAAGTGGTTGGCATGCCATAAATCACAAACATGCCGTCGATGGAAACATGATGGCATGATATAATTCACGGATAGAATGACATAATTCAAAATATGATGACTATGTGAACATAATGAGATGATATAACTATATTATGTCTTTAGAAAATGGGTTGGCATGCCATAATTCAGATACATGCTGTCTATGTAAACATCATGGCATGATATAATTCAAATATATGATTTATATACTAAGGAAGTGAGCAGAGGGCAATCGCATATATGATGTGTCAACTAAGGAGATGGCATTCAATATTGTGTATATGATGTAAAAACTAAGCATTGCAATACAATATATGCATGATAGGAGTAATATAACCCTGCTAAGTTTGAGCGTACACCTCAGGGAGATAATAGGACTGGTCATCTGCCTCTGAATCCTCCTCTGAAGAGCTATCTGTAACCAGCAACATATCTGCTTCACCAGGTAGCATTGTCTGCTCTGAAGACCTTGTTTTCACTCCAGATTTCTCCATCACCAATTCAAATGGCTGATGCACAGGAAGAGCACTTGAATATACAAACATTGTCGACAAAAGCAATGAGAAATAGAAAAAAAGGAGGGCATGATATAATTCACATATATGACGCTTGGCTAAACAGCATGGCATTGCATAATTCACATATATAATGCCTTGCAACAAGATAGCATTGCATAATTCACATATATAATGTCTTGCAAAAAGATGGCATTGCATAATTCACATATATGGTAATTAGACACTAAACAGGTGGCACTCACACAAATCATGTCTAAACTAAGCAAATGACATAGCAATGCAAGATACCATACGCACGATATGAGCAACATAACCCTGCCAAGTTAGAGCATGCACCTCGGGGGGGGGGGAATAGGACTCGTCATCTGTCTCTGAATCCTCCTCTGAGGAGCTATCCGTAACCAGCGAGATATGCGCTTCGTCAGATAGCATAGTCTGCTCTGAAGACCTTGTTTTCACTCCAGAATTTTCCATCACCGTGTCAAATGGCTGATGCACACGAAGAGTAGTTGAATGTACTAACATTGTTGACAAATGTAATACGTAACGAAAAAAAGGATGGCCTGATATAATTCACATATAAGATGACTGGCTAAGCAGGATGGCATTGCAAAATTCACATATATGATGCTTGGCTAAACAAGATTGCATTGCATAATTCACATAAACGATGAATAAACTAAACAGATGGCATTCACACAAAGCATGTCTAAACTAAGCAGTTGACATATTTGATGTATAAAGTAAGCAATGCAAGGCACCATATGCATGATATAACCAACATCAGCATGCCAAGTTAGAGCGAAGACGCCATGGGGTAAATAGGAGTGGTCTTCTGCTTCTGAATCCCCCTCAGAACAGTTATCTTCCTCTTGATTACGATCTGAAATGGGTGGAGGGGGGGCTGCCTTTGCGCCCACCATGGAGCGACGTCTGCAAGAAATTTTATTTCCATGCAAGGCTCGTCTCTTTTGCTCTACATGTTCAGTTCCATTGTGTACAATAACTGACATGCATAGGAATAAAGCATAGTGAGATTATGTAAGGAGTGCATGCACAAATCCAGAGTGATGGTAGCAAACTGTGGATAGACCCAAAACCAATGATAGCAGGCAGATAATAGCTTTAGTTAAAAAATACAGATAATGGCTCCTTTAATGTTTGTTTGCACCCAACATGAAACTCATAGTAGACACCCGAGATTAACCAGATAGTAGACAGATAGTACTGATTGCTGCCCCAATATGTACCCCGCAACCATTTAAAAACTCAAGTTTCAGCATAAGTTTGTCCTGAGTCAGAGTCTAATAGGTGAACACGACGATAAAGTAGCATGTCATCATATTAAGCGATGCATAACGTAAGCAGACACGGAAGAGTGTGACCTCTCTTGCGGACCCGTGTAGTCCTCAAGGTCATCTGCTCAGTTGATGATGGTAACGCAGTTGTCGTGGCTGCCGGCAGCGGGGAAGAAGATCTGAGGCGGCGAAAGACAGTCTGGAGAGCGGATCCCTGCTGTGGTGAACCCTTCCGTCGTTGGAGCAGCTGAGCTGGGGTGGAACACAGCACCACAGGAGTAGGACAAACCACACAAGGTTTTCTTTGACACATATCTGTAACAGAAGTAATTGAGTAAGGGCTTGTTTGAATTTGAGGATTCTAACAATGCAGGGATAGGAAATAGACAGGAATAGGATAGGAATGCACGTGCAAAACAGAGAATTTAAAAACACAGGATTTCTGATCTGGGTGTTTGGTTCACAAGAATTGGAAGATCACAGGATGCAAAGAAGCATGGCGAGATTAAGTCAAACCACAAGAAGTGTACAACCTCTTTGGCGAAGCCATGTCGATCTCAGCGTGATTGGGTTGGTCGGTGAGGACGCTCCGGCTGACTTGGCTGTCGGAGGAGGGGAAGAATATCTTAGGCGTCTGGAGATGGAGCCCGAGGTAATGCTCCGCTGTGACGGAGGGTTTCGTCGTTGGAGCGGCTCCGGTGAGTTGTACGACGCCGAGGCTGAAGCAAGACAAGAGAGACAACGTTAACATGAGTGGAATTCTAATAGCATCTCCAATAGATGACGTAAAATACATAACCACAAAGTGCTAGATGTATACATCAGCCGCTCATCTATGAACATAACTGTCGAAACTGAACTTAACTGTCGAAACTGAACTTAACTGTCGAAACTGAATTTTGCTATCGAACCCTAAGATAGATAGTGGGGTACCTCTCTGGCGAGCCCCCTCCCCGCTGCGGCTGGTTCTTCCTTAACTCCGGCGAGTCCCCCCACCCCCTGAAAATCGACTGACCCAAAAGTCAATTCAGTCGACTGAAGTGTAGGTAAATCGGAGCAGCATCGCAAGCAAGAGCAAGAGCGAGAACAGCAGCGCGAGCAAGAGCAAGAGCAGACCAGGCGGGGGACCGAGAGGAAGAGCAGAGAAGCAGCGCGAGCGAGAGCTAAAGCAACAGCAGCTCCTACTGATGTGGACGTCGCTGCCGAGGGAGCGACGTCGTGGAGGAAGTGGCCGGCGACGCCGCGGTGGATGGAGGCGCGCCGTGTCGGCTCGGGACCGAGCGCCGGCAGCACTGTGAGATCGAATCAAAAAGAAAATGCGGCGATTAGTGTACAACCTCTTTGGTGGCGCCGATTAGGCCGCAGCTTCATCCGAGGAAACGGTGATGCTGATGCTCTTCCGGTGGTGCAGATGAAGATGGCGGTGTGGGAATGGAGGTGGCGCGAAAGACGAGGGGAACATCGGGGCAGCTCCTTGGAGGTGGAGGACGGGGTGGCTGAACCGGCGGGACGACCAGATCGACGACGGATCCTCATCCGATACGACGGATGAGGGACGTCGAGGTGTTGCTGTGGATGACGTCGTCGGGGAAGAGGCTTCGGCTGGGTGGCGGACGGAGGAGGGTGTGGGGCTTCGCGGGTTTTCCCGGCCTCCGTGTACGAATGGGTGGGCGGATGGGATGGGAGTGGGGAACCATGGGTTAGGGACGCGCTTGTCCGTAATGTGGGGTAGGTTACGAAAGTACCCCCACCGATTTGAGGCGGTTCTTTCGGTTCAGGGGTATCACGGGCATTTCGCGTGTCGGGATTTCACAGGAGGTGGGAGTTTTCGCGCGCGTTGTAATTTTGGAATAGCAGGGCGCGGGTTGAGATGGAGGGAGTTGTCAGAGCACAACGAGACAAAGATATATCTTAAATATTTCGGGCTAACAAGGCGCGGGTTGAAGTTTCCGGACAAACCTAACGTGTACTGTACCAAATCAATTCGCACTACAAATGTCATTGAAAACTTTGAATTCATGTTATGTTCAATTAAAATATTTCTCTACGTGTATAATGCATGCAACTTAGTACTCAAATGAACGTTTTAGTGCATTCCAAACGTATATACTACCGCTTCAATATGAACTAAATTTGAATTCGTTTCTCTATTTGAATAAGATCTACAATAATGATTGTTGTGAAGTCAAAGCGTTTGAATTCGTTTCTCTGTTTTAATAAGATCTACAATCATCATTATTGTCAAGTTAAACCATCATTTGTGTATTATCTTCACAGCACACCACATGATTAGTCTCGAGTTACATATGAACTATGTGTACTATATGAACTCGAACTCGATTTTTTGAATCCACTTTATGTTGATTTCAAATCATAGTACATTTCAAGCTCTAGCTAGATCTTCACAAACTAAACCATGTCTCATATATATAATGTGTTTATCACATTATGTATGGTGCCCCGCCCCCTATGCCTACAAGTATTTAGATGTGAGTTTCAAACACCACACATTACCACAAATTCAAATGAAATGTGAGAATGTTCGATATATAGTATTGTTTAGATTGTTTGATATTTAGTTGTAAGCTGCAAACGCCACACATTATCACAAATTCAAATAAAATGTGAGATTGTTGGATGTATAGTATGGTTTAGATTGTTCGACATTTAGCTGTGAGTTGCAAACGCCATGCATTATCACATTATGGTATAACATGTGCAAAACCACAACACGTGTATCACCGTTATATTCATGCATGCATATGTTTAAAACACTATGATCTCCTATTCAAATATATGAATCCACTTTCATATCAAATTATGATCTTTGTGAGTCTCTTACACCCACACAATCCTCTAACCTTTGTAGCTACCACTAACTTCCTCTCGTGCATGCACACGCCCTCCTTGCCCTCCCCGTCCCTCAGCATTCTATCCATCGCACACATTCATTTTTCTTCTTCTTTAGGTCGTTCTCCCACAGTCTCCACAACTCCTTTCCGACACACACCGATCGATAAACCTCTCCAGCGATGTCTGCCTAGAACATACACACGCACCTTCAATCTCCTCCTTTATGTGTCCTTGCCTCATGTCTCTCATACGGTCCCACTCACGTGTAAACTCTCGCCCCTCTTTTCATCGATCTCACAACCGCACACTCGTCCCCCTATGTAGCTAGTAGCTGGGCCTCTCGCACCACCTCCTAGCTCCATTCTCTCTGTCTATCCGTCTCGTCGGGCCTTTTTTGCCTCTAACAAATGGACGTACACCGTCCGATCTCCCACTATACATATAGCTAGCTAGGTCCTTATAACTCGTTTTTCCCCACGCGTTGATCGATCTACCTCATTAGTTATGTCTCTCCCTTACTCCGACAAACAACAATTGATCTACCGATCTAGTTAGGTTTGCTTGCCAAACACATGGTTCCCCTTCATCATCCATGGATGTGTCCCGACAGATCTATCACGCACAGGCACACACAGAAACACATCCCCACTCTTATTGATAATACTGCAGTTCCACCCTCAGTTTGTCTAGTAGGCCTCTCCCACCATCTTCGAGAAGCAACTCCATCACCCATCCAGCACTCTACCCCTCCCCTCCCTCTCTCTCTCTGTCCCATCCTATTTCCCGTCCTTCAGTTATGTATGGATGTCGACCGATCTCCCTCAAGACATAGCTGGGTCTCTCCTTCTCAACACATATACGAGTCGTTCTACCACCATAGTTAGGCCTCTGCCTACCCCTCCCCCCACCCCCTCGCACACACACACACACACACCGATACATCGAGCGGTCTAGTCATGTCTCCCTGCCACACACAAACTTGACCTGTGCCCTCTGACGTTCCGGTTGCTAGGTCAGTCGCCCTATATCTTTTACTTGCACACACACACACACACAATTTCGATGGCTCTCTTCATCGATCTCGCACCCACCCACTTGATCCTCTCTTCGACTCTATCGATATCTATGACCCCTCCCTCTCTTCTCGTGGATCGCCCGACCCTCTATATATGATATGGATAGGCCTCCATTTCACACACATTGCATGCAAAATTTTGTTTGAGATGTCATCGACACATATTCCCACAAATACATTCACGAAATCAACCTCCCCCCCCCAAAAAAACAAAAAACACTCACAAACGCACGAGCCATTTGTCTAGGTTTGTATCTCTCACACACACCCACGTAGGTGGGGGACGTGCACGAAGAGAAGAGGTGCACGCACGGCGCACGTACTCCCGTCTCTTTCCCAACCACACCCGCGCGGGTACACGGTGGAGCTCATTTCTGTACGAAAAGGCAGCCCACATGGTAACTTGACACGTGTACTGGTTGACCAGATGGAGGGAGGATCGTCTACCACGGGTGAACAAACAAATTGCGACTTGACGCGTTATGTTAAAAAAGAGGCAAACCATGTGGGGCCTACCTTAGAGGCAAGGCTCTATACACTGGAGTACTTTTGATGTGTCCCGTCAACTCGCAGAATGAGGAGAAGCTTGCTTAGTACACCATCTCCCCCGCCCATGGGCGCGGTGGCTCGCAGGATGAGGTGAAGCTTGCTTACTACTCCTTACGCCCGCTCCCTCACCCACGCGCGCGGTGGCTCGCAGGACGAGGAGAAAATTTTACTAGTACTCCTCCGTTTACTCCTCGTCCCTACCTTGGTTAGAGAGATTATCATATTGTTTGGAATATATGTCCTTTAGTAGATTTCAATATGAACTACTAGTACATACTCCAAACACTGATCTATATAGACGTATCTTAGAGTGTAGATTCACTCATTTTGCTCCCTATGTAGTCCATATTGAAACGGACGTAATAGTACGCACTCTCCCTCGCCCCTCGACCCTCGCCACGTGGTGGACGTGCAGCAATTCATTCGGTCTCATATAGCCAGAATGATATATACTGGAGTACCATTATTGCTCGACTTCCCGAAGAGGCGAAGAGCCAATCGCAAGGTTAATAGTTTGGAGATGCCAAGCGCAAGGTTTATAGGAGAACGAGTAGTAGGTGCCGCGTCATTTATAAATAAAGTTTTTTTTTCTTCAGTGGCACGTACGCAATATAAATAGGTTCATATGGAGAGAAAAGGAAACTGCTCCACTATATACATAGGCAGGACGAGCCTACACGGTTGCTTGCTGGGGTTGCTATCTTCAGTTTTCACACTCTCTCACACAAAACCACTGTGGCCACATCTCTAACATCCCGGCGGATCACGTCCGCCGGGGGAAGGGGTGGATGCTTAGTGTAGATGTGGTCGCCGTCGCCGACGGCGAAAACGCACTGTCGGCACGTCCAGATCAGGGGTCCCCGCCATTCTCTCTCACAAAGCCGGTGAGGTTGCCTTCGTCCATTGCCCACTGCCGCGACGTGGGTAGTTGCCTCCTCCCGCCGCGCTCCTCTAGGTTGAGCTACATCCCGACGTCCCTCAGGTACAACTCCCTTTACAGCCGACTTCCATCACTGCTCCAGCTGCCCACATCACTCCATGTGGATATTTCTCTACTTCTTTGCCCCGCACATACCTCTACTGGCTTCTACGTACTATATTTGTGATGAGTTTATGTCTCATCAACTAGTCCCGGTAATCTTATTCTAATCACGCTTCTTCAATTTCTTTGCCACAGGGATGATCATCTCGATTTTGGCGCAAAATGATCCGATGGTCGAAGGGTTGCAAACTTCATTTCTTAGGAAGCGCCGACGTTGCCAGCAAATTAAAGCCTGGTTAGGGTTTACGGTTCAAGGGCTAGGGACTGCATGGATCGTTTTTTTCTTTAGCTGTCTCTGTTTCAATGGCTAGGGACTGCATGAGTAGTAGTAGTACTGTACGCCTTATGCCCGCTCCCTCGCCCACGCGCGCGGTGGCTCGCAGGACGAGGAGAAAATTTTACTACTCCCTCCGTTTACTCCTCGTCCCTACTACCTTGGTTAGAGAGATTATCATATTGTTTGGAATATATATGTCCTTTAGTAGATTTCAATATGAACTACTAGTACATACTCCAAACACTGATGTATATAGATGTATTTTAGAGTGTAGATTCACTCATTTTGCTCCGTATGTAGCATAAAGTAGAGACACTTATTTTGGAACGGAGGGAGTGCATATTTGCTATGATCTGTCAATCATTGAGATGCAATAGCATGCATGTTAGTCTCCTTTGTATTTGATGAAATGTTGCAACGGGCAACCTTGGACGCAAGATACATGTAACAGAAGCTGGAAGCTTCATAGCATTGTACTATCTCGCTGATAAATTACAGTACGTACTATACAAGTACTTCCTCCATTCCTAAATATAAGTCTTCGTAGAGATTTCACCGTGAACCACATACGGATGTATATAGATGCATTTTAAGTGTAGATTCATTCATTTTTTTCCGTATTTAGTCCACCTAGTGGAATCTCTACAAAGACTTATATTTAGGAACGGAGGGAGTACTATGTAAAGAGTTAGGTGTCGCACGGTGTCCAGAAAATATGGTGATAGTGTGAGGTGGGCCATGTAATCACTGAGCCTGCGTGTTTTCACTGCTCTTGCACTGCTCCGCCGTAAGAATGGAGAAAATTGTAATCTAGTAGTACCTCCTTTCGCCGAAAGCGTGGGACATCCAGCAGTCCTACCACCTCAGTAATAATGACCAATGAGCCGTCAAATCACATAGACCCAGCAGTAAGTTGGACGGACGAAGCAACCATCACTCTTGAATCCGCTTCTCCCTTCAACGCAGGCGCCAGTGAGAGGCCGCGTCCGCTCTGCCCAGGCATGAATGCGACACCGATTCTTTGGAGCGGCGCTGACCGTTTCGGGCGGGAAGCGCGCGCGGGCGATGGAGGGACTTTGGGTGGGCCAGGCTGGTCAGGAGCGGGCGCGGTAGCTGTCCGCCTGTCCCTACCGGATGCCCGGAAACGAGAGGATGCACCGACTCTCGCGGCTAAAATCGTACACTACACACCATCTCTCTATAGGAGTAGGTCGATCTGTCGCTCTCTCTAACACACACATGTTGTTAAACACACACACGCACACGCACACACAGGTTCATAGAATTGGAAAATCGTGCGAGTGCGAAGCCACAGGGAGTGAGATACAAATGGAGTACGTACAGGAAGAGAAGAGGCATCTCTTAGTTGTTTGGATTAATTGTTGCATTTAGAGAAAGAAATCAGGTCTTTGATTGGAGGAATGACTGGTCAAGTTTCTTCTTCTCCTCCAATCTGCTTGCACCTTGGTCCCGCTGCACCTTCTAATATGACTTATTACACCTAGACGGAGGGAGTCGTACGAGATACGGTGGCACACTGACTTAGGTCGAATACAAGTGCCCAAACTTGTGTGCATGTTATAATAAGGATTCACTTAAAATAGTTCATGAGCGAACAGAGGGATCAATTGGACAGTGTTCTCGAGCAGTAGCGAGATGTGTGAGGTAAGATACACCACTGGCGCTTTTAATTTTTCTTATTAATTTGTTTGTTTCACCCTCTGACTGGTGGGACCCAACGTACTACGTGGAGAGAGGTAAGGTGACTAAGGCTGCATTATTTCTGTACCACTATGGATAGTCTTACCACCAAAGCCACATGACACGATTATGATTTAAATCCCAATGACTCCCACACACAAAAAAACACGGCATGCTTGTCACACGAATGCAGGAATGTATAAAAGGTTATTTTCCTCTCGTTGAACATAACGGGAGGGTTGTGTAGCTGGTTAGCCTGTTCGCTCATCAAACTTGAGGTCTCGGGTTCGATAACTACACTTGAGCATAATTCGTGCCAGGAGGATTCTTTGACTGGTCAAAATGGATGGATACGGAGCTATACGATCTCGTAGTGACCGTATAATTACCTCATCACGTATAAGCCGCAGCCTCGGCGCATGTTTTCTAGGGTTTGCACTCTTCACACTCTCTCCAGTATATATATACATGTTGGAGCCTCAGTGCTTGTAGTTGCTCTCTTCACACTCTCTCACCCTCTCTAGATCTAAACAAGACTTCGTTGGCCTCTCTCTCTCCCCTCACTGCTGGTTTGCTTGTAGTTGCTCTCTTCACACTCTCTCACCCTCTCCAGATCTAAACAAGACTTCGCTGGCCTCTCTCTCTCCCCTCACTGCTGGTCAAAGAGCCGGTAGGATCCGTCCGCCGGGAAGGGAAGGAGGCTTAACACTGTCGCAGTCGGCGAGGGAGGGAATCCACTACTGGCGTAGCTGTTCACTTTCACCCAGCGGCGGCATGGGAGGGCCTCCGACCCCTTCTTCTTCGCCGCCGTACATAGTGTGGGTCGAACGGACTCCGGTCGCCCACCGAACCACACCCCAAGAACCTTAAGGTATAATTTACTTATTCCACATGCATTGATCTAGCTGCATGTGGGCTTTTTCCGCTTCTGCACTCGAATCTAGGTGTTGTATCAAACAGGAAAGTAGTGGGGAAAGTTGTATACCATGAATCTAGGACGTGGTTCAAAGAGGAAAGGAATGGGGGAAAGCAGTGGGAAAAGTTGTAGAGCATGAATCTAGGACGTGGTTCAAAAAGGAAAGGATGGGGGAAAGTAGTGGGAAAAGTTGTATAGCATGAATCTAGGACGTGGTTCAAAAAGGAAAGCAAGGGGGAAAGTAGTGGGGAAAGTTGTATTGCATGAATCTAAGACGTGGTTCAAAGAGGACAGGAATGGGGGGAGTAGTGGGGAAAGTTGTATAGCATAAATCTAGGACGTGGTTCACAGAGGAAAGGAAGTGGGGAAAGTACTAGTACAGACTGGCTATCCAGCACCTACGTTGGTCAAAAAGGGAAAACAATGACAAACGCAGTACGCACATCTGTAACGAACTGATCTTTTGTTTTAGGGGACAAGGCTGTAGAGTTTGAGCAGGACTAGATTCGCTGCGCTCACATAGGGAAAGGTGTCTAAAGATAACAAAACTGGGACCAACACAAATATGCTCCTTGGTTGTTTGTTCTTTGTTGCAACAGACTGTGCATCACCCCAGTACATCGGTAGATGCACATGGTGCTAGTGCGTCCACTGTCCCGTGCAACTCTTTAGCTGTTGTTAATCTAAGGCCCCGTTTGGTTAAAAACTCCCTAGTCCCTACCTGCTTGGTTCCAGGGACTAAACATGGACTAGAGGTTATTAAACGACATGCTAAAAGACCATGTTACCCCTAGTAGTGAACTAATAGAGACAAGGTGCGATGCGTGGCAGGGGCAACTGTTGGAAAAAGTTCCAAAAAGACTCTCCCTCGGGGTCTTCTTTCTTTAGTCCCAAATGTCCACTTTTAGTCCCTAAAAGTCCCTCCTGTTTGGTTTAGATGGGACTGACACGGAGTTTTTTTAGTCCCTCCACCAAAATGTCCATGTAAACAAACACCCTCTAATAATGCCGTTGGAAAATTGATGCAATGCCACAGTTAAAAGCAAATTACATGTTTAACGAATTTTATTGTTAATATAATCTCTCTGTTAATATTAATCAATGCCACCGTTTGAGAAATGCTACTGTCTTGCTTTCTTTCCCATTTAGATAAGGTAGATGCTTCTTTTTGTTGGCTTCTGTGTCATCCACCGTTATTGACCACTAGTTGTTTCCTTTGCACCTCTGTGTAAATAGGGTTATCTACTTCACCTCGTTTCCATTGTGACCTTTTGTTGCACTGCACAAAACACTTTTGTTTTAAGAGTGTTTTGTGCAGTTCAACCAAAATGTCACACCGACAACGTTGCTTGATTGCTTGATCTTAGTGGAACTGCACAAGAGGAGATCTTACTTCCTATCCGTGTTGGCAAATTTGGTTCAGATCTTCTTCTTGTGAGTTGTTTGAATTCTGTGTCATGAGAGGTCAGTACTAGCCTTCTTTCACATGATTCTGCAGTGTGCTTTCATATGTTGTGCTACTTGTACGGTAATGTTGCTTGATTTTAGTGAACTGCACAAATGGAGACAAGACTTCCAATCTGTATGTGCACCGTAATATCCCAATGAGGTAAGATAAGGGTATTTCACAACTGTTGGCCTATATTTTGCCACTTTCATCAGAAAATTAATGTCATTGTTTAGTGCTATACTTGTGCAACCTAATTAACATGCCAAATCTTACATTGAAGGCGAAGCTTGTCTATTATTGAACCAAGTGATGAAGGGGAAGAACAAGCGGAAGAAAAACAAAAATCAACTCCTGGTGCTGTAATGAAGCACTGGAACTGTGATGACACAAGTAATGATATAGTTTTGCATCTTAATTTATTGCTATGGCTAGAACGAGCAATTGTTTTGCCACTGATTTGATGCCACTCTTAATGTAATACGTAACTATCTCTACTTGTGCAAACAGGGATCTTCTTTGAAGATACCATATATTTTAGTGGAACTGCACAAGAAGATGTTGGAAGCATTAATCTAATCGAGGAGTATATAGTAAGCATGGCCACCACAGTAGATAGCAACAGATGGTTCCGGAGAAGTGCTTCACCTGTATGCTCTACACAATAAGCCTCCTGACAAAGGTTGGTACTCGCCCACTGATTTCATCCATATGATTGAGCTTTGTCATCTCTATTGGTGTTGTGCTACTGTTTAGATGCTGTCATGAAAAAGTGGTATTGTCCTTGAGAAGTGCTTCATCTATGCTGTTTTAAATATTTCCTTTCCTTTTTTTGAGCAAACAGGGATGCTAGCATTTAGTTATCCTCTTGTCTTTGCACAACATGATCATCCTCCTCTGAAGAAGAATATGGAGTACGTGAAGTCACTAGTTCCGATTATGCCAGGATGAAGAAGCCCTGTCTATCTTCTCATTAGAAGGAGCAGTTGAAGGATGGTTACATTACCCCCCACAAGACCAAACTAACTTCAGCTCAGAAGGACTAACAAATCTCCATTTTCTTGCTGTGATGCGCGAGTACAATGTTGTTCTAGGATTCTTTCCGGTGAGTTCCATTTTTGTAAAAGTGTGCTCTACATGGACCATGTAGGTGCCTGTTTAAACTGTCAATTCATAGTACAGTTTGCTTTCTACTAATCACTTTTTTTGTATTTGTGCAAACAGGGGTGCTGAGCTTGATTTCAATGGGAACTGCACAAAATGTTCATGAATACATCGAATCATTCATTTCCACCACAAGAAAGGAGGTGCCGATAAGTTCAAGGCGTTGCAACATATAATGGCGAAATCATACAAGCTACGCGCGAATTTGGTTGATTTTGGTGGAACTGCACAAAAAGAACAACTGGTTTATTTAGCACGAGGTGCCATGTCAATGTCCGAACTGATGGCAAACCCTGCCCATTCCACAATCGCAAGCATTTGATATTTTGGAATGGGAAAACCTTGTCAAATTTTGCTCATTGATTTTAGCAAGAAGACATGCGTTTGATATTTTCGAATGGGACGCCCTTTGTTGTCAGCAGCGTCGATCCATTTTTTATTTATTCTTTAGTTGTGAAGTAAATATTGGCTCTGACATGTGAATCACTGAGATGCATAATCATCGATTGTTTTGAATGTTCTCTATGACATGTGAATCGCTGTGATTGCAATGTACAGGAACGCTAAAAAGCTGCTCAAACTCTTTGTACTCCTTATGTTCCTTTTTAATTCGCACATTGTCCGGTAGCATGCAACTGAAGTGCTCAAGTTCTCTAGCAAATGACTGTATCTCATGAGCTTGCTCAACCACGGAGCGCTCTTCAACCAGCCTGTAATCATAGAATTGCTCCATGATGTACAACTCAGTGCCAGCAACCGGAGGGTAGCAGCGGTGGCCTTACTTGGACCCGAGCGGCGGCGACCTACCATGTTCTACTCTTCCTCATTTTTTGTGTGGCACGGCCTCGTTGGCAGTGGGGCGGGGCCTCGGCGGAGCCGGCGATGTCCTCTGTCTCGTTGCCGGCGGGCAGCGCCTCGGCGGAGCAGGGCCTCGTTGACGCCAGCGGAGCGGGGACTCGTCGGAGCCGGCATTGTCCACTGCCCCGTCCTCGGTCTCGCCAAACAGCACCTCAGTCGCTTCATCGCCCTCTTTGTAGGCGGCCACAGCCTCCACCACCTGGATGCGGTACCGCCAGCGCTCGAGGCGGCCCTCGCGGGCGGAGCGGTACGAGTCGAGCAGCGCCTCCTGCTCCGCCCGCTCCGCGGTGATCTGCTCCTCCGCCTGCAGGTGCTCCTGGAGGAGATGGTGGTTGCAGGCGGCATCGGCCTGCGCCTCCCGGAACTGCTCCTCACGCTTCTGCCTCACTGTGTCCATATATTGGGCACGGGCCTCGCCGATGGTCATGGTGCAATGCACCGGCGAGGATGGCGCGGAGGAGGGGGTTGGCACCGGATCGTCGACTACCATGTTCTCCAGTGGGACGTCGTCATCCTCCGGCTGCCTGCCGGCCAGCCAGTCGGCAGCAATGGCTGCCATCTCCTTGTGGTCCATCGTTCGCCCGTCCCGAAGTGCGCTGGAGCGCGAGGAAGCCATGGTGGGAAGTAGTGGTGTGGACATGAGAATGGGAACGAATGCGGATGCCTGCGCCTATGGCCGGTGCAGCAGTTTATATAGCAATGGTGGTCCGCGGAGGGACGGACGTGTGGCGCCGGAGTAGCCGCCTCAGCAACCGTGTATCATTAATGTGGGCGGCAGAAGGACGGACGGACGGACGGCACTTGTGTCGTTTGAAGGCGGAGCAATCGCATGCACCGGGAAGCGGGGCAGGCTGCACTGACCGTTTCGGGCGAAAAGCGCGCGCGGGCGAGGGAGGCGGTCTGGGTGGGCCAGCGCAGTCAGACTCGAGCTTGGCAGCGGGTCGGTCCAGTAGCCGGACATGCTGGCTCGCCAGCTACCTCGCCGAGCTGAGAGACGACAATCAGACGATGGACGTAGCTTCCGACCACGAGCCGGTGCCACTGTCCAAGCCGGTTCATGCCGTGTTCACCATAGAGCAGGTGCGGCCGCACTTCGACGCCCTAATGGCGGAAGAGCTACCAGCGCAGGAGGACCTGTGCTGCAACCTCCGTCTCCTCAACGAGCACCGGTGAACAAGCGAACGACAATGCCGTCACGGACATGTGGCCCTATGATCCTGGCTTCCCGAATGAGTAGTAGGCGCTGTATCAGACCATCTGTAGGGCTCGCGAGGCCCTCTCCGTCGTCCTTCGAGTTGTTGCGCTCGCCGTGGCGCCGCCATCTCGCGTTGTCAACATGGTCAATGGACATGAGGATGAGGAGATGACTTTACTTGGAGAGGATGACAGCAAGTGCCTCCTTATTAGTATATAAAACTATAATTTTTTTTTGCTTCCTCCTGGTTTCCTGACATCACGGTCCCACACCATTGTGAACCTATGTAGTCAATACACGAGAGAATTGCACAAGAAGCGGCCGACAGCTAGGACCAAGCAGCTCGAGCGGTATTTGTGTTTTTGATGTGTGAGCACTGCAGAGTTTTTCTTGAGCGATGTTTAGCCCAGATATTAATTTTTCTCCTCTGAACAACAACGAAAACATCGCTGCAGCTATTAACTGGGCGGGCTGTGGCCCGTCTAGCCCAGGCCAGATATCCAGCCCAGATATTAATTTTTTTTCAAGCTGAAAATGGCTAGCTGTCGGCGTTCTGGGAACGGGGGTCCCCAGACTTGCCTGCCTGCGGCCCATGGCGTGGCTAGGCCAGCGGGCCGTACGGCCCATCTTCATCAACGAAGCATTCAAGACCCTTGCGAGGGGCCAAGCCTCACGAGGCGGACGACGCAAGACCTCCTCAGGAGTGGCCTAGTCAGGCATGCTCACGAGGAGCGGAGATATCAAGGCAGGGCAAACCTCACGAGGCTCTCGTGACGTGAGCCATGACGATCGGCACCAGGCGGGCGCCAGCGCGCGCAACGTCCTTGTTTCCTCTTTGGTGCTAAGGAGGCAGGCGCAGGCGAGGAGTACCGAGGCAACCGGCAAAGGTTGCTATATCGGTGCAACGAGACCAAGACCAGGAGGACGGCAAGATGGAGGTCATTGTGGAGCCCAAGACGGCGTCACCACCAGAGCTTTTCGCAGGCGAAGAACACTTTTGTCAGGATAGCTTGTACTAGCTGTCCCCCTTCAAATTTGCCCGCCGTTGTTGGCACCCTTCCCGCTCAATATTTGGGGAGAGGACCAGGGCCCATATAAGTAGAGCTAGCCACCACAGTAGGGGGCATCGAGCAACTCATCCAGCTCTCACCCGCTAAGTCACCAAGCACACGAACACCTCAACCCCTGGAGGCTGTTCTTTCCCTTCTACCGTTCTTCATCAGCCCAAGAGGCAATCCACCACCACCACACTGGAGTAGGGTATTACACCACAACGGTGGCCCGAACCAGTATAAATCTTGTGTCTTTCTGTGTTGTGAGTTCGTCGAGTTCGTCTGCGAGATCTTAGCGAGCTAGGGCATAGATCGGTAGGAGGGAAAGACTTCGCGCGCACCCCGGTGTTCGAACCTTAAGGGTTTTCCGGAACCCCACATCCGACATTTGGCACGCCAGGTAGGGGTGCGCCGTAGCTTCCCTCTTGTCGGTCAGTCGATCCGTCGCTCCGTCGTCTCCATGGCGGACGCTCGCCGTGCTCGAGCTGAGCGCCGGGCTGCCCTCACCGCCCGCGTTGCTCAGACGGCTCCCGTCGGCGGGCCACCTCGTCGCTCTCCGTCTCCCGCCGCCAACGCTGCCACCGGCCCGGTGGGGAACGAGCAGCAGGCGTCCTCGCTGCATCCATCGGTACGGCAGGACGGCCACACCGCCACTCCGTCGCTGACCCCGGCCGGTTCTTCGTCTCACGCACGCCCCGCTCCCATGGAGGCGCGGGCCGCGCTCCTCGCGGCGAACGAGCTCCTGCGCTACCGCCCGGTTGTCGACCTCTACGAGGAGTGGCTCGATCGCGTCGCCGAGCTCGTCCGCGCCGCAGGGGGCTCCCCGGCACCGTCCCTCTCTCTGCCTCACCCTCAGCCGGCCACGGGCAACGAGGCTCATGGCGCGCCTCCACCACCTCTGCCCCAAGACGGCGCCTTGGCACCAAGGCGCGCGGCCCCACAGCGTGATCCGCCACACCCGGCGCCCGCGCGCGAAGAGAGAAGCTGCCAAGAAATCCCTCGGCCGCGAGAAGCTGCACCCGCGCTCCCTGGCGCCGCATCAAGCAACAACCAGGAGAGACCCTCCAGAAGTACATCCAGCGCTTCAACAACACTCGCCTCAAGATCCCTAAGGTCACGGACGAGGCCATCATCTCCGCGTTCTCAGACGGCGTCTGCGACGTCAAGATGAAGGAAGAGTTCGCTATCCATGAGGAGCTATGCACATCTCAGGAGCTGTTCAACCTGGCGACCAAGTGCGCAAGGGCTGAGGAGGGGCGCCTCTCCCTCCTCGAGCTGCCAGCTGCGGGAGCGGAGGAGAAGAAAGCCAAGGCCAAGGACGTGAAGCGCAAGGAAGCGGCAGTGCTCGCAGCGGAGCCCGACACCAAGCGGGGCAGAGATCAGCCCGAGTCATCCAAGAACAGCCGACCGTTTTGCGCCTTCCACAAACTGAACACTCACAACACCAGTGACTGTCAAGAGCTCAGAGCCATATGAGAAGGACGCTTCGGTCGACGCCCCGAGCACAGCGACCGGGGCTACGGCTGTGGAGGAGGACGTGGAGGCGGACGCTGGGACGACCGTGGCCCGCGCCAGGAGTGGTGCGACAGGCCTCGTGAGGACCGCTGGCAGGACCATCCTCGCGAGGGGGCCTGGAGGGACCAGCCTCGTGAGGATCGCCCCCAAAGCAACGCCGGTCTTCCCCCACTGCCGCCACCAAGAAGGAGCGACGACCACCACCAGGATGAGGGGGTTGGGGGATTCCAGGAGCCGCGTGCAATCGCCTGCATCTTGGGCGGCGCCCAGGCCTCAGCCTCTCAGCGCATCTTCAAACAGTTCACTCACGAAGTGAACGCGGTGCTCCCCAAGCTCGAGGACACGCGCCCGCTCAAGTGGTCCCAATGGGCCATCACTTTCAACTCGGCAGATCAGCTCAAGTGCACGGCCACCGCTGGCGCCCTCCCGATGTTGTGCTCCCCAGTCATCAGCAATGTGCAGGTTACCAAGACCCTCATCGACGGCGGCGCAGGGCTCAACGTCCTGTCCGTCGACACGTTCGACAACCTCCAAGTGCCGTATGAGTAGCTCCAGCAGACCAAGCCTTTCTCAGGGGTGACTGGCGGTTCCACCACACCGATAGGGCAGGTCTGCCTGCCTGTCACCTTCGGAGAGCGCAAGAACTACTGCACGAGCTCATCGACTTCGACGTCGCGCACATCCGCCTGCCGTACAACGCCATCCTCGGGTATCCAGCCCTGACCAAGTTCATGGCAGTCACCCATCACGGCTACAACGCCCTCAAGATGCCAGGAAGCGGAGGAATCATCATGGTCCCATGTGAAGAGAGAGACGCGGTGTGCTCCCTCGAGCGCGCCTTCCAAGCTGCAGCAATCAACGACCCCGACAGGAGAAGTGAGGGCCCTCTGGAGGCCATACCCAAGAAGAAGAAGCTGCGCCGTGCAGGACCTCAGGAGGATGGCGTCGCGGCAGGAGCCTCATCAGGATCAGCGTCCGTCCTAGGGGCGCCTCCCTCCATCGCATAGGAAGGCGCGCCCAGCGCCCTCCTCGGGCAGGGCTCGGGGGCTCTCTTCTGGAGGGCCTCAGACCTTGCCAACCTCACGAGGGAGGCGCTTGGGCACCACTTGGAGGCGTGCTTCGCAGCACGTGTCCCTCAGGAGAGCACAGGGCAAGGAGTGCCCACCGCTCAGGAGTTCATCACCAAGACCACTCAGGAGCTGCAAGACGCAAGAGCCATGCGCAGCGACGGCCGCTCATGAGGCGCAGCTCCCCATCCAGGCGAGGATGCTGGGCTGCGTGTCTGCATCGACGTCCCAGGGCTCAACAGGGCCGCATCTCAGGAGCGCTTCTGGCCTTCGCGTGTGGGCCGCTGCGAGGGCCCGCCACACAGCTATGTTCGCATGCCCTTCGGCTTGCCGAGCGTGGCGTCAGCCCATTAGCGCAACATGCGGCGTGTCCTGGCGGCTCAGGAGGCCAGTCACCACGCCGTCCTGGAGGAAATGGAGACGGTCTTCAGGGAACCTCCCGAGCCCTGAGAGCCTCCCGAGGCTCAGGGCCCCTGATGATTCATGATGAGCCACTCCTTCGACGCACGCCTTCAGCTGCACCAACTCTACTTCGTCTACAGAACCAGGTGACATCTTCCAAGCTCGTTTAGCTGGGAGCGCCCCTCGGGCTGCATTATTCCCAGGCCGCGTGGGTCCGTCCCTGCGTCATGTATCCCTTTTGCTTATGTCTTTAGCTTACCTTGCTGGGGGCGCCCCTCGGGCTGCATCATCCCCAAGCTGCTCGGGCCGGACCCAGTGGCATGTATCTTCCTGAATTTACCCAAGTAGATCTGCTTTCCATGCTTAACCTGCCTACGGCTATCGCCTGCTCGATCATCGCCTCCCACGGGGCCTTCTCATAGGCACGGTGCTGGTGCATGGGTCCGTCCCTGCCACGTCGACAAATCTGAGCGGTCGAGCTCTGGCTCGCGGCACGCCCCACGCACGTCACCTCACCAGGCCCTCAGTGCCTTCACTTCATCCCGAGCAACCAGCGGCAGGCTGGCAGCTACAACGGCAAACCATGTTCTTCTTGTGCCTGTTCACAGGGATCCCGTGGGGAGGATAGCAGGCGGCACCGCGAGTCTCCTTTTCTCTCGTGCAATTCGCTTGCGCGTTCAAAGGGGGGATCCTGAGCATCGTGACTCAGGAGCTCTTACTGGCTCTCCAGCCCTCACCCCCTGGCCTTGACCACGGCATCGCGACCTGGCATACCAGCGGCGGCTGAGCTCGCTCGAGGGCCGGGACCTAAGGACGTAGAGCACCAAGGAGAGCATGGGGGAGGGAAACTCGTATGGGCCGGCCTAGCTATGCCGCATAAGTTGGCGCGCAGCCCTAGCGCACCATCAGGAATCGCCACGAAGTCAACAAGATAAGTCCCATTCTCGGACCGGCTAAATATTTGGGTGTAATGGTCACTCACGCCTTGCCGCAACCCCGTTGCGGCCACCTCAACTCCCTTTCTTGCCTTACCATGGCCACTTGAGCGCTAAGGGGGACCTCATGAGCATCGCGCCTCAGGGGCTCTTACTGGACCTCGGGCCGCACACCTCCTGGCCTTGACCACGGCACGTGACCTGGCATACCAGCGCCGACTGTAGCCTGCCTGGGGAGCGGGACCTGTCAGCGTAGAGCAACAAGCTATTGCGAGGGAAGAAAGGGGGGACCGAGCTTTAACGGGACATGCGTTCACCAAATTTTCATAACAGGGAAGATAAGCACAAAACACATTACAGACCCTTACACGCCCCCATGGGGCACTTCATGACTCTTCGTAGGGAACAAAAGCTAAAACTAAGGAGGATCCTATCTACACCCTCCCGTGGCGGACGCCATCATCAACAGTGGGCCACGGGAGGTCGGCGCCAACCCCGTCCAGATCAGCGACGGCCGGACGCCGCAGCTCTGCTCCGAGCACGGCGAGAGCTCGGGGGCACGTAGCTGTCATCGCTCGTCTCCAGAGTCTCATAGAGCTCAGGAGAGCTGCTGGACTCCCAAGGGCTGCTGCTGCTGGAGTGGCCGCGAGCGGAACGCGCGTCAGCCTCACGCTCCCCTCCGGAGCAGCACTCCAGGCGGCGGCCCTCAGCATTGAAGACCTTGAAGAAGAGCGTGGAGGCGTCGTCGTACTGAAAGTGGATTGCGAGGGCGTCCCTCGCACGGCAGACCCGCGCGACCTCGCCCCAGCCGCGAGTCATGAAGATCTTGCCGGAGGGGACCGCTTCGATCTCTGCTCCGGTCGCCGGAGCGCTGCAGTCGGCGTGCTGCAACCAGAGCTCGAGAGGCCCCCTCGGCGGCATCACGTCGGAGAAGAACCGCGGGAAGCGGATCCAAGAGCTTGGAGGCATCGGCGCCCACAACACCAGCTCAGGTGAGGAGTCCGCGGCGTGGATTCCAGGGGCGACGGCGCGTGTCGCCGTGGCGTGGCGACCCCGGGCACGGCGTGGGCGACGCTGCTCGTCGCTCCGTCCTCCCGAGCCCTCGGCTCGGGCATACAAGGGTAGCGGATACCCCGGAGGAGGCCGCTCGCACCAAGGCCTCGTCACCACCTGCATCGCCGCTTCATCACGGCGGTGGACCGACCTCTTCTTCGGCGGAAGTGGCCCCGGATCATCGCGGGGGGCCTTCCCTTTCTCTTCAGCAGAGAACCTTCTGATGGGCGCCATTGATGTTAGCAGTGAAGCATGGAGGAAGAAGCAAGCGAGCAGGAAGAGATGGGCGACGGGGGCTCCGCACCTCCCCATTTATAGCGGAAGAAGGCCAACCGGCGCCTCCCACGATCGCAGGTAATAATGCTTTCCTTGCATGTTGCAGGACTTGTCAAGTCGAGCACTTGCCGAGGCAGCGTGGGGAAGCGGAGACGCCCACGTCCAATCAACCGCCACTCGTCAACCGAGGCCGCAGGCTTTTGGGGCCCGCGGTGCTCCGTACTTGACCCTTGGCTTCGCCGTGAAGCCAAGCCCGAGCGCACCTTGGGCCCGGGGGCTACTGTCGGTGTTCTGGGAACGGGGGTCCCCAGACTTGCCTGCCTGCGGCCCACGGCGTGGCTAGGCCAGCGGGCCGTATGGCCCATCTGTTGGGGAACATAGTAATTTCAAAAAAATTCTACGCACACGCAAGATCATGGTGATGCATAGCAACGAGAGGGGAGAGTGTTGTTCACGTACCCTTGTAGACCGATAGCGGAAGCGTTTAACACAACGCGGTTGATGTAGTCGTACGTCTTCACGATCCGACCGATCAAGTACCGAACGCACGGCACCTCCGAGTTCAGCACACGTTCAGCTCGATGACGTCCCTCGAACTCCGATCCAGCCGAGTGTTGAGGGAGAGTTTCGTCAGCACGACGGCGTGGTGACAATGTTGATGTTCTACCGACGCAGGGCTTCGCCTAAGCACCGCTACGATATTATCGAGGTGTAATATGGTGCAGGGGGCACCGCACACGGCTAAGAGATCAATGATCAATTGTCTGTCTATGGGGTGCCCCCCTGCCCCCGTATATAAAGGAGCAAGGGGGGAGGCGGCCGGCCTAGGAGGAGGGCGCGCCAAGGGGGGAGTCCTACTCCCACCGGGAGTAGGACTCCTCCTTTCCTTGTTGGAGTAGGAAAAGGGAAGGGAGAAGGAGAAAGAAGGAAGGGGGCGCCCCCCCCCCCCTCCCTAGTCCAATTCGGACTAGTCCATGGGGAGGGGTGCGGCCACCCTTTGGGGCCTTTCTCTCCTTTCCCGTATGGCCCATTAAGGCCCAATACGAATTCCCGTAACTCTCCGGTACTCCGAAAAATACCCGAATCACTCAGAACCTTTCCGATGTCCGAATATAGTCGTCCAATATATCGATCTTTATGTCTCGACCATTTCGAGACTCCTCGTCAAGTCCCTGATCTCATTCGGGACTCCGAACTCCTTCGGTACATCAAAACATATAAACTCATAATATAACTGTCATCGTAACGTTAAGCGTGCGGACCCTACGGGTTCGAGAACTATGTAGACATGACCGAGACACCTCTCCGGTCAATAACCAATAGCGGAACCTGGATGCTCATATTGGCTCCCACATATTCTATGAAGATCTTTATCGGTCAGACCGCATAACAACATACGTTGTTCCCTTTGTCATCGGTATGTTACTTGCCCGAGATTCGATCGTCGGTATCTCGATACCTAGTTCAATCTCGTTACCGGCAAGTCTCTTTACTCGTTCCGTAATACATCATCCCGCAACTAACTCATTAGTTACAATGCTTGCAAGGCTTATAGTGATGTGCATTACTGAGTGGGCCTAGAGATACCTCTCCGACAATCGGAGTGACAAATCCTAATCTCGTAATACGCCAACCCAACAAGTACCTTTGGAGACACCTGTAGAGCACCTTTATAATCACCCAATTACGTTGTGATGTTTGGTAGCACACAAAGTGTTCCTCCGGTAAACGGGAGTTGCATAATCTCATAGTCATAGGAACATGTATAAGTCATGAAGAAAGCAATAGCAACATACTAAACGATCGAGTGCTAAGCTAACGGAATGGGTCAAGTCAATCACATCATTCTCCTAATGATGTGATCCCGTTAATCAAATAACAACTCATGTCTATGGCTAGGAAACATAACCATCTTTGATCAACGAGCTAGTCAAGTAGAGGCATACTAGTGACACTCTATTTGTCTATGTATTCACACATGTATCAAGTTTCCAGTTAATACAATTCTAGCATGAATAATAAACATTTATCATGATATAAGGAAATAAATAATAACTTTATTATTGCCTCTAGGGCATATTTCCTTCACCATCTTCATCAACGAAGCATTCAAGACCCTCGCGAGGGGCCAAGCCTCGCGAGGCGGATGATGCAAGACCTCCTCAGGAGTGGCCTAGTCAGGCAGGCTCACGAGGAGCGGAGATATCAAGGCGGGGCAAACCTCACGAGGCTCTCGTGACGTGAGCCATGACGATCGGCGCCAGGCGGGTGCCAGGCGGGCGCCAGCGGGCGCAGCCTCCTTGTTTCCTCTTTGGTGCTAAGGAGGCAGGCGCAGGCAAGGAGTACCGAGGCATCAGGCAAAGGTTGCTATATCAGTGCAACGAAACCAAGACCAGGAGGACCGCAAGACGGAGGTCATCGTGGAGCCCAAGACAGTGTCACCACCAGAGCTTTTTGCAGGCAAAGACCACTTTTGTCAGGATAGCTTGTACTAGCTGTCCCCCTTCAAATTTGGCCGCCGTTGTTGGCTCCCTTCCCGCTCAATATTTGGGGAGAGGACCAGGGCCCATATAAGTAGAGCTAGCCACCACAGTAGGGGGCATCGAGCAACTCATCCAGCTCTCACCCGCTAAGTCACCAAGCACAAGAACACCTCAACCTCAGGAGGATGTTCTTTCCCTTGTACCGTTCTTCATCAGCCCAAGAGGAAATCCACCACCACCACACTGGAGTAGGGTATTACACCACAACGGTGGCCCGAACCAGTATAAATCTCGTGTCTTTCTGTGTTGTGAGTTCGTCGAGTTCGTCCGCGAGATCTTAGCGAGCTAGGGCGTAGATCGGTAGGAGGGAAAGACTTCGCGCGCACCAGAGTGTTCGAACCTTAAGGGTTTGCCGGAACCCCACATCCGACACTAGCCAAGCTATACTTTTTTTTAGGAATACCCAGGCAAGGTCAAGTTGTTATTCTCCGCCCCGCTAGGCTGCAAATCTTTCCTAGGACGGATGCATTAGGCTTAACAAGAAAATGGGCTTTAAGAAATAATAAATGGGATGTAATTATAAAAACTGGGCAGTAACTATAAAAAATGCACCAAACATGTAATTACTTTATAAAATATTATTTTTAGATATTGAAACTTTTAATTTCATTAATTGTTGCGTGCGCAATGTTTCATTGGATTTTTACGTAATATGAATTTATATTGAAATTGTATTTAATCTGACTAGAAATTTTGGGATAAAAATATTACGGATCCCATCAAAATGTGGGAAATTTTATTGAATTCCGTTTTGAACGGTTGGTTGAAATGGGCTGTACTTTTAACAAATGGGCTGTAGTAAATTCCATTAGAATTCAAAAATTGGCTGCACACTCTTACAAATCACAAATGGGCTATAAGTTCTCTGCCACACACTTGTGGCCTTACTAAGTTGACGCGTATGCAAGGCTTTGTCAACTTATAGTCAACACACGGTTCTAGCAGCAGTGGCCGTTGGATGTCCATCCAATGGAAGCCGTGCTTCTTCTTCAATCTCGGATATTCTAGCTTCACCCGCCCAAAAAATGATTCCTCCCCTGACATCTGGGGTGCACCGTTTCGGAAGCTGACATGTGGGCCTACTAAGTTGACGCGTACCAAGGGCTTTGTCAACTTAGTCAATATAAACGATTCTAGCTGCAGTGACCGTACGTTGTCCATCCAACGGCCGTAGTGCTTCTTCAACCTCTGGTCTTCTTGCTCCAGCCGCCCAAAGTGGCGCCGGTCGTGCCGCATGCTCCTGCCTCCCGTGGCCGGCTGTGCTGCCATAGAGGCCTCACCGCCCCTACTATTCCCACCGCTGGCCAGGCCCTGCGGCGACGGCAGCCTCACACTGCCGCCGAACCAGTGAACCCTCGTACTCCTCTCCGCGCGGGCTTCCACTGCCGCATCTTCCCCGGCTCCGTGCCGTCCCCTTCCTAGGCCTCGCTGTCGTCCACCGCCCTGGTGCTCTCAGCGCGGCGTGGTCAACGTGGTCAAGGAACGGCTTCCATCGGACGTGGACTGTACGTGGAGAGGCTGACAGCTGGGTCCACGACGGCAGCAAGGAAGTGCCTCCTTATTACGCGGAAAATAATGATTCGTCCACCTGACAGCAGGGACCCACCGGACGGGCCACCGTATTCCGCGAAAAAAACGTTTCCCCCCTGACTGTTGGGACGCACCGGACGGGCCACCGTATTGCGTGAAAAAAACGTTCCCCCCGCTGTCAGCTCGGACCCACCGAAAGTGCCTCCTTATTACGCACAAAAAAATGAATACTCCCCCTGCTGGTTGGGACCCACCTTGGTGGGAGGCTGACTTGTGGGCCTACTAAGTTGATGGGGACGGAGTGCTTTGTCAACTTAGTCAATATGAACGATTCTAGCTCCAGTGACCATACAATGTCCATCCAACGACCGTAGTGCTTCTTCAACCTCTGGTCTTGTTGCTCCAGCCGCCCAAAGTAGCGCCGGTCGTGCCGCATGCTCCTGCTTCCCATGGTCGGCTATGCTGCCGCGGAGGCCCCACCGCCCCCTACTATTCCCACCACTGGCCAGGCCCTGCGGCGACGGCAGCCTCATACCGCAGCCGAACGAGTGAACCCTCGTACTCCTCTCCGCGCGGGCTTCCACTGCCGCGTTTTCCCAGGCTCCGCGTCGTCCCCTTCCTAGGCCTCGCCGTCGTCCACCGCCCTGGTGCTCTCGGCGCGGCATGGTCAACGTGGTCAAGGAACGACTTCCATTGGAAGAGTACTGTACGTGGAGAGGCTGACAGCTGGGTCCACGGCGGTCGCAAGGAAGTGCCTCCTTATTACGTGCAAAATAATTATTCCTCCACCTGACAGCAGGGACCCACCGGACGGGCAACTGTATTTCGCAAAAAAAACCTTTCCCCCTGACTGCTGGGACCTACCAGCTACATCTTCGCACGCAAGGAAGTGCGTCCGGGCCAAAAAAATGATCCGCCCCTGGCTGCTGGGACCCACCAGCTACATCTTCGCAGGCAAGGAAGTGCCTGACAGTCGGGACCCACCTGGTCGAAGCGTACGTAGCGTTGTCATTCTTGTCACGAACGTGTACGTATATACTGGTCGATGTAGAGGCGTGCACGTGACGTAGTAGAGGCGCGCACATAGCATGTACACGTACGTACAGCGACCAGTACGCCAGAAAGAAAATACGGCCACGTATGTACATACGGGCAGGGTCTCGAATGCCTACTGGCACATACGTACGGCCAGGGCTCGTGTACATGGCTCGGTTGGAACGGAGAAACAGCATCGTCGTCGTGTTCATGGGGAGCCAACTGGCTGGGTCGGAACGGAATGCGTCGTCGTGTTCATCGGGAGGGCTTGGACGGAACAGCCGGTGGAAACGAGGCCTGGCGGACCGCAGAACGGAGGAAACAGCCTTGTGTTCGACCGGCCACATTCGAAATGGGATCCTGTTCATCGGGAGGGGTCTGGCGTACCGCAAAACGGAGGAAACGGACCTCCTACGGTCGAAACGGGGGGTCCTGTTGATCGGGAGGGGTGTGGCGTACCGCAAAACGGAGGAAACGGACTTGTGTTGGAGCGCTACGGTCGAAACGGGGGTCCTGTTCATCGGGAGGGGTGTCGCGTACCGCAAAATGGGACTCCACGGGATACTGTTCATCTCCACCGTCGACCCCCTCCAGCCTCCACGGGCTACTGTTCATCCACCGTCGACCTCCTCCAGCCTCCACCTGCGACTGTTCATCCACGGGCTCCTGTTCATCCAGCCTCCACCGCGCGCTACTCCACCGGCTACTGTTCAACCAGCCCTCTCCACGGGCTCCTGTTCAATCACCCCTTCACGGGCTACTGTTCATCCAGCCCTCCACCGTCTATTGTTCATCCTGCCCTCCACGGGGTGGTCCTGTTCATCCTGCCCTCCACGGGGTCCTGTTCATCCAGCCCCAACCGGCTCGATCAATCGGGGTACTGTTCATCCAGAGGC
This sequence comes from Triticum aestivum, assembly GCF_018294505.1. NCBI lineage: Eukaryota > Viridiplantae > Streptophyta > Magnoliopsida > Poales > Poaceae > Triticum > Triticum aestivum. The sequence continues at coordinate 312,308,136 of NC_057799.1, forward strand.
AATGCCACGGGGTCCATTTCATCCACCCCCACCGGGAACTGTTCATCCACCCCCCCCCCCCCCGCAACGCTCACTGTTCATCTAGAGGCAGCATCGATCGGCTTCAGTTAGCAGCAGTAGCGAAGGAATCGCTCGATCGGGTTCAGTTAACAGCCATCGATCGATCGCTCGGGTTCAGTACTGCGTAGCCTGCAATGCAATCGCTCGGGTTTAGTTAGAGCCCAACGCCTCGCTCGGGTTCAGTTAGATCCCAACGCCTCCCACACATGCGTGTACGTATGAGAGAAACGCGCATCGCTCGGCCCCCGACCACCCACCGTAACCGGGGACTCCCCGATATTTTTCGTGCCCTCGCTTCTACCACGGTTTTTTTCGTCATGGACGGCCCAAAGAGTGTCATGCAGCTGCGTCTCCGGCCCGCCCAGGACGAAAAGCCCATTTTCTGTCATGATTTTTTGTCATAGAAGTAGGACCCCACCACATCTATGATGATACTGGGTTTTGTCACAATTATCGTCATAGAAGTGTCATAAGTATGACAGAAATTTTTTTGTTCGGCCCAAAATGTCACGGATGTGTCTTTTTTTGTAGTGGTGAGTTCGTCGTCCATCACTTTGACCCAGCGAGAGAGAGGTACGCGTTTGACGAACAAGGAGGACTAATTCTTTTAGGGCTGTGTTACTAGGTGTATATATAGTACGTGTGGAGGGGGTGACCATTTTGGTCCATCACTTTCACCGACAGCGCGAGAGAGGTTAACTAATTTGAGTTAGGAGGGGATTGCTTTTTTGTTTCGTCTTGATATAGATCATGATGTGAGATTACATATATATAATACCGCATCTGTACACATGAATCCATCCCGCTGGATAGAGGGGGGCGAGTACATGACACGTCATGAACGACCTCTTGCTCTGTGTGGGGACCTCTGCGATTTTCAACGCATGCACCACATCAATGTTGTGCATTGGGTCGGGTACTCAACACATATGCATGCATCATACACCTCCATAAATATGTTCGGAACACACACATGCAATAATGGTTGTCTTTGGACACACTCTCACTCGCTTGGTTATGGGCGGCAAGCCTATATATATTCGTGGGCCCGCATGGACGTCCATCATTTCGACCAACGATGAGAAAGGATACTGATACGTCTCCAATGTATCTACTTTTCCTAACGCTTTTCCTATTGTATTGGACTCTAATTTGCATGATTTGAATGAAACTAACCCCGGACTGACGTTCTTTTCAGGAGAACTACCATGGTGTTGTTTTTGTGCAGAAATATAAGTTCTCGGAATGGAACGAAACTTTGGAAGGAATTTTTATATCAATAAAGAGAATTTATGGAGCCAAGATCCACCAGAGGAGGGCACCTGGCTGGGCACAACCCACCAGGGCGCGCCCCCCTCCTGGCACGCCCAGGTGGGTTGTCCCCACCCGGTGGCCCCATAGACCCTGAAACCGACGCTATAAAATCCTATTTTTCCAGAAAAAATCAGGGAGATAGAATTATCGTGATCCAGGAGACAGAGCTGCCATCACCTCCTGTTCTTCATCGGGAGGCCAGATCTGGAGTCCGTTTGGGGCTCCGGGGAGGGGGATCTTCGTTCTTCGTCATCACCAACCCTTCTCCATTGCCAATTCCATGATGCTCCCCACCGGGAGTGAGTAATTCCTTCGTATGCTCGCTGTTCGGTGAGGAGTTGGATGAGATTCATCATGTAATCGAGTCAGTTTTGTTAGGGCTTGATCCCTAGCATCAACTATGTTCTAAGATTGATATTGCTATGACTTTGCCATGCTTAATGCTTGTCACTTTGGGCCCGGGTGCCATGAATTCAGATCTATACCGTTTATGTTATCACCATTATATCCATGTTCTAGATCCTATCTTGCAAGTTATAGTCACCTACTACGTGTTATGATCTGGAAACCCCGGAGTGACAATAGTCAGGACCACTCCCGGTGATGACTGTAGTTTGAGGAGTTCATGTATTCACCATGTGTTAATGCTTTGCTCTGGTTCTCTATTAAAAGGAGGCCTTAATATCCCTTAGTTTCCAATATGGACCCCGCTGCCACGGGAGGGTAGGACAAAACATGTCATGCAAGTTCTTTCCATAAGCACGTATGACTATTTACGGAATACATGCCTACCTTATATTGATGAACTGGAGCTAGTGCCGTATCACCCTAGGTTAATTATAACGGTCTCACGATGAATATCATCCAACAAGTCACCGATCCAATGCCTACGAATTTATCTTATATTGTTCTTGCTAAGTTACTACTGCTTTTGTTACTGTTGCACTTGCTACGAAACTACTGCTATCACTGTTGCCGTTACTATTGCTGCTATCACTATTATCAAAACTATCATATTACTTTGCTACTGATCACGTTGCTGTAGATAATTAATCTCCAGGTGTGGTTGAATTGACAACTCAGCTGCTAATACCTTCAAATATTCTTTTGCTCCCCTTGTGACGAATCTATTAATTTGGGTTGAATACTCTACCCTCGAAAACTGTTGCGATCCCCTATACTTGTGGGTTATCAATACCTTTTTCTGGCGCCGTTGCCGGGGAGCATAGCTATATTTGTTGAGTCACTTGGGATTATTATCAATTTATCACTATGAAGAATCTGAAGGATGCTAAGACTAATATTTATCCCTCTAAGATGAGGGGAGGTAAGGAACTGCCATCGAGTTCTGCTTTAGATTCACCTTCTGTTATAAGTAAACTTGCAACACCACCACATGCTATTAATACCGATATGTCGCAAGTTATTGATGATGCTACTTCTGCTATGAATGATACTTATGATGATGCTAGTACCTTGCTTGATCATAATGATTTGCCACTTGGTGACTTTCTTGATGAACAAATTGCTTGAGTAATACAACATCATGTCGTTGAAGCTGATGATAAACTTGAAACTGAAACTCCTAAAACACCTGCTAAAACTAGCCTTCCCAGATATGAATTGCCTAAGTTACCGGAAGGTTATGTTATGAATTAGGAGACAACTAGAGATATTCTTGCTTGTAAGGATAGAGATGATCTAGGGAATTTGTTATGCAAGTATAAAGAAAAATATCTGAATGCTAGAATGAAATATGATCCTAAGTTTGCTACCTCACCTATCTTTATTGATGATAAGGATTATGAATTCTCTATCGACCCAGATTTAATTACTTTGGTTGAATCTGATCCTTTCCATGGTTATGAAACTGAAATTGTTGTGGCACATCTTACTAAGTTGAATGACATAGCCACCCTTTTTGCTCATGATGAGAAAACTCGTCATTACTTTATTATCAAATTATTTCCTATCTCATTAAAGGGTGATGCTAAAGCTTGGTACAATACTCTTGCTCCTGGTTGTGTGTGTAGTCCCCAGGATATGATTTATTACTTCTCTGAAAAATATTTTCCTGCTTGTAAGAAACAAGCTGCTTTACAAGAAATTTAACTTTTTGCAAACTAAAGAAGAAAGTCTCCCACAAGATTGGGGGAGGTTTTGCCAATTACTCAATGCTTTTCCTGATCATCCTCTTAAGAAAAATGGCATACTTGATATCTTCTATAATGGACTAACTGATGCTTCTACGGACTTCCTAGATAGTTGTGCTGGTTGTGTTTCCAGGGAACGAACTGTTGGACAAGTTTAAGAATTATTGAATAATATATTAAAAATTATGATGATTGGACTCTTCCTGAACCACCGGCTAAACCCACTCCTAAGAAGAGGGGTATCTTATATCTCAATTCTGAAGATATGCAAGAGGCAAAGAAATCTATGAAGGAAAAAGGTATTAAAGCTGAGGATGTTAAATTTTTTCCTCCTATTGAAGAAATACATAGGCTTAATACACCACCACTACCTAAGGTGGTAGAGGTAAATTCTCTAATGAAATTCAATGATAATGACAATCCTCACAATATGCACCCTAGCCAATGCCTTTATGAGTTTGAAAACTATATTAGAAAGCAAGATCACTTCAATGCAAATGTTATGAAACAATTGAAATATAATTCGGATATGATTGCTCGCTTGAGTGACTTGTTATTTAGAGTCACAAATGATGTTAGAGGTGTTGGAAAGCATGCTTTTATGGTTCAAACTCAGTTAGAACAAGTTGCTAAATCTCAAAGAGAATTGCTTGATGAAATGAATCATATTATACTTGACTTTGCTGTTAGAGTTGCAACTAGAGGAGGTAAAATGACTCAGGAACCACTTTATCCGGAGGGACACCCAAAAATAATTGAACATGATTCACAAAGGAACAACACCACTACACCTAGTTCTTCTAAAAATAAAAAGAAAAAGAAAATTGATAGGACTTTGCATGCTCCTACTGAACCTGAAATACAGAAACCTCCTGATAATGATAATGAAACTTCTATCTCTGATGCTGAAACTCAGTCTAGTAATGAACATTCACCTAGTGATAATGAAAAATATAATGCTGATGTTCATGAAGACTCTCAACCAAATAATGGAAAAGAACCAGACAATGATGTTGAGATAGAACCACCTGTTGATCTTGATAACCCACAACCTAAGAATAGAAGGTATGATAAAAGGGACTTTGTGGCTAGAAAATATGGTAAAGAAAGAGAACCGTGGGTTCAAAAACCTATGCCCTTTCCACCCAGGTTAACTAAAAAGAAAGATGATGAAGAATTTGAACGCTTTGCTGAAATGCTGAGGCCAGTCTTTTTGCATACGCGCTAGACTGATATCCTTAAAATGCCTCCTTATGCAAAGTACATGAAAGACATCATCACCAATAAGAGAAAAATACCAGAAGCTGAAATCTCCACTATGCTTGCTAATTACACTTTTAAAGATGGAGTACCTAAAAACTTGGAGATCCGGGAATACCAACTATACCTTGCTCCATCAAAAGAAACTATGTGAAAACTGCTTTGTGTGATTTAGGAGCTGGTGTTAGTGTTATGCCTTTCTTTTTATACAGAAGACTTGATTTGAATAAACTCACACCTACTGAAATATCTTTGCAAATGGCTGACAAATCAACTTCCATACCTATCGGTATTTGTGAGGATGTGCCCGTTGTTGTTGCTAATGTTACTATTTTGACTGACTTTGTTATACTTGAGATGCCCGAGGATGACAACGTGTCGATTATCCTTGGTATACCCTTCTTGAATACTGCAGGGGCTGTTATTGATTGCAATAAAAGCAAGGTCACTTTTCATATCAATGGTAATGAGCATACGGTTCACTTTCCGAAGAAACAATTCAAAGTGAATGGTATTAATGTTATTGAAAAATCTCCGACAATCACTATTGGAAGTATTCAAATACCTCTACCTACTGTCAAAAAGAAATATGAAATGCTTATTGTTGGGGACATCCATATCCCCGTTGAGGTAACTTTGTGATTTACGAAAGTTCTTCGGTTTCATGCTAATCGAAAGTGGTTGTTAATAAGACCTGATGAACCTTATTAATGAATCATTTTTGAGAGGTATGAAGTTGATGAATTTAGTAAGCACTACCTTCTGTCCCTACTTTTTGTTTTCTGTATTTATTAGTTAAGTAAAATAAAACGCCATGTTTTGTGTGTATTCTGAATTTCTTGTGCAATAAAAAATGACCCAAAAATAAAAGTTCTCAGAATGCCATAAAAATTTAATACGATCTTTTTCTGAATATTTAAGAATTTCTGGTGCAAATAATATCAGAGGGAGGTGCACCAGGTGGGCACAACCCACCTGGGCGCGCCAAGACCCCCATGCGGGCCCTGGTGGGTTGTGGTCCCCACATGGGCCCCCTCACCTTGTTGGAAATATGCCCTAGAGGCAATAATAAATAGGTTATTATTATATTTCCTTGTTCATGATAATCGTTTATTATCCATGCTAGAATTGTATTGATAGGAAACTCAGATACATGTGTGGATACATAGACAACACCATGTCCCTAGTAAGCCTCTAGTTGACTAGCTCGTTGATCAATAGATGGTTACGGTTTCCTGACCATGGACATTGGATGTCGTTGATAACGGGATCACATCATTAGGAGAATGATGTGATGGACAAGACCCAATCCTAAGCCTAGCACAAGATCGTGTAGTTCGTTTGCTCAGAGCTTTTCTAATGTCAAGTATCATTTCCTTAGACCATGAGATTGTGCAACTCCCGGATACCGTAGGAATGCTTTGGGTGTACCAAACGTCACAACGTAACTGGGTGGCTATAAAGGTGCACTACAGGTATCTCCGAAAGTGTCTGTTGGGTTGGCACGAATCGAGACTGGGATTTGTCACTCCGTGTAAACGGAGAGGTATCTCTGGGCCCACTCGGTAGGACATCATCATAATGTGCACAGTGTGACCAAGGAGTTGATCACGGGATGATGTGAGTTACGGAACGAGTAAAGAGACTTGCCGGTAACGAGATTGAACAAGGTATCGGGATACCGACGATCGAATCTCGGGCAAGTAACATACCGATAGACAAAGGGAATTGAATACGGGATTGATTGAATCCCCGACATCGTGGTTCATCCGATGAGATCATCGTGGAACATGTGGGAGCCAACATGGGTATCCAGATCCCGCTGTTGGTTATTGACCGGAGAACGTCTCGGTCATGTCTGCATGGTTCCCGAACCCGTAGGGTCTACACACTTAAGGTCCGATGACGCTAGGGTTATAGGGAATAGATATACGTGGTTACCGAATGTTGTTCGGAGTCCCGGATGAGATCCCGGACGTCACGAGGAGTTCCGGAATGGTCCAGAGGTAAAGATTTATATATGGGAAGTCCTGTTTTGGTCACCGGAAAAGTTTCGGGTGATATCGGTAATGTACCGGGACCACCGGGAGGGTCCCGGGGGTCCACCAAGTGGGGCCACCAGCCCCAGAAGGCTGCGTGGGCCAAGTGTGGGAGGGGACCAGCCCCAGGTGGGCTGGTGCGCCCCCCACCAAGGCCCAAGCGCATGGGAGAGTGGGAGGGGGCAAACCCTAGGTCCAGATGGGCCTTAAGTCCCACCCTAGTGGCGCCCCCCCTCTCCTCCCCTTGGCCGCACCCCTTGGATGGGATCTAGGGCTGGCCGCCACCCCTTGGGGTGGGAACCCTAGAGGGGGCGCAGCCCCCCCCCCCTATATATAGTTGAGGTTTGGGGCTGCCCAAGACATGAGAACGTCTCTCTTTCGGCGCAGCCCTACCCCTCTCCCTCCTCCTCCTCTCCCGCGGTGCTTGGCGAAGCCCTGCGGGATTGCCACGCTCCTCCACCACCACCACGCCGTCGTGCTGCTGCTGGACGGAGTCTTCCTCAACCTCTCCCTCTCTCCTTGCTGGATCAAGGCGTGGGAGACGTCACCGGGCTGCACGTGTGTTGAACGCGGAGGCACCGTTCTTCGGTGCTTAGATCGGAATCAACCGCGATCTGAATCGCTACGAGTACGACTCCTTCATCCGCGTTCTTGCAACGCTTCCGCATCGCGATCTACAATGGTATGTAGATGCACTCCCCTTCCCCTCGTTGCTAGATTACTCCATAGATTGATCTTGGTGATGCGTAGAAAATTTTGAATTTCTGCTACGTTCCCCAACAGTGGCATCATGAGCTAGGTCTATGCGTAGTTTCTATGCACGAGTAGAACACAAAGCAGTTGTGGGCGTAGATGTTGCCAATTCTTCTTGCCGCTACTAGTCTTATCTTGTTTCGGCGGCATTGTGGGATGAAGCGGCCCGGACCGACCTTACACGTACGCTTACGTGAGACAGGTTCCACCGACTGACATGCACTAGTTGCATAAGGTGGCTAGCGGGTGTCTGTCTCTCCCACTTTAGTCGGAACGGATTCGATGAAAAGGGTCCTTATGAAGGGTAAATAGAAATTGGCATATCACGTTGTGGTTTTACGTAGGTAAGAAACGTTCTTGCTAGAAACCTATACAAGCCACGTAAAAACTTGCAACAACAATTAGAGGACGTCTAACTTGTTTTTGCAGCATGTGCTATGTGATGTGATATGGCCAGAAGATGTGATGAATGATATATGTGATGTATGAGATTGATCATATTCTTGTAATAGGAATCACGACTTGCATGTCGATGAGTATGACAACCGGCAGGAGCCATAGGAGTTGTCTTTATTTTTTGTATGACCTGCGTGTCATTGAATAACGCCATGTAAATTACTTTACTTTATTGCTAAGCGCGTTAGCCATAGAAGTAGAAGTAATCGTTGGCGTGACAACTTCATGAAGACACAATGATGGAGATCATGATGATGGAGATCATGGTGTCATGCCGGTGACAAAGATGATCATGGTGCCCCGAAGATGGAGATCAAAGGAGCAAAATGATATTGGCCATATCATGTCACTATTTGATTGCATGTGATGTTTATCATGTTATGCATCTTATTTGCTTAGAACGACGGTAGTAAGTAAGATGATCCCTCACTAAAATTTCAAGAAAGTGTTCCCCCTAACTGTGCACCGTTGCGAAGGTTCGTTGTTTCGAAGCACCACGTGATGATCGGGTGTGATAGATTCTAACGTTCGAATACAACGGGTGTTGACGAGCCTAGCATGTACAGACATGGCCTCGGAACACATGCGAAACACTTAGGTTGACTTGACGAGCCTAGCATGTACAGACATGGCCTCGGAACACAAGAGACCGAAAGGTCGAACATGAGTCGTATAGTAGATACGATCAACATGGAGATGTTCACCGATGATGACTAGTCCGTCTCACGTGATGATCGGACACGGCCTAGTTTGACTCGGATCATGTATCACTTAGATGACTAGAGGGATGTCTATCTGAGTGGGAGTTCAATAATCAGATGAACTTCATTATCATGAACATAGTCAAAAGGTCTTTGCAAATTATGTCATACGCTTTAGTTCTACTGTTTAAGATATGTTCCTAGAGAAAATTTAGTTGAAAGTTGGTAGTAGCAATTATGCGGACTGGGTCCGTAAACTGAGGATTGTCCTCATTGCTGCACAGAAGGCTTATGTCCTTAATGCACCGCTCGGTGTGCTGAACCTCAGCGTCGTCTGTAGATGTTGCGAAACATCTGACATACACGTTTTGATGACTACGTGATAGTTCAGTGCGTAATGCTAACGGTTTAGAATTGTGGCACCAAAGACGGTTTTTGAAACGTCGCAGAACATATGAGATGTTCCGAAGACTGAAATTGGGATTTCAGACTAGTGCCCACGTCAAGAGGTATGAGACCTCTGACAAGTTTCTTAAGCCTGCAAACTAAGGGAGAAAAGCTCAATCGTTGAGCATGTGCTCAGATTGTCTGAGTACCACAATCGCTTGAATCGAGTGGGAGTTAATCTCCCAGATGAGATAGTGATGGTTCTCCATAGTCACTGCCACCAAGCTAGTAGAGCTTCGTGATGAACTATAACATATCAGGGATAGTTATGATGATCCTTGAGCTATTCGCGATGTTTGACACCGCGAAAGTAGAAATCAAGAAGGAGCATCAATTGTTGATGGTTAGTAAAACCACTAGTTTAAGAAGGGCAAGGGCAAAAGGGATACTTCATGAAACAGCAAGTCATTTGCTGCTCTAGTGAAGAATCCCAAGGTTGAACCCAAACCCGAGACTAAGTGCTTCTGTAATGAGGGGAACGGTCACTGAAGCAGTACTACCCTAGATACTTGGTAGATGAGAAGGCGGGCAAGGTCGACAGAAGTATATTGGATATACGTTATATGAATGTGTACTTTACTAGTACTCCTAGCAGCACTAGGGTATTAGATACCGGTTCGGTTGCTAAGTGTTAGTAACTCGAAATAAAAGCTGTGGAATAAACGGAGACTAGCTAAAGGTGAGATGACGATATGTGTTGGAAGTGTTTCCAAGGTTGATGTGATCAAGCATCGCATGCTCCCTCTACCATCGAGATTTGGTGTTTGCGTTGAGCATGATTGGATTATGTTTATCGCAATACAGTTATTCATTTAAGGAGAATAATGGTTACTCTGTTTATTTGAATAATACCTTCAATGGTCTTGCACCTAAAATGAATCTCGATCGTAGTGATACACATGTTCATGCCAAAAGATATAAATAGTAATGATAGTTCCACATACTTGTGGCACTGCCATTTGAGTCATATTGGTATAGAACGCATGAAGAAGCTCCATGTAGATGGATCTTTGGACTCAGTCGTTTTTGAAAAGATTGAGACATGCGAACCATGTCTATTGGTATATATGCATGAAGAAACTCCATGCAGATGGATCGTTTGGACTCACTTGATTTTGAATCACTTGAGACATGCAAATCATACCACATGGGCAAGATGACTGAAAGGCCTCGTTTTCAGTAAGATGGAACAAGAGAGCAACTTATTGGAAGTAATACATTTTGATGTATGCAGTCCAATGAGTGCTGAGGCATGCAGTGGATATCGTTATGTTCTTACTTCACAGATGATTTGAGTAGATGCTGAGTGTATTTACTTGATGAAACACAAGTCTGAATTATTGAAAGGTTCAAGTAATTTCAGAGTGAAGTTGAAGATCGTCGTGACAAGAGGATAAAATGTCTGTGATATGATCATAGAGATGAGTATCTGAGTTACGAGTTTGGCACACAATTAAGACATTGTGGAAAGTGTTTCACAATTAATACCGCCTGGAACACCATAGTGAGATGGTGTGTCCGAACATCATAACTGCACCCTATTGGATATGGTGCATACCATGATGTTTCTTATCGAATTACCACTATCGTTTATGGGTTAGGCATTAGAGACAACCGCATTCACTTTAAAAGGGGCACCACGCAATTCCGTTGAGACGACACCGTTTAGAGAAACCTAAGTTGTCGTTTCTTAAAAGATTGGGGCTGTGATGCTTATGTGAAAGAGTTTCAAGCTGATAAGCTCGAACCCAAAGCGGATAAATGCATCTTCATAGAAAACCCAAAACAGTTGGGTATACCTCCTATTTCAGATCTGGAAGCAGAAGTAATTGCTTCTAGAAACAGGTCCTTTCTCGAGGAAAAGTTTCTCTCGAAAGAATTGAGTGGGAGGATGGTAGAGACTTGATAAGGTTATTGAACCGTCACTTCATCTAGTATGGAGCAGGGCACAGGAAGTTGTTCTTGTGGCACCTATACCAATTGAAGTGGAAGCTTATGATAGTGATCATGAAACTTCGGATCAAGTCACTACCAAACCTCGTAGGACAACGAGGATGCGTGCTACTTCAGAGTGGTACGTGATCCTGTCTGAGATATCATGTTGTTGGACAATACTGAACCTATGAGCTATGCAGAAGCGATGGTGGGCCCATATTCCGACAAATGGTTAGAAGCCATGAAATCCGAGATAAATGGATCTTTGAGAAGAAGACGGACGTGGACGGTAATGTTACCGTCTATGAAGCTCGACTTGTGGCAAAGAGTATTTCCACAAGTTCAAGGAGTTGACTACGATGAGATTTTCTCATCCGTAGCGATGCTTAAGTCCGTCGGAATCATGTTAGCATTAGCTGCATTTATGCAATCTGGCAGACGAATGTCAAAACAAGTTTCCTTACCAGTTTTCGTAAGGGAAGGTTGTATGTGATACAATCAGAAAGGTTTTTTCGATCCTAAGGATGCTAAAAGGTATGCTAGCTCCAGCGATCCTTCTAAGGACTCGAGTAAGCATCTCGGAGTTGGAATGTACGCTTTGATGAGATGATCAAAGATTTTGGGTTTATACAAAGTTTATGAGAAACTTGTATTTCCAATAAAGTGAGTGGGAGCACTACAACATTTCTGATAAGTATATGTGAATGACATATTGTTGATCCGAAATGATGTAGAATTTCTGGAAAGCATAAAGGGTTGTTTGAAAGGAGTTTTTCAAAGGAAGACCTGGATAAAGCTGCTTACATATTGGGCATCAAGATCTATAGAGATAGATCAAGACGCATGATGATACTTTCAAAGAACGCACACCTTGACATGACTTTGAAAGAGTTCAAAATAGATCAGCAAAGGAGGAGTTCTTGGCTGTGTTACAAGGTGTGAGTATTGAGTAAGACTCAAGACCTGACCATAGCAGAAGAGAGAGAAAGGACGAAGGTCGTCCCCTATGTTTTAGACGTAGGCTCTACAGTATGCTATGCTATGTACCGCACATGGAGTGTGCCTTGCCATGAGTTGGTCAAGGGGTACAATAGTGATCCGGGAATGGATCACATGACAGCGGTCGAACTTATCGTTAGTATCTAGTGGACTAAGGAATTTTCTCGATTATGGAGGTGAAAAGGAGTTCGTCGTAAAGGGTTACGTCGATGCGAACTTTGACACCAATCCGGATGACTCTGAGTAGTAAACCGGATTCGTATAGTAGAGCAATTATTTGAAATGGCTCCAAATAGCGCGTGGTAGCATCCACAAGATGACATAGATATTCCTAAAGCACGCACGGATCTGAAAGGTTCAGACCCGTTGACTAATAACCTCTCTCACTAGCATAACATGATCAAACCAGAACTCATTGAGTGTTAATCACATAGAGATGTGAACTAGATTGTTGACTCTAGTAAACTCTTGGGTGTTGGTCGCATGGTGATGTGACCTGTGAGTGTTAATCACATGGTGATGTGGACTAGATTATTGACTCTAGTGCAAGTGGGAGACTGTTGGAAATATGCCCTAGAGGCAATAATAAATAGGTTATTATTATATTTCCTTGTTCATGATAATCGTTTATTATCCATGCTAGAATTGTATTGATAGGAAACTCAGATACATGTGTGGATACATAGACAACACCATGTCCCTAGTAAGCCTCTAGTTGACTAGCTCGTTGATCAATAGATGGTTACGGTTTCCTGACCATGGACATTGGATGTCGTTGATAACGGGATCACATCATTAGGAGAATGATGTGATGGACAAGACCCAATCCTAAGCCTAGCACAAGATCGTGTAGTTCATTTGCTCAGAGCTTTTCTAATGTCAAGTATCATTTCCTTAGACCATGAGATTGTGCAACTCCCGGATACCGTAGGAATGCTTTGGGTGTACCAAACGTCACAACATAACTGGGTGGCTATAAAGGTGCACTACAGGTATCTCTGAAAGTGTCTGTTGGGTTGGCATGAATCGAGACTGGGATTTGTCACTCCGTGTAAACGGAGAGGTATCTCTGGGCCCACTCGGTAGGACAACATCATAATGTGCACAGTGTGACCAAGGAGTTGATCACGGGATGGTGTGAGTTACGGAACGAGTAAAGAGACTTGCCGGTAACGAGATTGAACAAGGTATCGGGATACCGACGATCGAATCTCGGGCAAGTAGCATACCGATAGACAAAGGGAATTGAATACGGGATTGATTGAATCCCCGACATCGTGGTTCATCCGATGAGATCATCGTGGAACATGTGGGAGCCAACATGGGTATCCAGATCCCGCTGTTGGTTATTGACCGGAGAACGTCTCGGGTGTCTGCATGGTTCCCGAACCCGTAGGGTCTACACACTTAAGGTTCGATGACGCTAGGGATATAGGGAATAGATATACGTGGTTACCGAATGTTGTTCGGAGTCCTGGATGAGATCCCGGACGTCACGAGGAGTTCCGGAATGGTCCGGAGGTAAAGATTTATATATGGGAAGTCCTATTTTGGTCACCGAAAAAGTTTCGGGTGATATCGGTAATGTACCGGGACCACCGGGAGGGTCCCGGGGGTCCACCAAGTGGGGCTACCAGCCCCAGAAGGCTGCGTGGGCCAAGTGTGGGAGGGGACAAGCCCCAGGTCGGCTGGTGCGCCCCCCCCCCCCCACCAAGGCCCAAGCGCATGGGAGAGTGGGAGGGGGCAAACCCTAGGTCCAGATGGGCCTTAAGGCCCACCCTAGTGGCCCCCCCCTCTCCTCCCCTTGGCCGCACCCCTTGGATGGGATCTAGGGCTGGCCGCCACCCCTTGGGGTGGGAACCCTAGAGGGGGCGCAGCCCCCTCCCCCCCTATATATAGTTGAGGTTTGGGGCTGCCCAAGACATGAGAACGTCTCTCTTTCGGCGCAGCCCTACCCCTCTCCCTCCTCCTCCTCTCCCGCGGTGCTTGGCGAAGCCCTGCGGGATTGCCACGCTCCTCCAACACCACCATGCCGTCGTGCTGCTGCTGGATGGAGTTTTCCTCAACCTCTCCCTCTCTCCGTGCTGGATTAAGGCGTGGGAGACGTCACCGGGCTGCACGTGTGTTGAACGCGGAGGCACCGTTCTTCGGTGCTTAGATCGGAATCAACCGCGATCTGAATCGCTACGAGTACGACTCCTTCATCCGCGTTCTTGCAACGCTTCCGCATCGCGATCTACAATGGTATGTAGATGCACTCCCCTTCCCCTCGTTGCTAGATTACTCCATAGATTGATCTTGGTGATGCGTAGAAAATTTTGAATTTCAGCTACGTTCCCCAACACACTTATCCCTTCATACCACATCATGACTTACCTCCAGAAAAAAATTCTCCATTGCTCTCTCTCCGGTGTTCTTGCTCTCAAACCCGCGAATTTCGATCTCTTTGCTCGAAGCTCCATTTTCGAAACTGTTTCGGGGGATAGTTGCTTGGTATCTGACTCCACCGTTTGTCCAATTAGTTTTTGTTTGAGTGGTTCATATTTTGAATAATTAGGTAACTCTTGGTGCTGCTATAGATGATCTTGCATGTTGAATTCTTAGAGTTCTAAGTAGTTCGAATGCTTGCTATAGCCTCTATGTATCCCTATGAGTAGTTGCTATCAATCTTATGAAGTTTTGTTGATAAATTTTTGTCACTCCAAATTTTTCAGAAAATTGTACGCGAACATGATGAACCTATTTGGAACGAGTTCTTTGAGGAGGAGATCCTCGGGGGCATCTACTAGTGACAATTCCGCTGGCCTATCTTATGTCGAACCAAGTGAAAGTTCCATTCGAGATGCAGCCACCAAAACATGCTTATGGCCTTGCGATGATTATATGATGTGTGTGGGCATTAAGGAGGAATTTGAGCAATATGTTCACAATGCCGGTCTCGGTCCCTACATTTCAGATAAGTGCGAACAACGCCACACTCTTACCAAATCATTTGTCAAAGGATTTAAATTACATCCCCATGAGTCTAGGGTGTCATTTAAGCTGTATGAAAATCCATTTACCATTTCACTAGAGAGTTTGGCTCACCACTGCAAACTCCCATTCTGGGGTTCGCTTGACGAACCACCAAGGGCTGAGTACCAATCATTCTTGACTAGTCTTTGCTACGGTGAGACGAGGGGAGTGACACAAGGTAGAATAAAGAGCATTCATTTTCCCGCAATTCAGCACTTTGCATTATTTAAAGGGAAATGTATAGTAGGCAAGCAAGACTGTAGTACACTTTGTGCTCCAGACTTGAGCCTCATACGCACTACTCTCATCGGTGAAAGGAGTTATAACCTTGGAGCGATTGTTGCACGCAGACTGCATCATAACGCTAATAGTGGTTATTTCTATGGTGGGATATATGCCACGCATTTAGCATGAGGGCTTGGTGTTTCACCTTTGCCCTTTGACCCTATCCTACCCACGTAGTATTTAGACTTTGATGCTTTGAAAAGTCATAAGATCCTCAAAGGAAAAATTCATAATTTCACTTACAATCTGTTGTTTAACCAAACATATATATATATATATATATATATATATATATATATATATATATATATATATGTTGTGCACACATATTTGCCCGCGCCTGCTCTTTTTGACTATCACAGCAAAGGAAGATATTTTGTTCTTGAGAGCGAGGCCCGAGCTCACAACGCGGCAGCGGAGGCAGCACGGCAGGCCGAGGCATCTGCATCAAGAGCCTTCGTGAGCTACCACGCCGACTACTATCCAGGCTACTGATTGCTTACCAAGTTAGGCCAAAAGCCTAAGCTTGGGGGAGTATGTGTTTCTCACCGACATTATATTCATGTTCACACATTTCATTCCAGTTGTCGGTATCCACACTTTTTCACTCTATCATCCATGTTAAATTTATTTTCTTGCTTTCTTCTTGTGTGCTTGAAAAACTTGAGAAAAACCAAAAAAGTTAGTTGTAGTTAGTTTACTTTCTATGCATGCTTAGTTGTAATATTAAAAAGAAAACCCAAAAAGATTTCCTTGTTCTTCTTTTGCTTGTTGGGAGCTTTCCCGTGTAAATAGTTTTTCTCGTTTTTGCTTTTCCCTTTTATTTGCTTGTTCAAGAAAACCATAAACTCCAAAAAATATTTCAGTGTGTTTCTCTAAATTTCTTTTCTTATTATTCAAGTTGTATCAAAGAGAAGACCACGATGAAAATGTTGACTGGCTCTCATATGAATAACTGTTGATCTAATAAAGAGCCCATTTTACCTTGTCTTCTCCTGTTGAATAAAATGTTTGCAGATTCCAGCTTAGTCCACGACACTCTTGCACTATTATTATTTTCACATCATTCGGTCGTGCAAGTGAAAGGCAATAATGACGGTATTCGATGAACTCGCCATGGCAGAGAGAAACGAGTATGAACTCGACTTGTTCTGTTTGTCTAAATATGTTTAACCTAGTATCCATCATTCAGCCCATTATGATTAAACATGTTTGCAATGACAATTAGTGATTATAGTTTCTCGTGCCATGCATAAGTAGCTAGGAGTGGATAATGATTTATCTTGGATATCAACATTGCGTTAAAATGATTGTGATGTAGTATGATGACATGGTATCCTCCTCTAAATGTTTGAGTGGCTTGACTTGGCACATTTTCATGCATGTAGTTGAATCAAAACCAACATAGCCTCTATGATATTTATGTTCATGGTGTTCATATCCTACTCATCTAGTGTCCAATGTTACTTATGCATAATGCATGTTCATGACCGTTGTTGCTCTCTAGCTGGCCGCTTCTCAATCTAATTGCTAGCCTTTGCCTATACTAAGTGGGAATTCTGCTTGTACATCAAAAACCTTGAATCCAAAAGTTATCCTAGATGAGTCCACTATACCTACCTATATGCGGTAATACCCTGCCGTCCTAAGTAAATTTGCATGTGCCACCTCTAAAAACTTATAATAAATATCCTTTTTGTGTGCCTGGATCGTTCATGGAACTACAGGAGGTTGTCGATATCTTCCATGCTAAGCAGGTTATTCTGAGAACAAGTGTTTATTCACTCGCCATCGCACGAGAAAAGGGCGGTAATAGGGATGCCCAGTCCCAAACTACAAACAGAAAAAGCTTACAAATAATCAAACAAAAACTCCCAATGGAGTCAAAACCTTTACTTTTATCGCTTGGGAACCGCCACTAGCATGCTTAGTATGGAAGATATTGATAACTGATGGTCATGAAGTAAACAAGAAGGGTGCATGTCTCAAACTATCATTTACCTCTGTTTTAAAACTTGAGCTCTGGCACCTCTGCAAATCACTGTTTCCCTCTGCGAAGGGACTATCTATTTCCTTTTATGTTGTGTCATCACCTTCTAAAATAAGCGCAAGAACCTGAGAGCACTGCCGTCATGCTTATGCATTGTGTGTAGCTAATGTTGGGTGCATCATGACTGGATCTTTTCTACCATAAATTACAATGTTTAGTCGTTGCTCGGACTTTGGAGGTGCTCTGCATTTATGTTTTGCGGTCTGAGAAAGGGCTAGCGAGATACCACTATTGTCACATTATATCATGGTTGTTTTGACAACGTGTTGCCATTTGAGATACCTTATTATCGCTCGCTAGCTGATTATGTTATTGATATGATTTAATATAATTTTTAAGAGTTATTGTCGGCATGGTTAGTTATAATGTTGGCTAAAAACCTGGGTACTGTTTAAGCTTATTTATGCAAACAAGAGAAAAAGAGTTCGTAAAGGTTTTTTATTTTTCACTTTCAGTTTATCAACGGAATTGCTTGAGGACAAGCAAAGGTTTAAGCTTGGGGGAGTTGATACATCTCCAACATATCTACTTTTCCTAACGCTTTTCCTCTTGTTTTGGAATCTAATTTGCATGATTTGAGTGAAACTAACCCCGGACTGACGCTGTTTTCAGCTGAACTACCACGGTGTTGTTTTTGTGCAGAAATAAAATTTCTCGGAATGGAACGAAACTTTGGGAGGAATTTTTATATCAATAAAGAGAATTTCTGGAGCCAAGATCCACCAGGGGGGCACCTGGGTGGGCACAACCCACCAGGGCGCCCCCCTTCCTGGTGCACCCAGGTGGGTTGTCCCCACCTGGTGGCCCCGCAGACCCTGAAACCGATGCTATAAAATCCTATTTTTCCAGAAAAATCAGGGAGATAGAATTATCGTGATCCACGAGACAGAGCTGCCGTCACCTCCTGTTCTTCATCGGGAGGCCAGATCTGGAGTCCGTTTGGGGCTCCGGAGAGGGGGATCTTCGTTCTTCATCATCACCAACCCTTCTCCATTGCCAATTCCATGATGCTCCCCACCGGGAGTGAGTAATTCCTTCGTATGCTCGCTGGTCGGTGAGGAGTTGGATGAGATTCATCATGTAATCGAGTTAGTTTTGTTAGGGCTTGATCCCTAGCATCCACTATGTTCTAAGATTGATGTTGCTATGACTTTGCCATGCTTAATGCTAGTCACTTTGGGCCCGGGTGCCATGAATTCAGATCTATACCGTTTATGCTATCACCATTATATCCATGTTCTAGATCTTATCTTGCAAGTTATAGTCACCTACTACGTGTTATGATCTGGAAACCCCGGAGTGACAATAGTCAGGACCACTCCCGGTGATGACCGTAGTTTGAGGAGTTCATGTACTCACTATGTGTTAGTGCTTTGTTCCGGTTCTCTATTAAAAGGAGGCCTTAGTATCCCTTAGTTTCCAATATGGACCCCGCTGCCACGGGAGGCTAGGACAAATGATGTCATGCAAGTTCTTTCCATAAGCACGTATGACTATTTACGGAATACATGCCTACATTATATTGTTGAACTGGAGCTAGTGCTGTATCGCCCTAGGTTATAATTGTCTCATGATGAATATCATCCAACAAGTCACCATCCAATGCCTACGAATTTATCTTATATTTTTCTTGCTAAGTTACTACTGCTTTCGTTACTGTTGCACTTGCTACGAAACTACTATTATCACTGTTACCGTTACTATTGCTGCCATCACTATTATCAAAACTATCATATTACTTTGCTACTGATCATGTTGCTACAGATAATTAATCTCCAGGTGTGGTTGAATTGACAACTCAGCTCCTAATACCTTCAAATATTCTCTGGCTCCCCTTGTGTCAAATCTATAAATTTGGGTTGAATACTCTACCCTTGAAAACTGTTGCCGTCCCAAATACTTGTGGGTCATCAGATACCAGGGTGGATATATTCTTCTTCTTTGCTTCGAGTTACCGTATAGTAGGTCGACCCATTCCAGGCCTAATTAAGTTTGAGCGCATGCTACGCGTCGTGAACCCTCGCTTGGTGTGGGGATTTTACGGTTCCAAAGCATGGTGCCACATCAAATTTGCGCATTGGGTATTCAAACACCACACCCACCACTTCCATATACATACATGGGCCACATGCACAGAGTGGGTTTGTCTTCATACAATACTCCCTCGTGAGGTTATCAGCGACAAGCTAGACCATTTTGTGGGGCCATGTGGACGTCCATCACTTTGACCAACAACGAGCGGGGAGAGGTTGTGCGACCAAGTTGGATTCTGCTTGGTCCGTGCTACAGTACATCTTGGTGAGATGCCCTCCCCCTGACATGTGTGTGTGTGCGGGGGGGGGGGCTACTTCGCGCTACCTGCAACCTCCGCGAGGTCGGGGAACTCTGGTTAATTTGCGAGGCACACATGCCACATCAAAAGTTGTGAATGGTAGTTAAATATCACACACCACACCCTTTTCGTACATATAGTAGGGCCACCCGCATGTGGTTCACACGTGGTCTCACCCATCTCACGCCGCAAGCACACATTTGTGGGACGGCACACAGCCCACCTTTGTCGGGAAGCGAAAGGGGAAGTTTGACCATATATATATGAAGGACTCCTATAGGTTTTGTGTTACGGTAGGGTGAGATTTCAGACCTAGCTACTTGGGGGCATGCATTCGTAGCTAGGATTCCCTTACCGCCGACACGAAGTGGGGTTCGTAGGGGGTTGCTGACTAGCAATACTATGCTTTTGTGCGACAGGTGCCACATCAAAGTTGTGCATTGGGTAGTCGAACATCAAACCACCCTTTTTATACATATATTGGTCCACATGCAAGTGTGTTCGTGTTTTGACCCTCTCCCGCATTATTCTTTTTGCCAAATTTATAAACAGCACAAGAGTTGGATGTAGAAACCGTCTGCAATTGTGTACGCAACAGACACGGTTCGGTCAGACTACCTGTGTGCTACGCCCATGCCCTGCAGCCCCTCACATCAGCACAGTAGATTGGGCTCCACGAGGCTTGCCTCCTGGCCTTGAAAATACCTACTGCCTCGTAATCTCGAAAATATCTACCGCCTGGAAGGTTTTAATGTTTGATAGCACATGATTAGTATGTGCAGACCGTGTGCGATGTCTATTACTCCCGCTCTGCTTTACCCCTTGATTCAAATTTTCGGTAGCCCCGGCATTTTACTCCCGCCTCTGCATCCCTCGCAATCTCTAAAATATCTGCTCCCCCTTGATCCAAATTTTCAGTAGCCCCGCCTTGTTACTCCCGCCTAGTAAAATTTTTAGTTGCCGCGGTATTTCCTCAAACACCACCTTGCCCCCTCCACACACACCACACACTCCCCAAACCTCCGCTCACACAGACACACACCACCCCCGAAACCATTGGTAGGTCGCCGCCATCGCCGCCGCCTCCATCCCCAACCTCTGCATGTGTACCGGGGAGCTCGAGGAGCCAATGGCCAAAAAAAGGTTTATCGCAGCCTCTTCGCCCGACGCCGGCGAGCTGGCCGCTGTGGTGTCCCCATCGTCCTCCGCGGGCTCTTTATCGATCCGCCATCGCCGGTTCCCGATCCGCCCGCCGCCGCACCCCTACGCCGGTTCGAGGACTTCCCCGTCCTCCCTCAGACCCGGCAGCTGACGAGGTCGTACCTCGGGGTCCGGCAGCGGCGGTGGGGGATGTGGGTCGCCGAGATTACAGATCAGGACCCACACCCGCCGGTGGCACGGTAGTTTCCACACGACCGAGCTCGAGGCCACGGAGTAGGACCTCTGGCAGGTCCGCTACCATGGCGCGGCAGCTAGGCTCAGTTTCCCCTTCGGCACACATCCGGTCGACCTCGTTCCACCAGAGCCAGGGTGGTGAGCTCGGCTATGGCACGGGAGGACCGCGAGGCATGCGAGCGCCTCGAGGCCGAGGCCGCCGACGAGGTCTACATGCAAGAGCTCCGCCGGCAGCACCCGAAGCTCTTGGAGGTGGAGCGGGTGATCTTTGCCAACGCGGAGGGCGGCGAGGTTATCGCAACTCTCCTCCGATAACGAGGTAAAAGGCGGTGAGGACGGCGGTGCGGAGGGTGTCCAGGTGGGCGGCGAAGACGAGGAGATCGACGTCGATGAGTGGAGGAGTGTCTTCCCCAACAACCCCGACGACGGCACTGGCCTGGACCCGGCTCGCGGCACACCGTACCTAACAAGGAAGGATTGGCTCGACCTCCACTACGACCTAAAGTAGTTTAGCTTAGTTTACATTTATGTTTTATATTCGGTTATGCAGAACTATCTATGTTTATGTTTGAATGCATGCTACTTTCGGTTGAACCTGCTTTGAACTTGATCAAATTGAAGTTTACAACGTTAAGTTTAGGGGATCAACTAGAAACGGCCAAAATTTGCTGGAGTGTATATATATATATATATATATATATATATATCCACTAAGGGTTTTAGTCCTTTAACTTTTAAAGGATCGGCTAGAGATGACCTTACGCCTTGTTTGTTTCAGTTCTTCACAATGTGATGCTCTATATGTGCAACTATTTGCCATGCAGTTCAATCTCATCAATAACAGTTTCAACAATACCACTATGAATTGCGAGATTTGGTTGCTGTTAAGGATATTGCAGCATGCCTTTTCGTTTTTTAACAATAACTAGTGTACATTAGACCTGCACAATACCAGTTTGAATGACTATTTGCTTGTTTTTAAATGTTATGCCTCATGCAGTTAACACACCTTTCCACGTCTTGTTTTGCTTAACTAGTGCTTAAGCCTGCACGCTGAAGCTATCATTTGTAGATTATGTTGTCTACCATGGATATATTTGGTTGATGTTTAGCCTGTTGTGGTTAACATGTCTTTATATGTACTCATACAGAACAATATTGAGAACAGTGTTGTTTTCCATTGAGGTTAGTTTCATCATATTTCTTATATGTACTCACTGTTCAGGATATCGGTAGCTGGTACCATATAGCCTGGGGGCTGATAAAGGATTAATCATCGAATCGGACATTTCACTGAATATATCTGTAACCCATTTATTAGTAGGTTAACTAGGGCCATATTTAATATATCTGAGGCTACATAGCAACATGCATTGTACTGAATGACTAATATGCAATCCCAGGCTACATAGCAACAAGGAAGAGTGTTACCTTAATGTTCTGACAATGTCTAGATATACATGTAATAAAATCTTATATAATGGGATGGAGGGAGTTTTGTACTACATCATTTTGCAATTGTTGTTTAGCTTCTAATATTAACTTAGTGCTTTTAGGTACATATGTCATTGCCAAAGATCCACACTTCGACCCTTTCTGCATATGGGGCAATGAGATATTCATGAACCAGCGTCAAGTGAGGAAACTGATAAAGATTGTTATTAAAATGGGTCAAAAGATGTCAATCGAACTATTTGTTTACACTTTATGCAAGACAACAGTGAACTGCAGGATGGTACATAAGAACCATGTAGCCTTCTTTTTACTGCCCGTAATGAGTTGTGTTAGATGACAATGTCTGAATCTTTTTTCCTTTGTAGTGGATCCTGAAGCAGTTTACTCAAGATTACCTCTCAAACTACATTATTGGCGGCAGGCCATCACAAGGGGTTGGACTAGAGTCGTGCGCTTCTGCATCCAGGAGAGCACAATAGGGCCATTTCGCTTCACCTTTTTCTGCAACCAGAATGTCTGTCGCCTCTTTCTTTACCATCTGTAATAGTACAAGTATAGAACCCTAGTTCATCATTCTTTATTTGGTGCTTATGTAATTCTTAAACATATGTACCTGTGAATCGAATAATGCATTGGTTGTTTGAACCTGATGGATAGGAATAAATCTATATCCTACTTTCAAGTTTAAATTAGGTAGAATTTTAAATAGCAGCAATTAAATTAGGGCGAAATTACGGTGTGCAGGTCACTACGGCGCACACGGTTAATAAAGCACAGCGTGTGCGATATACATCATAATCCAACATGGTTCACTGGGAGGAAACGTGTGTAACAATGCACACGGTTGCCATTTGCAAAGTGTGTGTGATGTTAGACACTATCACATACGGTGCGGGAAAACTAAATGTGTGTGATTGTCTACCTATCGTACATGGTTTATAATCCTAAACTGTTTGTGATGTGCCAGGCATTGTAAATGTAGAGCCAGTTTGGTATGTGCCTGGAAAACTCCCGTGCCCAGAATCTGCCTGGTTTTAGGTAAAACCACAAAACTCCGACTGCGATGGCAATGCGAGCACAAACGAGTAGTAAGGATGAAGCGTTTGGGATATTCGAGATATTGGAAACAGTTATATAGGGACAACTATTTGCATCAAGGCTCCCTATCCCCGACGGTTTCTGGGTCGTGTGGGAAGGACCCCCCTATCGCCCACAGTCACTTGGTGACGATTCCAAATGTCGTCGCGGAAAGGCGTTAAAAACCGTTTATATAGCACCGACGCGTACCAGTGTAGCCTTGGTTTCACAACCTAGGAGAGTATGGCGTCTAGCGAGGGAAATTACCACAGTAGAGGTCCTTACTTTGATGGTACTAATTTTGCTAGTTGGAAGCATAAGATGAAAATGCATATTCTTGGTCATAACCCCGCCATTTGGGCTATTGTGTGTATTGGCTTGCAAGGTGTATACTTCGAGGATGGAAGAAAACCAGATCGTGAAGCGTCCGCAGAAGAATTGAAGATGGTGCTATATAATGCTCAAGCTTGCGATATTCTTTTTAATGGATTTTGCCCGGAAGAATTCAACAAAATCAGTCATCTTGAGAATGCAAAGGAAATTTGGGATACTTTGGTTGATATGCACGATGGTACCGAGTCCGTCAAGCAATCCAAATTGGATGTGCTTCAAAGTCAACTTGACAAGTTCAAAATGAAGGATGGTGAAGGAGTCGCTGAAATGTACTCTAGGCTTGCTCTCATCACAAATGAGATTGCCGACTTAGGAAGCGAAGAGATGACCGACAGATTCATCATCAAGAAGATCCTAAGAGCCTTGGATGGAAAATATGATACTGTGTGCACCTTGATCCAAATGATGCCAAACTACAAAGATCTCAAGCCGACGGAAGTCATTGGTAGAATTGTTGCTCATGAGATGTCACTCAAGGATAAGGAAGAGCTTCACAACAAGTCTAGTGGTGCTTACAAAGCTTCATGTGATGCTCCTACAACATCAAGTGAGAAACAAGTCTTCAATGAAGAACTGAGCTTAATGGTGAAGAACTTCAACAAGTTCTACAAGAGTAGAAGCAAAGAGAGAAGTTCCAAGTCGAGGTCCTACAATGACAAAAGATCTTCTAGTCATGATCGCAATTGCCACAATTGTGGAAAACCCGGACACTACTCTAGTGAGTGTATGACTCCCTACAAAAGAAGAGAATACTCACCTAAAAGGAGAAGTAAAAGAGAGGAATCACCTCCAAGAGAGAGAAGGAGTAGAGATGATCGTTATGAACGAACACCCTCTCGTAGAAGCAAGGATTCGGAAAGGAAGGACAAGTCATCAAAGAGCTACACAAGACAAAGACATCAAGCTCACATTGGTGAATCGGTATCCGGTTCCGAATCCGACAACTACGCCGAGAGAAGTTATCACTCTGACTCCGAATATACTCAAGATGAAGGTGTTGCCGATCTTTCACTTGTGTCATCCAACTCCTACGACATATTTGACTCACCAAATGAAGGAATTGGAAGATGCTTCATGGCTAAAGGCCCTAAGGTATCACACCCCAAGTATGTTGATTTCAATAGTGATGAAGATGATTTGCTAGGTGATGATGATTTACTTGTTGACAACACTAGTGATGAAAACTATGATGAAACCGCTATTAATCATGCTAATCGTGATAAAACGAATGACAATGATATGAAGGAGTTTGAGCGTCTAACTAAAGAACTAAACACTCTTAAGTTACCTCATGAAACTACTTTAGAGGATCATCGAGAGCTTTTAAAAACTCATGAGAAGCTATGCTTTGAGAAGATCAAGTTAGAGCAAGAGCATGGGTTCTTAAAGGAAATCAATGATGATCTTCAAAAGAAAAGTTCTTCTTACATTGCCAAGTGTACTCTTGTCTACTTACGTGCCACAAGTAAAATCTAGCAACAAGAGCAAGGAAGATTATTCTTCTAGTAGTAGCAATAATCATGCTAAGTCCAATATTGTTGCTTCTAGTAGTTCTCTTGATTCCACTAATGATTCTCTTAGCCAAGTTACACTTGAGCAAGAAAATAGCTTATTTAAGGGAATTATAGAGAAAGGTGTTTACAAGAGCCTTGCTGGAAGTAAGTAATTTGAGGAAATTGTACGCAAGCAAGGAAGTCACCGGAAGAATCAAGGTGTTGGTTTTGAACGTAGGTTTAATGCCAATGGAGTTGAGAGGGAAGAAGATCAATACCCCAAGACGAAGTTTGTTCCTCAACAAGAGAAGTATGACCCTACTTCTTTCAAGGGAACACAAGCTCAAGATGATCTTCCACCACAAGATCACAAGATAAAAGGCAAGGACAAGCTTCAAGAAGAGATTGATTCATTTGAAGAAGCTCCAAAGGCCTTGGTCAAGTGGGTTCCAAAGACTACATCAAGTTCTACTTCATCAAGTACGACTACAACTCCAAGGATTCCCATCAAGTTGATGTGGGTCCCAAAGAAGATGAACTAGAGAGTTCTTGAGGGTGACTCCACCAACATACTTCACTTATATTCATTTTGGCAAGGACAATTGCAATCAACTTCCATATCTTGCACTAGTTCAAGGAGTCACAAACCCTCTTGTTTGGTAAGACAAGGGACAAGGTAACCTAATGCTTTCATGGACATCTTCATATGTGTATTTCACTCTATGTCTATGGATATCCTTGTGTGTTCCTTGTGGGACTAACCCATGTAAGGTATTGAAAGTGCAACTCACACCAATGGATTGCTCCAAATGATCTACATCAACATTGAGCATCCACATCTTCAACATCTACATGAAGTCATCATTGACAAAACCTAAGGTTAGTTCATCCCTCTTAGGGGGGATATCACATCTAGGGGGAGCTTTGCTCTAAGAATTGGGCTAAACCAACTCTAATGATGTGAACACAACAATGCTTTTATGTAAAAGTGGTAACCCCACTTATGCTTAAATGATGAGTATGACCTACGATCAGATGTTATCTTTTGACTCATGAGTCAATATACTCATATATAGATGACCTAGTCATTGCCAATTGCTTGATAGATGCTAGAGTGTTTGTGCATGCTTTGCCACATATTGTATTTGCTATCTTATTGTGTGAGCATGTTGGTTGCATAATTTTCTCCATTCAAGGACATCCATTTGTTGCTTTGATTGTTTGGTTTTTATGTTTCCAAATGGATGGACAAGAATGCCTAAGTACTCCCTCTATCTATCTACGCTTTTCTCGTTTTAAACTCTATTCATGCTACATCAGAAAGCTTGAACAAGTCGAATGCGGACCCTCCGGGTGAGGAGGACTCGGAGCCACCGATCTGTCAAGGGCTTAAACTTCCAAAACCTCTTAATGCATCTCGGTCAGACCAACACATCACACTCGATATAACCAATTCATTAAGTTGATCTAGGTTTTCATCTCGGTGCAATCGATTTGAACAGTACGGTCACACCGAGTTGTTGTAACTGCTAGCAGTTTTGCATCTCGGTGCCACCGAGTCGTTCCACTGGGTCACACCGACAGTGACTGGTTATATATACCGCGGGTTGAAATTTTGGAAAATTCTCCAAAACCACTCTACCGCGCCTCCCAGCTCTGTCGCCCCCTTGGTCTCCAGATCATCACCATCGTCGCCAGTGTCCTCTTGCCGCTGGTCTCCGTCGTCGTCAACGGAAATCTCACTACCGTTGTCGTCGTAGTGAGTTTGTCGCCAAGTTAGGGTATAGAATCGACCTCTTTGTGCGTTCTCTTTTTCCGATTCTTGCACAAAGATCATTGCCATTATTCTTACCACGAATGAGATCAATCTATCCACCGAAAAGTTCCATTAGAATAGATTTGGTGCAAAAACTTAGGGTTAGGTTTCCGCCGAACTCATCTCGGACCAACCGGTCTAAGGATCTCGGTCTCACCGATTTGGCTCAGGCCATTGCACAAGTACAACTCGGTCTAACCGAAGCGTACTAATCGGTGTGACCGAAATCACTTACTCTGTGAAACCCTAGCATCTCAGAGTCCCTGAACTGCATTTTGGTCTGACCAAAATTGCATGTTTAGATTTGTTAATGCTTCGGTGTCACCGAGTTTGTCATATCGGTAGCTCCGAAATGCTTTCGGCAGAAAACTAAATTTAAGTTGTTGTCTCAATATTTTTGCAAAATAGCTGTGCTTTGTGATGCTCATCCACTCTACCTATACCTATCTATTCACATGGGCAGTTTTAGAGATGTCAGAGGGCAGTGATAGCCAGAATAGGTAAGTGAATCTCAGTGAGGGCACTAGTCCCTCCAATAGCAGTTATGAAGATGGTAGCAGAAGCACTCCAAGGAACTTTCCTAAGGCTGCTACTAGGCGAAGGAAGAAGAGAACCTCGGAATCTAAGGATGAGGACTTTGTTGTTGATGAGGAGGTGACCTCAAAGAAGAAAGTGCTCAAGAAGGAATATGATGCTGCTGCCACAAAGCCTAGTATGTCAAAGAAAGCTCCTGCTAAAAGGAAGCCCATGTCAAAAGCTAGAGCCTCCACTCAGGAAACTATGGAGTTCACTCTTGAACTAAGATAAGAAGAGGCTGCTGGAGGAAAGAAGAGGAAGGAGAGAGTGAGGAAGACTATTGCCAGAGTCATTGGCAGATCATCTATGATGAGGGACTCTGATGAAGAAGAGGAGGAGGAGGAAGAGCCAGCTGCACCACCTCCAAAGACACAGAAGCTCATGGGGGATGCCATAAAGTCTGGGGCTGCTCCATCTAGGCCCAAGACAGCCCCCAAGCCTCCAACTCAAGCTCAAGCTCCGAAACCTTCAGCACCCAGAGATCCATGATACGTCACCAACGTATCTATAATTTTTTATTGTTCCATGCTATTATATTATCTGTTTTGGGTGTTTAATGGGCTTTATTATGCACTTTTATATTATTTTTGGGACTAACCTATTAACCGAAGGCCTAGTGCAAATTGCAGTTTTTTGCCTATTTCAGTGTTTCGCAGAAAAGGAATATCAAACGGAATCCAAACGGAATGAAACCTTCGCGAGGATCGTTTTTGGAACAAACGCAATCCAGAAGACTTGGAGTGGGTGTCAAGGAAGCAACGAGGAGGCTACGAGGTAGGAGGGCGCGCCAGGGGGGTAGGCGCGCCCCCACCCTCGTGGGCCCCTCGTGGCTCCACCGACCTCCTTATTTCACCTATATATACTCATATACCCTGAAAACATCCAGGAGCACCACGAAACCCTATTTCCACCGCCGCAACCTTTTGTACCCGTGAGATCCCATCTTGGGGCCTTTTCCGGCGCTCCGCCGAAGGGGAATCGATCACGGAGGGCTTCTACATCAACACCATAGCCTCTCCGATGATGTGTGAGTAGTTTACCACTGACCTTCGGGTCCATAGTTATTAGCTAGATGGCTTCTTCTCTCTCTTTGGATCTCAATACAAAGTTCTCCTCGATTCTCTTGGAGATCTATTCGATGTAATTCTTTTTGCGATGTGTTTGTGGGTTTACGATCAAGATTATCTATGAACAATATTTGATTCTTCTCTGAATTCTTATATGCATGATTTAATATCTTTGCAAGTCTCTTCAAATTATCAGTTTGGTTTGGCCTACTAGATTGATCTTTCTTGCAATGGGAGAAGTGCTTAGCTTTGGGTTCAATCTTGCGGTGTCCTTTCCCAGTGACAGCAGGGGCAGCAAGGCATGTATTGTATTGTTGCCATCGAGGATAAAAAGATGGGGTTTATATCATATTGCTTGAGTTTATCCCTCTACATCATGTCATCTTGCCTAATGTGTTACTCTGTTCTTATGAACTTAATACTCTAGATGCATGCTGGATAGCGGTCGATGTGTGGAGTAATAGTAGTAGATGCAGAATCGTTTCGGTCTACTTGTCACGGACGTGATGCCTATATACATGACCATGCCTATATATTCTCATAATTATGCACTTTTCTATCAATTGCTCGACAGTAATTTGTTCACCCACCGTAATACATGCTATCTTGAAGCCACTAGTGAAACCTATGGCCCCCGGGTCTATTTTCCATCATATTAATCTCCCACCAATGTGCTATTTCTGTCGCCGTTTATTTTACAATCTTTACTTTTCAATCTATACAACAAAAATACCAAAAAAATTATCTTATTATCTTTATCAGATCTCACTTTTGCAAGTGGCCGTGAAGGGATTGACAACCCCTTTATCGCGTTGGTTGCAAGGTTCTTGATTGTTTGTGCAGGTACTAGGGACTTGCGTGTAGTCTCCTACTGGATTGATACTTTGGTTCTCAAAAACTGAGGGAAATACTTACGCTACTTTGCTGCATCACCCTTTCCTCTTCAAGGGAAAATATCTGCATGCTCAAGAGGTAGCAATCCACCACGAACATTTCTGCTACTGAGAAGAACAAGGCCCCATTGCCTGAAGTTCAAGAGGATGAAGAGCCACAAGTGCTCAGAAAGTTGAAGCCAAAGATTCCAGATCATAGTGCTGATTATCGTGTTGCTGAGAACATGAAGGAAAGAAAGGATGCAGGTCTGAGATTGTGGAGACAGACTGATCCCTATGCCACCAGGAGAAGGACTGCTGTAGATTATCGTTTCCACACCAAGGAACAGCAGGACTTCTATGAGACTGTCTTGCTAAACAAGAATCCTATTGTCAGTGATATGAGATGGGTTGACTGGACATACATTGGTGACAATGAGGACTACTTCCCAGGTGTGCAGGAGAGCTTCAGGATGAATGAAGTCGACAAGTTTGTTGGTCAAAAGTTGACAAAGTGGAATGATGAAATGATTATGCAATTCTACTCTACTACTCATTTCTATCCAGATGGCAAGATTGTCTGGATGACAGAAGGAACCAGATATCAATCTACAATTTCTGAATGGGCCAAGTTGATCAATGCCCCCAAGGAAGATGAAAACGACATGGATGTATATGCCAAGCCAAGGAAGGATCACAACTCCATGGCAAACATATACAAGACTATTCCAGATGATGCCTTGGAGACTCACAAGCTTGGGTCAATATATTATCTACTGTCAGGATTGACCACCATCAACACCATCTTGAGGCACACTCTGTTGCGCAAGTCAGGAGATCATAGGATGATCCGCGGTCACTCCATCAACTTGCTCCATATGTTTGATGTGCCACAGAAGTTCAAAGTGATGACTTTGATTGTTGAGACACTGAAGAGAACTGCAGCTGGTCAGAAGAGATCATGTGGATAGACCCCTCACATACAGATGTTGATCAACTCTAAGATGGGGACAGGGACATATCTTCTTGATAAAGAGCATCTTCCCCTGAGGCCAGAATTTGAAGACAATGATATTATCATGGATGAATCTCATCCAACCAATGTAGAAGCCCAGGAGAAGATAGAGAGAGAGAGAGCAAAGGCAGCTAGTGTACCAGATGCTTCACAAGTGATGCTCAAGACCAAGCAAGATCTACTCAGTTATCTGCTTGAGGCTACTGTGAGGATTGGGAAAGGCTTGGCCACCCTGACTCGAAATCAAGAAAGTCTTGAGAGGATCATTGAGACCAAATTCCATGATCTAGATGTGAAGGTTAAAGAGATCCGATCTACTATGGAAAAGCTCCAGGAAGAAGTTGAGGATAGGAGTGACAGACCAACCACTGATGCTTTTTAGAGAGTGCGAAGGGCACAAAGCTCTACAACTGTGCCAGTTGTCAGAGACTCCAGGACTACGCACCTGCAACAACTGCCTCAGTCATACCTCCAGTTTCAACTCCTCCAGCTCCACAGACGTTAGCTGAAGCTTTTTCAGATGGACTCCTCTCCACGCCATCTATGCACACCGGAGCAACCAGCCAGAAGGCCACTTCAGGAGCTCCCGGAGATCGTGCCTAGAGTGTCGCATAGCACTATGCATTTTCAAGCTTTTTGGTAACTTGTTGCCAAAGGGGGAGAAAGTGTATAGATCATTAGGCTTCAAGAGAGAGAGAGAGAGAGAGAGCGTTTTGCCTTTTGTTTCCTCTCTTGCTACTTTGATCATTTGCTTTGATCGTTTGCTCGTTTGATTCATGCTTCAATATTTGTGCTTGTTTGTGACATACTCTTGTGATCATGTGTTTGATCAAACTATACTTTAACGTTGTGCTTGCATGATGATATCTATGATATTTGTGTATGATCAATCATGTTTTCCCTTGGTGATGAGTGCATGTGCTTTATATCTTATCATTTTGAGCTCTCCACCAAGATGTATGTAACATGGAAGAGTGACCCATCATCCTAATCGATTGTGCATTTGCATTCGAAAGCAAATTTTAAATAATGCACAAATTTAGGGGGAGCTCTTGCTTATCACATACTTCTCAAAGGGACATGTATTTCACTCATATTATCATTTGTCGAAGCTTTGATCTATATGTTGTCATCAATTACCAATAAGGGGGAGATTGAAAGTGCAACTAATCCCCGGGTGGTTTTGGTAATTCATAACAACATATAGCTCATTGAACTAATATCCATTCAAGTTAAATATTTCAGAAAGTTCAGTGATTAGCATGGCATGGACTAGAGATGTGGACCCCTCAAAATGCTAAGGACAAAGATTGGCAAAGGCTCAAGACTCTTCATTTTCATTTTAGTGATCCAAGATCACATTGAGTCCATAGGAAAGCCAATACTATTAAAAGGGGATGAGGTGTTGCTTAATGCTCTACTTGCTCAAAGTGCTTAGTGATATTTCTCCAAAACCCTCAGCCACTTTCTCATTTCCACATATGTCCAAAACCTAAAGTCAAACTCGGCCCCACCGATTTGATCTATCCAGCGCCACCGAGTTCATTTGACCTAGCCACTGCCAGAAACCCTAGACAATTCAGTCTCACTGATCGGGATCTCAGTCTCACCGAGATGGCCTTGCAAACTCTCTGTTGCCTTCTGTAATTATTTTGGTCTCACCGAAATGTGCAATCGGTCCCACTAAGTTTGCTTGACCAACTCTCTGTTTGCTCATTACTGAAATCGGTCTCACTGGGTTTATGCAATCGGTCTCACCGAGATGAGGTTTAGCCCTAACCCTAGCACATCGGTCCCACCGAGTTGATCATGTCGGTCCCACCGAGATTCCTAACGTTCACATTTTGAACTGAATTGGTCTTACCGAGTTCTTCTATTCGGTCTGACCGAGTTGGGTCAAATGTGTGTAATGGTTGGATTTTGTGTGGAGGCTAGATATACCCCTCCACCCCTTCTCCATTCAAGAGAGAGTCATCAGAACGTGCCTACACTTCCACTACTCACTTTCTGAGAGAGAACCACCTACTCATGTGTTGAGACCAAGACATTCCAATCCAACCACAATAATCTTGATCTCTAGCCTTCCCCAAGTTGCTTTCCACTCAAACATCTTTCCACCATAGCCAAATCTATGAGAGAGAGTTGAGTGTTGGGGAGACTATCATTTGAAGCACAAGGGCAAGGATTCCATCATCATCACACCATCTATTACCTTTTGGAGAGTGGTTTCTCCTATATTGCTTAGGTGTCACTTGGGAGCCTCCGACAAGATTGTGGAGTCGAACCAATGAGTTTGTAAGGGCAAGGAGATCGCCTACTTTGTGAAGATCTACCCGAGTGAGGCAAGCCTTCGTGGGCGATGGACATGGCCGCATAGACAAGGTTGCTTCTTCATGGACACTTCATGGGTGGAGCCCTCCGTGGACTCACGCAACGGTTACCCTTCGTGGGTTGATGTCTCCATCAACTTGGACGTACGACTGCACCACCTATCGGAACCACGCCAAAAATCTTCGTGTCTACAGTGCGTTTGCCTTCTCCAAACCCTTCCCTTTACCTTCGTATGCAATGTTTTACTTTCCGCTGCTACACTCTTAGAACTGCATGTGTAGGTTGATTGCTTGACTTGTGCTAAATTGCTAAAATCTTCCAAGACTTAAAACTGTGAAAAGGTTAGATTTTTATTTGGTCAAGTAGTCTAATCACCCCCCTATAGACCTACTTTCGATCCTACAGATTTAACTGACAAAATGTTAGTGCAGGTCAGCAAAAATTATATCGTTGGATGCGTATTTGAACATAGCACTACTAGGGAAAACCTTATACACAGAATCTTAGCAGCAACATGGTTTAAAAACAAACACTACTGCTAATTAGTAGTAGCGAGCTTCAGGAAACCGCGCTACTAATAGCCCAGTAGCAGTAGCGCTCTAGGTGAAACAAGCACTACTACTATAATTGCCATGGCGTTGCCTCCAGGCTAGATATAGTAGTAGCGCCCTTCCCCTGGACGCGCTACTGCTAAAGTACTTAGTAGCAGCGTTTTTCTTCAAAACTCGCTGCTGCTAAGTATCACCCCCCTGGCAACTAATTAAGTTTAGTCCCATACTACTAAGCGAACAAGGTGTTTACCACCTTAAATATGTTACTTCTCAAACTATCTCGAGCACTTGGTCTTCATTGAACTATATGTGTAGGATTTGTGGCTGCAATATGAATCCTCGCCTGTGCCTATACAGGTACGGTGAGGATTCATGTTGACTATTTAGATTCTACACAAAAAGATCAATGATGACCAATGTATATTTTTGATGTTTTTACATGCTTAGACTTAGCAGTAGATTTTTTTAGGACAAAGCGCTACTGATATTGGGCTTAGTAGTAGCGCGCTCCCTGTACCCGCGCTACTGCTAAAGCAAAACAAAACACACGGCCCGGCCGCCCCCCGCACGCTCATCTCTCAATCGTCACCCTCTACCCGACGCCGGCAGCTGCGGTTAGGGTTTCTCCTCCACCAGCACCGCCGCATGTAATGCTCCTCCCCCCTCTCGCCGCCCCTCCGCTGCTCCTCCACCCTCTGGCCACCCACTCTGTCGCTGCCCGCGAGCTCTGGCCGGGTGCCTTTGGCCGACAGCCCTCGATCCCCTCGCCGTCCGCTGTCGTCGCCCCCTCTCGTAGGAAAGTCACCGGCCTTCCCCTGGTCAGCACCCTGACCGAGGTCACCATGCCATCCCCCCTCCTCGACAGCACCCCCCGAGGGCTGCCCTACCTAGATGCAGCGAGGGCTTACGAATTTCATATGGATAACTAGATGCTTTTGTATTTCTGTAATAAGTTATTTTTTGCAAAATGTAGGTGCCAATTTAGTTGAAATGCTTTGGTAGTTGGTACCGTGATCTGCTAGATATTGGTTTTGATACAAGTATTTAGTTTGCAAGTGCTAAGTTAATCCCAATTAAATTTGCCACTTGTTTTTTTAATCAGTTATCTTAGGCAATAGGGGCCAAATTAGATGAAATGTGTCTTGGTAGGTGGTACCTTGATTTGGTAGATAACTTATTACAGATCTTAGGATTATACCTTTGGTAGGGGCCAAATAGTTTTTTCGGCAATAGGTGCCACTGAAATGCTTTCGTAAGTGATACCTTGTCATCTTGTATGTTACTAGATCTTAGGATTATAATTGTCCATCAAATTGCTTCTCGCGAAAGAATCTCTTCATCAAATTGAGAGCTTGTTGTTTACTTTTTGGGATCGGGTTGCACTATGAAAATATAACTGAAGAAGAACCAAAAATATCACATGCTACTGTTTTTCTTTCCTGTGAAGTGGATCGTTAATCCTTTGCTCATATTGCTTTAGGAAAATGGCGCCACCACGACCACAACCATGTCGACTGTGCAAGTCAAGGTGCGCCAGCAGCCTTGCAACTGGCAAGCTGTTCGGCATCTACTTACAGCCGAGTTTTCGTCATGCGGCGGTAAGAAATTAGATGAAATGTAACAACTATTTTATTTTTAGTGTTGGCATTACTGCATTGTGTCATTTTGCTTTTTTTTACACACATCGTCCCATGCAATGTGAGGTTGAAATTCAACAAGCTGACAGGAGACACTGTGACATTTGAGGCTCCTGGGGGCGTACACTATGGAGGTCGAGAAAGGACGCAATATGTCACAGATTGGAGGAGATGGATGGGCCCGTTTCCTCGCTCGCATGCGTCTTACTGGTGGTGAGTTGATCAGCTTCTCCTTCACAGCAGAAAGACCCAAGCTGGCTGTCATTTATATCAACCTGGTGGAAGATGATGAAGATGACGAAGATGATGAAGATAATGAGGACCCACTCGATGAAGATGATGAGAACCCACTTCATGAAGCCATCATAGCTCAAAGAATGAGGCTGAGCGAGGAGGAGGTGTGCAACCTATGGGACATAATTCCGCCCCGTGATGACTTTGTCGGGGTGCCATTCGTGACCCGCCTTGCAAGTACGATGGTCGATCGGCATGAAATGGTATGTTATACTGACTGTAGTAATTTGATGATATATATATGCTTTATTGTTATACTTACAAATGCAAATTATCCGATGATATGCTTAGTGAATCCGATGATATGCTTAGTGTGGAGTCCAATGATATGCTGTGTGGAATCCACTCAATGATATGCTTTAGTGTAGAGTCTGATCACATGCTTATTAGTGTAGAATCCAAGGAACTATTAATAGTGTAGATAATCCATATATACTTATTAGTAGCATTAATGCTTAATTAGTACAAATGTGTAGTAATGTGTCTTTTGATAGTGTAGAAATCTATACTTAATATAAATATATTTGCAAGAGTGTGTGCGAGGCTATTTATTAATTGATATGTTTTTCTTATTCAGAAATTGCCAAAGAACCTATCTGTGAGTTGTGGTATCGAGCCTGATGAAGAAGGCTCAGCTGGACTACGCCTTACCGCAAGGGGCTCCGTCACCACCTATACTTACCGCATGGACACAGACGGTCACACGCACTTAAACTCGGTTGGGTGGAAGAGATTCCTCGTTGGCAAGAATCTTCGTGTTGGACAGGCCATCCTAATTACTATCAGGAACACCCACCGCCCAGGCTTGAGGATGATGATCATTGTCGATATCATCTAGAACTACATATGTGTGTGTGGCTATATCATCTAGAACTACATATGGTGATCGTCGTCGATATCATGTAGAACTACATATGATGATCGTCGTCGATATCATCTAGAACTACATATGATGATTGTCGTCGATATCACCTAGTACTGCTTGAGGATGCATGTTGAGTATATATGAAATTGTTATCTATTACTCCCTCCGTTCCAAATTACTCGTTGTGGTTTTAGCTCGTCGTGGTTTTAGTTCAAATTTGAAATAAAACCACAACGAGTAATTTGGAACCGAGGGAGTACTACCTAGTACCTATAATGCTTTATGAAATTGATATCTAGTAGTACCTAGTATCTGGAAATTGCAATTTATTGAAGCTGAAACGGGGTAGGAAGCCAGGGGGAAATGATGAAAGATATAGCAGTAGCGCGGGCTAGGAAATCGCTACAGCTAATTAATAGTAGCACGTTTCGGAAAAGCGCTACGACTAACAGTTAGCTGTAGCGCCGTAGTAGTAGCGCGGCTACCCGCGCTGCTGATAGCCTCAAAATCCACGCTACTACTAGGGTTTTCCCTAGTAGTGTAGTGTTCAATGATATAATTTTTGGTCACATGCATAAACATTTGTTAGTTAAATATTTGGTCAAAATTTGGTACAAATAACAAAGGGGGCCAATAAACCAGGACGGATGTAGCACGTCAATCACACATGGTTCCCAAAATTGGAACCGTGTGCAATGACTTTCATTTTGCCTGTTATGTCAATCACACACGGTTGGCTCTAGCAAACCATTGCCTCCGAAATTCTCTGTGGGACAGAAAACCCTCACCACCCAATTCAAAAAAGAAAAAAGAAAACCCTCACCATCCCCACATCACAAAAACCATCACCCCGCCCCTCACCCCCTCCTGCCCCCATTTGCACCTTCACAAGCTCCTCTGCGTCTATACATGGCACCGCCTATCGTAGCGGTAACCACTTAGCTCGACTCCTGCTGCCGCTGCCAGGCTGCCGGCAAACCCCATCGCATTTCGCCACTTCCCCTTGCCGCCACCTATTGCCATCGACTTTCTCGACGCTGCTCGCGGTCGACCCAGCTCTGCCCGATTGGGGAATCCGCCGTACTGAGGGTTTTTTCTCATGGACAACAATGTAACTAATTTAATGAGATATTATATCATCTCTTATCCAAGTACATCTGCCTCCTTTAATCACCCGGCCGAAATCACCGTGAATTCGTTTTTATTCGAGCTGATTTGAGGGTTTTCTTTCACTCATAGAGTGTACAGTGCGCGAACACATCAGGAATTTGCGGCCTCCGCCAGACATCCATGGATTTCCATCTCACCGTACCAGATGACTTGAGGATGCGCGCGGTATGTTCAATCTCACCCTAAATCGGTTGGCATGGCCTACTTTCGTGAACATATGCTAAATATTGCTACATTTGGATAAAAGATGCCACATGCACCATAT
The DNA here is from genome assembly GCF_018294505.1 of Triticum aestivum. Classification (NCBI taxonomy): domain Eukaryota; kingdom Viridiplantae; phylum Streptophyta; class Magnoliopsida; order Poales; family Poaceae; genus Triticum; species Triticum aestivum. Next base: position 312,346,207 of record NC_057799.1, read on the forward strand.
ACGTCAAAGGGGATTTTTCCTTCTTCTTTCTATATTAGGCAAATTAATGATGTATTGTTCTTTCCTTTACTCTCATATTTCCATGACATCATGTTTACCCTATCTGTTTAATTATAGATTTTTGTCCTTCGATTTCAACTGCTGTACAGTTCTTTCCATTTGGGCCCATATTTGCATGTTACCATATTTTCTTTAACAATCCTACCATTTTCTATAGCACGTCCCTTGCTATGCAACAGAATCTGTAGTACACAATCTTTCCCTTTACATAAATCAAGACTGTAGGGATGTCATAGTAAACACAAACCATGGATTTACAGTCATTGCTACTGTAAGACTTGACGAATGTGGTGACTCCTATTTTGGCACTGGCCTTTGGAAATAAATTTCTAAGTTTTATGTACTGAAAGATGGCACTAAAATTGCACTGCGCATAAAAGAGCCTAGTCATGAGATATATGCTAACTTCCCCGACGATATCATCCCTTCAGAATTTGTTCAAAATAAGTTTTCTTTTCAAGTATCTGCATGTTGACTTACCCAACAATATCAAATGAATTGTGTAGTATTTAAGCAACCAATTATTATTCCATTTTCTTACTCTATTCCTACCTACTAACTTCTAGTTACCAATACACTTTTCTATTGCCCTGTTTTAACTAAATATTCCCTGTACTCCCACTTCTATCAGAAAGCGCCACTGACAAGGAGACTTCGGAGGTGGAGAATGGGGCTGCCAACAAGCTGAGGTGGGGCGAGCAAGAACCGCAAGCGACTCCAGTAGGCCCAGACTTCATCAGCAGCCTCCCCGATGATATGTTGATAGTCATCATCTCCAAACTCCCAATCAAATATGAGGCGCGGACAACCGTCCTCTCCCGCTGGTGGCGCCCCCATGGAACTCCACCCCTCTCGTCCTCGTCGACACCCACGAGCTCTTCCATGGCTATCGCAAAAGCTTGGATGCGTTCTCCAAGATCCTCGGCAGTCACCCTGGCCCAACCAAAGGCCTTAGAATGGGCAAGTTCCGTTCCAACGGCAAGGACCGAGCCAAGCTTGACGACTGGTTCCAATCCCCCGCCCTAGATCAGCTCGAGGAGCTCACTTTTGATGATGGGAATATGCGCTCGTTGCCAACATCCGCGCTCCGCCTCGCGCCCACGTTGCACGACGCCAAGTTCAGGAACTGCCATCCCCCCCTAATGACGCGCCCGCTCTTATTCTACCACAACTGAAGCACCTTGAGCTCGTCGTCATCTGCCTCCCAAATGGTGACATGGAGCGCCTGCTCCGAGGCTGTATTACACTAGAGTACATTCATCTTCAGGCGATCAATGGGTTGAGTAGCTTCCACATCACCTCCATGACTCTCCGGACTATTTATGTGTGTTGCTGCTGCGGCAAGAAGGCATCACAAGATGTGTACCATGGTATGGTCATTGAGGACACACCTTCACTTGAGAGATCACTTATAGTTGATCAAGAAGGCCCAACAAGAATCAATGTCATTTCTGCGCTGAAATTGACAGTTGTGGGCTACTTGTCTGACAAATACTCCGAACTTGTTATTGGATCCACACTCATTCAGGTACAACAGCCGCCTTCTACCTCTCCTTCTAGAAATTAACATTATTTCTAATTTTGAAGATGTATGTTCGTCTATCATCAAGAAAATGATTCCGACAAGCTTGACCCCGAAACTGCGCAATGTGAAGGTCTTGGCATTAGAATCTATCAGCCCAACCTGGAGCAAGTTGTCAGTTTCCTGAGATGCTTTCCATACCTGGAGAAGCTATATATCGAGGTGATATTCCTTTCTTGTTAAATGTTAGCCATAAGGGAGTTCAATTTGTGACACCTTTTTCCAAGTTTACAATGACAATGTACTATGATTTCTGAAGGATTTTTTGGAGGATTTCAGTATATACATGTCCCCGCCATATCGGTTGCTTGATCCATATGGTTACAATCCATAAGCATTTCTCCTTTGGATTCATCTGTACCAGTTTTCTTAGGGAACTTTTCATCCACTCCAACCTCTTGTGAAGAAGGCTACATTTTTCTAGATTGTAATGAAATGCCCATGTTAATCATGTCGGATCGAAGATGGCATGTTAGTGCATTTTACAAATCCTGCAAACCAAATAGGCTTGTAGTAGTGTTCAAAACTGCATTTAGGCACTAACACGTTTTCTTCTTTTGCAAATAAGATTAGGCCTGGTGGTGGATAATGTGATACGATATAATAATCACGTCGAATGCCTAGATCTGCATCTCTCATAAATTACTTTGAACTCCTATCGAGGGACCTTACCGGAGATTATATTCACCAGGTTCTTTGTTGTCAGAGCAAGGGTGCTGAAGGTAATGAGGTCTGCCCTACATTTATTTCACAAAAATGAATTGTTTGTTGATCAGCACCGGCGGCGGCGGCAGAATGGAATAGGCTCCGAAAATGCTGAATTTCATTTTGGAACTTCAGATGACAGAGTAATGGGAAGTTATCGTGTCAACCCCATACATGTCTTCTCAGTGGCTGACCCCTTTGCAAAATTTATGAGGTTTCGAAACAGAGTTAGAAATGGTAATATTAGTTTGAACCTCTATGATATCCATGTTTAGCGGATCAGCGCGAGCATTTGAAGCTGATGAGCTGAATTTCATTTCTAATATATGTTTGAACCTTGTAATCTTCAAATTTGAGCCATATAACTCTGGAATTTGAACCTTGTAATATTTTGAACTTTTGTGGTACAATCATTGAAATGGCATTGTATGAGACTCGTATATTGGTAAAACTATTTTGACCTTAATATGCAATGGACTTAGATTTTATTAACCATTCTCGAATCTGTTTACCTTGTCGATCTCATAGGACATGACCTGTATAGCTAACTCGACTGTGATCTTCGACATTATTGCACACAGTTGGTTTCTTCAACCGTGTGCCCTGTAGAGTGCAGAATTAATTATCGCACTCGAGTGTCCATCATCACCCTTCTGTGTTACTTTGACCTCATCACTCATGGGTAAACTTATGACCAAAGTCATTCCACAAACTTCATTTTTACAAAGCTTTTTGCTAATAAACGCCCACGATTTGTCCCTCTTCTAGCCGACGCATGGCCAAACTAGCCAGGCGAGAAGCTTGTGCAGTAAACTGCGAGGTAGCGCGGGAACAGGCTCACCGACGAAACATTTGCCGCCTCTTCGAGCCCACGCGTCGTCAAACGAAACGCGTGCAGTGCAGTGTTGTCAAACGTGCACTGGAATCCTCCACTACGAACGCGGTGACAAGACATGACGATTATAGGCCAGTCGGCCCCCATTTATTAGAGTGGCCATTTAACCCTTGTGTCTCTTCAACCTTTCGATCATGCCCCATCATTGCAAGAAGCACACCCACCACGACAAATTCTTAGAGGGTATCCTGCACGGCTCCAATGGCTCTCCGAGCGGCTGCCGACGATGAACATCAGTTCACCATGCATGCCGTGGTGGACACCCACAGAAGGTTCACGGAGCTCTCGGTGGTGTACACCAACAACCCGGTCTGGGTCACTGGTAGACGTCGGTGCTATACAAACGGTTTTTAACCCCTTTCCGCGACGGCATTTGGAACCGTCGCCAAGTGAGTGTTGGCGATAGGGGGTCCTTCCCACACGACCCAGAAACCGTCGGGGATATGGAGCAATGATCCAGAGGCCTTCCAAAATGTAATCATGTGCGATGCAACACACACTAAATTCTTTCGCACGTGTGGGATCGGGGATTAAACGTTTCTAATGATGCAGTGAAACCAAACGGTGTGTCGTAAGGAACCGTTTGGGAAACAGTATGTAAGGCACACGGGCCAACATATGAACTATGTGCGATTTGTGCCCCACCGCACATGAGTTTTCTGCATAACCCGTCTGCCATGCAAGACTCCATCGCACATGTTTCCCAAGAATTACCGTCTGTGATAATGTTCTATCACAAACGGTTCAGGAGCCCCTTCGCACAAATACAAATGATGCAGACCGTTTGTGATTTGTTTCGTATCACTGACGGTTGCGGCAAGAGTGACGTGTGCTTTTCGTTTGGCATCCCACACGTTTCCTAAAAAAAATACGACTGGGATTGTATTTTACATTGGGCACGGTTTACTCCGAGTTCTCATGTGCGATAACGCAATATCACAAACGGTTCCGGAGACCCTGCGCACACGTAGTAGCGCTGCAAATCGTTTGCAATCTGTTGTGTATCACCGACGGTTCCGCTACGATTGACGTATGCTTTCCGATGTGGATCGCACACACTCATTTAGTTGAACCGTGTGCGGAGCAATTGCCAGGTTAAAACAAAACTATCCCATTTTGAATCGGCATGCAAAAAGCAAATTCTCCACAATATTCAATTGAACAAATAAAAAATATCCCATTTTGAATCGGTGCGCAAAAAGCAAATTCGCCACAATATTCAATCGAATAAATAAACAAAAATATCCCATTTTGAATCGGCACGCAAAAAGCAAATTCGCCACAATATTCAATTGAACAAATAGTGTCCACGGGAAGAACATTCATTAGATTTCGTAACAATTGCAATTGAACATATGGTAGCTAAATTTCAATGATTTGTCCACACATATATGCATTACATTATTAATCATAGTGTACGAAATACGAAGACCTCATCAGATGGGAAACAATGGATCCATGTGAAGGAAATATGCCCAAGAGGCAATAATAAAGTTATTATTTATTTCCTTATATCATGATAAATGTTTATTATTCATGCTAGAATTGTATTAACCGGAAACATAATACTTGTGTGAATACATAGACAAACAGAGTGTCACTAGTATGCCTCTACTTGACTAGCTCGTTGATCAAAGATGGTTATGTTTCCTATCCATTGACATGAGTTGTCATTTGATTAACGGGATCACATCATTAGGAGAATGATGTGATTGACTTGACCCATTCCGTTAGCTTAGCACACGATCGTTTAGTATTCTGCTATTGCTTTGTTCATGACTTATCCATGTTCCTATGGCTATGAGATTATGCAACTCCCGTTTACCGGAGGAACACTTTGTGTGCTACCAAACGTCACAACATAACTGGGTGATTATAAAGGTGCTCTACAGGTGTCTCCGAAGGTACTTGTTGGGTTGGCGTATTTCGAGATTAGGATTTGTCAATCTGATTGTCGGAGAGGGATCTCTGGGCCCACTCGGTAATGCACATCACTTAAGCCTTGCAAGCATTGCAACTAATGAGTTAGTTGCGGGATGATGTATTATAGAACGAGTAAAGAGACTTGCCGGTAACGAGATTGAACTAGGTATTGAGATACCGACAATCGAATCTCAGGCAAGTAACATACCGATGACAAAGGGAACAACGTATGTTGTTATGCGGTTTGACTGATAAAGATCTTCGTAGAATATGTGGGAGCCAATATGAGCATCCAGGTTCTGCTATTGGTTATTGACCGGAGACGTGTCTCGGTCATGTCTACATAGTTCTCGAACCCGTAGGGTCCGCACGCTTAAAGTTTCGATGACAGTTATATTATGAGTTTATATGTTTTGATGTACTGAAGGTTGTTCGGAGTACCGGATGTGATCACGGACATGACGAGGAGTCTCGAAATGGTCGAGACATGAAGATTGATATATTGGACGACTATATTCGGGCACCGAAATGGTTTCGGGGGTTATCAGATATATACCGGAGTACCGGGGGGTTATCGGAACCCCCCGGGGGATTAATGGGCCTGTATGGGCCTTAGTGGAGAAGAGGAGGGGCGGCCAGGGCAGGCCGCGCGCCCCCTCCCCCTCTAGTCCGAATTGGACAAGGAGGGGGGGCAGCGCCCCCCTTTCCTTCTTCTCCTCCTCCTCTTCCCCCCCCCCCTTCTCCTAATCCAACAAGGAAGGGAGGGAGTCCTACTCCTGGTGGGAGTAGGACTCCTCCTGGCGCGCCTCCTCCTGGCCGGCCGCCTCTCTCCCCTTGCTCCATTATATACGGGGGGAGGGGGGCACCCCATAGACACAACAATTGATCATTGATCTTTTAGCCGTGTGCGGTGCCCCCCTCCACCATAGTCCACCTCGATAATACTGTAGCGGTGCTTAGGCGAAGCCCTGCGTCGGTAGAACATCATCATCGTCACCACGCCGTCGTGCTGACGAAACTCTCCCTCAACACTCGGCTGGATCGGAGTTCGAGGGACGTCATCGGGCTGAACGTGTGCTGAACTCGGAGGTGCCGTGCGTTCGGTACTTGATCGGTCGGATCGTGAAGACGTACGACTACATCAACCGCGTTGTGCTAACGCTTCCGCTTTCGGTCTACGAGGGTACGTGGACAACACTCTCCCCTCTCGTTGCTATGCATCACCATGATCTTGCGTGTGCGTAGGAATTTTTTTGAAATTACTACGTTCCCCAATAGTGGCATCCGAGCCTGGTTTTATGCGTAGATGTCATATGCACGAGTAGAACACAAGTGAGTTGTGGGCGATATAAGTCATACTGCTTACTAGCATGTCATACTTTGGTTCGACGGTATTGTTGGATGAAGCGGCCTGGACCGACATTACACGTACACTTACGCGAGACTAGTTCTACCGACGTGCTTTGCACACAGGTGGCTGGCAGGTGTTAGCTTCTCCAACTTTAGTTGAACCGAGTGTGGCTACGCCCGGTCCTTGCGAAGGTTAAAACAGAACCAACTTGACAAACTATCGTTGTGGTTTTGATGCGTAGGTAAGAACGATTCTTGCTAAGCCCGTAGCAGCCACGTAAAATATGCAACAACAAAGTAGAGGACGTCTAACTTGTTTTTGCAGGGCATGTTGTGATGTGATATGGTCAAGGCATGATGCTAAATTTTATTGTATGAGATGATCATGTTTTGTAACTGAGTTATCGGCAACTGGCAGGAGCCATATGGTTGTCGCTTTATTGTATGCAATGCAATCGCCCTGTAATGCTTTACTTTATCACTAAGTGGTAGCGATAGTCGTAGAAGCATAAGATTGGCGAGACGACAACGATGCTACGATGGAGATCAAGGTGTCGCGCCGGTGACGATGGTGGTCATGACGGTGCTTCAGAGATGGAGATCACAAGCACAAGATGATGATGGACATATCATATCACTTATATTGATTACATGTGATGTTTATCTTTTATGCATCTTATCTTGCTTTGATTGACGGTAGCATTATAAGATGATCCCTCACTAAATTATCAAAGTATAAGTGTTCTCCCTGAGTATGCACCATTGCGAAAGTTCTTCGTGCTGAGACACCACGTGATGATCGGGTGTGATAGGCTCTACGTTCAAATACAGCGGGTGCAAAACAGTTGCACACGCGGAATACTCAGGTTAAACTTGACGAGCCTAGCATATAACAGATATGGCCTAGGAACACGGAGACCGAAAGGTCGAACGTGAATCATATAGTAGATATGATCAACATAGTGATGTTCACCATTGAAACTACTCCATCTCACATGATGATCGGACATGGTTTAGTTGATTTGGATCACGTGATCACTTAGAGGATTAGAGGGATGTCTATCTAAGTGGGAGTTCTTAAGTAATATGATTAATTGAACTTAAATTTGTCATGAACTTAGTAACTGATAGTATTTTTCTTGTCTATATTGATTGTAGATAGATGGCCCGTGTTGTTGTTCCGTTGAATTTTAATGCGTTCCTTGAGAAAGCAAAGTTGAAAGATGACGGTAGCAATTACACGGACTGGGTCCGTAACTTGAGGATTATCCTCATTGCTGCATAGAAGAATTACGTCTTGGAAGCACCGCTAGGTGCCATACCTGCTGCAGGAGCAACACCAGATGTTATGAACGTCTGGCAGAGCAAAGCTGATGACTACTCGATAGTTCAGTGTGCCATGCTTTACGGCTTAGAACCAGGTCTTCAACAACGTTTTGAACGTCATGGAGCATATGAGATGTTTCAGGAGTTGAAGTTAATATTTCAAGCAAATGCCCGGATTGAGAGATATGAAGTCTCCAATAAGTTCTATAGCTGTAAGATGGAGGAGAATAGTTGTGTCAGTGAGCATATACTCAAAATGTCTGGGTATAACAATCACTTGATTCAACTGGGAGTTAATCTTCCGGATGATAGCGTCATTGACAGAATTCTTCAATCACTGCCACCAAGCTACAAGAGCTTCGTGATGAACTATAACATGCAAGGGATGGATAAGACGATTCCCGAGCTCTTCGCAATGCTAAAGGTTGCGGAGGTAGAAATCAAGAAGGAGCATCAAGTGTTGATGGTCAATAAGACCACCAGTTTCAAGAAAAAGGGCAAAGGGAAGAAGAAGGGGAACTTCAAGAAGAATAGCAAGCAAGTTGCTGCTCAGGAGAAAAAACCCAAGTCTGGACCTAAGCCTGAGACTGAGTGCTTCAACTGCAAACAGACTGGTCACTGGAAGCGGAACTGCCCCAAGTATTTGGCGGATAAGAAGGATGGCAAGGTGAACAAAGGTATATGTGATATACATGTTATTGATGTGTACCTTACTAATGCTCGCAGTAGCACCTGGGTATTTGATACTGGTTCTGTTGCTAATATTTGCAACTCGAAACAGGGACTACGGATTAAGCGAAGATTGGCTAAGGACGAGGTGACAATGCACGTGGGAAATGGTTCCAAAGTCGATGTGATCGCGGTCGGCACGCTACCTCTACATCTACCTTCGGGATTAGTTTTAGACCTGAATAATTGTTATTTGGTGCCAGCATTGAGCATGAACATTATATCTGGATCTTGTTTGATGCAAGACAGTTATTCATTTAAATCAGAGAATAATGGTTGTTCTATTTATATGAGTAATATCTTTTATGGTCATGCACCCTTGAAGAGTGGTCTATTTTTGTTAAATCTCGATAGTAGTGATACACATATTCATAATATTGAAGCCAAAAGATGCAGAGTTGACAATGATAGTGCAACTTATTTGTGGCACTGCCGTTTAGGTCATATCGGTGTAAAGCGCATGAAGAAACTCCATGCTGATGGACTTTTGGAACCACATGATTATGAATCACTTGGTACTTGCGAACCGTGCCTCATGGGCAAGATGACTAAAACGCCGTTCTCCGGAACTATGGAGCGAGCAACAGATTTGTTGGAAATCATACATACAGATGTATGTGGTCTGATGAATGTTGAGGCTCGCGGCGGATATCGTTATTTTCTCACCTTCGCAGATGATTTGAGCAGATATGGGTATATCTACTTAATGAAACATAAGTCTAAAACATTTGAAAAGTTCAAAGAATTTCAGAGTGAAGTTGAAAATCATCATAACAAGAAAATAAAGTTTCTACGATCTGATCATGGAGGAGAATATTTGAGTTACGAGTTTGGTCTTCATTTGAAACAATGCAGAATAGTTTCGCAACTCAAGCCACCCGGAACACCACAGCGTAATGGTGTGTCCAAACGTTGTAATCATACTTTACTAGATATGGTGCGATCTATGATGTCTCTTACTGATTTACCGCTATAGTTTTGGGGTTATGCTCTAGAGACGGCTGCATTCACGTTAAATAGGGCACCATCGAAATCTGTTGAGACGACGCCTTATGAACTGTGGTTTGGCAAGAAACAAAAGTTGTCATTTCTTAAAGTTTGGGGCTGCGATGCTTATGTGAAAAAGCTTCAACCTGATAAGCTCGAACCCAAATCGGAAAAATGTGTCTTCATAGGATACCCAAAAGAGACTGTTGGGCACACCTTCTATCACAGATCCGAAGGCAAAACTTTTGTTGCTAAATTCGGAATCTTTCCAGAGGAGGAGTTTCTCTCGAAAGAAGTGAGTGGGGGGAAAGTAGAACTTGATGAGGTAAATGTACCTGCTCCCTTATTGGAAAGTAGTTCATCACAGAAACCGGTTCCTGTGACACCTACACCAATTAGTGAGGAAGTTAATGATGATGATCATGAAACTTCAGATCAATTTGTTACTGAACCTCGTAGGTCAACCAGAGTAAGATCTGCACCAGAGTGGTACGGTAATCCTGTTCTGGAAGTTATGTTACTAGACCATGACGAACCTATGAACTATGAAGAAGCGATGGTGAGCCTAGATTCCGCAAAATGGCTTGAGGCCATGAAATCTGAGATGGGATCCATGTATGAGAACAAAGTGTGGACTTTGGTTGACTTGCCCGATGATCGGCAAGCATTGAGAATAAATGGATCTTCAAGAAGAAGACTGACACTGACGGTAATGTTACTGTCTATAAAGCTCGACTTGTTGCGAAAGGTTTTCGACAAGTTCAAGGGATTGACTACGATGAGACCTTCTCACCCGTAGCGATGCTTAAGTCTGTCTGAATCATGTTAGCAATTGCCACATTTTATGATTATGAAATTTGGCAAATGGATGTCAAAACTGCATTCCTGAATGGATTTCTAGAAGAAGAGTTGTATATGATGCAACCGGAAGGTTTTGTCAATCCAAAATGAGCTAACAAAGTGTGCAAGCTCCAGCGATCCATTTATGGACTGGTGCAAGCCTCTCGGAGTTGGAATAAACGTTTTGATAGTGTGATCAAAGCATTCGGTTTTACACAGACTTTTGGAGAAGCCTGTATTTACAAGAAAGTGAGTGGGAGCTCTGTAGCATTTCTGATATTATATGTGGATGACATATTGCTGATTGGAAATGATATAGAATTTCTGGATAGCATAAAGGGATACTTGAATAAGAGTTTTTCAATGAAGGACCTCGGTGAAGCTGCTTATATATTGGGCATCAAGATCTATAGAGATAGATCAAGACGCTTAATTGGACTTTCACAAAGCACATGCCTTGACAAAGTTTTGAAGAAGTTCAAAATGGATCAAGCAAAGAAAGGGTTCTTGCCTGTGTTACAAGGTGTGAAGTTGAGTAAGACTCAATGCCCGACCACTGCAGAAGATAGAGATACAATGAAAGATGTTCCCTATGCTTCAGCCATAGGCTCTATCATGTATGCAATGCTGTGTACCAGACCTGATGTGTGCATTGCTATAAGTTTAGCAGGGAGGTACCACAGTAATCCAGGAGTGGATCACTGGACAGTGGTCAAGAACATCCTGAAATACCTGAAAAGGACTAAGGATATGTTTCTCATTTATGGAGGTGACAAAGAGCTCATCGTAAATGGTTACGTTGATGCAAGCTTTGACACTGATCCGGACGATTCTAAATCGCAAACCGGATACATGTTTACATTGAACGGTGGAGCTGTCAGTTGGTGCAGTTCTAAACAAAGCGTCGTGGCGGGATCTACGTGTGAAGCGGAGTACATAGCTGCTTCAGAAGCAGCAAATGAAGGAGTCTGGATGAAGGATTTCATATCTGATCTAGGTGTCATACCTAGTGCATCGGGTCCAATGAAAATCTTTTGTGACAATACTGGTGCAATTACCTTGGCGAAGGAATCCAGATTTCACAAGAGAACCAAGCACATCAAGAGACGCTTCAATTCCATCCGGGATCTAGTCCAGGTGGGAGAAATAGAAATTTGCAAGATACATACGGATCTGAATGTTGCAGACCCGTTGACTAAGCCTCTTCCACGAGCAAAACATGATCAGCACCAAGGCTCCATGGGTGTTAGAATCATTACTGTGTAAACTAGATTATTGACTGTAGTGCAAGTGGGAGACTGAAGGAAATATGCCCTAGAGGCAATAATAAAGTTATTATTTATTTCCTTATATCATGATAAATGTTTATTATTCATGCTAGAAGTGTATTAACCGGGAACATAATACTTGTGTGAATACATAGACAAACAGAGTGTCACTAGTATGCCTCTACTTGACTAGCTCGTTGATCAAAGATGGTTATGTTTCCTATCCATTGACATCAGTTGTCATTTGATTAACGGGATCACATCATTAGGATAATGATGTGATTGACTTGACCCATTCCGTTAGCTTAGCACACGATCGTTTAGTATTCTGCTATTGCTTTCTTCATGACTTATACATGTTCCTATGACTATGAGATTATGCAACTCTCGTTTACCGGAGGAACACATTGTGTGCAACCAAACATCAAAACGTAATTGGGTGATTATAAAGGTGCTCTACAGGTGTCTCCGAAGGTACTTGTTGGGTTGGCGTATTTTGAGATTAGGATTTGTCACTCTGATTGTCGGAGAGGTATCTCTGGGCCCACTCGGTAATGCACATCACTTAAGCCTTGCAAGCATTGCAACTAATGAGTTAGTTGCGGGATGATGTATTACAGAACGAGTAAAGAGACTTGCCGGTAACGAGATTGAACTAGGTATTGAGATACCGACGATCGAATCTCGGGCAAGTAACATACCGATGACAAAGGGAACAACGTATGTTGTTATGCGGTTTGACCGATAAAGATCTCCGTAGAATATGTGGGAGCCAAAATGAGCATCCAGGTTCCGCTATTGGTTATTGACCGGAGACGTGTCTTGGTCATGTCTACATAGTTCTCGAACCCGTAGGGTCCGCACGCTTAAAGTTTCGATGACAGTTATATTATGAGTTTATATGTTTTGATGTACCAAAGGTTGTTCGGAGTACCGGATGTGATCACGGACATGACGAGGAGTGTCGAAATGGTCGAGACATGAAGATTGATATATTGGACGACTATATTCGGACACCGGAATGGTTTCGGGGGTTATCGGATATATACCGGAGTACCGGGGGGTTACCGGAACCCCCCCGGGGATTAATGGGCCTGTATGGGCCTTAGTGGAGAAGAGGAGTGGCAGCCAGGGCAGACCGCGCGCCCCCTCCCCCTCTAGTCCGAATTGGACAAGGAGGGGGGGCGGCGCCCCCCTTTCCTTCTTCTCCTCCTCCTCTTTCCCCCTTCTCCTAATCCAACAAGGAAGGGAGGGAGTCGTACTCCCGGTGGGAGTAGGACTCCTCCTCGCACGCCTCCTCCTAGCCGGCCGCCTCTCCCCCCTTGCTCCTTTATATACGGGGGCAGGGGCACCCCATAGACACAACAATTGATCATTGATCTTTTAGCCGTGTGCGGTGCCCCCCTCCACCATAGTCCACCTCGATAATACTGTAGCAGTGCTTAGGTGAAGCCCTGCGTCGGTAGAACATCATCATCATCACCACGCCGTTGTGCTGACGAAACTCTCCCTCAACACTCGGCTGGATCGGAGTTCGAGGGACGTCATCGGGCTGAACGTGTGCTGAACTCGGAGGTGCCGTGCGTTCGGTACTTGATCGGTTGGATCGTGAAGACATACGACTACATCAACCGCGTTGTGCTAAAGCTTCCGCTTTCGGTCTACGAGGGTACGTGGACAACACTCTCCCCTCTCATTGCTATGCATCACCATGATCTTGCGTGTGCGTAGGATTTTTTTTTGAAATTACTGCATTCCCCAACACCATGCGTATATGTTTAGCGACTAACTCTTGCTCAATGTTTCCGGAGAACGCATGCTTAAATCTTCATTATCACCAATGGGATTGATGTAGTGACTCAGGAAGAAGTCGCTGATAAATCTCCGAACCATCAGCAATTCACCAACCGGGAGCGGTTCAGGGATCCTCGGTTCTAAGATGAGCTGCAGTATTTTTAAGATCAGAATGTGCCATATGAGTGGAGTAGAAGATATTAATTAAGATAGACTTACTGGTACTAATTCGCGAGGATAGTCACCACTATCAGCAGATTTACAGATGGAGATCATGCGTGTGCAAACATAGTATCCACAAAGGTTGGTCTCTGCTTTTTGCGGAGGACACTGGAATTTTTGTACAGAATTAGTCATGTATTTGTCCTGTTAGGAACAACCTAATCGGTGTTAGATGTATTATTTTTTCTTTGGACAAAATAGAAAGAGATTTATTTAGAAGCTTGAACATTTGACTAGCGTAAGAAAAGGTATTTGCAGACTATTGGATAAATTTTCTAAAAATAACGGATTTCGGTGTGTTACCGAAGAAACGATCTCGTGCTGCGGAGGTAGTTCCCTCTTGAACAGGTTCCTTGGTTTAGTTTTCCACAATGCGAGCACATTGCAAATGAAGATGAATTTTGACAACATCAATTATTGAACCAGATATGAATGCAAATTAATTTCAACATCATAGAATTCAATACCTATCCATGAATTGCTGAAGATGTGTTAGATCCTGAGCGTTTGTTGACTCTCTGAGAGAATCGATGTAGTAAACTGTGTTCTTGTTTGGAAGAATGAATACCAATATCCAGTGATTGCTACATATTAATAAAGCCATGAACTTACGAATTATGTCAAAATCTGAAAGACAATCAGTGTATGCATGGTTGTTTACTTGACTTACCATTCATGATATGGCCACAGAAATGATTCTGCATGGGATGTGTTTTCGAAGAGACGGACGACGATCCTTACCATGTATTGTTATGCCAATTGCTAATTCAGGATCAATGAAATACACACTCTCTTTTTTCTTCTCTGCGCATTCAATCCCCTGAGAGGAATAAAATGCAGTTAGTTGTTTATCATTTACAGCCTTGTATGTAGAAGTTGATCAGAGTTTGTTAAGTACTTAAAAATCAGGCATCTAACAAGAGTGGCATCGAGCTCGTTGAAGTTGAAGAGGAGATGTAATCCCTCAAAACTCACATTGATGGAACCAACATCGTGTCGGAAATGATCTCTGTTGTAGTGGACTAGCAAACCATGATAACCTGCTGACATTTGATCCATGCAATATTCATGTAACTCGCGACAACTGGAGCTGCACTCATCAAAGTATTCTCCAACAAGAAATGGCTGGCCATGGACGTAATTGCGTGCTTCAAGTACGTCTGCTTTACTTTTAGCAAGCAACAAATCTACATGTTCATCATCCATGCCGTCAGAAATAATATTACTCCCTGATTCAAACAACCTGTTGTTAATTTGGTTCTGGGCGATGAGTGCTTTAAGTAAGAGGCAATCGTTCTCTTTCCTCTTCACTCTCCCACCGCGCTTCCTCGTGGGTGTAGCCCATTTAGCCACTTCCTTCTTGGTACTTGATGCATTTCTGGCAGAACGTCTGGTTGGCTACAAGGTAGACTGCCGAGCAGACGGTGAAGCTTCGACGAACTGCTTAGCCAACGGTTTATCTATGCCGGACCGCTGAGCTGGCGGTGCTTTTGTGACGGACTGCTGGGCTGTAGGAGCAGAGGCATTAGACTGCTAACCATGCATTGAAGTTGTGTCGGGTTTCTGCGCAGGTGGTGCCAACTTGTCTGTGTGCTGAGGAGGCCGTGTCGACGCGTTGGTTTGCTGAGCAGGAAGTGTTGACGCATTGGTATGCTGATCACACGACTGCAGACCGACGGACTGATGAGCAGTCGGTTCTGGACCTACAGACTGCTTAGCAGGCGGTTTCGAAGCATCAGACTACTTAGCAGTCCGTTCCACCAGGTTGGTCTGCTGAGCATGTACTACAACTGGGTCTCCCCCTGCTGCTTCAGCGGCCGGCATCTAAACCGGTGGTGCGTCTTCAGCAGTTGTAGGCCTTGCCACTGGCTGCTTTGGGGCAAAGAATGACATGGCCTGTACACCACAAAGTTGGGCCGGCTGATCACATGTTGATGCATCAGCCGTCGGATTACAAGTATTAGGTTCTTTGGGGGAAGCACACGAGAGCTGTTGTGGCAAGGAGAGCATCACCGGTTGAGGGGCGACATTGGTTGCTCTTGGTGGGGCTTCAGGGATCTCATCGATGAACTCTATTTCCTTTTGTGGCCACTCGATGTGATGTAATAGTGTTTCTCCGAAGGTCCTTTGCTCATCGAAGTCTCCTAGGACATTATTCAGGGAAAATTCATTGAATCCAGGCTTTACTTCAGTCACGTAGCACTTCACACAGCCCAGCTTCAATGGCACATTGTCCAACAAGAGGCCATCTTCCAAGAAGGGTGGGCAAACCCAGGCTGTTGCACATTTTAATGTACCTTCATAATGTGTAAGCACGCCCTTCAGTCTGTCTTTCATTCTAGATAGATCAGATATAGCATCATCACAAGCAGCTGTAGTCTCAGTGTTGCTGGGGTCAGCTGTTGCACAGCTACTCTTGTGCAGTGTTGTCGTGCAATAAGCAGCATCCTCCATGCC
Organism: Triticum aestivum; assembly: GCF_018294505.1. NCBI lineage: Eukaryota > Viridiplantae > Streptophyta > Magnoliopsida > Poales > Poaceae > Triticum > Triticum aestivum. The sequence continues at coordinate 312,362,345 of NC_057799.1, forward strand.
TGCCTCCCCTCCCATCTGTTGGCTATCTGTTAGTGTTAGAGTCTTTTGCATCATCATTGACTCCTCAATATCCTTTCGAACAGTCAGATACATGTCCTTCCTCAACCTTTCATACAATGCATTCTGCTTCATTTCACTCGCTTTTTTCATGTTGAGTCTCTCTTCTTTGCTGAGTGTGAAAGCCCTCTTGTGCGGGACAATAACACCTATACCCCTTGCACGGCCAGGGGGCTCTCTTGTTTCTAGAGCAACGGACAGAATGTCACATGGCCCCGAGTTCCTGTAGAACCTTCCAGGGATCTTGGAAGCCTCTAACATCACTTGATACAGTTCTTCGTCATGTGTGTTTTTAAAGTAATAAGTTCCGTCATCACGCCTCCTTGCACGTGCCCTCAAGTAGTCTCCGGTGCGTTGGCCCCTGATTTCACTAAAGGCCAGATTTGCACCCGCCGCTACTGCTTCTTTGTCCTCCTGGTCCCATATCGGTTTCATGCCATAGTATCCTGCCACACCCATACGATGGGGATGTATGTTCTTCTTCTGAAGTTCCAATTGCTTGAAACTCTTCTCAGCAAACTCTTTAGTTGCCCTGACCCTTTTGTATTCTGCCCAGTCTGCCTTTGTAATTTGGGGGTATGCGGGGATTGGGTCCTTGCCTTCACTCAAGTACTTCTTGTACATCACGTGCTTCTAGTTTCTCCAAGCATCCCTAGCCTTCTTCAGTGTAGCGTGTTCCACCTGCATTCTCCGCTGAACTGGAACATTGAAGTGATCCATGATCTCCTGGACTATCTGTCGCCGTGTTTCTGTGTCTGCCTTCCAAAACCCTGGCAGATTAATGTTGAGCCTTGCCCTGCCAACAAATCCACACACACTCCTGAACCTCGTGCGTGCTTTATCTGGTTTAGTTGGAGCCCAAGACTTTAAATCGATCTCGGTTACTTCATATACACCTTTAGGCTGGTGTGTGGGCTTCCTTGGAGCATTCCTCCGTGTCCTGGCTGGAAGGGTAATTGCTGCAGCTCTATCCCGTTAAAGATTACTTGATCCCTCACAATCTGCTGAAGACCTAGGGTTGTCGGAATCATATGAAGATACATCGGCTGAAGCATGAGTGTTGTCGCTGCTAATCGGCATCTACAGAGAACACATGCGAATCTCAGGAAAGGAGGATAAGCATAAAAGTAACAACTTGGCATCAAGCTTTCTACACATGTCATGCAATAATTTAGAAAATTTACGGCTAATTTGTTAAGTTTGTGTGACTCGGGCGCCCGCGATCTGTAAATATGCAGTAACTTATTGGAACAAATACAACTTATATGTACTAGTTAGGAAGGTAGATATTGAACGTATATATGCTCTCCATTATTTTATAATCAATTTGGGAACATACAGAACGAAATAAGAAGAGGGATTGCGAGGAAATATGCCTCACCGCGATGGAGAGTAGTAACTAACAGGCTTCTTAATGCAAACCTGGCCGGACCACGGGAGAGGCGAGGGTTACAGCATCGATATGCTCGAGGGTGGTTGGTGAGCAAACGAAGACAGCGAGGCGCAGGCAGTCGCGTGTTGGGAACAGCAGTGGAGGTAGGCTTGAGGCCGAAGAGCGGGCACACTGCCGGGGTGAGCACGTCGGCGCCGGAGAGGGTTCTGCTGTGGATCTGGGGGAGTGGGGAGCTGGCGATGGAGATTGGGTGGACTAGTTGAGTGAAACGCGGGCGGGCGGTGGGGGTGTTGGCGGCCTAGGTAAAAAGTGTGAAAATATCCCCGGTCGCCGGGCGGAAAGGCCTATGCAAACGGTTGCCTCTAAGTGCTCGTGTGCACAAAGAGAATAATTTCGTTTGAAATGAAGACATACTAATTTTGAAATGAAGACGTGAGTTCATCGTTTCGCCTCTAAAATATTCCCACGTTAAGTAATCACCATTATACGACGGATTTGATTTGCTGACGCATTTCATGTCTCGTGTGCTATATGTAAGACATGTTTTGGCATTTACCGTGCATTTTGGCATATAAATCAATTCCTAGCCTCCTAGGTATCTTCATCCATGACCTCCTCTTCACCGTGTCTGGTCCAACGTGTATATCCATCCATGAATCCCCGAGAGACTAAGTGCCACTGGACATCTGCAACTACATGTGACTCCGTATTGGCACAATCAGCACATGGACACAGGATGTAATCACATCACCAATTCTTCTCTTTGTACTTTCAGGCAAATTCATGAACTCTGTCACGCCACTGATAAAATCTGTGGTTTTCCGATCCTCCATCCATCGAGATCATTCCATCTGCACCACACGAATGGTAATTAAAAACAAAACAACAACATTAATACACGGATTAACTATTGTCCAAAGATGCATGCATATATCACAAGGTTTTAATTTCATAATTACTGAGGGCGCTCCATATTATTATCCAGACGTGCAATGACAAAAATTAATGCCCAGTCAATTTACACGCATAGTACTAGTACAACACTACCCTTAGGAATTAAATACCTTAATTAAGCCACTCACGAAAAGAATACCTTAATTAATTAGCTGCGCGGTGACCTCCACCCAGCAGACAGAGAAGTGCGATGCGGCGGCATGCCGAGATAGCAGGGTCGAGGAGCAAAGCTTAGTGCGGCTGCCGCCTGAAGTTCGACCTCCACTATCCCGCCATCGACCGCGATGGATGTGCTCGAATCATGCCACCGCCGACCTCGATGGTTGAGCTCCTCCTATCTCCAGCCGCAGACCGGGGATTGACCTCCTATGACACCGCCACCGCCCACTGACCAAGGATTGACCTCTTCTCCCGTAGCCGCTGCCTAGGCCGCTGCCGCCATCTCTATATGCAAAGCGTCTGTTTTTTTATGGATATCCGCAGAGCAGCTGTTTACACAGTATCACTGTAACTCAATTATATGGACAGGGTAGTACATCACATACGGTTGTGTAACGGCAACCATCTCTAACCTACATTGTCTTCTCACACGGTTTGGTGCGGAAACCATGTGTGACGTTATAATACCTAACACAAACGACATGTATAAACAGTGTGCCGTATACAACATATAGTGCCATAAGTAGTTCCCGGCCATTAGCTTATCCCCACAGTTTCCCCATTTCCCCCAAATCACTACATAGCCTCCAAATTCCATCGCGTGGCGCTGACATTGGGGGAATGCGGACGAGTGGTGCTGATGGTTTCGGTGCGGCTGCTCCTGCTCGTATCGCCGCCACGACGGCGGTCGCCGCCGAGCACTTGCCTAAGGTCATCAGAAGGCAGGTGTACTACGGATTTGAATCGTCCTGTCAGGTTCCAATCTATCCCGGTCTTTTTTAGCATGTCCAAAGTATAGCTCCTTGCTGAATCTGTCCTGAATGACCCCCCCCCCAAGGAAAGTGATCTGCCACCGGATTCGGAGCATGACTCCAGACTCCCGCAACACGAGTTCGACTCCGAGTTTTGCGCCACCGAGAAATACCAAAAGCTGAGTTGTGTGCACGGGCACACCCCCGCTCGACGTGTTTGCACAGAGGGATTCGACGTTGGCAGGCGGTTTCTCAGTTGCCCCTTAGAGGTTAGTGCTAAGTTCATCATTTTACTTCAATTAATGCCACCGCTCATCCTGAATACTATTTAACATTGGCAGGGATATGAGGCTTGTGCCTTTGTTAACTGGCTGGATGAAGAATGGCATGGCAGGGCTCGGAGTGTTATCACCAAGCTCGCAGAAGATAATGTAAAGCTGAAGAAGAAACTGGCTGATCTGGAATGTACAATCAGTACGATAAAGCAAGAAAGAATCAATCACAGGCAATAGATGAAAGCATGATACAAGAAGGAACTAGCATGTGTAGTTGTGGTTGTCGCATTAGCCATGTTCTATGCGCTGTTTGCAATGATGATTAGGGGTTTTGTTTGACAGTATTGCTAAAGCACATCTAGATGTGCTCTAAGTAATGCACATCTAGGTGCTATGCCATTGATGTTACGCGAAGATTTGTGCAAATATTTTCCTTTGTCTTTTTTTTTCCTTTGTAGTTTGATTATTACTGGCTTTATCAATAAGAAGAGCTCAATGTATTGCTTGCCAACTGTCGTACTCCGTTTGTACCAGTACCGGTGCATAATCCCAAAACTCGTTCCTTCTTTTTGTCCTGAAAAAATAAACCAGCCAATAGGAGTCCTGCGCAACCCCGGGAATTTGGAGCGACTAGGTACAAATAATTGCGGTTGATTATATCAACGGTTAGATAGTACGTTAACCCCCACTTTAATTGGCATTTCCTCTTCTCTACATACCCCACTTAAGTGTCCACCATCTTCATCCTCCCCGGCAGGCCGCACGACACACTGGCCCACACCCTGCAGCCATGTCGAGCGACAGCGAGGACGACAGTTCGGCTAGTATTCTGGCGCCCGATGATAGGTCAACATCGGAATCATCCCGCTCGTCTTCCATGAGTCTAGCGTCGAGCCCAGACCTCGATTATATCCGGATCATGGAAGGTATGCCGCCTCCGGAGTTGTCAGACGACAACCAGATGGATGAGGAGCCGTCGGAGTACAGAGAAGAGGACGGCGATGCTGATGAGGAGGAATGGTCGAACAAGGAGGAGGAGGACGACGACAACAACGACGATGACGACGGCGGCGGCGAAGAAAAGCGAACCGTCAGCGGCAAGAAGCGTCCTCGCCAAGACGATATCGTGGGGCCATCCAACAACAACAACAAGAAGAAGGACTAAATTAAATAGACTGTACATATCCCTGTTTCCGTTTGCTCATATTAATTTGTTATCTCTATTTATCCTGTCAATATCATCGCAGACGGTTAGTAATACGTATTCGACAGAGATCTTCTACATTATCGCCCACAGGTTGGTTTGTTAAACTATGTGCCCTAACGAGCACACAATTCACAAAAAAAGACCGTATGGGCTGTCTATAATGATCGCACACAATTCTGATTACCGACCTGTTTGTCGGGTATCACACATGTCTTGTTACGCCAAATCGTTTGTGTTCACCTCGATCATCGCAAACAGTTCATTGGAGCGAACTGTATGCTGTATATCACACACATATTGATATGGTTGCCCATTTCTGTTGTTCTGTCTAATCGCAAATAATTCATATGGATCAACCGTATGCCCAGCATCGCACACACAACTAAAATCTGAAGCATGTTTGATGTGCCCGCCATCGCAAATGTTTTGCACCTTTTTGACGGCTATTTTACACCACCGTTTGTGATTATTGCATCGCACACAGTTTCCTCGAAGGGTCTCTGATTGTAGTGCCGCGTTAGCAGCATCCTGCAGTAGTGGGTGGAGCACTCCATCCACATCATGGAGTTGTTGCTTGCTGAGGAGAAGTACAAGGTGGTCGGGTTCGACCTCGAGTACACCAGCGCTCGTGCTGGGTCTCGTCCCAAGGTCGCCGTCGCCCAGATGTGTGATACGTCCATTTTGCATCATGCTTTTATATCGATATTTATTGCATTATGGGCTGTTATTACACGTTATGTCACAATACTTATGCCTATTCTCTCATATTTTACAAGGTTTACATGAAGAGGGAGAATGCCGGCATCTGGAATTCTGGGCTGGTAAAAGGAGCAAATATTACAGACCTATTCTTCACAGCTCCAAAAGTCCTGAAACTTCACGGAGGCACGTTTTGGAATTAATAAAAAATACTCGCGAAAGAATACACCAGAGGGGGCCCACACCCTAGCCACGAGGGTGGGGGCGCACCCTACCCCCTGGGCATGCCCCTGCCTCGTGGGCCCCCTAGCAAGCCTCCGGTGCCCATCTTCTTCTATATGAAGTCTTTTACCCTGGAAAAAATCATAAGCAAGCTTTCGGGAAGAAACTCCACTGCCACGAGGCAGAACCTTGGCGGAACCAATCTAGGGCTCCGGCAGAGCTGTTCTGCCGGGGAAACTTTCCTCCTGGAGGGGGGAAATCATCGCCATTGTCATCACCAACGATCCTCTCATCGGGAGGGGGTCAATCTCCATCAACATCTTCAGCAGCACCATCTCCTCTCAAACCCTAGTTCATCTCTTGTATCCAATCTTTGTCCCAAAGCCTCAGATTGGTACCTGTGGGTTGCTAGTAGTGTTGATTACTCCTTGTAGTTGATGCTAGTTGGTTTATTTGGTGGAAGATCATATGTTCAGATCCTTTATGCATATTAATACCCCTCTGATTATGAACATGAATAAGATTCATGAGTAGTTACGTTTGTTCCTGAGGACATGGGAGAAGTCTTGCTATAAGTAGTCATGTGAATTTGGTATTCATTCGATATTTTGATGAGATGTATGTTGTCTCTCCTCTAGTGGTGTTATGTGAACGTCGACTACATGACACTTCACCATTATTTGGGCCTATAGGAAGGCATTGGGAAGTAATAAGTAGATGATGGGTTGCTAGAGTGACAGAAGCTTGAACCCTGCTAGTCTATGAGTTGCTTCGTAAGGGGCTGATTTGGACCCATATGTTTCATGCTATAGTTAGGTTTACCTTAATACTTCTTTTGTAGTTGCGGATGCTTGTAATAGGGGTTAATCATAAGTGGGATGCTTTTCCAAGAAAGGGCAGTACCCAAGCACCGGTCCACCCACATACCAAATTATCAAAGTAACGAACGTGAATCATATGAGCGTGATGAAAACTAGCTTAACGATATTTCCCATGTGTCCTCGGGAGCGCTTTTCTCTATATAAGAGTTTGTCCAGGCTTGTCCTTTGCTACAAAAAGGATTGGGCCATCTTTCTGCACCTTATTTACTTTCATTACTTGTTACCCGTTACAAATTACCATATCACAAAACTATCTGTTACCGATAATTTCAGTGCTTGCAGAGAATACCTTACTCAAAACCGCTTATCATTTCCTTCTGCTCCTCGTTGGGTTCAACGCTCTTACTTATCGAAAGGACTACGATAGATCCCCGATACTTTTGGGTCATCAAGACTCTTTTCTGGTGCCGTTGCCGGGGAGTGAAGCGCCTTTGGTAGGTGGAATTTGGTAAGGAAAAATTTATATAGTGTGCTGAAATTTACTGTCACTTGTTACTATGGAAAGTAATCCTCTGAGGGGCTTGTTCGGGGTATCTTCACCCCGACCAATAGAGAAAAGAGTTGCTCCTCAACCTACTGAACCAATTGAAAATGTTCACTTTGAAATTCCTTCGGGTGTGATAGAGAAACTGCTAGCTAATCCTTTTACAGGAGATGGAACGTTACATCTCGATTTGCACCTAATCTATGTGGATGAAGTTTGTGGATTATTTAAGCTTGCAGGTATGCCCGAGGATGTTATCAAGAAGAAGGTCTTCCCTTTATCTTTTAAGGGAGAGTCATTGACATGGTTTAGGCTATGTGATGATATGGGATCATGGAACTACAACCGATTGAAATTTGAATTTCATCAGAAGTTTTATCCTATGCATCTTGTTCATCGTGATCGTAATTATATATATAATTTTTGGCCTCGCGAAGGAGAAAGCATCGCTCAAGCTTGGGGAGGCTTAATTCGATGTTATATTCATGCCCCAATCATGAGCTCTCAAGAGAAATGATTATTCAAAAAATTTATGCCCGGCTTTCTCTCAGTAATCGCTCCATGCTCGATACTTCTTGTACTGGCTCTTTTATGATGAAGACTATTGAATTCAAATGGGATTTATTGGAAAGAATTAAACGCAACTCTGAAGATTGGGATCTCAACGAAGGTAAGAAGTCAGGTATAACACCTAAGTTTGATTGTGTTAAATCTTTTATAGATACCGATGTTTTTCATGAATTTAGCACTAAATATGGACTTGGCTCTGAGATAGTAGCTTCTTTTTGTGAATCATTTGCTACTCATGTTGAGCTCCCAAAGGAGAAGTGGTCCCACTGAAGTAAAATTAGCTGCACCCATTAAAGTTGAAGACAAGACTATCACTTATAATGATCCTGTCGTTCCTACTGCTTATATTGAGAAAGCACCTTTCCCTGTTAGAATAAAGGATCATGCTAAAGCTTCAACCGTGGTCAATAAAAGTAACATTAAGACACCCAAACCCCCTGAGCAAAATAAAGTTGAACCTATTGTTGCTATGGTTAAAGATCTCTTGGCCGATAATATTGATGGGCATGTTATTTACTTCTGCAATGAAGCTGCTAGAATTGCTAGACCTGATGCTAAAAATAAACATAGACATGTTGTAGGCACGCCTGTTATTTCTGTTAAGATAGGAGATCATTGTTATCATGGCTTATGTGATATGGGTGCTAGTGCAAGTGCAATACCTCACTCTTTATACAAAGAAATTATGCATGATATTGCACCTGCTGAGTTAGAGGAAATTGATGTTACAATTAAGCTTGCCAATAGAGACACTATTTCACCAGTTGGGATTGTTAGAGATGTTGAAGTCTTGTGTGGGAAAATTAAATATCCTGCTGATTTTCTTGTTCTTGGTTCCCCACAAGATAGCTTTTGTCCCATCTTTTTTGGTAGACCCTTATTGAATACTGTTAATGCTAGGATAGACTACAAAAAGGATGTTGTTACTATTGGTTTGGGGGATATGTCTCATGAGTTTAATTTTGCTAAATTTCGTAGACAACCCCATGATAAAGAATTGCCTAGTAATGATGAAATTATTGGTCTTGCTTCTATTGCCGTGCCTCCTAATGATCCTTTAGAACAATATTTGCTAGACCATGAAAATGATATGTTTATGGATGAAAGAAGGGAAATAGATGAAGTATTCTTTAAACAGGGACCTATTTTGAAACACAACTTGCCTGTTGAAATCCTAGGGGATCCTCCTCCACCCAAGGGGGATCCCCTATTTGAGCTTAAACCATTACCTGATACTCTTAAATATGCTTATCTTGATGACAAAAAGATATGTCCTGTTATTATTAGTGCTAACCTTTCAGAGCATGAAGAAAAGAAATTATTGAAAACTCTGAAGAAGCACCGTGCTGCTATTGGATATACTCTTGATGATCTTAAGGGCATTAGTCCCACTCTATGCCAACACAAAATAAAATTGGAGAAAGACGCTAAACCAGTTGTTGATCACCAACGACGGTTAAATCCTAAGATGAAAGAAGTGGTAAGGAAAGAAATACTAAAGCTTCTGGAGGCAGGTATAATTTATCCCGTTGCTGATAGACAGTGGGTAAGTCATGTCCATTGTGTCCCTAAGAAGGGAGGTATTACTGTTGTTCCTAATGATAAAGATGAATTGATCCCACAAAGAATTATTACAGGTTATAGAATGGTAATTGATTTCCGCAAATTAAATAAAGCTACTAAAAAGGATCATTACCCTTTACCTTTTATTGATCAAATGCTAGAAAGATTATCCAAACATACACATTTTTGCTTTCTAGATGGTTATTCCGGTTTCTCTCAAATACCTGTGTCAAAAGAGGATCAAGAAAAGACCACTTTTACTTGCTCTTTCGGTACCTTTGCTTATAGACGTATGCCTTTTGGTTTATGTAATGCACCTGCTACCTTTCAAAGATGCATCATGGCTATATTCTCTGATTGTTGTGAAAAGATTGTTGAGCTTTTCATGGATGATTTCTCCGTGTATGGAACTTCTTTTGATGATTGCTTGAGCAACCTTGATCGAGTTTTGCAGAGATGTGAAGAAACTAACCTTGTCTTGAATTGGGAGAAGTACCACTTTGTGGTTAATGAAGGTATTGTCTTGGGGCATAAAATTTCTGAAAGAGGTATTGAAGTTGAGAAAGCTAAAGTTGCTGCTATTGAAAAAATGTTGTGTCCCAAGGACATTAAAGGTATAAGAAGTTTCCTTGGTCATGCCGGTTTTTATTGGAGGTTCATTAAGGACTTCTCTAAAATCTCCAGACCTCTGACTAATCTCTTACAAAAAGATGTTCCTTTTGTCTTTGATGATGATTGTGTAGAAGCATTTGAAATACTTAAGAAAGCTTTGATTTCTGCACCTATTGTTCAGCCACCTGATTGGAATTTACCCTTTGAAATTATGTCTGATGCTAGTGATTATTATGTAGGTGTTGTTCTAGGACAAAGATTTGATAAGAAATTAAATGTTATACAATATGCTAGTAAAACTCTAGACAATGCCCAGAGAAATTATGCTACTACTGAAAAAGAATTTTTAGCAGTTGTATTTGCTTGTGATAACTTCAGACCTTATATTGTTGATTCTAAAGTAACTGTTCACACTGATCATGCTGCTATTAAATATCTTATGGAAAAGAAAGATGCTAAACCTAGACTTATTAGATGGGTTCTCCTACTACAAGAATTTGATTTACATATTATTGATAGAAAAGGAGCTGAGAACCCCGTTGCAGACAACTTGTCTAGGTTAGAGAATGTTCTTGATGACTCACTACCTATTGATGATAGCTTTCCTGATGAACAATTAACTGTCATAAATGCTTCTCGTACTGCTCCATGGTATGCTGATTATGCTAATTACATTGTTGCCAAATTTATACCACCTAGTTTCACATACCAGCAAAAGAAAAAGGTTTTCTATGATTTAAGACATTACTTCTGGGATGACCCACACCTTTATAAAGAAGGAGTAGATGGTGTCATTAGACATTGTATACCTGAGCATGAATAGGAACAGATCCTACGCAAGTGTCACTCCGAAGCTTATGGAGGACACCACGCTGGAGATAGAACTGCACATAAGGTATTGCAATCCGGTTTTTATTGGTCTACTCTCTTCAAAGATGCCCGTAAGTTTGTCTTATCTTGTGATGAATGTCAAAGAATTGGTAATATTAGTAGACGTCAAGAAATGCCTATGAATTATTCACTTGTTATTGAACCATTTGATGTTTGGGGCTTTGATTATATGGGACCGTTTCCTTCCTCTAATGGGTATACACATATTTTAGGTTATATTGATTACGTTACTAAGTGGGTAGAAGCTATTCCAACTAGTAGTGTTGATCATAACACCTCTATTAAGATGCTTAAAGAAGTTATTTTTCCGAGGTTTGGAGTCCCTAGATATTTAATGACTGATGGTGGTTCACATTTTATTCATGGTGCTTTTCGTAAAATGCTTGCTAAGTATGATGTTAATCATAGAATTGCATCCCTGTATCACCCGCAGTCTAGTGGTCAAGTAGAATTGAGTAATAGAGAGCTCAAATTAATTTTGCAGAGGAGTGTTAATAGATCCAGAAAGAACTGGTCCAAGAAACTTGATGATGCATTATGGGCGTATAGAACTGCATATAAAAATCCTATGGGTATGTCTCCGTATAAAATGGTTTATGGAAAAGCATGCCACTTACCTCTCAAACTAGAACATAAGGCATATTGGGCCATTAAAGAGCTCAATTATGATTTCAAACTTGCCGGTGAGAAGAGGATATTTGACATTAGCTCCCTTGATGAATGGAGAACTCAAGCCTATGAGAATGCCAAACTATTTAAAGAAAAATTTAAAAGATGGCATGACAAATGGATACAAAAGCATGAGTTTTATGTAGGTGATTATGTGTTTCTATTCAACTTCTCTCCAAATGGGAAGTTCCTTACGTTATTGAGGAGGTCTATCATTCCGGTGCCATAAACATCAACAACTTCGAAGGCACAAATCCAAAGGTGGTGAACGGTCAAACAATCAAACATTATATCTTAGGTAATCCTATAAATGTTGAAACTAATGTTATTGAAATCGTAACCCTGGAGGAATACATAAGGGACACTTTCCAGAATGCTTTAGACACCGAAAAGGAATAGGTATGTGGTACGGTAAGTAAACCAACTCCAAAACAGTTCTAATGGTAATTTTTCTCCGTTTTGGAATATTTAAGAAAATAGGAAAATAAGAAGTAGTCCGGGAAGGACACGAGGCTTCCACGAGGGTGGAGGGCGCGCCCCCTGCCTCGTGGGCACCTCGTGTGCTCTCTAGACTCCGTTTCCTTGCACTATACTTCTTTTAGTCCGTAAAAATTCAATATATAATCTCCCGAAGGTTTTGACCACCGTACCACGCAAATATCCTCTGTTTTTGTTTCGAGCTGTTTTTCTGACAGATCTAGATCACCATGACGTCTCCAAGTGCCCCCAAGGACAAGTTCTTCGAGAAGGTCATCAACCCCTACCTCGCGAAAGTGTTGCAACATCCTCAAACCATTGAGATGCGTGAGGGGTTGCTGCACATCCGCGATGTTGAGGGACCAAGGAGGACCGGAAGCGTGGAGACAAGGCTCGAGGTAATGCAGCAACAAGTTTTCAAGTGTCAGGAGATGGTGGAGCATGGACTCGACTCCAATCACATAATGATCACGAAGTTCACCAACAACCACAAGCTGGACGCCAAGGACATTGGGGAGGCCATCTTCAAGCTTCATGAGAAAATCGAGCACCTCCAAGCCCAGATCTATGACCTGCAAAACCAAAACTGTGAGTATGAATATAGATTCAAGAGGATGAGTTTGGCTGCAGATTTAAGGATCCCGGAGACTCGATCATCCTTCTATGATGGCGAGCCTATGCCCTGGAAGAGGGACGACAAGCCTACATCATCAACAACCCCATCTCCTTCACCGGCAAAAGAGATATAATCACACGGGTATGGGCACTCCCCTTGGCAACTTCCAAGCTTGGGGGAGGTGCCCCGGTATCGTATCACCATCACACTCCTATATTTACCGTTTTTATTAGTTCGATCCTTTTAGTAATATCTTGATCTAGTAGAATAAAAAATTTAGTATGATCTAGTTTTGAGTTTTGCTTTATGATCCTTCTATGTAATCGAGTCCGTGAGCTATATATAAGAAAGATTAGTGTTGAGTCAAGGGCTTGATTATCTTGCTATGATCGTGAGGAAATAAAAGAAAAGAGAAAGAATAAAAAGAAATAAAAGAGATCATATTGATCTTATGGAGAGTAATGACTTCACATATAAATAGTATGATGAATAAAAGTTTTTGAGAGTTGACAAACATAGTTTTGGTCATCGTTGCAATTAGTAGGAAGTAATAAAGAAAGAGAGGTTTTCACATATAAATATACTATCTTGGACATCTTTTATGATTGTGAGCACTCATTAAAATATGACATCCTAAAGAGTTGATGTTGGACAAGGAAGACAACGTAATGGGTTATGTTTTCTTATATCTGAAATAAAGTATATTGTCATGGATCATCCAACATGTTGAGCTTGCCTTTCCCCCTCATGCTAGCCAAATTCTTTGCACCAAGTAGAGATACTACTTGTGCTTCCGAATACCCTTAAACCGGTTTTGCCATGAGTGTCCACCATATCTACCTATGGATTGAGTAAGATCCTTCAAGTAAGTTGTCATGTTGCATGCAATAAAAATTGCTCTCTAAATATGTATGATTTATTAGTGTGGAGAAAATAAACTTTATACGATCTTGTGATATGGAAGCAATAAAAGCGACGGACTGCATAATAAAGGTCCATATCACAAGTGGCAATATAAAGTGACGTTCTTTTGCATTAAGATTTCGTGCATCCAACCATAAAAGCACATGGCAACCTCTGCTTCCCTCTACGAAGGGCCTATCTTTTACTTTTGTCTTTTACCTTATACAAGAGTCAAGGTGATCTTCACCTTTCCTTTTTACATTTTATCCTTTGGCAAGCACCTTGTGTTGGAAAGATCCTGATATATATATCCAATTGGATGTAAGTTAGCATGATTTATTATTGTTGACATTACCCTTGAGGTAAAAGGTTGGGAGGAAACACTATAAGCCCCTATCTTTCTCTGTGTCCAATTAAAACTCCATACCCATAAGTATTGCGTGAGTGTTAGCAATTCTGAAAGACTAAATGATAGTTGAGTATGTGGACTTGCTGAAAAGCTCTTATATTGACTCTTTCCGATGTTATGATAAATTGCAATTGCTTCAATGACCGAGATCATAGTTTGTTAGTTCTTAATGAAGTTTCGGATTCATACTTGACATTGTGAATAGATTATTACTTGAGCATAATAAATCATATGACAATATTTATACATGATGTTGTTATAAGAATGATCATGATGCCTTCATGTCCGTATTTTATTTTATCGACACCTCTATCTCTAAACATGTGGAGATATTTTTCTATATCGGCTTCCGCTTGAGGACAAGCGAGGTCTAAGCTTGGGGGAATTGATACGTCCATTTTCCATCATGCTTTTATATCGATATTTATTGCATTATGGGCTGTTATTACACATTATGTCACAATACTTATGCCTATTCTCTCTTATTTTACAAGGTTTACATGAAGAGGGAGAATGCCGGCAGCTGGATTCCGGGCTGGAAAAGGAGCAAATATTACAGACCTATTCTGCACAGCTCCAAAAGTCCTGAAACTTCACGGAGGCACGTTTTGGAATTAATAAAAAAATACTGGCGAAAGAATCCACCAGAGGGGGCCCACACCCTAGCCACGAGGGTGGGGGCGCGCCCTACCCCCTGGGCGCGCCCCCTGCCTTGTGGGCCCCCTGGCAGGCCTCCGGTGCCCATCTTCTACTATATGAAGTCTTTTACCCTGGAAAAAATCATAAGCAAGCTTTCGGGAAGAAACTCCGCCGCCACGAGGCGGAACCTTGGCGGAACCAATCTAGGGCTCCGGCAGAGCTGTTCTGCCGGGGAAACTTCCCTCCGGGAGGGGGAAATCATCGCCATCGTCATCACCAACAATCCTCTCATCGGGAGGGGGTCAATCTCCATCAACATCTTCACCAGCACCATCTCCTCTTAAACCCTAGTTCATCTCTTGTATCCAATCTTTGTCCCAAAGCCTTAGATTGGTACCTGTGGGTTGCTAGTAGTGTTGATTACTCCTTGTAGTTGATGCTAGTTGGTTTATTTGGTGGAAGATCATATGTTCAGATCCTTTATGCATATTAATACCCCTCTGATTATGAACATGAATATGATTTGTGAGTAGTTACGTTTGTTCCTGAGGACATGGGAGAAGTCTTGCTATAAGTAGTCATGTGAATTTGGTATTCGTTCGATATTTTGATGAGATGTATGTTGTCTCTCCTCTAGTGGTGTTATGTGAACGTCGACTACATGACACTTCACCATTATTTGGGCCTAGAGGAAGGCATTGGGAAGTAATAAGTAGATGATGGGTTGCTACAGTGACAGAAGCTTAAACCCTAGTTTATGAGTTGCTTCGTAAGGGGCTGATTTGGATCCATATGTTTCATGCTATGGTTAGGTTTACCTTAATACTTCTTTTGTAGTTGCGGATGCTTGCAATAGGGGTTAATCATAAGTGGGATGCTTGTCCAAGAAAGGGCAGTACCCACGCACCGGTCCACCCACATACCAAATTATCAAAGTAACGAACGCGAATCATATGAGCGTGATGAAAACTAGCTTGACGATAATTACCATGTGTCCTCGGGAGTGCTTTTCTCTATATAAGAGTTTGTCCAGGCTTGTCCTTTGCTACAAAAAGGATTGGGCCATCTTGCTGCACCTTATTTACTTTCATTACTTGTTACCCGTTACAAATTACCTTATCACAAAACTATCTGTTACCGATAATTTCAGTGCTTGCAGAGAATACCTTACTGAAAACCGCTTATCATTTCCTTCTCCTCCTCGTTGGGTTCGACACTCTTACTTATCGAAAGGACTACGATAGATCCCCTATACTTGTGGGTCATCAATGTGCATGCACGATCACGTTCTCGTCTACCACTACTGCCTGGCAACAAGGCCTTGCAAGCGTTTTGCCAGGTTTATCAATAGCCCCCACTACATGTTCGCTACAGTGGACATCACCAACGATGTAAAGGTGCTCAAGAATTCGGGCATGGCCTGCCAGAATCTTATCGATATCCAAGGCCAATACAATATCTGGGGCAGAAACGAGCATGAGAAGGACTCACTGGTTCACCTCACCGAGGCCATCATCGATCCCTACTACAGAGACATGAAGGATTCCTGCAGCAAGGACAAGCGTGCCTGGCACTCAGCCTGGATGGAGAAACTTGACAAAGCTCACGTCGTGTATGCGGCCAAGGAGGCGTACACGAGCTACGAGTTGTATAGGCGGATCATTGACATGAGGAAGTACCTCCTTCCCCAAAACGGCCAGCGATCCAACCGGAAGCAGAGCAATGGCAAGCGTCATCGCAACAAGAAGTAGATGATTAGATGCTCGTTTCTCCTAGTTTAGTATGCATGTAATTGCTTACTTTGGTGTGTGGAAATGTTATGTGTGTAGTCACTTGTGTAACTGTATGCTTAATTTGATTTTGCAATGTTGTCTTTAAGTATATATGTTGATGTTCTATAGAAAGAGCTTAGATGTTGTGCAGACAGAGCAAATCACATCGCACACGGACTAAACAATGGAGCCCGTTGTTGACATCAGATTTTGGCATGGTCAAGAACTTATTTAATATGGCCTCAAATGGAGAAGTGATCTACGTGAAAGAGTTCCGTATTGTTGATATGAAGATCTTATATTCAGAATACAGTTTGGCCGATTAAGCCCTGAAGACGACCTCAAATCGAAAAATGATCTACACGGGTTGTCTTCGTCTCGTCGAAACGATCGATTTTGATATAAAAGTCGTCCAAATCCGAGTTCATATGAAGAAGTTAGAGCAATCGGAGTGCAGCCCTGTCACGAGGCGAGATGTGGCGCGCCCCGCCACACACATGTTTGATGGGTAGCGCGAGGGAATAGCCTGTTTTGCGCGACCGATTTGACCCTCATGATGACCTCTGATCAAAAAACGTTCAGGATGAAAGTTGTTCGTCTCGTCGAAATGGTCAAGACTGCTTTTGGGCTCGTTTCCAGCCGAGATCGTTTACCACCACAGAAAAGACCCGCAAGGTGCAGCCAGTTTAAACCGAACATTTTTGGAAAGTTCGGACAAAACCAATACGAATTTGACTAGGGTTTTGGACGTGAATCCAAGCCTTTTCCTTGCACGGGAAGTCCAGCCGCCTCTTATATACCTAAGGGGTGACGGCCGATTGAACAACACACAATAGATCAAATCATCTACCACTTTTTATCTTTTATCTTTTCTCCTTAACCCTAGTTCTTCTTCTTCCTTGTTCTTCGTATGTTCTTCTTGTTGCAGGGCGGCGAACATCGAGGCCCTAGGGGCGATCAGGTCGACCTAGGGCAGCCCATAGCCGCCGCGCGCCCTGACGGGGTCCCTTCCGGGCGTGTGGGGTTTCGGGTCTTCAAAAGCGCCCGCCGGATTGCCTGCGTACCGCGCTTCCGGACGAGTCTCCTTCGACGTGAGCTGCGGTGCATCACCCTCGGCGTCGGAGGTACACGGTGACGTGTTCGTGTGTGAACACACTTTTTGGCGACTCCGCTAGGGACAAAGCTTTGAATGGTCTCCGGCCCGTTCTTGCTACGAAGAGATCGTCATCCAAGGTTTGCAATCTACAAAGGTAATATGGATACCCAATTCACTTATGTAGATGCAAATAATGCATATGTTGTTGCTAGATCGTTTAATCAGTATAATGTGTCGGCTAGCCCTAGTTTTATCAGTCAAGCATCTAGTTATGCGCAACAGCCGATTCAGAATAATCTTCATGCTTCAACTTCATATAATTTTAGCAACACGCAACATATGTATTCCAACTCCCATGCATCGGCAACCCCAGAAATTAATATGCCGATGAACAACATGATGAGTTCGGTTAATCAAGTTGAAACACCTCATGTAGGAACTTTCAATAGCATGCAACAAAGTGTTTCACCTTTTTATCCATCGGCAACTAATTTGCAACATGTTAATCTGAACATGCCGGTGGATAGGGGAATTGGCCATGCTACTATTAGTTATTCAGCCAATTGCCATCAACAATCATATGCTACACCTCATGCTTCTAATTTTTTGGCACCATATGCAACTGTAGGTATTCATAATTTGGCTTCGCACCTTCTTGCTAATAGCCGAATAAGTGAAAATTCTATAGGATCACATGTGTGTTCACCTACTACTGTAGCATATCATGTTCCCCCTACACAATTGCAGAATTTCGGCAACATCTCATTGCCGAAAGAGTCTAAGAGCATCGGGGGGCAACCATATCCAGACTGGGTAGTTGAGAACAAGCTTACATTCTCTTGGGATTTGTGCAACTCCATTCGAAAGGAACTAATAGAAGGTGGTAAGCCTCATGATTTTGCTGCAGTAAAAGCTAGAGTTGTGCAAATGATGCAGTCGCCCAGTGTTGTACCATCCAGTGCACCCCCTAAACAATTGCAAAGTTTCGGCACCTCATTGCCGGAAAAGTCTGAAAGTATTGGGGGGCAATCTCATGAGGAGTGGATGGAAATTGAGATGAAAAAGTTTAAAGCTTGCCAAGCTGAGATGTGGGCTAAAATTACACAAGAGCGAGAAGCCTTGCAAATTAAAAAAAATAAAGTTATTGATTCAGATAACAAAGAAAATTCGGTTATTGGAAAAGCCAAATCAAGTAGTATATATTCTGAGTCCATCAAATCCAAAGAGGCAAGCATTATTGAGAAAGGGCATGGAAAGCATAGCAAAACAACCATGTTTGATTTTTCTGAAATTAATGGAACCTACTTCCTGCCCTATGAGTTTCGTGCCATAGAAATTGACGAGCTTCAAGGACAAGAACAAGTAGCCGAACGAAGTTCGATTGAAAAAGTTCTTCAAACTAATGATGCACAAAATCAAGAGAAAGATGATGACAAGGCGTTGGGAAGCCATCCAAAAGCAAAGCACGATATTATTCATGCCATGCAATCATCATGCTCTCCCAATGTATTTGAAGAGGTATGTCTAGCAAGTAATTTACCTATTTTCACATTTGGTCACAACTTTATTGTTGATGCATCTATTAGAAAAATTCTCATAAATAATTTTCAAAGACCAATGAAGAAGGGCAATTTACTTGTTAGCAATAAAATTGTTACTAAGCATATCGGTCAATATATTGTACCATTCAAAGAGACCGATAGTGACTTATTACTGCAGCCAAAGCTTTTCCCATTGCTTTATTTAAAGTTTATATCTAATTGGGTAGCTTTGCTTGCTTCATACTTGGCTTACGCATGGTCTCAATTAAGACATGTATGTTCTAACTAGTTTGATTTCAGAAATTTAAAGCCAAGGTTAAAATCCTTTGAGAAAACCGATGCTAGTATAGTTTCTTATTTAAAGGCATCGGGAAAAGAATGCGAAAGAGAATTCATAGCCGAATGGGAAGGTGCCAAATCTGAACATTCGTTTGCTTAACTCCAAAGCCTTTCTCACAACAAGATCAGCTAGAAAACAAAAGGTATACCTTCGATTCAAACATGTGTGACCAAATCTTTGATTTGTTATTGAAAAATAATTACATTAGAATTCTTGATTACCATGTCAAGCCATCTATCCAAGGACGAATGTACTTTAAGTTGCATGATTCGTTCAAGCATAGTTTTGAGGATTGCAACATGTTTCGTCAAATAGTTAAATCGGCCATTGATAAAAGACGATTAAAATTTGTTGAGACACCAACAGATGACGAGTCTATTCCAATTGGTCCTGATGGCAAAAGGTTTTTGCATCGGCTGCTTCAAGCCGATCCATTTAAAGAGAAGGTAAAAACTACAGGTGATGGGATCAAGCTTTCAAGTTATCAAGTTGTTGAAGAGCACAATGAACATAATCTTGAGGGCGAGAATTCCATTGAAGCTACAATGAAGACGCCAAGGACCGGGGGGTAGCAAGGAAATCCAATGATCAATGAAGGCAAACCAAAAGAAAACAAAGGCCGAAATAAGCGCAAGTGTAAGAGATCAAAAATCACCTTCGCTGAACTATTGGATAAATATCAAAAGAAGAGTGAAGAGAAGAATGCTTATCGGCCCAATCATGCAAAGAAAGCAAGATCACCCCCAAGGCGCAAATATGAGGATCGGTATTGGCAAAGTGAGAATTTTAATGCAACATATTCGTATCCTTATTTTGGGCCACCAATGCCAATGCCGTGGATGCCTCCCTATGCTCATATAGATCCATATCCAGCATGGGACAGGTATGATACAAGGGCACATTCTCCATCTTATTTTAGAGCATCTCACCAATATTATGTAGCTCCGAGAAGATCAACATTTGAACAATCATATGTTAAAGACCGTTTCAATCATAAGGAACCGATCCAGAGCTCAAGGAAGAAGAAAGAGGTGGTCAAGCAAGTTTACCGTGTTAAAAGAGATGGTCGTAAGAGTGCAACTTCAGATTTGATCTCAAATGAAAAAGAGCCAATTAAAGTGTTGACATTGGCTACTAAAGGCAATGAGACAAAGCAACCAATTATTGAGAGTCAAAGTGCCAAATCTGAAGAAAAGAAGTTAAGAGTGCATAAGGCCAAAAAGGAATTGCCATTGGTCAAAACAGAATCACAACCAAGATGCCCACTTGGTTTATCGTATTGGCAAAAGAAGAAATTGCAAAAATTTAGTGCACAAGAACTTGAAGAAAGGAACATGGCATGGGTTCCCAAAGGAAGTGCTCAAAATAAGAATTATGTGCAAGCTTCCATTACAAGAAGTGTGGCAAAGGTGAAGAAGGAAAAGAGTGAAAACTATGAAGGACCAAGCCGAAGGTTTCAACATCTTTGGTCTACACACTATCCATTCAACTATGCCATTAACGCCTATGCCATGGAATTTGTCATCAGGTATGATTGGTAACCCTCAATGGGCTTATTTTAATCCATGGATGCAATATAATTTCTGACATCATGAAAGGGTATTACCAAGTCACTATACAGTTGATTAGCTACAAGTTTGTTGCTGATTCAAAGGGCCGAAATACTTGATTTGTCGTTTCATTTGTTTATTTCGGCTATATGTGCTTTGAATGAAGTTTACATGGTAATGGCCGATATTTATCTATCGTCCTAAGAGTATATCAATGCATGGTCGGTGTAGTATTCTAACATCGTCCTTAGTTCAATTGGAGAGCGAGACAAGGTACGTGCTCATGGAAATTTATATGTATGCCTATATTATGATTGAATGGAGTTGAGACATCATGACCGATGTCATTGAATATATGCTGCATAGACCAATTCATAGCTGCAGAATTGGCTAGTGGGCTTATACTTTGTTTGGATATGATTTGGCTTATGCATATTTGAGATCTATAAGAGGTCAAATCATAGCTGATTTTATTACTGAACATCGGATTCATGACATGCATAATATTAATATTAGCCTTGTCTCTCTAGTACTATGGAGATTATGTTTTGATAGTTGAATTCATAACAATGGCCAAGGTGTTGGTGTTGTTTGTATATCTCCTTATGGTGCTATTCTATGAAGCCTCATGCCGCTTAAAAAATTTGTGCACAAATGATCAAAGCCGAATATGAATTGTTATTCGAATTGACTCTTTTACTTGCTATAGGTGCTATACATATTGAGGCTTTCGGTGATTCATTATGAGTAGTGCAACAAATATCCAAGGGTTATCAATGTTTTGACGAATCACTTATAGTTTATCTTGGAATATGTCTAGATGCAAAATTTACCTTGGGTTGCATTAAAATTGTTCATATATTTAGACATGACAATTGAAGAGAGTTGGCATAGCAAGCATCCGGCTACCATGTCCGTCATGGTGTGTTGCACATCTATCAATAGCCGATGCTTATTCTTGCCAACATAGGTAAGGCCGAATTGGAGTTCACCACCTCGGCCACTAATGAAACTTTTATGCAGGCAAAGCAAGGATTGGAGGAAGTTCATTCTTGATTATCTGCAAAATCCTAGCGAAAGGATGAATAATATGGTTCGGAGGATGGCTTTGAGATACATATCTATGGAACCTTATCATCGGATTGTTATATAAATTGAGAAGTTTTCACCCAAATTGCATCAAGAGGTTCAAACAAGCAATGGCCGCTATAAACATATCGTCCTAAGCATATGCAAAATGGACGATGGAGTGTTGACATCGTCCTTAGAGCAAGCTATGTGCAAGTTATTTTTCGGCACACAAGCTTTGCCGAAAAACAGGGGGGCATGTGTTGACACCAGATTTTGGCACGGTCAAGAACTTATTTAAGATGGCCTCAAATGGAGAAGTGATCTACGTGAAAGAGTTCCGTATTGTTGATATGAACATCTTTGAAGTTTGGGTCATCGCCGTCCGATTTCATCTCGAAGGCCGAAACTATGCTCAAAGTACTAAGATCTTATATTCAGAATACAGTTTGGCCGATTAAGCCCCCAAGACGACCTCAACTGGAAAAATGATCTACGCGGGTTGTCTTCTTCTCGTCGAAACGATCGATTTGGATATAAAAATCGTCCAAATCCGAGTTCGTATGCAAAAGTTAGAGCAATCGAAGTGCAGCCTTGTCACGAGGCGAGATGTGGCGCGCCCCACCAGACACATGTCTGATGGGTAGCGCGAGAAAATAGCCTGTTTTGTGTGACCGATTTTATCCTCAAGATGACATCTGATAAAAAAACGTTCAATATGAAAGTTGTTCGTCTCGTCGAAACGGTCCAGACTGCTTTTGGACTCGTTTCCATCCGAGATTGTTTACCACCACAAAAAAGACCCGCAAGGTGCAGCCAGTTTAAACCGAACAGTTTTGGAAAGTTCGGACAAAACCAATCCGAATTTGACTAGGGTTTTGGACGTGAATCCAACCCTTTTCCTTGCACGGGAAGTCCAGCCGCCTCTTATATACCTAAGGGGTGACGGCCGATTGAACAACACACAATCGATCAAATCATCTACCACTTTTTATCTTTTATCTTTTCTCCTTAACCCTAGTTCTTCTTCTTCCTCGTTCTTCGTCTGTTCTTCTTGTTGCAGGGCGGCGAACCTCGAGGCCCTAGGGGCGATCAGGTCGACCTAGGCCAGCCCATAGCCGCCGCGCGCCCTGACGTGGTCCCTCCCGGGCGTGTGGGGTTTCGGGTCTTCAAAAGCGCCCGCCGGATTGCCTGCGTACCGCGCTTCCGGACGGGTGTCCTTCGACGTGAGCTGCGGTGCATCACCCTCGACGTCGGAGGTACACGGTGACGTGTTCATGTGCGAACACCCGTCGGCGATGATTTCATTAATCACTGACAATTGTATACCATCAATCGTTTGCTCACAACACACACGGCTTGTTAACATGAATCGTTTGTGTTGTTATCGGTCTTTCCACACATTTTCGATTATAGACCTGTTTGCCGCCTATCACACACATTTTCTTAAGATGAACCATTTCTATTCTCTTGGCTCAGCGCAAACAGTTAATCTGAGTGAACTGTATGTCGTATATCGCACACACCTTCATCTGGCTACCCGTTTCTGTTGTTCCGCCTCATCACAAACAGTTTATCCGAGTGAATTGTATGTCGTATATCGCACACGCCTTTATCTGGCTTTCCGTTTTTTTGTTCCACCTCATCGCAAACAGTTCATTGAACTGAACCATATGCCCCTCATCGCACACACAACTAAAATCTGAACCATGTTCAATGTATCCTTCATCGCAAATGGTTTGCATCTTTTTTTACGTTTATTTGACATCACCGTTTGCGGTTAAAGCATCGCACACAGTTTCGTCAAAGGGTCTCTCATCGTAGTGTTGCGTTAGCAGCATCCTGCAGTAGTGTTTGAACCTTGTAATCTTTGAATTTGGGCCTTGTAATGCTGGAATTTGAACCTTGCAATATTAATGGTATTTGTTATATAACGTAATTGGTTATTTAATTTGGTTTTGCAATTATGTCCTATTATAAGTATATATATGTTCTTTTGTACATAGAGCATAGATGTTGTGCAGACAGGGCATATCATTGCACACGGACCACACTAGGGAACCTGTCGGTGACGAATTTATCAATCACAAACGGTTGTATACCAGCAAGCGTTTTCCCACAACACACATGGCTTATTCCATCACAAACAGTTAGATGGATCAACTGTATGCCACGTATCGCACACGCAACTCTAACCTGATTCATGCTTGATGTCTCCGCCATCGCTCGCACAGTTCGTCTTATTTGGCACGTATCACGGTGCTGGCCTCTGCTCGCTGTTAGGCGCCACGGCGCGCTCTGCTCGCGTACCTCCATGCGCTCGGCTTGCGAAAAACTTTTCCTTGCGTGTTCAAGTGCTATATGCATATATATGGTTGCTCGCCGTTGAGGCGACCATGGGGCGCTCTGCTCGCGTCCCTGCGCGCGCGCTCTGCCAGCGGTTGGGGCATGCGCATGATCATGTTGGGAGCCCCATATGCATGTGGTTGCACCGCGCGCGTCGCCACGATGCAGTTATGTGCGCCACGATGGAGTTACGCGCTTCAAATTAGAACTGCCATCCGGGCGTGCGGATATTCCAGGCCGTCCGGCTTCCCCATTAACTCTCGCGACCATTATAACTTTAGTCTCTTCAAACTTTCGATCTCGCCCCACAACACAACAAGCACTCCCATGACGACACATACAGAGAGGATATCTAGCGGCACTCCAACGGAGTTTGCCGAGCATAAAGTGGAGACCCACACGAGGGAGACGGATCTCTTGGTGGTGTACACCATCGACCCGGTCGTGGTGGAGGACTACATCAACACCATGGAGCAGTTGCTGTCTCGAGACAAGTACAAGGTGGTCGGCATTGATCACCAATGCACCGACGGTCATCGCAGCAAAGATCAGAAGGTTGCCATCGCCCAATTGTGCGTGCGCCACCATGTCCACATCTACCACTATTGCATGGCCACAAAGCCTTGCGACCATTTTGCCAGGTTTGTCTGCAGCACCGACTACAAGTTCGCTATGGTGGAAACCTCCAACGATGTAAAAGCGCTCATGTTTACAGGCTTGTCCTGCAAGAACCTTGTCGAAATCCGTTACCACTACAGGGTCTGGGGCAGCATGACGGACTCCCTGGTTGAACTTGCCTCGGCCATCATTGACCCCTACTACGAAAAGATGAAACAGGATGCCAACAGAACAAGTGTCGTGTCCTGACACGGGGCTGGATGCGGCAATTGGATGAACCTCACCTCAGGTTCGCGGCCAAGAGTGTGTACACATGCTACGAGATGCACAGGCGGATGATTGACATGAGGAAGTGCCTCGTTCCCAAATTCGACGAGGCCGTATCGAGCCACAAGTAGAGCAGTAGCGGCAAGCGTCACAAGAAGTAGATGATGATCAGATGATCGTTTATCCTAGTTAATTATGCATGTAATATATAGTTTACTTTGGTGTGTGAAAATGTCTTGTGTGTAGTAGCCACCTATGTAGTTATGCATGTAATAGTTTACTTTGGTGTGTGCAAATGTCATGTGTATAGTAGCCACGTATGTAATTGGATGTTTAATTTGGTTATGCAACCATGTCCTTATAAGTGTGTGTCTATATATATAATATTAACAGAATAACTATTCTAATAACACTTCTGCACTGCATGCTCCATGCGAGGGCACTGCACTTTCTTTAGCAAGGGTACTGCAATAGAAAAACTAGTGAACTTCGTGTAGGAGAAAACTGCACGCAGTGTTTTTTTGGGTATCTTGTTTGCTCTAATTTTTTAACCGTTTATCAGAACAAGGCGTGTAATATATGATTGAAAAGCTATGTATTAGGTGCAACTTCGCCATGTTGAAGACTTTTCGAAATTCCTCGCGGTTTAAGAGCAGTTTTGAAAACGGTGCGACGCACGACGAGTGGCAGCGAGCGCTTTTTTTACGGTTTTCCTAAATCTCTCGTCGAAATGAAGCAAATGATATACTGTTGGAAAGATATCGTCTAAGCGCATCTTTTTCATATATATCATTTTCTTTAATTCATTACGGTTTAAGAGCAATTTCAAATTTACTAAATCACGGAATTTCGTTTTTTGAAAAAAACTTCAATTTTCGGTACTGTTTTCGCTCCAGCTTTTTTAACCGTTTGTCGAAACGAGGCGTGTGATACGACGTTGGAAAGCTACAGACAAGTCGCAACTTTCATATGTCCAAATGTTTTGAAGATTCCTTATTGATTTTGAAAATCGTGCCGCAGACAACGAGTGGCAGCGGCCGTTTTTTTGTAATTTATTTCAAACTGCTCGTTGGAGTGATTCAAATTATAGGCCGTTTGAAAGATATTGATGAGGCGCAACTTTTTCATGTAGAACGCTCTCTCTAATTCCTTACAGTTTAAGAGCAATTTTGATTTTAACGAAATGCGGACACTCTGTTTTTTCGCGATCCAAAATCGTCGTATGTACTGCAACAGACAGAAAACCGAACTGCTTCAAGCTAAAAACCGCACTTCATCAGACGGGCTACCGAACTTCCTGGTTTCTATTGTTAGACGTAAATTCTCGAAGACGATGAAGTGGACCGCACTTCACATCGGGCATAAGTGAACCGCATCACTACCGAGAAGTAAACTGCATTACTTGTTTTTTGTCGTCTCCCTAACATTTTTTCTGCACTTTACATTGAGAGTAAGTGCACCACAACGCTACTGAAAGTGAACCACAACACTACCCAAAGTGAACCACATGAGTTTTTATTATCGTTTTTCATACTTTTTTTTTATGTGCATAGACCGAGAAAGTGGACCGCAAGGACTAAGCGAGCGAACTACATCAAATATAGAAGCGAGCTTCTTTTTTGAGATGTTTTTATTTTGTGTTTACCAAGCCGACAACACATGAGTTTTGTAGCAAACCACGTGAGAGAACAAAGTGAGCTTTAAAAGATGCACATCTACCTGATTGTTATACATCGCTACACACATACAGAATTTGCACTCTCCACCAGCCGAACCGCATAAAATTCTACGGGCTACTTGCACTAAGAACAAAACTGTAGTCTCCGCCAAGGCAAACCACACCATAGCAGTAATGAACTGCAGATTTTACAATGTACTGATGAAGTGCAGTTTTCAACAACAAAATTGAGTAATGGGGCATCCAATAGAACTGCATCACTTCATCTTTTCATGCAAAAAATAAGTAAAATGAACGTCAATAGCAAACCATAGCGGACTTCATTTGCACTTTATTTTCTCTTCAGAAAACACAAAATCAGTGAACTCTGAACCGCAAGGGGCGCACCACGACACGCACTAGATGAGGCGAACTACAATGACCCCCTGATGTCTACTACGCAACTTTATTCTTGTAGACTGGTGTTGGGCCTCCAAGCGCAGAGTTTTGTAGGACAGTAGCAATTTTCCCTCAAGTGGATGACCTAAGGTTTATTAATCCGTGGGAGGTGTAGGATGAATATGGTCTCTCTCAAACAACCCCGCAACCAAATACAAGAAATCTCTTGTGTCCCCAACAGACCCAATACAATGGAAAATTGTATAGGTGCACTAGTTCGGCGAAGAGATGGTGATAAAAGTGTAATATTGATGGTAGAAATACATTTTTATAATCTGAATAAATAAAAACAGCAAGGTAGCAAATAGTAAACGGGCACAAAAACGGTATTCCAATGCTTGAAAATGAGGCCTAGGGTACGTACTTTGACTAGTGCAACCTCTCAACAATGCTAATATAATTGGATCATATAACCACCCGTCAAAGTGCGATGAAGAATCACTCCAAAGTTACTATCTAGCGAAGAACATAAGAATAAATTATTTGTAGGGTACGAAACCACCTCAAAGTTATTCTTTTTGTTCAATCTATTCAAGAGTTCATACTAAAATGACACAAAGCTATTCTTTCCGTTCAATCTATCCTAGAGTTCGTACTAAAGTAACACCAAAGCAAATTCATATTCATAATACTCAATCCAACACAAAGAACTTCAAAGAGTGCCCCAAGATTTCTACCGGAGAAACAAAGACAAGAACATGCATCAACCCCTATGCATAGATTACCCAATGTCACCTCGGGAATCCGCGAGTTGAGTGCCAAAAAATATATCAAGTGAATCAATATGATACCCCATTGTCACCACGAGTATTCAATTGCAAGACATATATCAAGTGTTCTCAAATCCATAAAAGTATTCAATCCTGTAACAACGAAATCTCAAAGGGAAAAACTCAATTCATCACAACAAGATAGAGAAGGGAAAACACCATATGATCCGACTATATTAACAAAGCCCGCGATACATCAAGATCGTGGGATCTCAAGAACACGAGAGAGAGAGAGAGAGAGAGAGAGAGAGAGAGAGAGAAAGAGAGAGAGAGATTAAACACATAGCTACTGGTACAAACCCTCAGCCTCGAGGGTGGGCTACTCCCTCCTCATCGTGGTGGCCGCCGGGATGATGAAGATGGCCACCAGAGATGATTTCCCTTCCGGCAGGGTGCCGAAAAGTGTCTAGATTGGTTTTCGGCGGCTACAGAGCCTTGCGACGTTGGAACTTCTTATCTAGGTTAACCCCTGATGGTTTCTCTATTTTTAGGATTTTTTGGCGTTGGTTTCACGCTAAGATGGGCCTCAAGGTGAGCACAACCCACCAGGGTAAGCCAGGCCCACCAGGCGCGCCCTGGTGGGTTGTGCCCTCCTCGTGGCTCTTCTGGCCCTCCCACAAGCCTTCGGGGGTCTCTTTTGTTCCCAAAAAATCATCAAAAAGTTTTAGCTCATTTGCAGAACTTTCATTTCTGCACAAAAAACAACACCACGGTAGTTCTGCTGAAAACAGCGTCAGTCCGGGTTAGTTCCATGCAAATCGCACCAAAACCATATAAAATTGTTGTAAACATGGCATGAATACTTCATAAATTATAGATACGTTGGAGATGTATCACCCTTTCCAATTTTCCTCGCGTGCCCCATGCGGGCGGACTGCAGAGCGTAGCCCGAGGATTGCAGCAACACTGCAAAATTGTCGTCGCGGAGCTGCACGGCGAGCGCTACCAAACTGCCGACGAGCCCCTTTCGTTTTGTAGCCCCAGAGCGATCACCAATGACATGACCTGCAAGAGAGAGGTAGTTGAAGAATTGAAACGCATGGGAACGCCTGTCGAACTTCACGGGAGCCATGCTGCGAGCTTTGCCAGGGGAGTAGGCCGGAGAGACAAGGGTGGACCGAAGAACCTGCACGAAATAGGGGCCCCGACCATGGAGCCTGGCCACGCCGGGGAGGAGGCAGCTCGCCTGCCACCTGGCTACAGCACGCATGCTGGTGGTGCGGATCCAGTTGCTGGATCCTGCAATTTGGGAGGTGTAGTGCGTCAGAGATGACCAGAGGGCGCGTGCCGTGATCCGCTACGGGGGTTGAGGAAAGAGCAGGAGAGGAGGGAGCAGTGGAAGAAGGGAGAGGTGTGGGCAGACGTTGTTGGTCTCACCGGCGGCTGGCTGTGGCGGCATCGCCGTGGGAGTGTGGCGCACGAATCTGGCGTCGCCGTGGGTCGTGGTGTGCGGCGTGGGAGACCGGTAGGCAGAGGAATGGGTGCGGGCCGCCGGATCTCACGAACGGATGCGGGAGTTGGCGGGCGGCGGTGTAGGCAGAAGGTGGCCGGGCCAAGGCGGCGGCATAGGTAGAGGGCGGGCGGGGTAGGGAGGGGTTGAGGGCGCCGTGGCAGAAGATTGATGCAGGGCAGGGCAGCGCGGCGGCGGCCTGGGGTGGGGATCCGGCTGCGGCACCGGTGGAAGGTTGACTAGGCTGGGCCGTGCGGCGGCGACCTGTGGTTGTGCTCCGGCGGCGGCGCTGTAGAAGATGGAGGGTAGGTGGTGGTTTGGATCGGGGGAGGGGGCAAGTGGGTTTCGTGCAGGAGGTGGGTGTGGGTATGGGATGAGCCTAGGGGGCAGGCTTTTTGTTGCAGTTTACTTCGCGGCTACGGGGCAGCACTCGGGTGTTAGCAGAAGAAGATAGTGTTAGTATATATAGGATGGGTCTATTCTACTAACATCCCTTAAGACCCTTATTCTGCTAACACCTAAACTACCTAAACTTATTCTGCTAACAGTAACAACCACCCGACCAACCTCACCTTCTTCCCCCGCGTCACACCAATCCCTGTCCACCTTCTTCTCCGCATATCCCCTTCCACCTTCTTCCCTCGATCCCACTTCGGCAACCCCCTCGACCACCACTATACTACCCCAGCCCCCCTGCAACCCTCCACCCGCCCAATGGTGCCGTCCCCACCCAGCTTCCTCCCCCCGGCGCAACACTCTTCTCCCGGGACCAGCGCCTCCGTGTGGCCGGTGCGGCGACTTCCTCGAATGGCGCGCCTCCTCTCTGCCACCCACAGCGTCTGGAGCAGGCGGCGGCTCCACCATTTCTCCCATGCTATGCCTCGCCCCCATCCCGGCGACCTCCTACTGCGTCGCCGCGCGGTCACTCCTGCCGCCGGATCTGGGACACGCCATCACCTACCTCCCACACCCGCGTCAGCCCCTCCCTGCGACACCGCTGGCCATGTGCCCGCGCCGCCGCCAGCGCCCTAGTCTCGCCCAAGCCCGCCACTACTTCCTCCCCGACGCGTCCATGCCCCCCGCTGCCCAGCGGATCCGGCAAAAAGACGGGGCGACTGCCGGTGGTCACGGTGGCCGCTGGCCCATGTGGGATGAATACATGGAGGCCGCACCGGTGAGATCCCCCCCGCCTCATCTCTGTGCCCGTCCTCCCTCTTCACCACCACCTCCTCTTTGTTTTTCTTCTACCTCATCGACGAGCTACTTGCCTTCGGTAGTGCGCCGCTATGGTCGGATCCACGCTCCCCACGCCGGAATCCGCCGCCGATCAGCTTGCATCTCACTGCTGGCTTCATCTCGCTGCACCACCCTTTGTGGATTCGGCTGTCCTCACACCTTTTCCTGCTAACCGCCGGCGGATGCCCCTCCCTCCCCTCCCCAGTCGACAACCTAGGAGACGCCCCTCCCCTCTCCAAGCAGGCTGCTGAGCCAGGTGAAAAAAGTGACCATGGCCCCTCCCCTCTCCAACTGTAGTTCGCATCGCGCTTTGCTCTAGGTGGTCCGCCGCAGCCCACATCGCGTGCATGCGCAGCTATCCCAGCGCGACGACAGGAGCACAGGCGCTGCAGCGGCAACAACAGTTTACTGCGTTTTCCTTTTCAGTTCTCACAAAGTTTTTTAGTAGTTTGATGAATTTTTGTGCTTCGGATTTTGCTGTGTGTCGTGGCTTGGTTCTGAGCTCGATGTGTAGTACGTGGCGTGGGCGCCATCAACCCACCTTCTCCTCTGCGTTCGTAGTGACAGGGGGCATCAAAGCTGCTATTCTCAGCTGCTCATGCATGTGCAGTTCGAGAAGAGCGTGCGTGTAGTTCTTTCGGCGGCACGACATTGCTCCCTTCGTCCCGAGCAGTGTTCCTGCTCCCCTGTATGGCTGTATCCCATCTCCACGACCTCGCCGGTCAGCTATCATGAAGAACCAAGATAGAAAATATGAGGGGGGGTGCGGTCTGGTTTCTGCGCACGTGCAGTTTGCCCTGGGATCCGAGGCGGTGCTCATTATGAAGTGGAATTTTTTGCTGAAGTCGTGGTTGTGCAGTTCGTTTGGGGGTGCTTCGGTATGTAGTTCAACAATTTTTATACGTATTATTTTTCTGGAAATAATTTGCAGTGCACTTAGTAAGAAAGAGAAAGAACATCATTGTTCACTTGAAGTTCAGTTTGTTGTTTTGAGAAACGCGGTGGTTCATTCTTTTCTAAAAGCAATGGCTAAAAAATGAAAGCTTGGTGTTGGGGTTCATTCTTTTTGATCATGCGGTGCACTTTGCTCTAGAGAAAGGTTCACTACGAAGGACTCTTCAGCACACTCCATTTAGAAACAAAAAATGCATTTAAAAAACACACAAATGCAGTGCACTTTGGTCTTACAAAAAGTCCACTACAAAGGACTTTTCAGTGCACTCCATTTAAAATAAAATACATTTTTAGAAACATGCAATTGCGGTGCATTACGAAGGACTCTTCAGGACACTCCATTTAGAAATACATTTAACAAACATGCAAATGCGGTGCACTTTGGTCTAAAAAAAATCCACTGCGAAGGACTCTTTAGTACAGTCAATTTAGAACAAGATGCACTTAAGAAAATATGTAAATCCAGTGCACTTTGGTCTCACAAAAAGTCCACTACAAAAGAACTTTTTAGTACAATTCATTTAAAACAAAATGCATTCAATAAAACATGCAAATTCAAGGCACTTTGGTCTTACAAAAAGTCCACTACGAAGAACTTTTTAGTACACTCCATATAAACAACAATACAATCTAAAAAATATGCAGTTCGCTTGCCGGTCTGATGCAGTGCGGTTTTAAATATAAAGCAGTGCAGTTTTCTGTCCGATGCGGTTCACTCGTCGATTTCGATGTCATGAAAAACAATGTCCGCATTTCGGTAAATTCAAAATTGCTCTTAAAATGTAAGGAATTAGAGAGCGTCTTCTACATGAAAAGGTTGCGCCTCATCGATATCTTTCCAACGATGTATAATCTGAATCATTCCGATTAGCGCTTTGTAAAATTTTTGTTAAAACCGGCCGCTGCCACTCGTCGCCAGTCGCATGATTTTGAAAATCAACTTAAAACCGTAAGGAATCTAAAAAACATTTGCACACATAAAAGTTGCGTCTCGTCCGTAGATTTCCAATGGCGTATCACACGCCTCGTTTCGAGAAATGGTTGGAAAACTGGAGCGAAAACAGTACAAAAAATTCAAAAAAATTGAAAAACACAATTCTGCGATTTAGTAAATTTGAAACTGCTCTTAAACTGTAACGAATTAGATAAAATAATACACATGAATAAGATGCGTCTCGACGATACCTTTCCAACGGTATATCATTTGCTTTGTTCGGACGAGCGGTGTAGAAGAAAACGCGAAAAAACGCTCGCTAGCATTCGTCGTGGGCTGCACAATTTTTGAAACTTCTCTTAGACTATAATGAATCTCGAAAAGTATTGAACACGGCGAAGTTGCCTAAACCACAACTTCTCAACGGTATATTACATGCATCGTTCCATATATATAGTTATCACTATTCTAATCCCGGGATTAGAGTAGTTATTTGGATCACATCCAGCCCTATAAGGGCCCGACTGCTCCCTCCCGAACTTCCCGAACTGCTGGCCACCCCTGATAGGATCCATCTGGTCCCCGATCCTGATCGAGCCGCCCCAGCCCCCCTCCTCGCCGATCCTCCCCCAGCCCCCCTCCTCGCCACTCCTCCCCTCGATCACCGGCCTCCGCCGTGATTCGTCGCGGAACTCCGCTGGATCCAGCACCTTCCCTCCGTCTCCAGCTCCTAGCCGACCGGATCGAGCTCCTCCCCCTCCGTCGCCTCCTCCTGTCCGACCGCTGGCGCGGGCGAGCGAGCGACAGCGGACGCCAGCGCTACGGAGCCCGCGTCGCCAGGAGGCGATGGAGCCGCCGAACTTTCTGCGACGAATCGCCATGGACTTCCGGAAGCCTCCTCCTCCTTCCATCGTCACATCCCGACGTCTTAGCAGTGCTGATGACGGCCAAGGCACAAGGTACGGCGAAGGGTGCGGCCGAGGGAGCATCTCAGCGGCGGCACCTTCAAATCTAGCAACAAACGCGGCACCACAGGTAGATGAACTTCCTCCCTCTTCTTGTCTCCTCCTTCAATCTTGCCTTACCTGATCTTCTTGCTTCGTGCAAATGAACTTCGCGACCTCTGCAAGACATGGATTAGCATGGGATTCCTCTCCCAACTCTCCAACAAATTTCTCTCAAGGTGGCCTATCTACTGCTGGAAAAAGGTTGGCCGAACTTCTATCCAAGGTATGGTTGAACTACCTACTGTCTGTTATTTTCTTTCAGCCATGTGAAGTTCTGGTAGTGTGTGAGCCTCAGTCCAGGCTGTAAACATTAAAAAAATCTGCCTGCATTCATATGTAAAAAACCATGTGAAGTTCAACTATTAAGTGTGCTAGAGTTCAGGTTGGTATGTATCTAGTTGTGTGCAAAAAATAGAAGGAAAATAAAACAAACATGTGATCACTTGAAGGTCAGGTTGGTATGCACTAGTGGTTCAACCATTCAAACTCATGAAGGTCGGGTTTTTAACTATAGACAATATTTCCCCTTTGCAAACAAGAAGTTCAGTCTGTGGAGAGTGCTCAGTTCAGGTACAGAAAAATCAAATAGTGTAGAATTCAGAATGTGAGGTTCATTCTGTGAAGAGTGCTCAGTTCAGGTACACAAGTATGGGCAGATGCTCAGCTCAGTTCAGTGTGTGATACCTGTCCTAGGGAAAAATATGTACATGAACAACACTTTTATATGAGAAGTTCAGGCTGTGAATAATGCTCAGTTTAGTTACACCAGCATAGGCAGATGT
The DNA here is from genome assembly GCF_018294505.1 of Triticum aestivum. Taxonomy (NCBI): domain Eukaryota; kingdom Viridiplantae; phylum Streptophyta; class Magnoliopsida; order Poales; family Poaceae; genus Triticum; species Triticum aestivum. Next base: position 312,396,624 of record NC_057799.1, read on the forward strand.
AACTTGTGTGCTAACACATTCTTTATTTTTATGCGAGCAAGATGAGAGACGCAGAAAGAAGCTTAGAAGTTCCCAGCAACAAGTACACAATCCTAAGCCTGTACACGTTGCGCCACCCCCTCAATGGGTCACACCTCAAACGCAACAACAAAATTCCCAATCTGCTCCACACGAAAATCGGATGACACCCGGAACACATGCAGACTTCCAAGATGCTGGGTCACAGCCCTATCCGCACCACTTTGCGCCTCCACCTAATTGGGTGACGTCGAAAATCCCCCGCAGGTTCCTTGTATCCACCAGTAGACTTCCAAGCACACCAATGGAGGAGGGTGTTAGCTCAAGTCCTGCGTGTAACTCTGGAGGTTATCCTGGTGTGGCTCATCAATGCCAAAGGGCAGCAACTAAACCGGATCCCAAGACTAATCCAACAGGAACACACACATGGAGGAGAGTTCTCTGCACACTACCGCCGTTGGATGCTGCTACTGCTACTACAACACAGGATTGTACGGGACATAAGGTAGATGGATTCCTTCACACAACAAAAGAGCAAACTAAAACCAGGATCGCAATACCTCCACAACCACCACAAGCAAAAAGGACACAAACAAGAGAGAGGCCATCTTAAGCCCTCCTTCCTCCTCGTGATCCACTCCTGCATCCTGCTATGATAACTCCTCCATGCCCCATCCCAGAGGGGCAGCAGCAGACTCTGGGGGAGTTGCGATAATACACGCACGTAAGTGAAAAAAATTTAAGTATTTATATATGCATCTTGTATGATCTGCAAGTTTTCTGCTCCCTCCGGGATAACAAGTTTATAAACTGCATTTTAACGTGCCGTTTGGATTAATTTTTATTTTTCTGTAGATGCCGGATCTCCCGGATTATCTAATACCAAGACTAAAGATGCGATTCCAGAATGTAGAGTAAGCAAGGGAATTTTACAATAGATACACCAGACACGCTGGTTTTGGAATCAGGAAGACGGGAGGGAATGATCAATCACAAGTATTTTGTTTGCGTGTTCCAAGGGAAACACACAACTTCTGTTTCAGAGGCTAACAAGAAGCAAAACAAAATATTGCAGAGGACAAGCTTCAATGCAAGAATGAGGGTGAAGGTGTAGGAGGATAACACATGTGTGGTAGTGGACATTGAGTACAATCATAATCACCACCTCATGCAAACTGTTGACATGCCGGTATTCTTGCACTCACACAAGAATTATGACCCCACTATTTTGGAGTACGTAAAGCTCGTGCAGTACCATGCTGTCAAACATACAATAATCATGTCCATGCTATCTGAAAATGAAGATGGAAGCTACTTCCTAAGCATGACCGGACGAGACCTATTAAACCAGTAAGTATTCAAAAATGCGCATACTGCAATGTACATAACATCCTAAGTCACCACCCTTTGTTAACAAAAATAACAAATGCATGTTTGCATATAATTTGCAGGAAAACCATGAATGCAAGGAAAGATGATATGGATGATGTATTGAAACTTGTATCTTTCTTTAAAGACATGAAGGCAATCAATGATGAGTTTTTCTATGACATACAAGTAGACAGCGACAAATCAATTAAAAACCTTTTTTGGTCCAATGCAAGTTGCCGAGGAGCATATCAAGACTTTGGCGATTGCGTAACATTCGACACAACTTACAACTAACATATTTCATATGCCTCTGGGAGTGTTTGTTGGAACAAACCATCATTTGCAGTCAACGATATATGTTGTTGCCCTGATCAAAGACGAAGATGCAAAGTCATTCAAGTGGTTGTTCGATAAATTTGTACGGTCCATGAACAACAAACACCCAACTTGCATTCTAACAGGTAAGTTAAAAAAACTCCACAAGTTTCATCATCTTTTCAGTCTCTGGGTCTATATTGGGTATACTGGTTTTAACTGAAAATAATGTAAACCAAGCAGTTCAACCACTATTAGCACAGAAGTCCAACAAACAGTACAAGAAGCAAAATTATATGTCACATGTTTAGAAAAATATAGTTCTGGATGTGAAGTTCAAATACAGGAATCATAGAAGTTCAAGGACACTGATGTAAGAAAAAATATATGTAACATGTTCAGAAAAATATGGTTATGTATGTGAAGTTCAATCACTGGTACCACAGAAGTTCAACAACACTTCTGTAAAAAAAAATAGTGTGACATTACTAGGTAGTCCTACTGATGCCTGTGAAGTTCAAGTACTTGTATCACATAAGTTCACCATCAACGCAAGAACCAAGTTTCATTTTTTTAATTCATGCACACCAGTGCCCGTCAATGGCAAAAGCAATACCACAATCATTCCCAAATACCGCCCACAAGTTATGCCGTTGGCACATCCTGAAGAAGTTCAAGGAATACCTCGCGTTGCTGTACAAAAAGTGTAGAACATTGAAAGAGGAGTTCATAGCTATCTTAAACTGGCCGCTAATGCCAACGGAGTTTGAAGCTGCCTGGGCTGCACTCGTGCAAAAGTACAACATGCAGAACGACCAGATGATGATGAAGTTGTAGAGTGGTAGGAAACTGTGGATATCAGCATATTACAAGAACATTTTCTGTGCTAGAATGACTTCTACACAACGAAGCGAGAGCATGAATCACGTGCTCAAGCGAGGGTTTGTCAAGGGGACCCAGAACCTACACAAGTTTGCTAGGCAGGTAAATGCTTACATACAAACTCGAATGCAGAAGGGGAACGAGCAAACAATGGCTAGCGTGGTATTAAGACAAGAAAACACCCCCATATTGTGACTTCCTTGAACATGTGCACTTGGTATTTAAAAATTGAAACCCATGACTCTGCTGGACTAATATCTTATTTTTTGACATGTGTAGAGCAATCGTGTGACAAAAACAACTTACGGCTACGAGGAAGACATGGCTATCAAGTACACAAGAGCCGTGTACAGCGAGATGAGGACTAGGATGAGAAAAGCCACACTATTTCGTGCAAAGCCTATAACAGAGCCCACTAAGTACCTTGTGTACTACCACAACAAGGCTGGCCATGATGATGAAGAAAGATTTGCCTGGTCAAAGCATGAATTCCAGGTTGTAGCTGACCTAGAGAATGAAATATATGAGTGTGAATGCAAGCTTTGGACACACACACGTGAGTGAAAAAAAACTCATTAAATAGCTAAACTAGTAGTATCATATCAATATATGAAACTCATTGCTAGCTCACAAACTATGTATTCCGCATTCATCACAAAATGCAGGTCTGTTCTGCCTTCACATAATGAACATACTGGACTTCCTGAAGGCTGGCAAATTTCGAGACAAGTATATCCTTAAACGGTACACAAAGACTGCAAAATCACAACCAACATTTGATACAAGGGACTATAACACAACTGCATCGGATGTCAGCTCAAGACTATCCAAGCAAGACATCCTGTTGTAGCTAAATTTGATGGTCAACAAGAAAGCAATGAGATGTGACCAGCAATATGACAGAGCCTTCTATGTTCTCAAGAGGCTCGTGGAAGAACTTGATGCAATACATTCAGCAAATCAAGCGGATGCTGACGAAAGGATGGATGAAGAGGATGCTGAAATTGAAGATGACCTTCATTATTATGAAGCTGAAATGCTCCAGACCACTGCTCAAGCCGACCGATGCAAGCATGATGCTGACAAATTAATGCAGCAGCAGCAGAAAGAGACGATAAAACTGTCGGTATACTCTGAAACAAAGGGAAGGAAGAAACTTTCTACAGCAAAGAAAAGAGACCAGAGAGCTCAAATAAAGGCACCATCTGCAGATAGAGTCGTCGTGCTGGATGGGAATGGAGTGCCACTTGGACACAGGCAATGTAGTGTGTGCAAAAAGGTTATAAGACACAACAAACTCACTTATCCAACACTCTTAGAAGGAACGATGCCGAGGAGGTCAAGCAACCCAAAGTTCAAAAACAGCAGCCCAAAGTTCTAAAACAAAACAAGGGACCACACCCAGACAAAGCTAGCAGCAGGCTTTGCAGCATATGCAAGGAATATGCTCCACACAATGCACGAACATGTACGAAGCGCGCAGATGCTGAAAAGACAAGCCAAAAGCCAGAAAAGAAAGAGAAAGCAAAACCTAGAGCCAGCAACAAGAAAGTGGTGGAAGATGAAGAGGAGGATGAGGAAGACGAAGATGAAGACATCATCGAAGAAGAGGAAGACGAAGAGGAAGAGGAAGGTGAAGACAAAGAGGAAGAGGAAGATGAAGACGAAGAGGAAGAGGAAGATGAAGAGGAAGAGGTACATGTCAAACAAAAACCACTACAAGCAAAGCCTAGGAGGAGCACAAGGCTGATGAACAATTAGACTAGGTCGATTAAACAAAGCAAACTTATGTCATGTCAGTGTGCAGAATGTTATTCCACTATTGAACAGTGTATTGCGTAAAAGTTGAGAATATCAAAAGTATGAAACAATTGCTTGGCTTCTCATCAGGGTTGTGCATAATTTAATACTTTGTGTGATGAAGATGGAGCATAGCCAGACTATATGATTTTGTATGGATAACTTTCTTTCTCCATGTTATTTTGAGAAGACACGATTGCCTTATTATCATGCTTGAAGTATTATTGTTTTTATGTCAATATTAAACTTTTGTTTTGAATCTTATGGATCTGAATATTCATGCCACAATAAAGAAAATTACATGGATAAATATGTTAGGTAGCATTCCACATCAAAAATTCTATTTTTATCATTTACCTACTTGAGGACGAGCAGGAATTAAGCTTGGGGATGCTTGATACGTCTCCAATGTATCTATAATTTTTTATTGTTCCATGATATTATATTATCTCTTTTAGATGTTTTATATGCATTAATATGCTATTTATATTATTTTTGGGACTAACTTATTAACCTAGAGCCCAGTGCCAGTTTCTGTTTTTTTCCTTGTTTTTGAGTTTTACAGAAAATGAATACCAAACAGAGTCCAAACGGAATAAAACTTTCGTGATGATTTTTCTTGGATCAGAAGACACCCGTAGGGCTTGAAGATGCAGTTAGAGGAGTCCCGACGCGACCACAAGCCTTAGGGGTGCGCCCTAGGGGGACGCCCTGAGGGCTTGTGGGCCCCTCGGAGCTCCTCCAACCCTAATCTTTGGCCTACAAATTCATAAATATTCCCAAACGACCAGAAGCGTCCACCAAAATACTTTTCCGCCACCGCAACCTTCTGCACCCGTGAGATCCCATCTTGGGGCCTTTTTCTGGCACCCTGCCAGAGAGGGATTCGATCACGGAGGGCTTCTACATGTAAGTGCATCTAGTGCCCCTTAGTGATTTTGGTGTATTGAAGACTTATAGGTTAAGGGACTGATGCGTTTGTGAGTGTACACAGGTCTATAAGTCTATGAGGAGTTTGATATTTATAGGGAAAGTCGGCCCCTAAAAATGAATGTCTTCGACTGAAGACTTTGGATTTCTGAAGACTTTCTGAAGACTTTGAAAGTGAAGAAATTGGTGTGACCATGAAGACTTGGTATTCATACGAGGAACATGAAGCGTGAAGACTTTTGTTTTCGTAGTTTCATTTTCTCTTTCTTGAGTCATAGGAAACACCGTACTGTTAAAGGGGGTCGAGGAAATACTAAGGAAAAATTTCGAAGTGATGCTCATCTCAAAATCCTACACCTACCAATCCCTTTGAGTGAAGCCATTGGAAATCTCATACAGCTCAGTCAATTTCTTCAGTGACAGAGACGAAGTTCTTCTGGTCTCTGAGGAATTGTTCTCACTGAGGAGTTAGGAATTCGCCAGTGCGGATTGCCTACAAGTGAGGAACATGATAGCCCTGAGGAATTTGAGCCTCAAATTTCCGACCGTTGCAGTGCTACGCGCTAGCTGTCCCAAAATATCTACCCACCTAACTATCATATCATTGAAGGGCATTTATGTCTTATCATGTCGGGCTGCTCCCTAGGCTATAAATAGCCGCCCCCTTCAACCACTAGCTGGTTGGCTGCTCCGAGAGAAGCTGACACTTGTCATTTGAGAGCATCCTATCCTCTGAGGACTTTGAGCGAAAATCATCAAGTGAGGAAAACCCAAACCCAAACACCTACAAACCCAAAGTGATTGAGCATCACTGAAGAGATTGATCCTGCGTGGATCCGATGCTTGTTACCTTTGAAGACTGTGCATCTTCCAGACGGTTAGGCGTCATGGTCTGAGATCCAAGAGGAAATTGTGGATCGCCGAGTGACCGAGTTTGTCAAGGTTTGGAAGTCACCTGAAGACTTACCACGAGTGAGTGGGCGAGGTCTGTGTGACCTTAGCTCAAGGAGAATACGGTGAGGACTGTGTGTCCAGGACTGGGTGTCCTCAGGTTTAAATACCTAGCCGCTCCAACCAGACGTACAACTGTCACAGCAGTTGGAACTGGTCTACCAAATCACTCTCTTCACCAAGCCTACTGGTTCTATTTCCTCAACTCTCCCATTTCCTCATTACTGTGTTGTGTGCTTGTTTATATCTGTTCGAAGACTTTGACTGAAGACTTTATCAATTTCCTCAGTTCAATTTCTTCAGTATGTTTGTCTTCATCCTGTTTATCCTGTGTTTACGCTTTCTGTACTCTGGGCTTGTTTTCATTTCATCATGATGACCATGCTTATGTTCTGTTATGTTTGCATCTGAGTACTTATTCTGCTGCAAGTAGTTCTTCGCTTAGGAATTTCCTCACCCTGAAATTCCTCGGTGAAGAATTCATAAAAATCGCCTATTCACCCCCCTCTAGTCGATATAACGCACTTTCAATTGGTATCTGAGCAAGGTACTCCCTTGTTCTGTGTGATTTTGGTTTAACCGCCTAGAGTTTTAGTTATGTCAACTGCAGGTATGATCAAGGTCTCTGCTGGGTGTCCTACCTTCGATGGGACGGACTACCCCTACTGGAAGAATAAGATGCGTATGCATCTTGAGGCAATTGATAACGATCTCCGGTATGTTGTGGAAAATGGTGTTCCCTCTGTCACACCTTCTGTGAGTGCTGCTGATGTTAAGAGATTCAAGCAACTCGATTCTCAAGCGAAGAACATCATATGTGGCCATCTGAGCAAAGGGCAGTATGGCAGAGTGAGTGCTTTGGAAACTGCTAAGCTTATCTGGGATAGGCTGTCCAAAGTAAATAAAGGAGTCTCGACACAGCGTGACTCTCGAGTTAACGTTCTTCGCAATCTCTTAAACCGCTTCAAAAGACTCGACAATGAAAATGTTAAGCAAACCTTCGATTGCCTCACTGACATCTCAAATGAGCTTCAAGCACTTGGTGCCACTGACATCACCGACCATGAGGTGGTGAAGAAATTGCTGAGATCGCTTGATTCCTCATTTGATACTCTGGCACTGATGATACAAGAACATGGAGACTACAAGTCACTTGATCCCGCTGATATCCTCGAAAGGCTAAACACTCATGAGTTCCAGCTAGGGGTGGACTAGCGAGCAGCTCGGCTCGTTAAGCTCGTACTCGTTAAGCTCGTGCTCGTTAAGGCTCGGCTCGTTAAGCTCGTTAAGATTAACGAGCAGAAAACCCTGCTCGGCTTGGCTCGTTTGAAGCTCGTTAAGCTCGTGAGGGCTCGCAAGCGCTCGTTAACAGATTATAATGTGTTATGATATACATGATGAATGTGTAGACGTGGTATTCAAGATGAAATATGGTAAATACAAAAAGAAATGCACTAGTTTGTTGCCTCATATGTCGATTAGATTGAATTGATGGGCTGAGGTGCTACAAAAAGTATGTCACGTAAGATGAAAATATGTGTCATGTTGTTACTAACGAGCTTAATGAGCTAGTCGTGAAACTCGTTAGCTCGTTCGTTAAGCTCGTTAAGCTTAACGAGTTGAAATCAATGATTGGCTCTGTTCATTAAGAAGCGAGCTCCGAGCTTAACGAGCCAAACTATCGAGTGCTCATTAAGCTCGCGAACTACGAGCTTTTGGTCCAGTCCTAGTTCCAGCTTGCTGAGAAGAGAGATCTCTATGGTCCGAGCTATGGTAGATCACGCGCCCTGAAGGCCAAGGCAGTGTTTGAATCTGAAGGTGAAGATTCTGGTAGCAGCCTTGGTGATCCTGAAGAACTGAGCCAGGAGCTAGCAATGCTTGTGAAGAAATTCTAGAAGTTCTCAAGGCGTGGTCGCTTTGGAAAATCCTCAAGAAGTGATGATTCCTCATCCCGTGACTACAAGAAGAGACTGTGCCACAAGTGCAAGAAACCTGGTCACTACATTCAAGACTGTCCTCAGTGGGAAAAGGAATTAAAGAAGAAGAAATACAAGGATTACAGTTCTGATGACTCAAAGAAGAAGAAGAAATCTTCAAAGTCTTCATCATCAAAATCCTCGAAGTCCTCTTCTCACAAGAAGAGCAGCTCTAAGAAGGCTCAGGCATTCATTGGCAAGGAAATGGACTCTGAAGCTGAATCTGAGGAACATGAGGAAGAGGAGGCATCTGAGGAGTCAGAATCTGGTGTGGCGAGCCTAGCCCTCGCTACTGCGTTCATCAGCAAGTCCATCTTCAACTCTGAAGAAAATGGCTTCACCAACAAGGCTGTCGAAGGCAATGATGACTACGCTCCCACCTATTGCTTCATGGCAAAGGGTGCCAAGGTACTCAAATATCCCTCCTCTGAATCAAGTGAGGATGAATCTGATGAAAACCTCAAGCCTAGCTACTCTAAACTTGCTAAGATTGCTGTGAAACAACAAAAGGCTTTGGAAAAGGTTCAAAACATTCTAGACAAAAGTGATGATATGTTGGGTGAAGAAATGGATCACACTAAAACTTTGACTGAAAATCTTCAGAGACTTCAGTCCAAGTTTGACAATCTTCAAAGTCATCATAACACTCTCTTATCTGATCATGAGAAGATTTCTTATGAATTTCTTCAAAGAAAGTTAGATCTTAAGAAGCTAAGATGAAGATCTTCAGAAGGAGCGTGATTCATTACTTGCTCAACAAATCAGCGCTGCTCTGGAAGAATTCATTCCTCCATGTTTGAAGTGCATTGAACGTGAATCTGCTAATTCTTCACCTGAATGTTCAAATACTTCTAATGCTACATATTCTTCACTTCTCTCTGCTATCACTATATCCTCATCTAAGGATATTGCTAGTATCACTGACGATGCAGGGCTGAAGGAATTGTATATGATAGGCATGTACAAAAGCCTCAAAGGGCATCAGGCTCTTTGTGATGTGCATAAAAAGCAGATCCTCAACAGGAACCCTAGGAAAGAGGGTATTGCCTTTGAGAGGAAACTCAACGCTGATGGAACATACTGGAAGCCTGAGCAGTACCCCAAAGCCTCATGGGTTGCTGCAAAGGGACCTCCAGTAGATCCATCTACTTTATCTGGCTTTACATGTGAATCTCCTCATTCTACTGATGAGTCATTTGACTCAAACTATAAGTTGTTTAAAAATCAGAATGGTGAAGTATTTGCTAGATATGTTGGCACTAACTGCAGGAACGGTTCTCCTATGAAGAAAATCTGGGTTCCCAAAAGGTGCCTTGAATATCTTCAGGTGAATGTCATCATGACACCACCTGTGAAGAATAGGAACCCGAGATCAAATTCTTCATATGGACCAAATTCTTCGTATGGATCCAAGTCCTCATATGGACCGAATTCCTCACGTGGATCAAATTCCTCAAAAGGATCAAAGTCCTCATATGAACATCATCGTGCTAACGCTTCTCTTTCGCAGGGAAGAACTAAGGGCTATGAATATGAGCCTTATTCCTCTAACCATTATGTTCATAAGTCCTCGAAGAATTTCTCTCCTTATTCATATGCTTACCCTAACTCCTCTTATGTGGAACGAAGTGGACTGGCTTCTATGCCACTGTTCTCTTATGGAGCTCGCAGAATGATGAACTCTTTGCCACCCCTTCAGATGTGGGTGGTGAAGAAAAGGAACTAATTTCTTATGCAGGGACAGGTGTCCAGACGAACATAATACGTCTGAAGAATTTGCTGGAGACCTGAATATGCTTGAAAGGACGCAAGCTAATCATGAAGAAATGAATTTTCATTTCTCACGTTCTCATTCTATTTTATCTGTTCCATTGCTTGATGAAATTGATCTGATGAATCTGATGTCATATTCTTCACTGATGAAGTATATGAGTTCGTAAGCTGCACTAATTCATCTGCAGGATGATCAACCCAAAGCCATAGAGTGGGTCCTCGATAGTGGATGTACAATCACATGACTGGTGACAAGAATCTATTGGTGGACACTCCCTTATCTCCATCACATCTGAAGCATATCACCTACACTGACAAAGGAAAAAGCAAGGTATTGGGTCTAGGTAAGGTTGCAATCTCAAAGGATCGACACATGGACAAAGTCATGCTTGTCGAGTCCTTAGGATTCAACCTCATGTCAGTCTCAATGCTTTGTGATCTTGATATGGCTGTTGTCTTTGGCAAGTATTGTTGTGTTGTGATCATGGAAGCTGACCATTCCAAAGTCCTCGAAGGCTTTAGGAGAGGAGATCTGTATATTGTTGATTTCTCTACAGGACCACAACCAGCTATATGTCTACTTGCAAAAGCTTCAGAAGGCTGGCTATGGCATCGACGACTTGGTCATGCTGGCATGAGGAACTTGCACACGCTCACGAAGAAGAAGCATGTAATTGGTATTTAGAATGTCAAATTCCTCAAGGATCACTTGTGCGGAGCCTGTGAAGCAGGAAAGATGACCAAGGCCAAGCATCCAGCGAAGACTATCATGACTACCACTCGACCATTTGAATTGCTTCACATGGATCTCTTTGGTCCTAACCATTATTGTGCATTCACTAATGAAGCATCTCTATATGGCTTTGTTATTGTTGATGATTACTCTCGTTACACATGGGTGCATATTTTCACTTACAAACGTGAAGTGCAGGAAGTCTTCAAACGATTTTCCTCGAGGGCTTCAACCAACTTTGGTGTGAAGATAAAGCACATCAGAAGTGACAATGGAACTGAGTTCAAGAATACTGGTCTTGATGACTATCTTGATGAAGTTGGTATTACTCATGAGTTATCTGCTCCTTATACTCCTCAGCAGAATGGTGTCGTGGAGCGCAAGAACAGGACTCTTGTTGAGATGGCTCGCACTATGCTTGATGAATACAAGACGCCTCGTCATTTCTGGATTGAGGCAATTGATACTGCATGCCACATCATCAACAGGGTATATCTTCACAAATTCTTCAAGAAGACTGCATATGAACTCCTCACTGACAAGAAACCCAATGTGAGTTATTTCAAAGTCTTCGGTGCTAAATGTTGGATTAGAGATCCTCATCACAATTCTAAATTTGCACCGAAAGCACATGAAGGTTTTATGCTTGGTTACGGAAAGGACTCGCACACCTACAGAGTCTTCAACAACGTTCACCACAAAGTTGTTGAAACTGTAGATGTGCGGTTCGATGAAACTAATGGCTCGCAAAGAGAGCACCTACCTCCTGTGCTAGATGAAAAATCACTTGAGGAACCATCAAGTTAAAAGCTACTGAGGATGTCATTCCTACCGAAGAATCTCCTGAAGAAGTCATTCCAGAACTTGAAGAACATCATGCTGATGCACCTCAGGAAAATGGTGCTGAAGAAAATGCTGATCCAATTCCTCGACGACAACCCGCTCATCCTCGCGTTGCAAATGAAGTGCAGATTGAGAAAATCATCAGCGACATCAACGCACCAGGTCCTCTCACACGCTCAAAAGCTTCACATTTATCTAACTTTTGTGGGCACTTTGCTTTTGTCTCTATCACAGAGCCCACTAAGGTAGATGAAGCATTTCTGGAGCCTGAGTGGATTCAAGCTATGCAAGAGGAACTACATCAATTCGTGCTCAACAACGTTTGGGAACTGGTCAAACATCCAGATCCTCGCAAGCACAATATCATTGGCACAAAGTGGATCTACCGCAACAAGCAAGATGAAAATGGCCTTGTGGTGAGGAATAAGGCACGGCTTGTAGCTCAAGGCTACACACAGGTTGAAGGAATTGATTTCGATGAAACTTTTGCACCTGTTGCTAGACTTGAGGCTATTCGCATATTACTTGCTTATGCTAACCATCATAATATCATCTTATATCAAATCGATGTGAAAAGTGCATTCCTCAATGGTAAGCTTGAGGAAGAAGTATATGTTGCTCAACCTCCAGGTTTTGAAGATCCAAAGCAAGCTGACAAAGTCTTCAAACTCAATAAGGCCCTCTATGGCCTCAAGCAGGCCCCTCGGGCGTGGTATGATACTTTGAAGGAATTCCTCATGAAGAAAGGCTTCAAACCCGGTTCACTTGACCCAACTCTTTTTACCAAAACCTATGATGATGAATTATTCGTGTGCCAAATATATGTTGATGATATTATCTTTGGCTGTACTGACCAACGTTATAGTGATGAATTTGCCTATATGATGAGTGAAGAATATCAAATGTCTATGATGGGAGAACTGAAATTCTCCTTAGGTCTCTAAATTCGTCAACAACGCAATGGCATATTCATATCTCAGGAGAAATACCTCAAGGATGTATTGAAGAAATTCTGTATGCAAGACTGCAAAGGCGTCAAAATCCCTATGCCCACAAATGGCCATCTATGCACTGATGAAAATGGTATTGACTTTGATCAAAAGGTATACCGCTCCATGATTGGCTCTTTATTGTATTTATGTGCATCTAGGCCAGATATTATGCTTGTTTGCATGTGTGCCCGATTTCAAGCTACACCGAAGGAATCACACCATAAGGCTGTGAAGCATATTCTTCGATATCTAGCTCACACACCAACACTTGGATTATGGTATCCCAAGGGCTCGGCTCTTCATATCATTGGATATTCAGACTCTGACTATGCTCGTGATCGTGTGGACTGCAAGTCAACATCAGGCACATGCCATTTCCTCGGACGATCCTTGGTCTGTTGGTCCTCGAAGAAACAGAACTGCGTATCACTGTCTACTGCTGAAGCTGAGTACATTGCTGCTAGTTCTTGCTGTGATCAATTGCTATGGATGAAGCAAATCTTCAAGGACTACGGCGTCAACATGAAGAATGTGCCTCTCTACTGTGACAATGAGAGTGCCATCAAGATTGCTCATAACCCAGTTCAGCACTCGAAGATAAAGCACATTCAGATTCGTCATCATTTTCTTTGTGATCATGTGTTGAAGGGCGACATCTCTATTGAGCATGTGAAGACTGAAGAACAGCTAGCCGATATCTTCACAAAGCCCTTGGATGAGAAGAGATTTAGCAAGTTGTGGTGTGAGCTAAATATCCTAGAATCTTTGAATGTCCTTTGAAAAGGACACACATCCTAACACTTACGCAAAATTGATGAATTAGATGTGCAACACACGAAGAAACGTTTTTCTTCAATCAATGAAGACTAACACTCTAAGTGTGAAGAAATTAACGAAGAATTTGATTCTCAGAGCCCTACGACAATTGTATGCGGTGTCTGAAATCATCATTCTTATACGGTGGGTCACGCCACCACCAAAAGTTGAAAATCTTCAATTTGAGTTTTTTTTTCATTTTCGAAATTCCTCAGTTGCTCAATTTCTTCAACTTTCGATGTCTTCACTCTTTCCGTTGTTGTTCTTCATTGGCTATATATATATATGATTTTAAGTCCTCCACAGCATTCACTTATTCCTAATTCTTCATGTTGCCTTTTCTGCTAAGTGAATGTGACCGGACCCTTCCCCCTCTATGCTAAACTCAACCCAGTCTATTCACAAATTCTTCATATGCGTTCTATTTGACACTCGTTCAAAATCTTCACTATGTCCTTGTCAGCTGAAGAATTTGCGAGCGAAACATTAAAATTATCTTATCTGAATTTTCGACTTTGGCCACTCAAACCGTTCCACATTCCATGATGGATTTATCTATTCACCCACGATCTCACACGATCGCCACCTCTCAGTACGTGGGTGACACATGTCGTGCGAATGAGAAGGGTCAGGGGCACGTTCGTCCAATTTTCTCGGACGAGCGGTTTTTCACCTCGGCTATAAATACCCCTCCCCTCCTCACTTCGTTTTTACTCCGCTCGACCACACTCCCTCGCTCGAGCTCTCAAAACCTAGCGCCGCTGCTACTTCCATCATCGCCGGTGAGGAAGAGCTTCGCTGCCTCGACCTCGTCGCCGTCGTACTCGCGCCGGCCACGGATTTCTTCACTCCGCCGCTGCCGTAGCTGTCTTCCTCTGTCAAGTTAGGGCGTGGAAGATCTGAACTGAGGAACTTCTAAATCTACACTTCACAGTTCGTCGTGTTCTTCGTCAAGGGTAATTAAAAGTTACTTTTACTGCCCTTGTTGATTCTGATGATTTCTACAAAATCTTCAAAAGGTATTTATTCTTCAAATCTTCACACACTAAACACCTCACATAACATCTGTTCTTGATCTGTTTCCCTAAGCAACATTTTTCTTCAAGATTCCTCAATTGTGTGGGTTTTCAATCTGTACAACTCTGGAACCTAAGTCAAAGAACGCTTAGTGAAATTCCTGAAGACTCATCTGGTCAAATTCCTCAAACTTGTTCTTTTGCAAAAACTTCTGAGAACGCATATGACCTCCCCAAAATTCTTCGCAACTATATTCTGTTCACAGGTACACATGTCCGTTGCTGAATCACTAGGTTCTCATCAACTTAACTCATTTGTAGCGTTCCTCGAAGAAAAGTTGCACACCTCATCTGAGAACTCAATAGTTCAGAATCCTCAGCTGAAGAAAATGGCTGAGCTCAAGAAACCTCAGAAGGGAGGAAAGAAACATGAAGTCAACACTGCGTTTGAGATCCCGATGACATCTATGCAGGGTACTGCACACCCCCTGAGGAAACAAAGAATGAGCACAAAGTGCGCATTCAGAAGATTGAGAGGAGGTGGGCCAGGGAATGGAGGGATTACAGATATGTAACTCCTAAGTACAGGAAGAAATTTGCTGTACACCCTCCATGCCCAAGACCTCCCTTGGCACCAGGCCAAGTTGCTGATCCCTCAAGCATTAGAAGAGGTGAGGAATTTCCCAAGGAATGGGCCAAGCGTCAAGCCAAGCTGGCCAAAGTGGCTAAAGAAGCAGTGAAGAAATTCAATGAAGATTCTGCTGCTGCTGTTGTTGAGGCCTCTGCTAGCAAGCCTAAGAAGGCTATGCAAAAGAAGCCTGCACATAAGCCCAAGGCTTCTGCACTAATGTCCTCATAGCCAAGCTCGTCTGCAATGACCTCACAGCCCAGCTCAGCAAAGCCCTCACGACCAATTCCTCAAGATGCTCCATCTCCTCAAGTTGCAAAGTCCTCATCTCCTCCTTCAAAATCCTCAGCACCTGTGCACCTCACCTCGTGGCAAAGGACAAAAGGCATCTCTATTGCCTCAGGAGCCTCTGCAAGTTGTTCAGCTCCTCCAAATTCCTCAACTGGCCCCACTCTGCTGAAGACCAAGCCACTGCTGGACGAGGCACTAGACCAAGTCCTCACAAGAAGCAGGTCGCCTTTCAAGTACCGTCTGATGATGACAAAGCTGATGATGAGGAACTTGCTGAAATCATCAGAGATAGACAGCAAAGGGCCGCTAGAGCCAAAGGCACAAATGCACCTCTGCTTTTGGATCCAAATTGATCCTCGACTTCATTGATCTCTGTCACAAGGACCCCAACACTCCTATGCCCGACTTCAATCTTACACCTGGTCAAAGTCACGTGCTTACCGCCTTCATAGGCGAAGAAAAAAGGAAATTCGAGAAGGCCAGGCAGTTGAAGAAACCGCAGTACAAGAAGGAGCGCTTTCTGAAGAAGAATATTGTCAAGATGACTACTGATGAACTAGTGGCTGTTCAATCTGAAATCAAGAATCTGAGTGATGATTTTGATCGCTACTATGCTGACTAGCTTGGAGCCAAAGTCAGATTCGTCAACTTGACCAAGGGATTTACCTCAAATGTTGCAGCCCCAACGCAACAAGAAATTCCTCAGGCTGAGGCATCTGCTTAGCCTATAGAAGAACATGCCAGCACTGCTGATGAAAATCAGGCTGCTGATGAAACTGCGAGTACCAGGGCTGATGACAGCATTCCAGCCGCTGATGAAACTGCCAGGGCAACCACTAGTGTTGCGCCTAAAGAAACAGTCAGGCCATCTGAAGCTTCAACCGCTGTGCCTGAAGAAACTGATCATGCTAGGGCAACTGCATCAGTTGTCCCTGAGAAAATTAACCAATTTCCTCTGCTCCTCCTACGCCTACACCAAGTCTAATTCTCCCTTCTACATTAGAAGCTAAGGATACCAAGGCTGCGGAGCGTGCAGCAGTGAAGAAAACGAAAGCATCAACTTCTTCAGAATCTTCAGCTCCGAAGAAGATGAAGAAATTGACAATCTCTTTTGATAATCCTATTGATGCTGTTCCAGTCTCATGCATGCCATCAAAGGAACTTGTTCCTTTTGGTGAAGACTATGAGATCCCAAGCGGATCCGATGAAGTTGTTCCTTCTGCTGCTTCTTCAGAGCAATTGGATGATGAAATTGAAGTGGATACAATCCCTTCAACCCTAGTTGTCTCATCGCACATGCCTTAGTTCACAGCTGAAGAGGCAGGCGTTCAAGAATTAAGTGAAGAAGATGAGGATGTGGACATTGGGAGCACAACACGAGTGTTGAACGATGACTTTTGGGAAAGTCAGCACCCCAATTCTCCTTTGTTCACTCCTCTGCAACAAATTCCTCAGTCCCCAGTGCATACTGAAGTTCAAATGGGCTCTGAAGAACCTCGCACCACTCCATCCATTCATGAAGAAACTCCAGCCACTTGTGCTGATGAACAAGCTGCTGAAGAATTGAAGAACCAGGTGGTGACTAAAGAAGAAACTGTAATTCCTCAGCCTGTGGTTCCTGAGACTGCGATTCTTGAGGTTGTGATGCAACTGACTGACGCTGCTCAGCCCAAGCCAAAGGATCCTTTCTCCAAGAAGCAAAAGTTCAAGGCTGATGACTTCTTTCATGAGCATGTGTTCTTCAGGAGTACAACCCATATGACTCTGCTCGTCTTAGAAGGAAGCGCTTCTGTACTGCCAGCTAAGCCAACTTCTATTCTTTGCTGCTTTTCAACAAGGACAAAGTCTTCGACCATGAGCATATTCCTCATGTGGATATGGAATCTCTTCCGTGCTTCGCCCCAGTCCTCAGCGTTCTTCATGATGCTAGACTGCTCAACTTCTGCACAGACATTTGTGATTGGAATGAAGAGCTAATTCTTCAATTCTATGCAACGCTACACATCATAGGAGATGCTACAGATGTGAACTCGTGGGTGTTGGATTGGATGACAGAGAATACTCATTTCAAAGCACCGGCCTCTGAATTGCTTCATGCCCTGCCTGTCAGTCCTCCCCTTGAAGTTGCTCGTTGTATATACCATGAACCTGAGCTTACAGATCACTACATGCAAGTGTTGATGAAGCCACTGAAGCCCGGTCAAGCCCCAAGGACAAAATTCCTCGTGAAGGAATTGCTGTATGTGCCTCGGACTGTCTATCACATTCTGACGAAGACATTGAGTCCAATCAAAGGACACGACTCTAATGAAGAAGAGGTCGTTGGCATCATGAAGAATCTGCTTTTCAACATCGTTCACGGCGTTCCTATCAACTACCATGATTTCTTCATGAGGACTTTGGCCAATGTTGCATTATCTCCATTTGAGTTGAAGCCTTATGCTCCCTGGATTATGAGATTCCTCAGAACAAGGTCTTCACTCAACTACAAGGCTGACACACTCAACAATGGCAGCTACTTTCCCCCATTGAAGTCCTCAAACGGACATTTTCCTCAGCTGGTGAAAAGGGCAAGGCACTGCTGTTATTGATGAAGGCATTCGTCCATTGGATGGTCAGTTTCGCAAAGCTGCATCTTACTCCACTAATGATGACTCTGCCACCCATGACTCTGCCGCCAATGCCTCAAAGCAAAATCCTCAAGGCACAACTCCGAGGGTGATGACTGATCATGAGCTTCTCCTCAGTCTTGACCAGAGGGTCGATCACAACCACAAATGGGTTAAGCGTCAGTTTGGTTCAATTCTTCACAACATGACTGCTACACACAATGCAGTGAAGAAAAACCACTACTACCTCCATGAAGTCTTCGGTCGCACCTGGGCTGTTCTGTCTCATCTGTATGGTGAAGAAGATCCGAAGCAAATGGGTCTCAAGCAGGACTTTGACTGGTCTTAGCCACCAGCAAAGAAATTCAAGAAAGTCAAAGTTCCCTCCTTGGTGGCCAGCTCATATACTTCATCGCGCGACACGGATGAGCATGAAGATTTGGACGACACTGCGGCAGGCCCTACTTCAATAACCGACCCCATCAATGCTGGCGCTCCCCCATCAACATGATATTCTTCACGGGCGTTAGTCCTCATTTTTCGATCCTTTTGGTCATTCGATGACAAAGGGGGAGAAGTTTGAGTTAGTCTTCAAGCGGGTCTATATATGGGCGTTTTTTTTTGCTAAGTTACAACTCTCGTTCTTTTGAAGACTTTGCTGGATCGAGTTGTAAACTTAAACCCGATGGTGGTCAGATACTTTTGTTGTGTTCTTCTGCATGCTTATTCCTCATATATGTTAATGCACGCATGCTGAATTACATCAATCACCATATTTCATCATGCATTTCAAATTCTTCATATTATATGTTAAATGCGTGTATGAATTACAAGATATAGGGGGAGATCTCCATGATTCTACTCTTCAAGTGTGCATTGCTTCAAAAGCAAATTCCTCACTATGCACATCTTCAGGGGGAGTTCTTCTATATCTTGCAATCAAATTCCTCAATAATTAGTACTTACACTTCATATGTTTTATCCCCGTTGAAAACTTAGCCTATATTGTCATCAATTACCAAAAAGGGGGAGATTGTAAGTGCATCTAGTGCCCCTTAGTGATTTTGGTGTATTGAAGACTTATAGGTTAAAGGACTAATGCGTTTGTGAGTGTACACATGTCTATAAGTCTATGAGGAGTTTGATATTTACAGGGAAATTCGACCCCTAAAAATGAATGTCTTCGACTGAAGACTTCGGATTTCTGAAGACTTTCTGAAGACTTTGAAAGTGAAGAAATTGGTGTGACCATGAAGACTTGGTATTCATACGAGGAACATGAAGCATGAAGACTTTTGTTTTCGTAGTTTCATTTTCTCTTTCTTGAGTCATAGAAAACACCGTACTGTTAAAGGGGGTCGAGGAAATACTAAGGAAAAATTTCAAAGTGATGCTCATCTCAAAATCCTACACCTACCAATCCCTTCGAGTGAAGCCATTGGAAATCTCATACAGCTCAGTCAATTTCTTCAGTGACAGAGATGAAGTTCTTCTGGTCTCTAAGGAATTTGTTCTGACTGAGGAGTTAGGAATTTGCCAGTGCGGATTGCCTACAAGTGAGGAACATGATAGCCCTAAGGAATTTGAGCCTCAAATTTCCGACCGTTGCAGTGCTACGCGCCAGCTGTCCCAAAATATATACCCACTTAACGGTCATATCATTGAAGGGCATTTATGTCTTATCATGTCGGGTTGCTCCCTAGGCTATAAATAGCCGCCCCCTTCAACTGCTAGCTAGTTGGTTGCTCCGAGAGAAACTGACACTTGTCATTTGAGAGCATCCCATCCTCCGAGGACTTTGAGCGAAAATCATCAAGTGAGGAAAACCCAAACCCAAACACCTACAAACCCAAAGTGATTGAGCATCACTGATGATATTGATCCTGCGTGGATCCGATGCTTGTTACCTTTGAAGACTGTGCATCTTCCAGACGGTTAGGCGTCATGGTCTGAGCATCCAAGAGGAAATTGTGGATCGCCGAGTGATCGAGTTTGTGAAGGTTTGGAAGTCACCTGAAGACTTACCACGAGTGATTGGGCGAGGTCTGTGTGACCTTAGCTCAAGGAGAATATGGTGAGGACTGTGTGTCCGGGACTGGGTGTCCTCAGGTTTAAATACCTAGCCGCTCCAACCAGACGTACAACTGTCACAGCAGTTGGAACTGGTCTACCAAATCACTGTCTTCACCAAGCCTACTGGTTCTATTTCCTCAACTCTTCCATTTCCTCATTACTGTATTGTGTGCTTGTTTATATCTGTTCGAAGACTTTGACTGAAGACTTTCTTAATTTCCTCAGTTCAATTTCCTCAGTCTGTTTGTCTTCATCCTGTTTATCCTGTGTTTGCGCTTTCTGTACTCTGGGCTTGTTTTCATTTCATCATGATGACCATGCTTATGTTCTGTTATGTTTGCATCTGAGTACTTATTCAGCTGCAAGTAGTTCTGCGCTTAGGAATTT
This sequence comes from Triticum aestivum, assembly GCF_018294505.1. Taxonomy (NCBI): domain Eukaryota; kingdom Viridiplantae; phylum Streptophyta; class Magnoliopsida; order Poales; family Poaceae; genus Triticum; species Triticum aestivum. Next base: position 312,417,028 of record NC_057799.1, read on the forward strand.
CCTCACCCTAAAATTCCTCAGTGAAGAATTCATAAAAATCACCTATTCACCCCCTCTAGTCGATATAACGCACTTTCACTACATCAACTGTATTACCCTTCCGATGAAGCGTGAGTAGTTTACCACAAACCTACGGGTCCATAGCAAGTGGCTAGATGGCTTCTTCTCTCTCTTTGATCTTCAATACAATGTTCTCCTCGATGTTCTTTGAGATCTATCTGATGTAATATTCTTTTGCGGTGTGTTTGTCGAGACTTGATGAATTGTGGATTTATGATCAGATTATCTATGAATATTATTTGAATCTTCTCTAAATTCTTAAATGCATGATTTGATATCTTTGTATTTCTCTTCGAATTATCTATTTGGTTTGGCCAACTAGATTGGTTCTTCTTGCAATGGGAGAGGTGCTTAGTTTTGGGTTCAATCTTGCGAACCCAGTGACAAAGTAGGGGTAGCGAGGCACGTATTGTATTGTTTCCATCAAGGGTAAACAGATGTGGTTTTCATCGTATTGCTTGAGTTTATCCCTCTACATCATGTCATCTTACTTAAGGCGTTACTCCATTCTAAAGCAAGATGAGTGAATCTACACTCTAAAATATGTCTATATACATTCGTATGTGGTTGTCCATTTGAAATATCTAAAAAGAAAAATATTTAGGAATGAAGGGAATAGTAAGCAGCAGCTAAAGCACCAGCAGCACGACACGCAACAGCAAGAGCAACAGCATGCAACAAGCAGCAGGAACAGCAGCAGCGATAGCAAGCAAAGGAGCAGCAGCTGCCGCAGGCCCGAGCAGGCGCGGTGAGCGCATGTGCGGGCGGGCGCGTGGCGCACGCATGAAGAAGAGGGCGCAACGCGGTGCAGACGTAGTCGCGGTCAGGGTGTGAGCATGCACGCGTGGAGCAGGGCCACGGGTGGTGGCTACGGTGAGCACGGGGTGATGACTATACTGGCAAATCGAACTCAAGAAAAGGGGGATTCAGGAGAGGAGCTCATGGTGGAGCTCGTGGGCATGGTTGGAAGGCGCAGGGGTGGCCTGACGTGTTGTGCTCGTCGACGAAAGGCGGCGGCCGTGGCAGAGAAGACCGCGCGATGGCGAGGAAGCAGGCCGTCCAAGCTCCAACCGATAGGCGAGGGCGAAGGAGACAATGATGGCGGAGCTCCTCGACATCATGGCGTGATGAAGGAAGGCTGGTGGCCACGGCGGCAATGATGGCGTGGCAACGGCGGCTCGGGAGCAAGCAAAACCGAGAGGGAAAGGACGAGCGAGGGGATAGATGAGCGTTAGGGTTTGTGTACATGGTCGGGGGTCTTCTTATCCATCTCCAGATGCTCCTGGTGCGCCTCGGTGGCGAGCATCGAGCCGTGGTGGCCGCGGATGTGCGCCATGGCGTGCTCCTATCTCCTCCTCTATACAGAGGATGGAGAAGGCCTGTTGCGGGCTTGGCCTCGTACTGTTCCAACAGGCCGAAGTGCACAGTTGTTCTTTAGTATTTTTCTTTTTTCTTTTTCTGGCTTATAGTTTAGCTATTGTTTTGTATTTAGATGAGTGACTAAATGATTTTTGCTAGTGAAAAAAATTTGCACAAAAATCAAAGACATTATTTCCAAACAACACTCCAATTTTCAGTGCACTTTGGAATGCCTAACTATTGATTTGAATTTAAATGGTTTAAATAGGTGCGATTGGGTAATTTCAAAAAATAGCTAGGGGCACTTTTGGAGTTGGGTTCAACATGACTTTTGCTCAGTGGATTATTAGCAATAATATGAACAAGTTTTCTTTAGTGTTTGGTGAGATAATTTCTGAGCTTGTATTTAAGATTTGAATTTGAGTGTTGGATTAATTCTTGTTGTTTAATAGTTATGAAAATCATGATGACATGGCATATTAGGTTGGAATTACTATAGCATGATTATTCGGGTATTACAACCACTAAGGCAAACAACAACATACATATCATCAAAAATCAAACGAATAGCAAATTCACATGATTACTTATGACAAGATTTCTCCCATGTCCTCAAGAACAAACGTAACTACTCACAAAACATATTCATGCTCAAGACCAGAGGGGTATTGAATAGCATCAAGGATTTGAAAATATGACCTTCCACCAAATAAACCAACAAGCATCAACTACGAGATGTAATCAACACTACTAGCAACCTACAAGTACCAATCTGAGGTTTTGAGACAAAGATTGAATACAAGAGATGAACTAGGGTTTGAGATGAGATGGTGCTGGTGAAGATGTTGATGAAGATTGGTCCTCCCACGATGCGAGGATCGTTGGTGATGATGATGGCTTCAATTCGCCCTCCCCGAGGGAAGTTTGGTCGGCGGAATCTCTCCGCCGGAGAGCCAAAATGCTCCTGCCCAGGTTCTGCCTCGAGACGGCGGTGTTTCATTGAGAAACCATCCTTCTAAATTTTTCTAGGGAAAATGGCATCATATAGGAGAAGGTGGGCCCTGAAGGCCTGCCAGGGGCACCACAAGCTCGTGGGGTGCGCCCAGGGGGGTGGGGCACGCCCCCAGGCTGGTGGCTGCCTGGTGGGTCCCCCACTGGTATTTCTTCCACCAATAATTTTAATATATTCCAAAATAATTCTCTGCCGATTTTCAGCTCAATTGGAGATGTTCAGAAAAAGTGCCTCCGATGTAGCCCTTTCCGGTCCAGAATTCCACGTGCCAGCAATCTCCCTCTTTATGTGAAACTTGCAAAATCAGAGAGAAAGGCATAGGAATTGTATTATAAAGTGAAATATAAGTCCATAATGCAGTAAATATCAACATAAAAACATGATGCAAAATGGACGTATCAGCTCTATGCTGGGTCCATCTTTGTACTCAGTCTGATGGTTGATATAGAAGAACTCCCGAAGAGATTAACAATTGGCTCTGTCTGAAGGTATACTTCACAGAAGACTTGGAATTGGCATAAAATTTGTGATTGAGTTGGGGTTGAGATCCTGTGGCCTGAGATAAAAGAAGTTGAACACATCTCGGATTTTTTTGACCCGGGCGGTCGGAAACCCCTATGCAAACGATCTGCAAATATGACAACCTGCCCCTGTTGAGGTTGGGGGATTTTCTTCTTCAGGCGTGCTCCAGCCGATCTCTGTTTGAGCCGGCAAAAGACCTTGGCTCACAAGGTCATCCAACATGAGGGTTGAAACCTGGGATTTAACCCAGTCAACGGCCTAGTTGGTTTTAGGGGCTATCAAGACTTCACTAAAAGTTCAACTGAGAAATGAAGGTTACACAAATGAGTCGTCGTATTATGTTCGTGAGTGGAAAACAAACAAGTTATTCGAGTCATGAAGCAAATAAGCTGGAATACAGTAAGCCAGTTATGGTTGTCCGGTTTATGACTATTGGATTTAAGTAAGTCATGGTAACTATACTGAGGTATCTATGAGCCGGCATATCAATAAGCCGCACTAGCTATGCAGTAGAATTCTAAAATTCTACCAAGTGTTGGGCGGCCCGATGCGCTGCTTTCACTATAAACAGAAATCTTACAAAGTGACTGCGCCTGCGGATCAAGAAAATGCTCTGAGAGGCAAAAATGAAAACCTAAAGGAGGAACAGATGCAAAGTTTAAACTACCAATGGGGGTCCATTAAAATGGCAAGAAGGACCCTAGATGGGATAAAAGCATCGCCACAGTAATTAAAAAGGGCTACCCTAGTCATTTGATTGGATTCAAATCCGCGAAAAACAAATGGTGATGAGCACCGACGAATTATTGATGAACTACGAGAGAAGCAGTATGGAACTTACTAATCTGAAGAGAAGAACTTCAGGGCACCGGAGCACTGCGGGTGTCGCCCGGGCATTTCTTGACGAATATCCGACAATGAAGGTGCTCGTCCTCAGAGGCGTCGCTGGAGGCGGAGAGCTCGGGTGCGGCGAAAACAAGAGGACGAAGGAAGAAGACGATAGGGAAGAAGAGTAAAAAATGAATCTCGGCCCCCTCGTGTGTATTTATAAGGCGATAATAATGTGGAACGGTAGGTGCGAGAACCGGCGTGGCGTACTAAATAATGGACGGAAATATGCCTCAATTTTTGGGCCTGTCAGATTCATTCAAGATTCCTTGTGACGTCACACACAAAGTCCGGCAATTCGGGAAGGTGATGTCAGGATATCAAGCAAAAGAGCAAGAGATGGTAAGTGTGGATATATCATGTGCCGGCAATATCCAGTGACCCGACCAGGAAATGAGTTGAAATGATGTAAGGGAGTTCTGGTTCACTGAAGATGACACGGAGTTAATTTTTGGATCTCTTCATATTTCTTCTTTGTTTTTTCAAGGCGAAGTTTAACATGGATAAATCAAAGTTAAATTGGGGGCTCATGTTGGGGATGTACCCCATGGTATGACCCCGCTGCCATCTGGCGGCTCATAGACAACCTGAGTATCTGGGTCGTGGCGAGTCATAAGAACCAAGGCCCAGGAGGCGGCTTGAGGTGAAGGCAGGCTTACAGCCCAATATTTGAAGTACCGACTCAAGGAGGAAGTTGTAAGGAATCTCCCTTACTTGAGTACCAAGGTAAGTAGGAAATAGACTAAGACACGATTCATAGTATGAACCAGAATCAATTCTAAACCGGGGACTCACCTGTTATATAAAGGGGAGCCCCTAGGACAGAAATGACTAAGTTACAAGCTCTCGAGTACTAGGTTAGCCAGAGTCACATCCTTGTAATCGATAGCTCAAGCAATAATCAATCAAGCAGGAAGTAGGATTTTACCTCCGCCATGAGGGGCCGAACCTGGGTAAACTCGTGTCTCTCGATTCTGATCAACCCCATTCGAGCTACTACCTAGCTGTGATGGCCTCACGACTAAGTCCTCTTTCGAGGATATCTGCTGTGAAAAAACCACGACAGACATGATCAGAGGTTGTTTTGGCAAGTGGATAGGAAAAGGTAGCAGGGTAAGTGAGAGTCCAAGCCTCATATGTGAAGCACCCATCAAGCTTCTCAAGTAGAGGTGCTTCTTTCATATTCCTCCAAGTAAAATCTCTTCCTTTAAGTGGAATTTCAACTAGTGATTGTCTGCTAGTGGCCTAATTGAAAAGAAGCGTACCAGTCACATTACCTCTGTGTCTATTTATGTTATGTGGGTATGTCACATAATTAAAATCACCAAGAACCATCCAGTTTGCATCATCATCCATGTGAAAAGTCTGGATCCAATTAATAAATTCCCCTAGCTTGAAGCTAGGAAGGACCATATAAATTGGTGAGAAACCATTGTTCCCCTAAGTGGGTGGAAGTGAAATGAATGGTTATGGAGAAATCATTGTAGTGGAATAGTTGACCCAAAAAAACTTGATCATTCCATGCTATTAAAAGCCCATCAGAAGCCCCATGAGATGGAAGATATTCAAACTTAAAGATTCTCCTTGGAAAAAAATTCTTTAGATACAATCTATCAAAAAAATTCTCTTTTAGTTTCCTGGATACAAATGATAGAGCAAGCAGATTCTTCAGTTTTGTTGGCTATAGTAGTCCATTTTTGGAATCATTTATACCTCGAATGATCCAGTTTAATATGTTCCATGTTCTATCCATGATCAAAAGAGTGAAAGACATACTGGGACACCGACTGAAACAACATCTATGAAAGCAACAATAACCACAAATTCCACCTAAAAGTTCCAGAATCTTTCATATCATACATAAGGGTCCACATCTCAGGTATTGCTTGTCTTGACAAAAGCAGATACATATAGTTCCAACATAGCTTCAACATACAGACAGAATTACAATCATCCAAAGCTAGTGTTGGGAATAAAAAATATTTTAGTTCTGACTCTTACTTGGTCGCTTAGTGACCTTGGGCTTTTCCTTGACTGCATTGATGCCCCTCTGCTTCTTGCTCGTGTTGTTCAACTTGTCTTCAGTAGTATCTTGAGCATTAACCTTGCAAAAAGTAGTTCTAAGATTTTTAACATCTTTTTCAGTCAAAGGGGGTGGTGTTGCTTGGCAGGCTAAACATTCCTTGCCTAGACAAGTTTTCTTTTTAAAGCCTTTATTAACTTGTTGCAGTCTACAGCTTCTCCTTACCCCTGTTTCAACCAATGGGCCCTTTTCTTTTCTCTTCCTATTGGTGTGCAGGACAGAGGTAGAAGATGTTGAAACTTCCTCATGCGTAGTGGCATGTCCATTACACTACAAAAAAATACACTTCCGTGATGATACATGTTTGTCAAAGTAGGCCACATTTTCTATCATGCATGTACATCCATGACGATTTTATGACAGAATCAAGATAGTCATACCTGTGCTGTCGTAGAAGTGTTCCATCACATTACAAAAATTATCATCACAGAAGTGTCCACTTCCATGACGATAAATCGCGCATCATAGAAGTGCTTTCGTCAAGGGTAACTGACACGTGGCATCCACCGTAACGGGTCGCCGTTAAGCTATCGGGTTCCGGTTTGGATCCGATTACCCGTTAACAGGACAGACCAATGGGGATTTTCCATGTGTAAAATTCTCATTCGCTGGCAGATCCACGTGTCGGCCCGGTGTTCGGACAGTTTTCATCCAGCGAATGGACGGAAAGCGCCTATGATACGTCGACATGTGTCTCGGCCCAACAATGGCCCATTCAGGTTAAAGGCCGGGCGTATCAAAATAAGCGGGCCAGCCCATTAGCGGCCTACTTGAGTCAGGCCCATTCACAAGCACAGCCCATACAAGTTACAGAGAATTGACCCATCAAAGGACCATTCTAAATTTGACAATTTCCAGCCCATCGTTAGTTTCAGTCCGTTAACGGCCCGCTACGTCTTTGGGCCCAATTACGGCCCGAGCTTCTTTCAACCTGTTAGCAGCCCATCGTCAGTTCCAGCCCGTTGACGGCCCGGAACGTCTTTCAGCCTTTTCTCGGCCAATTCTGCAGTTCGGCCAATTCTAGCCCGTTGTGACTTTAGGCATGTCCTCGGCCCATTTGGTAAATGGGCCAATTCCTAGCCCATTTTGTCTTTTGGCCTGTTAACGGCCCGCACAATAGTTGGGCCTTTGACTTTGGGTCCATTAGGGGCCCATGTTCCGTAGGGCAAAATTTCAGCCCGATGTGACTTTCGGCCTGTTAAAAGCCTAGTTTGCAAATTCGGCCTCCTCTGGCCCATAACACTTTCGGCCTCTTACTAGCCCGTAAAGTAAAAGGGCCGAGACAAATTTGACATTTATTCGGCCTGCTAGAGGCCCGCGGGCCATTTCCATTAATACGGCCCTATCGATCTTTTGGGCTGTTAACGGCCTGCTAAGAGCCGTTGTTACGGTGAGCCACATCATTTGGGATCCACTAAATATTATTTTGACCAGCCCAATTAAGGCCCGCTTTGACTACACATGTTTGTTCGTTTGTATGGCGTCCAGGAATTGTTTGGGCGTGTTGGCCCCCGTTTCAACGATATAGCATATTCATGAATTATCCTACTCTATACTATTGCCTCTTAAAAACATACACTATACAATAAAAAGAGTAAGGCATAGAAACGTAGAATAATCCTACACTATACAATAAATAAATTATAGCCGAATATACCCACTGGGCATTATAGTTCGGCACCAGTGATAATAAAGTGCAACAGCAAATTACATACACTGGACCAATAAATCTCATACATCATGGACACGCATCAAGAGAACTTACCATTTGAACTATAATCTCTTTAGAAAATAGGATTGGCCGGATTCAGATAGCACAAATTTCAGTCTGCAAAATCTCCAATTCCTTCGTGGTTACCTCAGTGCCTCGTTTTTTTTGACTCCTGCATCTAATACCTGCAAGTCCAGTCTCCACTTGTTGATTGTACGTTGAGAATCATGTACACTTGTATTGCCACCTCTTGTTGATGCTCGAGAACATCAGCACATTCCAATTCCAATCAATATTCATTTGGTAATGGCCATGCCGCACTGCTCGCAAATCTTTATGTTGATGTCACTTCATCCTGAAAAATGTATCTGTAAGTACACATGACTAGGGCAAAAATATAGTTACAACAGTGAAGCGAGGAAGACAAACTATTTTCTACATGGAAAAACAGGACTAACAATAATGTTACATGTCATGAAGCATAAGCCGGTGATATTTTAAAAATTATAAAAATGGTAGTCTGTGCAGCCCGCATACAGAAATCTCTCTTAGCTCACCAGAGGAGCAAGATGTTGGGGCCAAATCCAAAACACGGACAAGTTACAAATTTAGACAGCACGTTGCGTATAAGTAAGCAAGCAGTTGGCCATTTTGTAGCTCAATTAAAGTCTTAGGGAGCATAATGAACAACAGAGGGATTCATAAAAACCTACTAGAGCAAGCAAAACTATGCAATCATTAGCCTAGTATAAACTAGATTGTGAGCCTCATGTAGTAATAGTTGGTTAATAGACTTCAAAGCTTCAGGCACACTTCGCCATAGTAATTAAATGGTAAGGCCTTTAATTATGTCAACTAATAGTTATACAAGTACCCAACATCAGGCATCATTGTTTGGGCATCTAATTAATTGAGGACAAATAAAGCAATTGAAAAGATCAAATTATCTATGCCTGAAACAAACAACCAATTGAACTGTTGAGTTGGATACAGTGACTTACCTCAACTGGTTGAACAGGCTCAGCGCTGCTCCTCCTTCTTTTGCAAGGCTCCTTCCTCACATCTTTTACATGGAAATCCTCAATCTTATCTTCATTGCACCCCCTCTGCAAGGTGACACAGAATAGTTACTCATCTCCTTGTGTCGGTGGAAACGACACCTATGGGATCACAGGGAATCCCTTCTACGCTTGGCGGGCGCGGGGCTGTGGAAAGAGCAGGTTTAGAAGATCAACACGGGGGAATTTATCCAGGTTCGGGCCGCAAGTGATGCGTAATACCCTACTCCGGCTTGTTTATGTTTATCTGGTGTTCTTGGACTAGCTACAAAGCATGCAGGGTCCAAAAAGTTAGAATCCTTCTCCAGTATGCCTCGGGCCTCCTTTTATAGCCAAAGGGGTCGCCACAGTGGCACACATGAGGTGGAAAGTTTGTACTGTATACAAGTCTATCCCCTGGCACCGTAGGACAAACGCATTTAATGCGCTGCCGACGTGCCCTCTCACTTTATCGGGGACGGCAAGGAAGCTCGTCCCGTTCATCGCCGCCTCGCCTCGCTCTGACGCGCGTCCAAGCTGACTAGGCCAGCAGCGCCATGCTGACTGGCTGGCTGTTGAGTTGGTGCGATGGCAGAGTCTTCACGAAGATCTGCATGCCACCACGCAGGTGCTTGCTGAGTTGGCCTGGAAGCTGCATGTCGCCACACAGGTGCCTGCCTTGTTGGCGGGTTGACTGCTGTGTTGGAACGGCGATGGAGCCTTGGCAGGTGTGGGCCTGGCTGCGGCCCCGCAGATGTCCCCGGCAAGGGTCTTGCCGGGGCCTCGGCAAGAGCCTTGCCGGGGTCTCAAAGGTGTCCCCGGCAAGGGTCTTGCCCGGGGCCTTGTGAGCGTCCCCGGCAAGGATCTTGCCATGGGTTTCCGTCTTCTGGTTCTCATCTAGTCTTGTATGTTCTTGGTCTTCACAAAGATCTGCATGCCACCATGCAGGCACCTCCCGAGCCTTGGTTCCAATGTTGTCGACGGTGTCGGAACTCTTAGGCTCAAGGGTGGTGGCCTTGCTGGTGTTGGGCAAGTTCCCCCGGCAAGGCTCTTGCCGGGGCTACGTAAGCTGCCCCAGCAAGGCTCTTGCCGGGGAGAGCCCACCTTGCCCCTCTGCTCCTCGCTCCTTTGGCTTGGCGCTGCTCTGGTAGTCTTGTGTCTTCACTTCCTCTGCCCCGCCAAGCGTGGCCGCGGGCGTGTGGCTGCGACTGCCCGCGCACAAGTAAAGGGGTATAAAAAGGACCCCTACTTTTGTACACCGACAGGAGGCCCCGAGCCTAGGCCACATATAAGCGCGGAGCGTTATTGGGCCAGGCCCAGAATGGTGTGCGGGTACGCGTGGCAAAGTTTTACCGCAGTAACTCCCTCGCCAGTTGCGCTTCCCCACGACCCGCGTTGAATGTGTGACGCGGGGATCGTGCGTAGGGCGGTTGCTGCCTGCTTGCGTCACATCATGGTAAATGGTAAAGAGGCGGCCCGTGCCTTCCCCATAAAACGGGAAAACTGCAGCTGCGCTTCTCATTTACCCCCTGTGCCTTTCCCAATCTCGGAACCGTCACTCCCTTCTTCTTCCTCAAGCTCTTGCCTTTGCTCGCCGCCGCCGCGCCCTCATTGCCCTTAATCCTCCATCCCCTCTCAGTCACTATGGCGCCCAATACAGGCAAAGGCAAGGGGCGGCCAAGGATGGGGGGGAGAAGGAGGCGCTGAAGAGCGAGTTGGCGGTGCTTCGTACGCAGCACGCCTACATCCCATCTTGGGGCCTTTTCCGATGATCTGCCGGAGGGGGATTCGATCACGGAGGGCTTCTACATCAACACCATAGCCTCTCCGATGATGTGTGAGTAGTTTACCGCAGACCTTTGGGTCCATAGTTATTAGCTAGATGGCTTCTTCTCTCTCTTTGGATCTCAATACAAAGTTCTCCTCGATCTTCTTGGAGATCTATTCGGTGTAATACTTTTTGCGGTGTGTTTGCCGAGATCCGATGGATTGTGGGTTTATGAACTTGATTATCTATGAATAATATTTGATTCTTCTCTGAATTCTTATATGCATGCTTTGATATCTTTGCAAGTCTCTTCGAATTATCGGTTTAGTTTGGCATACTAGATTGATCTTTCTTGCAATGGGAGAAGTGCTTAGCTTTGGGTTCAATCTTGCGGTGCTCGAAACCAGTGACAGAAAGGGAAACGACACGTATTGTATTGTTGCCATCGAGGATAAAAAGATGGGGTTTATATCATATTGTTTGAGTTTATCCCTCTACATCATGTCATCTTGCCTAATGCATTACTCCATTCTTATGAACTTAATACTCTAGATGCATGTTGGATAGCGGTCGATGTGTGGAGTAGTAGTAGTAGATGCAGAATCGTTTCAGTCTACTTGACATGGACGTGATGCCTATGTTCATGATCATTGCCTTAGATATCATCATAACTATGCGCTTTTCTATCAATTGCTCGGCAGTAATTTGTTCACCCATCGTAATATATGCTATCTTGAGAGAAGCTACTAGTGAAACCTATGGCCCCCGGGTCTACTTTACATCATATAAGTTTCCAATCTACAATTATAGTTTACTATTTACTTTGCAATCTTTATTTTCCAATCTATACAACAAAAATACCAAAAATATTTATCTTATTATCTTTATCAGATCTCACTTTTGCAAGTGGCCGTGAAGGGATTGACAACCCCTTTATCGTGTTGGTTGCAAGGTTCTTGATTGTTTGTCCAGGTACTAGGCGATTTGCGTGTAGTCTCCTACTGGATTGATACCTTGATTATCAAAAACTGAGGGAAATACATACGCTACTTTGCTGCATCACCATTTCCTCTTCATGGGAAGACCAACACATGCTCAAGAGGTAGCACCCTGCCACGCGCATCGTCCCTGCCGATTTTGCCAACGATGGCCCAAATCGGTACCCCTTCTATGTTGACTACTTCTCTTGCGGGCTCTGCCCCCCTTTCTTTTATTTCTTCAACGACATCATGCACACCTACGACTTCCATCTTCTGGATCTTACGCCGAATGTTGTGGCGTGCATGGCCTTCTTCGCCCATCTCTGCGAGGGCTTCGCCAGAGTGCTCCCTAGCACGGCGCTCTTCCGCCACTACTTCTACCCTCGCATCCAGCCAGGGGGTGCCATCTCCAGGTGCATCACCTGGATCCCGAGGTCTCAGGAGAAGGGCACGTACCCAGAGGGCGCCTAGAAGAGAGGTGGGAGGAGTGGCGGAGCCGGTGGTGCTGGATCGAGGAGGAGGATCCACGGGAGTTCTGCCGGGTTCGCCGGAGTCTGCCGTTCCATCGTAAGGACTGGAGCGAGCTCAATGCCAACGACAAGAAGCTCTCGGTCTCTACCACCGGGATCAATCGCCTCACCTCGGCTGGGCTCACTCTAGAGATGATTGGGGCGGACTTCATCCGCCGCTGGATCGCCCCGCTGCACAACAAGGGGAGGCCGGCCTGGGACTTCAGGAACACGACTGGCATCATGAGGCTCCGCCCTGGCTTGAAGCACAATTTCACGGTGTTGGGGCATGCCCATTTTTACCAGAGGCTCTTCCAGCTCAAGGTGAGTGACGACGGCAGGGCTGAGAGAACCGGCAGAGCCGAGAACGCCGGCAAGACCGTCAAGGCGTCTCTATTTGGGTTGCCGACGGGAGTGGTCCCGTTGAGCAACAACTCTTGCCAGACCGCCATCATTGCCATGATGCCGGACTTCAACGCGCACGGCCTCGATCCGCTCTGGGTCGAGCCGGAAGTGGAGGTGGTGTAGACGTTCTTCGACAACTTGTCGGAGAATTATGTCTGCGACGAGCCGCTGCTCATCCGCGACACCACCAAGGAGGAGCTGGACTACATCGCCGCCAGGGCGGCGGAGGCGGCGCTCGCCAAGGAGGCTGGCAGCATCAGCACCGTTGAGGACGAGGCCGACACGGCTGCGGAGGAGAAAGAGCTCGCTGGATGGGCGGAGTCTGCTGGGGAGGCCAGCAGCGTCGGCGCCGGGGCCCCCCTCGTTGAAGACGTGGTCGAGGAGTCGGCCGAAGAAGAGGCCGGGGCTGACGACCCCTCGACCATAGGGAAGAGACGCGTCCTGCGGCGGGCTAGCTCCAGCGAGCCGGTCCGGCCCGGCACGACCGCGCAGCGGCAACAGGTCTATGAGCAGTCCGTGCGCCAGACGGGGGCCGCGGCGACGAAGGCTACGGCAGCGAAGAAGGCGGTGAAGGCCGCGGTAGCGAAGAAAACGACGGCCGCTTCCTCCTCTTCCAAGCGGCGCTGGACCCCATCCTCTTCTCCTACTCCTTCGGATGGCACCTTGGAGGTTAATTTTGACCTCGGGTCCTTCAGCCCAAAGAAGAAGAGGAGGCTAGTGGAAGAGGAGGCGGAGGACGAGTAAGCACTTTGCCCTCCATCATCTCCTGACCCCATGCCTGTGCTATCCTCCTTTAACTTGATGTTATCCTCACAGGGACACAGAGACGTTGGCCTAGAGGATGGCGAAGAGGGCCAGGGCCTCGACGGGCGACAAGCCCCCGGCGAGCACTCCACGCACGCCGGAGTTGGGGTGATCAGCCCGGACGACAACCTCCGACGCAGCCCCCGCTTCAGCCCTCAGTGTGAGTTCACTACTCACTTCCCGTCGGTGTGTGTTGGGGCACGATCCCTTGGTGCCGACCATGCCGGGTTCGCAGGAGGAGAGCGGCAGCAGGAGGAGCCGCTGAGGGCCACCCCCAACAAGCCGCCCCCGTCGACCACACCGCCCAGAGGGGCGTCCCCGACAAGGGCACCAAGCACCGAGCCCACACGCACAGAGGAGTAGGAGGTGAACTTGGGTGGCAGTGGCTCCATCCCGGCAATGAACATTGGCGGGGAGGGAACCACTTCTTCCCAGCTTGGCACAGGTACGTGGCCTGCCTCCTGTCCCTGTCTTTTCTTCTTCTTTTTTTGAACCTTGATTTTGGCCTCGTCTCATTCTCCTTCTTGGTATCCAGACCCTCCCTCGGCAGACCAGGAGGATCTTGATACAATCATCGAGGAGGTTTCTAAGGATGCCGAGGCCGAGGCCGACAAGATTGCTCCCGAGGAGGCCGCCAAGACCGCCGCTGAGGAGGCCAGCAATGCCGCTGACGAAGAGGCCGGCAAGGCTGCTGCCGAGGAGGCCGGCAAGGGGCTGCCGGGGAGGAGATGGCTAATGACCAACCTTCCTCCCCTACAACCCCTGTCCCGGGCAAGTACTTGAAGGTGGGCGACGACCTGTTCGTCCACCTCCCAGGGCCGGCAAGCACCAGGTCGCCAGTTGAGGGGGAGGTGTTCGACGACGAGGCACTCGCCACCGCTGGGCTCCAGGTTGTTGATGAACCGAGCGCTGGCGGTGGCGGTTCCCAAGAGGAGCAGCTTCTCCGGGCCATGAGCGTCAACTTCCAGAAGCTCCAGGCGCTCCACCGTGCCCGCCTAGACAAGGCGAAATCCAGGATGGCGGCAGCGGACAAGGCGGAGGCGGATCTTGAGGAGCGCGTCGCTCAGACGCAGGCCTGGTTCCGCGAGGCTCGGGAAGAACTGAAGACTGCCCAGGACGAGCTGACTGAGCGCAAACGGGAGCTCATCCTGAAGTAGGCTGACATCAAGAAGGCCCAAGAGGTTGTGAAGGAGCAGGCTGCCAAGGACGAGGCCGCTCGGCAACAGCACCAGGCTCTGCTGAACTCCCAGGAGGAGGACCTTGCCTCCCGTTAGGAGGCGCTCGCCGCCACACTCCGCGGCAAGGATGAAGAGATCGCGCAGATCGTCGCGCAGCGGACTCAGGAGCTGGAGCAGAGGCACAAGGAGGCACTCGATGCTCAGGCCCTAGTCCATGCCGGCAAGGTGAAGGAGCTGGAGCTGGAGTGGGAGGAGCTGAAGAACAGAGTCTTGACGCTGACGGAGGAGAGGGACGCGGCCAACCGCACTCTGGCGGATGCGCGGGTCACCAAATCCGACAAGGCCAAGCTGCTCTCCGAGGCCAACGACTCCATCAACGATTTGAAGTTGAAGCTGGACGGCTTGGAGGGGAAGCTTTCGGAGGCCGGGGCTCGTGAGGAGACCCTGAACAAGGCCCTGGAGGACGAGAAGCGGCTGCGGAGGGATGACGCTGCCGAGCACAAGGAGTACGCGAAGAGCGTAAACCTCTGGATCAGCCGCCTCGTCGACGTCGCCGACAGGATCACCACGAAGCTGGCTACCATGGGGATGCCGAATGTCAGGTACTCCCAGGAGCCGAACGTGAGCCCCAACGCCAGGCTAACTATGTTCTTCGAGGGCATCCTTGATGCCCTTGAGCAGCTCCGTTCTAACCGAGCGACCTCCACGTCACACCTATGGGATCATAGGGAATCCCTTCTACGGTTGGCGGGCGCGGGGCTGTGGAAAGAGCGGGTTTAGAAGATCAACACGGGGGAATTTATCCAGGTTCGGGCTGCAAGTGATGCGTAATACCCTACTCCTGCTGGTTTGTGTTTATCTGGTGTTCTTGGACCAGCTAAAAGCGTGCAGGGTCCAAATACTCCGAATCCTTCTCGAGCATGCCTCGGGCCTCCTTTTATAGCCAAAGGGGTCGCCACAGTGGCACACAGGAGGTGGAAAGTTTGTACTGTATACAAGTCTATCCCCTGGCACCGTAGGACAAACACATTTAATGCGCTGCCGACGTGCCCTCTCACTTTATCGGGAACGGCAAGGAAGCTCGTCCCGTTATTCGCCGCCTCGCCTCGCTTTGACGCGCGTCCAAGATGACTAGGCGAGCAGCGCCATGCTGGCTGGCTGGCTGCCAAGTTGGTATGGTGGCAGAGTCTTCACGAAGATCTGCATGCCACCACGCAGGTGCTTGCTGAGTTGGCCTGGAAGCTGCACGTCGCCACGCAGGTGCCTGCCTTGTTGGCGGGTTGACTGCTGTGTTGGAACAGCGGTGGAGCCTTGGTAGGTCTGGGCCTGGCTGCGGCCCCGTAGATGTCCCCGGCAAGGGTCTTGCCAGGTGCCTTGCGAGCGTCCCCGGCAAGGATCTTGCCGGGGGTTTCTGTCTTCCGGTTCTCATCTAGTCTTGTATGTTCTTGGTCTTCAAAAAGATCTGCATGCCACCATGCAGGCGCCTCCCGAGCCTTGGTTCCAATGTTGTCGACGGTGTCGGAACTCTTAGGCTCAAGGGTGGCGGCCTTGCTGGTGGTGGGCAAGTTCCCCCGGCAAGGCTCTTGCCGGGGAGAGACCACCTTGTCCCTCTGCTCCTCGCGCCTTTGGCTTGGCGTAGCTCTGGTAGTCTTGTGTCTTCGCTTCCTCTGCCCCGCCAAGCGTGGCCGCGGGCGTGTGGCTGCGACTGCCCGCGCGCAAGTAAAGGGGTATAAAAAGGACCCCTACTTTTGTACACCGACACCTTGGAAGATAAATATGCATACTTTCCAGTCTGTGAACAACACAAAAGGATGAGATTATAACAAAACAACACCACATAATGAAACATGCCACATCTCTCGCACTTGCACACAATGAAATGAGCATTTACTATGTGTGCACTATGTAAAAACTGGGCGTACCTTCGAACTGGATCTCCAGGTACTCTTGGAGAGCCTACTTTAGTATATAGCCAAATCTTTATGTCACCTATGAGTTAGACAAGCCCCCACTACAACAACCCTTAGTGTTTAAATTGTTGACAAGCTCTGTTAAGGTGTTAGGTAAAGAACAACAAGTAATCAAAGCAAACACTCCTAGTATGGCTGGCTGATATAAACAAGCAATTGAACAGATGTGTGAGCAAATCGTACATATCAAGAAAAGGAGCAAAGAAGGAGGCTTAAAGACCATCACTTGACCGACCAAATTTAAGGGGCATTTAAACATCATGTGCGACGTATGAACTAACATAAACATTGCATATTCCAGATTCTACAATGGAATGCACATGTATTAGGTTATGCCATGTATGATGATGCCTAAATGTACACTATAGCAGGCAGGAGTGATTCATCATTGCATGCACAATTGAATTGCAGGTTGCGGGCCAGTTCTATTCCGCCTTTTCAGAGCTTATTGTCAAAACAGCCATAAAGATGTAAAGAAGTCATTTTTGAGTTATGGGCTTGAGCTTAACTTATTTCGCTTTGGAGGGGGTGTTTCGGGTAGAATCTCACTAAAAATGAAGGGAAGGGGAATAGTGAAATGACTTTGTTGTCTGCCTATATTACACTCAAAATGCCACAGCTCATGCCCGCATCACACCTGACCCTCAAGTAAAAACAAAAACGCAAGAGTTCATTGCCCTACCCGCTTGCATCTCCTCTCCCCTTTCCTTCTACCTCGATCCCCTGCCTGCAGTGCTATGGTTCCTCCAGCGAGCCGTCGCCACTGGTCCCATCTGGCCTGGTCCTCGACGATGCTCTGTCCAGCTAGGCTACATGGCCGGTAGGGCCAAATCTCCCCAGCTGCTCCTCCCACTGGCACTGCGCCTCATTCTCATGGTCTCCAGCAGCTGCTCCACTATGGTCCATCCAACGCACTACTCCGGCGGGTGTCGCCCAACTACGGTCGATGCCACACTGCGGCAGAAGGCACCTTATTGCCCCTGCCCTCCTCCCAGGCCGTGGCCTTGAGGTGCTGTTGAAGGATGAGCTCATCCAACAAGGTGAGGATCTCCTCTGATTTTTTGCCAAATTTTCATTTTGATCCGCTATACGATGAATTGCTATGAGCTGCTTCTGCTGATGCTATGATGCATTGCTATGAGCTGCTCCTGCTGCTGCTATATGATAAATTGCTATGACCTGCTGCTGCTATATGATGAATTGCTATGAGCTGCTGCTGCTATATGATGAGTTGCTATAAGCTGCTCCTGCTGCTGCTATATGATGAATTGCTATGAGCTGCTCCTGCTGCTGCTATATGATGAAGTGCTATGAGCTACCCCTGCTGCTGCTATATGATGAACTGCTATCACTACTGCAGGATGCTGCTAACGCGACACTACGATCAGAGACCCTTGGACGAAACTGTGTGTGATGCAATAATCGCAAATGGTGGTGTAAAAAACCGTCAAAAAGGTGCAAAACATTTGCGATGGAGGATGCATCAAACATGGTTCAGATTTTTGTTCCATGTGCGATGCAGGGCATACGGTTCAGTTCAATTAACTGCTTGCGATGAGGAGGAACAAAAGAAACAGGCAGCCACATGAAGGTGTGTGCGATATACAGCATACGGTTCACTCAGATGAACTATTTGTGATTAGGAAACACAAAAGAAACAGTCAGCCAGATCAAGGTGTGTGCGATATACGTCATGCGATTCACTCGGATGAACAGTTTGCGTTGAGACAAGAGAATAGAAACGGTTCGATATATCAAGATGTGTGTGATACGCGGCAAACAGGTATGTAATCAGAAATGTGTGTGAAGACCGATAATAACACAGACAATTGCTTCTAATAAGACGTATGTGATATGCTCTGTCTACACAACATCTATTGGCCATTGGGGGACAGGCGGTCATCCGGATACGCCATAAGGATGCGAAGAGGCATCCTATATCAACAAGGACTAGCTGTTCCACCAGTAGCTCATGTAAGAGAACTCTCAAGTTAAGTGTGCTTAGGCTGGAGCAGCCATCAGATGGGTGACTGGATGGGAAGTTGTGCTGATGTTAAATTAACTGATAGGATGGGTCATATCTGGCAAATTAAATGACTGATATGACCCATCCCATGAGTTAATTTAACCTTGAGGTCCTTGTTTTTTATTTTTTAACACATGTTAAAGAATGTCTACCGCATTACTTTTTGACAATGTGCGATACGTGGCATTCAATTGATCCATCTGACCTATTTGTGATGGAATAAGCCGTGTGTGTTGTGGCCAAACGCTTGCTAGTATTCAACCGTTTGCGATTGATGAATTCATCACCGACGGGTTCCCTATTGTGGTCCGTGTTCATCTGATCATCATCTACTACTTGTGCTAGCTCGATGTTCCTTCTATGCTAAGTTTCCATTAATTGATGGCGTTTTATGGACACGCCACCGTTTCCCGCCATTTCCTCACCTGTTTGCCGCCACCCAGCGATAGTGCGCATAAACCTAGGCAGTGCGCGACGCACGGAGGTGACAAGCGCATCCTGTAGCACATCTACCTTTTCCAAGCATGCCAACCCACCAAAGCGTCGCCTCTGCCATCAACCTCATCGACGAGGAAAACGAGCAGGCACCACGGCCGGTCGAGGCCGAGGCGCTCCCCGGCAATGCGATGGACGATGCCATGATGCGCGTCATCGCCAGGGTTGAGCAGACCTTTGTCTCATGGCGCTTGAGCACCGCGGATCAAGATAGGTATGCCAGCGCCGACAGGCTGCAGCTCGCCGCACAACATGATCGATGCCACGCCGCAGAGCAAGCTAGGCGCGTCCGCGCCGATAGGCTGCGGCTCGCCGCACGGCGAGACTGTTGGAGCGCCGCAGAGCAAGAGGCGCGGCGCACCGCACAGCAAGAGCAGATCCATCAGCGCTTGCCTGCTGTCGACATGGCGTCACAGCTGGTTACGCGTCCCGTCAGTACCCCCATTCCTCGCCAGGAGTGGGCAGAGGCCCTCTGCGCCGTACTTGCACCAGAGGCCGACTGCGCCATACTTGCACCGGACGCCCGTCGCGCCGTTCGCCTTGTCCGCGGCCCGCTCGATGCCAACGCGCTGGTTGGTAGGCTCGACCGCTTCCTTTGCCTAGGTGTCCACCTGGGCGCAGTAGAGGAACATGGCCGTCGCATCCTCGAGCTGGTGATCTTCGATGAAACAGCCAACTTGGAGCTCGAGATCGCGCTCCAAATGTACCGCGAGCGTGTCGACCGCTTGGACGAACGCGTGCACGAGTTCATGCAGAGCCAAGAGCTACCGTAGGCAAGGACTGCTGGTCATGGTCTCATGGACGCGTTTTATTTTGTTGAGTCCTTTCGACGTGGATAGCTATGTATTCACAGCAATCATAGTATTGCTCTGTTTATTCCTCTATTTCAATGTGTGTACACTGCTTTCCGTTCTTATATGTTCTGTTTCAATATGTGTATATACGCTTTCCATTCTGTATACGTGGATGATAACAGCTAGATTCAAATTAGTATACAAAAACAGATAGAAAATGGAATTCATAATATATATATTAATTGTTCATTAGTTCATCACAGAATATATATATAAATATCATCACATATACGTGATGATACTTAACTACTAGGTACAATGCATAAAATTGAAAACGAACAATACTCAAACTAATAATCTCTCCTGGGGCCAGTATTCCGGCAGCCCCAAGCCAGCAGCTCCCTGGTGCGCGGCGTCTTCCCAGTGCGGAGGCAGTACTCCGTCTCCTCCGCCTCGCAGCGCTTGACATACCAATCTACCTCTTGCTGGTGGACGACCGCGAACGATCTTGCCATTTCATTGGGTGCCCACCGGAGCTCCTCGTCGGTGGCACGCTGGAGCTTATCGGCCCACCTCCACGCAGCGACGAGGCGCCCATCGCCTTTGACCTTCCTCGTGAAGTACCCGTCTTCGTACACCTCCTCCTCACGAAGACGCACCCGCCCCCAAAGCTCCGCCGCCACCTTTTTCCAGGCGGCATCATGGGCTTCATAGGCCGCCTGGTACCTGGCTTCCTCCTCCGCCATCTCCTTCTTGAACACCACTAGCCTGGCTTTCTCAGCCGGCGGCAGCGACTTCCACAGAAAAAGATTGTACTAGCCCCAAAACCAATCCAAAGTTGGGGGGTCCGGCGCAACCTCGTCCGGCGGTGGGTAGGGGTCCTCGTCGCTGCTATTCGAGTGAGCGTCCTCGCGGGGTGGCGACTCCTCCTCGGCGCATGGGCAGACCGGCGGCGCCATGGCAGAGATTTGAGAGAGAGAGGGCGAGCGAGGGGAGGTCGTAGATGAGAATGCAGGCGGGACGACGTGAGCAAGGTAGTATTTATTGGCGGCCGGAATCTAGATCGACGGGAACAGTACACACGCCGGTCGGCGGAATTTACGAGTACTGTAGTTTGAATTACACACGATTCCCGCAGCAAAATCCGTGTGTGAACATAATAGCTGACGGTTTCCAATACAGAACCGTGTCAGATTAATGATCCCTGCCACTCACCTACCAAACCTCGAGCCGCGAGATAGAGTGCCAATCGTGTGGGGCCCGGTTGTCTTGCTAGATCTTTACATTTTCTTTTTTGAACACCAGATATTTACATCGTCTGATGATTTTTTAACTCGCACACAAGTAGACAAAAATATGATTTTTCAAACCGTTATGGTTAGCTGTTGCATGTAGATGTAGTTCAAAATTGAATTACGGTCATTAAATGGCTAGAAAATCACTTAAATGTCTTTAAAAGGTCAAATGAGCCCTAGAATTTTCCAAATTGTCACATGACAGTTGTATTAGTGCACGAGTTGAAGGCCGTAAGAGGAAGCTATCTCCCGTTCGTCATCAGACATGCATTGTTCCCTCTCGGAACCACGAACCTTCTAGTGAGTTGCTCCGGTTTGTGAGGGGGTGTGTCCAAACTTTCGTCAAACAGGACAATTTTTTTACCACATCATCTTGGTGGCATGACATTACATCAAGCAAGGTTTCATGTTTTTCTGATCATTTTTAAATTTGTCAGAATTAAAATGCCATGGCACTCCATGCATGTGTCCATGCCGCGAGACCAATATGTTTGAAAATTCCTTCTATTTTACTGCACATGGAATTAACTCGCACACAAGCACACAAATATGATTTTTCAAACCGTTATGGTTAGCCGGTGCATGTAGATGTAGTTCAAATTTGAATTGCGGTCATTAAATGGCTAGAAAATCACTTAAATGTCTTTAAAAGGTCAAATGACCGTTAGAAATTTCCAAATTTTCACAGTATAGTTGTAGTAGTGCACGTTAAACGTAGAAAAAAAACTGAAGGCCGTAAGAGGAAGCTATCTCCTGTTCGTCGTCAAACATGCATGGTTCCCTCTCAAAACCACGAGCCTTCTAGTGAGTTGCTCCGGTTTGTGAGGGGTGTGTGTCCAAACTTTCGTCAAACATGCCAATTTTTTTACCACATCATCTTGGTGGCTTGACATTACATCAAGCAAGGTTTCATGTTTTTCTGATCATTTTTTAATTTTTGGAATTAAAATGACATGGCACTCCATGCATACATATGCATGTGTCCATGTCGTGAGACCAATATGTTTGAAAATTCCTTCTAATTTACTGCACATGGAATTAACTATCACACAAGTACACAAATATGATTTTTCAAACCGTTATGGTTAGCCGTTGCATGTAGATGTAGTTCAAATTTGAATACGGTCATTAAATGGCTAGAAAATCACTTAAATGTCTTAAAAAGGTCAAATGACCGCTAGAATTTTCCTAATTTTCACATTACAGTTGTAGTAATGCACGTTAAACGTAGAAAAAATTTGAAGGCCGTTAGAGGAAGCTATCTCCCGTTCGTCATAAAACATGCATTGTTCCCTCTCGGAACCACGAGCCTTCTAGTGAGTTGCTCCGGTTTTTGAGGGGTGTGTGTCCAAACTTTCGTCAAACATGCCAATTTTTTTACCACATCATCTTGGTGGCATAACCTTACATCAAGCAAGGATTCATGTTTTTCTGATCATTTTTTAATTTTTGGAATTAAAATGCCATGGCACTCCATGCATACATATGCATGTGTCCATGTCGTGAGACCAATATGTTTGAAAGTTCCTTCTAATTTACTGCACATGGAATCAACTCGCACACAACTACACAAATATGATTTTTCAAACCGTTATGTTTAGCCGTTGCATGTAGATGTAGTTCAAATTTGAATTACGGTCATTAAATGGCTAGAAAATCACTTAAATGTCTTTAAAAGGTCAAATGACCGATACAATTTTCCTAATTTTCACATTACAATTGTAGTAGTGCACGTTAAACGTAGAAAAATTTTGAAGGCCGTAAGAGGAAGCTATCTCCTGTTCGTCATCAAACATGCTTTGTTCCCTCTCGGAACCACGAGCCTTCTAGTGAGTTGCTCCGGTTTGTGAGGGTGTGTGTCCAAACTTTCGTCAAACATGCCAATTTTTTTACCACATCATTATGGTGACATGACATTTCATCAAGCAAGGTTTCATGTTTTTCTGATCTTTTTTCTAATTTTTGGAATTAAAATGCGATGGCACTTCATGCATACATATGCATGTGTCCATGTCGTGAGACCAATATGTTTGAAAATTCTTTCTAATTTACTGCACATGGAATTAACTCGCACACACACAAATATGGTTTTTCAAAGCGTTATGGTTAGCCATTGCATACAGATGTAGTTCAAATTTGAATTACGGTCATTAAATGGCTAGAAAATCACTTAAATGTCTTTAAAAGGTCAAATGACTGCTAGAATTTTCCTAATTTCCACATTACGGTTGTAGTAGTGCACGTTAAACATAGAAAAAAAATTGAAGGCCGTTAGAGGAAACTATCTCCCGTTCGTCATCTAACATGCATTGTTCCCTCTCGGAACCACGAGCCTTCTAGTGAGTTGCTCCGGTTTGTGAGGGGTGTGTGTCCAAACTTTCGTCAAACATGCCAAATTCTTTTACCACATCATCTTGGTGGCATGACATTACATCGACCATGGTTTCATGTGTTTCTGATATTTTTTCAATTTTTTGGAGTTAAAATGCCATAGCACTCCATGCATGCATACATATGCATGTGTCCATGTCATGAGACAAATATGTTTGAAAATTCCTTCTAATTTATTGCACATGGAATTAACTCGCACACAAGTACACAAATATTATTTTTCAAACTGTTATGGTGAGCCGTTGCATGTAGATGTAGTTCAAATTTGAAGTACGGTCATTAGATGGCTAGAAAATCACTTAAATGTCTTCAAAAGGTCAAATGACCCCTGAAATTTTCCAAATTTTCACATGAAGTTGTATTAGTGCACATTAAACATAGAAAAAAATTTGAAGGCCGTAAGAGGATCTATCTCCCGTTCGTCATCAAACATGCATTGTTCCCTCTCGGAACCACAGACCTTCTAGTGAGTTCCTCCGGTTTGTGAGGGGATGTGTCCAAACTTTCGTCGAACAGGCCAATTTTTTACGACATCATCTTGGTGGCATGACATTACATCAAGCTAGGTTTCATGTTTTTCTGATCATTTTTTAATTTTTGGGAATTAAAATGCCATGGCACTCCATGCATGTGCCCATGCCGTGAGACCTATATGTTTGAAAATTCCTTCTATTTTTCTGCACATGGAATTAACTCGCACACAAGTACACAAATATGATTTTTCAAACCGTTATGGTTAGCCGTTGCATGTAGATGTAGTTCAAATTTGAATTACGGTCATTAACTGGCTAGAAAATCACTTAAATGTCTTTAAAAGGTCAAATGACCGCTAGAATTTTCCAAATTTTCACACTACAGTCTAGTAGTGCAAGTTAAGCGTAGAAAAAAATTGAAGGCCGTAAGAGGAAGCTATCTCCTGCTCGTCTTCAAACATGCATTGTTCCCTCTCGGAACCACGAGCCTTCTAGTGAGTTGCTCCGGTTTGTGAGGGGTGTGTGTCCAAACTTTCGTCAAACATGCCAACTTTTTTACCACATCATCTTGGTGGCATGACATTACATCAAGCAAGGTTTCATGTGTTTCTGATATTTTTTTAATTTTTTGGAATTAAAATCCATGTCACTCCACGCATACATATGCATGTGTCCATGTCGTGAGACAAATATTTTTGAAAATTCCTTCTAATTTACTGCACATGGAATTAACTCGCACACAAGTACACAAATATGATTTTTCAAACCGTTATGGTTCGGCGTTGCATGTAGATGTAGTTCAAATTTGATTTATGGTCATCAAATGGCTAGAAAATCACTTAAATGTCTTCAAAAGGTTAAATGACCCCTAGAATTTTCCAAATTTTCACATTACAGTTGTAGTAGTGTACGTTAAACATAGAAAAAAAATTGAAGACCGTAAGAGGAAGCTATCTCCCGTTCGTCATCAAACTTGCATTGTTACCTCTCGGAACCACGAGCCTTCTAGTGAGTTCTCTAGTTTGTGAGGGGTGTGTGTCCAAACTTTCGTCAAACATGCCAATTTTTTTACCACATCATCTTGGTGGCATGACATTACATCAACCACGGTTTCATGTGTTTCTGATATTTTTTCATTTATTTGGAATTAAAATGCCATGGCACTCCATGCATGCATACATATGCATGTGTCCATGTCGTGAGACAAATATGTTTGAAAATTCCTTCTAATTTACTGCACATGGAATTAACTCGCACACAAGTACACAAATATGATTTTTCGAACCGTTGTGGTTAGCCGTTGCGTGTAGATGTAGTTCAAAGTTGAATTATGGTCATGAAATGGCTAGAAAATCACTTAAATGTCTTCAAAAGGTCAAATGACCCCTGAAATTTTCCTAATTTTTACATTACAGTTCTATTAGGGCATGTTACACGTAGAAAAAAATTGAAGGCCGTTCATCACAAACATGCATTGTTCCCTCTCGGAACCACAAGCCTTCTAGTGAGTTGCTCCGGTTTGTGAGGGATGTCTGTCCAAACTTTCGTCACACATGCCAAAATTTTTACCACATCATCTTGGTGGCATGACATTACGTCAACCAAGGTTTCATGTGTTTCTGATATTTTTTAACTTTTTGGAATTTAAATGCCATGGCACTCCATGCTTAATTGTCTCATAGCCGTTAGACCAATATGTTTGAAAATTCCTTCCAATTTACTGCACATGGAATTAAATCGCACACAAGTACACAAATATGACTTTTCAAACCGTTATGGTTAGCTGTTGCATGTACATGTAGTTAAAATTTCAATTACGGTCATTAAATGGCTAGAAAATCACTTAAATGTATTAAAAGGTCAAATGGCCCCTGTAATTTTCCAAAATTTGACATGACAGTTGTATTAGTACTACAAAATTCCTCGTACATTTAAAACACCATCCGTTGCCACTTTACTCCAAATTCGTCTTTCACAGCTAATAAAAAATATCTACAACATCACACACAGTTGCTTTCTAGGAACCGTTTGTGATGAAAATATCTTGGTCTATTTAAGTCTCTCTCCTTAAGCTTCGCCGGCTCGTCTGCTCCAGTGCCTTCAACCCCCGAATCCACGAATCCCGATCCCCATTCCTGTACCCCCTTCTTGCAAAGATGACGCCGTGGAAACACTTCGTGAAGGCACGTATGATGGTCGCGTCCCCCTCGAGCACCGCCGCCTCCGCCAAGAGCGCGGCCGCCTACTCCTAGAGTGTCGCCGCATCCACATTGAGCGCGGCCACTTTCGTCGAGAGGACGTCTGTGGCAGCCGACAGGGCAGCTGCAGTAGCCGAGACGGCTGCAGCTGCTGCTGCGACGGCGGCTGCAAACGCCGAGGGCGCTCGAGCTGCCGTCCATGCCGCCCTGGCCCGGGTCGAGTCCATCCACGCCAAGATCGAGGATGCACACGCCAAGATATTCCAGGCCACCTCAGACTCCAGCATGCAACCCACGTCCAAAAAGGTGGTGGTGGCCATCGAGCACCTGCTTCCTCATGAGGTAGCCGAGCGGGAGCTGGAGATGCAGGAGGCGGCGGAGATCGAGTAGCGTCGGGAGGAGGAGTTGCGCGTGGCCGAGGTCGAGGTAGAGAAGAGTCTATCTGTCGAGGAATTGGCGGTGGAGTACCAACGCGAGCTCTGGCGCAGCCACTACTATGAGTACTACAACCTTGAGGGCGGCGCCGAGGAGGAGGACGAGGACGAGGACGCGGTTGACTTCAGCAGGGGGAACGCGTAGTCCACCAATGGCGGCATGTCGCCAGGACAAGTCATCGACGTCTCATCTCACACCGGCGATCCATAGGCCAACGCGGCGGCGGATTTTCAATTATGCGTACTTAGGCTTTGTTTTTAATATTGGTCTTTTGTTAGAGCAATGTTTAGGTCAACTGGCTATGTTTAATTACTAAAATTCCTCGATTCAGTAAGTGTGGTACGTCTGCTGTACGCTCTTTTGTGTGCCCAAATTAGCAAGCGATGTTAAATTATGCAATGACGTACCCCGGGGAAATTTCCACCAAAATTTGAATTATCAAACTCATCCCATGCGCGTAAAGCAGAAGAATCGTTTGCGATGCACACAATCGTTCAAAGTGAATGGTCCGGTAGCACCGCGTGCAAAGTTTCCCTCCACATTTTCAAAATTTTGGCCTACCGCCAAATATCTACCCCCGCCCCTCCCCCCTTCCCCACCCCCTTTTCTCCCCCAACACAAGTCACATTTCCCCTGTTTCATCCTTCCTTCCTTCCTTTATAAAAAAGCTATAGCTGCCTCCTCGCTCTCGCCGTCTCGCCTCCTACCGCCGGGGTCGCCATGGTCTTCTTCAAAGACCTCTCCAGCGGTTTCTCCTCCAGCGACGACTCCTGCACCACCCGGGTATGCCTCTATTCTCTCTCTCAGGCTGTGACTTGGAATGAATGATTTTTACCCGGCGGTCGATTTGAGTCATTTATTCCTCTTGTAGCTTCCTAGGACCATCAGTGGCAACGAATGGAGCGAGGTGGCTGAAGATCTATCTGCTGTTGTCACCATCAATCTCCATGCGTGAAGCTAGTTGTGTTTGAATCTGTGGATAGTGGGAGACAGTTTCTGGCATGTGCAGAGAAGGTTAGACCCTCTTTCGTTGTTACAAATCATTTGTTAGATGTGATTCAGACACTGTCACGGTCCCAACCCATTCATACCACACCTTCAACCAAACACATCCTAAGACAGTGTCATAGTTTGTACATAGTATCTAAATTTATTTCCATCTCATCAGCGGTGCCATTAGAAAATTATTTGGCACCGCTTCAGCAGTTTGTGCAGCCAACTTTGGTACACACATCCGAGCAGGCAAGCAGTAAAATACTAAATCTTTATGACACGAAGGAACTAGGCATCAGAGCAACTAGGTGCTCCGGAGTCCGGGTCCCTGATTTTTTTCCGCTGCATCGGCTCGCCAGTGCAGGGCACCGGTGCGAGATGTAGCAACAGTAGTCTTTACACCAGTTTTGGCATACATAGTGGACGGCCTTAGTGCTATTAGTTCTATGTTACTAAATTTGTGCATGTACACACCTGTTAGTATCAATTTTCTGTCATCCAAACACTGTCGCTATGCTGCTGCAGTCATATTTGCCTTCCTCATAAAATGTTAAATTTGTTATTTATTGTACATGAGTAAGAACTTGTAGCGTTGTTGTAGTTAATTATAGCTTCTGATGTTCTAGAATTTGGTTGTTGTCTCAGTAGCAATTAATTCATTTGCACATTGATCTTTTTGAGAAGATATGTCATAATTAACATGTTTCTTCAGTTTTTCAAAGCATTGGTGATTTTCTATGTTGCTATAAACCAGTTTCCCCTACAAGTGTTACTGATCTAGTTTTAAATATTATAGGATGAACGGAAATGTTCTTACTTGGAGTGGGATGATCAAGAGTGGCCACAGTCTTTGCAGATGTGCCTAGCGAAGCTCTGGAGCATGTATGAGGAAGAGAACAAAGAAAGTGTTGTCAACGCGAAAGAATATTTGAAGATGCGGGATAAAAAGAGGAAGGTGGAGAATGAGCTCAGATTTTTTAAATTAGACTTTGCTAAGATGGTGTTGGCGAAGGAGGAGGCACTTTCCCAGTTGGCCAGTGCAAAACAGGTTCTTACTGAACTGAAAGTAGAGGTGGATAAGACGAGCCTGGATGATCTCGATAAGGGAAATGAATATATTGTTCTAATATTGTTCTTATGAAGTTGAACTAGCTATATGTTGTACTGTGTTGTTTCATGTAGCTATCATACTGTGATGTTATAATATATTTATGTGCCTGACATGAAATTGGCAAACAACTGTTCGATATGAAATGTGAATTTGCGTAATACTAGAATATTAATTATAAACTAATAAACCTGCTAAATGTGTCATGGAACTTTGCAAATGGTTCTAGCAGTAAAAGCGCTTGTGATGGATAGCCCAATGCCACACAGTTTTCTTCATCAAATCGTGTGTGATGTAGTTGATAAAAGCAAACAGTTAACCAAGGCAGAGCGTGTGTGATAGTTACACCTTTCACATACTAGCCTACACATAAAACTGTGTGGGATGTACATACGAACAGAAATGTTTTCCCTAGATTGACTGTGTGGGATGTACATAAGAATGGAAACGTATTCCTTGGATTGACTGTGTGTGATATACATACGAACGGAAATGTTTTTCCTGGATTGAATGTGTGGGATGTACATAAGAACGGAAACGTATTCCTTGGATTGACTGTGTGTGATATACATACGAACGGAAATGTTTTTCTGGGATTCACCGTGTGGGATGTACATACCTATGGAAATGATTGGGTTTCGATGCCTTGCCCGATCGCACACGAGCTCATTTGGCCCCAGCCTATGTCCCAGGAGGGCCTATCCCCGACGATTTCTGGGTCGTGTGGGAAGGACCCCCCTATCGCCCACACTCA
Organism: Triticum aestivum; assembly: GCF_018294505.1. Lineage (NCBI taxonomy): Eukaryota > Viridiplantae > Streptophyta > Magnoliopsida > Poales > Poaceae > Triticum > Triticum aestivum. The sequence continues at coordinate 312,446,276 of NC_057799.1, forward strand.
CTTGGCGACGGTTCGAAATGCCGTCGGGGAAAGGGGTTAAAAACCATTTGTATATCACCGACGTGTACCAGTGTATGAGCTGCTCCTGCTGCCGCTATATGATGAATTGCTATGAGCTGCTGCTGGTATATGATTAATTGCACACTACTGCCGCCGCTGCTGTTGTATGATGAGTTGCTATGAGCTGCTGCTGCTGCTATATGATGCTTTCAGGTGGTGGTGCTATATGATAATAACCAGCCACTTGGACCATCGAATTTCGATAAATAATTTTTCTTCATTTAAATTTGGGTCATGCATTCTTCGTTTAAATTAGGCAATGGGATCTCTATAGAAGACATTGACCAAAGTAGATTGTGCCAAGTAGATGGCATCTTTGTATTTGCATTTTGAACAAATAGTGATGGTATGTTTTCCTATCATATTAATTACTGCACTGGGTTCAATTTGTGATGTTTGCAAGTCAAATTAATTTTCATAAGGGCAGCAAAATGACAAAATATAATGCAATCTAGACTTTTCACTGATCATACCAAAGATAAGCTGAAAAGGAAGGCAATGAAAAGAACTGGTTGGCTTATTACCTGGAGCTTATATTCACATGTGCTTATTTTCTTAGGATAACTCGTAATAACTGTCCCTAAGAAACTTGGCCAATAGAACTGACATACAAATAACATGTCATGATGATTGCAATGGAGGAGTGACCTACCATAGCACACTGTATAGGCTCACCGCTGCCTCTCCTTTTTTGCAATGTTCCATGAAATTGCCACATACATCTTGTACTTTTTCATTGCGTAACCCTATATGCAAGTTGACACGGCTAATTTCAGACATCTCTACATGATAATACATTGCATATCCCTTGCGCATATTTAAACCACGAATTAACGATTGTGTGCGTAGCATAAACTAGCCATGATTCTGTGTGCTGGACTAGCAGGCACTCTAAGGGAGCCTAATGTAGTGCACTGGAATTCCTACATGCCACCTACGATTTTGTGTAATGTACTAGCTCTGTTCCTAAATATATGTCTTTGTAGAGATTCCACTATGGACCATACAGATGTATATAGATGCATTTTCGAGTGTAGATTCACTCATTTTGCTCTGTATGTAGCCTATAGTGGAATCTCTAGAAAGACTTATATTTAGGAACGGAGGTACGAGGTGGTATCATGTATGACATCTACATATCTAATTTAGCAGCCAGTAGTAGAAATCATTGTCTGCACAAAGGGATTACTGGTCAAAAATCCTAGCAAAGCACGCTGGCAGGGACACAACAATACAAGAGAGAGAGAGACGCACTTAAAAGATCATAGCAATGCCTCAGTCCAGGATCTTGGTTGGCCAAGCTGTTAGATCCAGAAGAAACATCGTCCTTGTAGTTTTTGCCAGCTGCATAACATGTAACATCGACCTGTTAGTATATTTGAAGTACATCGGGCAGGTGATGCTGGACGAGTTTAAAGGTGAAAAGTACCAAGGCCGTGGCGGGTGCTTGGCATCTTGCCAGACGGTGGGAATAAGGTTAGAAACGTCAAGGGTGATGACGCTGCGCTGGCTGTTGGGGTCCAGTAACGAGATCTCGAACCGTCAAGTAGGGTGTTTGTGGAGCGGCTCCGTTAGGGTGGACTACGATGTGGGCGAAGCGGATCTGAGGCCGTGGACGAGGGCGTTGGTGAAGTTGCTCCAGTGGTTGGGTTCAGGATGGTGTGGACGATGCGGATCTGCTACCATGGACGAGGCGTCAGAAGCTGCTCCGGTAGGTTGGACGAGGGTGCGACGAAGCAGATCTGAGGCCGTGGACTTGTGAGTTGGCAAAGCGGCCCCGGTAGGGTTGAGAATGGTATAGGTGAAGCTACTCCGGTACGGTTGATGATGGTGTCGGCGAAGCGGCTCTGGTAGGGTTGAGGAAGGTGTCAGCGAAGAGGATCACAGGCCGTCGACGGGGGCATCGGTGGGGCGGCTTCGGGGGGTGTGGACGAAGCATTTCCGTTGGGAGTGTCGATGTCAAAACCGGCCGATCTCGGGTATGGGGTCCCGAACTGTGCGTCTGAGCATCGAAGGTAACAGGAGGCAGGCGACATGATGTTTACCCAGGTTCGGGCCCTCTTAATGGAGGTAATACCCTACTTCCTGCTTGATTGGCTTTGATGAGTATAGGGGTTACAAGAGTTGATTTACCTCGAGATCGTAATGGCTAAACCCTAGATGTCTAGCCTGTATGATTGTGATTTCCTCTACGAACTAAGCCCTCCGGTTTATATAGACACCGGAGGGACCGAGGGTTATACAGAGTCAGTTTACAGAGAAAGGAATCTTCATATCCGAACGCCAAGCTTGCCATCCACGCAAAGGAGAGTCCCATCCGGACACGGGGGGGGGAGCCTTCTATCTTGTACCTTCACGGCCCACCAGTCTGGCCCATGTCACATAACCCGGACGCCCGGGGACCCCCTAATCTAGGACTCCTTCAGGGAGTACGAAGGAGCCGCTACAGATGCGCTGCAGTTGACGAGAGTACCAGCGAAGCAGATCCGGCGTCGTGGACAAGGCCGACACTGAATGGGCTGGGGTATAGTGGTGGATGAGCAGTCTACCTGTTTCTAGGGGAGGTGGGAGGGATAGATGCGGCCGCAGAAGCAGATCTAGCGAGGTGGACGCCGCTAGCAGTGAATGGGATCTGGTACGCCTGTGGATGAGCAGTCTAGGGTTTCGAGAGGGGAGGGGTAGAAAAGCCGATGAAGTACAGACGACATGATGTAAGATGCCCTGGTGCTGTGGAGTTAGTCGTTTTTGCGGGAGGGGAGATGAAATAGGGGTGCCATGTGGTGGGGGGAACCGGAAGTTACCAAAGCAGCCCCGACCTATTATGTAGATGAGGGCGGTATTGTAACTGTTGTTCTCCATTTACCAAGGACAAAAGGGGAATTTCGCATGCTAAAGACTAGGTGGCGGAAATTTTAGAAGGAGGTGGGAGATTTTGCCGCCCACGGGATCGTTCGTATCCAGTTCAACTAATTTTGGACAGTGCTAGCGGGAAGGTCATGCGAGAATGTGTACACGGGGCACACGTGAGCAGTTAATAACTGGTGTGAAGTCCACCCCAGAAAAAAGACAATAACTCGGGATGATGCATCGATAACTTGGACGTTCACACGGGCGCGGCCAACCGTATGGGTGTAGAGGCGCGTTCACAAAAAAAGGGATCAAACACTCAGCCTATGTATTTCTGTGTAAATAGATAATTTAGTGCCATTGGTTATTTACTTTAAACATAATGCATTGACGTGTTGTTGTAGAGGCGCACAAAAAGAAATGGATATTGTAGTCCCACAAAAGAAATGGATATTGTAGTCCGCTACTTAAAAGTGTTACCTCATATAATTACATAGCCTCCATTCCATAAATTGCGTACCTGTTGAATTCATATATGAATATTACATATACTACTTCATAATAGAACCTTAAATCATCCAAGACTAAGGAATTTGAATGCAAGACTAACAATGGTGCATGTACATGATAGCTACATTGGTTGTTTGAAGAAACATCACTGTAACTTTGGCATGCACAATTGAAAAGGATTATTTAGAAGATATGTGAGTGTCCAATCTTTATAGTGTTGAATCGATATTGTATCTTTGGCCACGTTACGAAGTAGATATTGATTTATGTTCAAGCGATGCATGTACACGATCGCTAGATAGTGATACGTGAATGAATTATGCAATCTCTCTCACACGCATACATATCTCATTTCTCCGTGGGCATCAGAGTCACACACGCGCACTTCGTGTATTTCTCTCCCTCTGTCAAGGTTAGAATTTGTCTTTCTACCCCGTCCTACAAGTCTCTCACACAGAAACACACATGCTATCTCTGTCGAACACGCCCACCCCTTTAATTCCGCCCACCCACCGCCACTAATGTCTCAAAGTATAATTATGTCTCTCACACATGTGCCTAAGGTTAACTTGAGTTCCGGAACCGTATGAATACATACAATGGGATTCCAGCAGAGCACCTTTTGTTTTGAGATTTCTCTCTCTCTCACACACACACACAAACGCGCGCGCGTGCGTAGACATTGTTTCTTGCTTCATTTTTTCGGCACTCTCATGCACAACGTTTGTTTATCTCCGTGATGCTTTAAGTATGCCTCGCACACAAGCTATCTACCTATCCCTTAATATAGATTTGTGTCACACAAACTCCTTCTCCCTATATCTAAGTGTCACCCCCACCCCCACACCCACACACACACACACTTCCCGACACCGAAGGAGCAGGGTGACACCTCGATCTTGATACTAATCTATCTACTGGCTTCTCTCTCAAACACACACACACACACTACCCAACACCGAAGGAGTAGGGTGGCACCTCGATCTTGATAATAATCTATCTACTGCTTCTGTCTCAAACACACACACACACACTCGCTAGTTGTGCCTTTGTGCCTACCGCGCACACTCTCGGTACGTCTTTCTCTCCCTCCCCCATCCCCCCCCCAACAATGACAGCAGAAGGGTAACAACTCGATCTGATCTTAATCTATCAATTGGTTACTCTCTCAAACATTGTGTCTCTATGCCTCACTCAGACACACTCGATACATCTTTCTCTCCGTTGCCCCCTCGATATGTAGACTTCTCGCGTGCGCACAACTGTAGTGACGATGACGGTGAACCCAGTGTGCCTTGTTTTTACCGGCCTCATGTGATAGTTTTCACCCTGTTTTCTGTTAATTAACAAGGCAACCTTTTCTTTGTTACTACTAGTGAATCTGAAATCATTCGGGACAGACATAAAATATATCACTTCAACCCAATTATCGCAGTAACTATTTTAAAAGAAACTAGCTAGATGCCAGTGCGTTGCACGGAACATCAAGATGCATTTGTATGAGTAGTTTATCTTGAGAGAGAAAAGGATGAACGAGGGAAGGCCTTATTTGCAAACATGGAGAGGGGTGTGGGTATCTTTTTGCAAAATTGCCATAGTTTCCTTCCTATCTGTTAGATATAAATCCGACGGCCTATATTGCAGGATGGCACGCACACCATTATCACCAACTCTGTTTTCTACTCCCTCCGTTCCAAAATATTTGTCTTTTTAGAGATTTGAACAAGTGACAACATACGGAGCAAAATGAGTGGATCTACACTCTAAAATATGTCTACATACACATCTGTATGTGGTAGTCCGTTTGAAATCTGAAAAAGACAAATATTTAGGAACGGAAGGAGTATAAGAGTAGACATGGAGATATAACTCCAGCATGGTCCACAACGAAAATGTGTTGGACTGGTTAGCGCCGGATGCTCGCAACGCGATGACCTGTATTCGAATTCCGTCTTTAACTTTAGATTTTTATATTATATAGTATTATTTAATATATACTTCTTTCGCTACTGTAATTATAGTGGAACCCACAGAGTACTTAGAATACAGGATTAAGGATGGACTAGTTTCTTTTTCACTTTCTGTACGAAGTTGTAACCACCCTGCAAGTCACGTATACATTGTACATGCAATTAACTTTTTATAGAGGGAGAGTCATACACGCAATTAACTCAAATGGATTGGATGTGCCTCTATTATTTCCAGTATAAGAGCATCTCCAACGGCAGCCAGCAAATTTCCTCTCGCTTCCTTCCACAGAGGACGACATCAAACGCCAGTGGCATACATTTTCACAACTCTAACCAACCAGAGGAAATTCGTGCAAACACGGACTGATTTCATATAAGCATGAAGGGTTTCATATAAAAAAAACCGGATCTTCATATAAACATGATGGATTTCATTACATTTAGATGAACTAAGCGGTGCTAATCCGGCTCTCGTGGTATAACTAATACTCCCTCCGCCCAGAAATACTTGTCCAAAAACGGATGTATCTAGACTTATTTTAGTTATAGATACATCCAATTTATCCATTTTGAGAACAAATATTTCTTGACGGAGGGAGTACCTAATCTAAATGGCTGCCCACGGATCCCTTTGTCTTCCTCATGTCCGGCAGACACTTGCGAGGTCTACGAAGGTCCTCCGAAGAGACGAAGCAGCAAAGAAACCACCTGAATACGCAGTCGTCACCTCGGCGGTAGTCTTCATGGGACCCAAGTGGCGGCGGCCTCCCGTGTTCTACTTCTCCTCGATGATGGAGGCGGACCCGGAGAAGCTGGCCACCGACTCGTCGCTCTCCATGCACCCAGCTTCTGTCTCTGCCTGCATGGCGCCGCCGCAGGCACAGGAGGCGCGGCCACCGCAGACACTGGTGGCACGGTACGACGCGGCAGCGTCGACGCTCGTGCCACCGTGCTCGCTACCGTGTCGGCGTGGAGTAACTCGCCACTCCTCATCGAGCTGAACAAGAGCGGCGAGTTGCTGAACTACGCGCCGGCTTGGGGCGGCAACTGGCTCCGTCGGGCCAAGCGAGGTTGGTGAAGCACTGAGCGGCCTCGCGCATATCATGGGGGCTCGGCAGGACACCCAGCCGGGTAGTATGCCCAAGAACGGATCCTCGGAAGCGATCGGAAGTGTGGAGAAAATGGTGAAGGAGGAGATGGGGGAGCGGCGGAGGGTTCGATTCTTGCCCGCTGTCTGTCTGGCCTCGTTTACATAGACGGCGGACAGTAGGAGCTTGGCTGGCATCTGGCCTTGTTTAAACTGAGGGCGGACGGGAGGAGCTCGGACGGCGTTGTGTTTAATTCCGGCCCGCTCATGAACGGATGTGTGGTCGGAGTAGGTTTATCGGTTTGCATGCGGGTTTAACGGAGGCGTTTGATGGAGGCGAGGAGGCGTGTTCAGCAGGGCGTGCAGCGGGCGGTGCCGTACTATTCGATTTGACAGCGGGCGGCGTAGTTCCCGATACGGCATTCATGCAGACGAGGGAGAGGGTAGCGGTTCCCGAAATGTTGAACGACCAATGATGCATCCTCCTTGAATTAGCATCATGAATGCATGAGGGAAGTAATGAGAGGTGGACCGGGAAAAGAGGCAGCACGATGTGAATGCAACGCTGTTTGCACTCATATAAAGGCTCCCCTCCATTCCAATGCATCTACCACATCGTACGCACATAAGCATTTGCCTAAGCACCTACACTAAATGCAAAAGGGCTCACTCCAGACCCATGGCGGCGATGCGCACGAGCGGCCAGCGGCTGTGCCAGATGGTCCACGACGCCCGCCTGCGGCATGGCGCCAAGGGTCGTCTCCAGACGTTGTTGGCGACCGGCTGGTGGATGGCTGCCGTCGACGCCAGCTACGACTCTCAGTTGGACCATATGATCATTGCCACCACCAACAAGTTCACCGTTGTCAAGAAGCTCGCGGACGACATCACTGTACTCCTCCAACCCGCGCGCCAGGCCTCCTCATTGCCTGCCACCCTAATCGGCCTCCATGGCCAGAACCTCTTTCAAGCACTGGTGGCCTTGAGACTGCCCGCTGACGCCACGAAGAATGTCCACCTGGAGGTCGCGCTCGTTGTGAGGCGCCTCGCCCTGCAAGAATTCGTCGACCTACACATCCACATGTACGAGAAAATTGTGTACATAGGTATCTATGAGGCTGTCGGATTACGGGTTCCGGCAAACCCTTGTGAGGTTCGAACTCTGGGGTGCGCAAGAAGAACTCTCTCTCCCTAGCTCACTCGCTCGACGATCCCACGACCTAGCTCGATGGACCCAAAGAACAAGAGACACAGGGGGTTTATACTGGTTCGGGCCACCTTGTGGTGTAATACCCTACTCCAGTGTGGTGGTGGGTTGCCTCGAGGGGTTGAGGATGAACTAGTACAGTGGATGAACAGCCTCAGGAGGTGAGGTGTTCTTGAGCTCGATGAGCTGGTGGATGTGAGGATGGAATGGATCCAATGCAAGATCAGTTCTCCCCCTCCTATGGTGGTGGCTAGTCCTATTTATAGAGGCCCTGGTCCTCTTCCCAAATGTAGGCGGGAAGGGATTCCACAACGGCCAATTTTGAAGGGAGACAACTAGTACAAGCTATCCTGACAAAAGTAGTCTTCGCCCGCCAAAGGCTCTGGTGGTGACGTTGCGGTGGGCTCCACGGTGACCTCCGTCCTGCCGTCCTGTTGGTCTTGGTCTTTTTGCTCCGATATGGAAACCTTTGCCTGATGCCTCGGGACCCCGCGCCTGCGCTGGCCTCTTTAGCACCAAAGAGGAAACTGGTGCACTGCGCCTGCTGGCACCCGCCTGGCCTTGGTCATCACGACCCACGTCACGTAAACCTCGCGAGGCGTCGCTGCATAGATATCTCCGCTCCTCGGGAGCCAGCCTAGTGAGGCTGCCCCCAGGGAGGTCTTAGTGTCGTCCACCTCGTGAGGCTTGGCCCCTCGCGAGGGTCTTGAGTTGTTGCTGCCGAAGCTGGGCCGTACCGGGCCGTTGGTGGAGCCACGCCGTGGGCCGCAGGCAGGCAAGTCTGGGCACCCTCGTTCCCAGGACGCCGGCAGTAGCCCCCGGGCCCAAGGCACACTCAAACTTGGCTTCGAGGCAAAGCCAAAGGGCAAGTGCGGAGCACCGCAGGCCCCAACTGCCTGTGGCCTCGGTCGATGCGTGGCGATTGATGGTATGTGGGCGCCTCCACTCCCCCATGCGGCCTTGATATTCGCTAGGCTAGGCGGCCGCCGTCCTCTACACAGCTCCACCTCCATCGCTGGCAGCGTGCCCCCCAGCTCCTCCGTCTTTCAGAAAACAGCGGTCTCCTCCCCCCAGCCCGACCAGGCTCCAATCCTCTCCGTCGCCATGGCGCCGAGCCGGAAGAAGAAGGGAAAGAAGAAGGCCCATACCTCCACCCAAGCGCCGCCGGTCTTCGAACCCGCCATCGAGCTGTCGGTGGTGGTCAACCAAGAAGGGATGGACAAGGTTCGCACCGCGCTCGCTGCTGATTCCAATGAATGGAGGGCGACGGTGGCCTGGCCTGCTTCCCGCGCCGCGATCGATAGGACGGCCACCGAAGTCCCCCTCCACCTTCACGCCCTCTGGGCGGGCCTGATTCCCCCCTTCTCTGATTTCTTCAATGTCGTGCTCTCGCATTATCAAGTCAATGCGCTGCACCTGGATCCCCAATCCAGCATCCTCCTCGCCGTCTTCGCCTTCCTCCGTGAGGCCATGGTGGGCATTGCCCCCTTCGTGGCCTTGCTCCGCCATTTCTTCTCGCTGCATCTGACTGACGCCCGTCAGTGCTCAGGGTGCGTGTCCTTCCAGGCCGTGGCAGCGACGGCCGGCTCAGGGATCGACTTCAAGCTCTCTCCAGTTGTGGATGGATTCCGGAAGTGGTGGGTGTTCGTCGATGTAGGCGTGCGCAGCCCCCTGCTCTTGCTCCCGCAGGCACCGGCCATCCCGAGCTCGGGGGCATGCGAGGTTTGTCGATCAGCGGCTTGCACACATCTGGCGCCGGCTAGCCAGGTTGAAGGACTTTGGGGTGACTGCACCCATGGTGGTGAAGGAATTCATCTGGCGCCGCATTGCTCCGCTCTAGTGCCACTCCCGGCCGATGTGGACCTTCTCCAGCAGTAGCGACCCCGTAAGGCTTCACGAGCCTGCGCTTCCTCCTGCGGCGCTACGGACAGTGCTTGAGCTCTTGACGGGTGACCCGGCACCGGCCAATCTGCCTGGGGGGTTGCCTCTTGTATTGGTGCTCGAACAAGGTGGAGTTCGCGAGGCAAATGCCCCTCTTTGACGAACGGGGGTTGCGCCCGGTCGGCCTTGAAGGGCCCCACGAGAGCCCTATCCTCGCGGTTCCTCTGCCTGCCGCCACCGCGGTGCTCACTCCGGAAGTGGATGCAGGGGAGCGAGTGTCATCGAACATCGGCGACGTGGCTGCTGAAGAAGTCGCGTCGGCCGGGGCTCCTGAGGCGACGATCCCCGGGGCGTGTGCGTGCCGCCATGGGGAGGCGGCCGGAAGGCTGGAGCGGTCCGATGCTCCTGAGATGGACGCTTCCGAGGCTCGAGCGAGCCGCCCTGTGGTGGAGGCCGCAGAGTCAAAGTTGTCTGACGCTCCCGAGGTCGGCCCTTCAGGAGCGCCGCCAACCGCCTGCGGCGCTGGCGATCGCGGCCAGGGCTTTGGCCAGCTTCGCCTGTACTTCGAAGCACTCCGCAAGAGGAAGGGGTCTCCAAGCTGCAGCGATGGCACCTACCAGCCGTGGAAGCAGAGGAAGTACCTCATCTTCGTACCTTCTGAGTGTTGCATCCCCTCCTAACCACAACTCTTTAAGGTTCCCTTCGGCCGGGGGAGTGAAATCTCCTGAGAAGCGACCTCCACCCGCTCTGGGCTCTCTAGTGGCCTTGAACACCCCCTGCCGGATTGCTACGCGTGGCACGAGGCCTGTTGAGGAGGTAGAAGTGCCGACCAGGTGCCTTGACCCTGCGTTCTTGTCGTCCCTCCTTCATGGTCCTGCCTGGGGTGCTGAAGGCATGCCGACGGCCCCTCCACTGGTCGTTGCCCGTAGCTGGGCGACCTCAGCCTTGGCCTCGTCCTCGAGCAACAAGGCCCCGCCCCGTAGGGCCCCCGCCGAGGCCCGAAAAGCAGCGGGGAAGGTGCCGGCCTCCAACCCCCTGCTAGGAGCAGGCGAGCCACCTCGAGCTTCCTCAACGATTCCTGGTGCGAAGGACGGACCTGGCCGCGCATTTGAGCTTGCGGGCGGGCACGGCCCTGTCCGCCACGAGCTCTTCTGGGAGGCGATGGGTGCGCTGAGCCGGCTCGGGGAAGAGCTCGTCGACGTTGACGCCCGCCTTGAGACAGAGGGCCTTCGGCTGGCGGACGAATGGCATCAATTGAAGCTGGCCATCAACCTCGGGCATCTTCAACACGAGCGCGCCAGCGCAAAAGCTGAGCTGTCCCTTGCGACCTTGCGCGAGGCCAGCGCCCGGGCCTTGGAAGAGGCCAGGGAGGCTGATCGCCGCCGCGAGGTCGCTGAGGAGCGCGAACGGGAGCTCCAGGCCTTGAACGCTACCCTAGAGCAGAAGGTCGAGGCGCGCAGGGCCGTCTTGGCGTCGATGAGGGGGCGCCTTCCGAAGAGAAGGAGATCTTGAAGCGCGAGGAGGCGCTGCTGCTAGAGGCCTCAGAGCGCAGCCTCGAACTTGAACGGTTGGAGACGAGGGAGCGCCAGGTGGCCTTGGCTGAAGACGTCATCAACGCGCGCGAAGCCGAGACCCGGGAGGAGGTTGAGCGTAGGGTGGTGAAGGCTCGTGCGGATCTTGCCAATGGGTACGACTTGAAGTTGAAGCTCCTGGAGGCCAAAGCTGAGGGCAGGACCACCGCCCTCAGGTCAAGGCTGGACGAGGCGGAGCAGCGTGAGAGGACCGCCGCGGCGGCCCTGACCTCTGCCCAGGCCGACCTGGCCTCCGCTCACGCTGATCTGCTCTCGTTCCAGCAACAGGTTGATGATGCCACTTCCCTCGCGTAGCAGAACACGGAGGATGCGTGTCATCGGCAGACGCTGCAGTGTGAGCACGCTCCCATGCTTCAGGCCCTCAGGGTGAGGGCCAACCGGGCATTGGGTGTCATCTGCGAAGAGCACGCCCCTCATCCCCACGTGCAAGACTATGCCATCCATCTCCGCTTTTTTTTACCGAAGTCATGACGCGCCTAGAGGACCGGGCCACGAGGGCTCGCGAGCTTGTCGAGGAAAGGAGCCGAGGCCTCCTCGGGCACGCGTTCTCCCGCGTCTTCAGTCGTCTCTAGAACCTCGATCCCCACTGTGACTTTGACGCCGCTATCGCCCCAGTGCCCGGGGCAATCCGGGATAACCTGGCGCACTGGGTGGACGATAATGTGGACGCCCTGGTCACGGCGTTCGCCACCGAGGACGACGCAGTGGTGGTCATGGCGGATGAAGACGGCGCGGTTGATGACGGTGAAGACGATGCCAGCGACAGCGCCAACAGTGCGTACGAGAGCGACCAGGACAATGCTGCGAGCGGCATGTCCAATTGAGCCCGTGTTCCTTCGCTTGAACCTGTGCGCAAAAGACTTGGACACGGCCCCGCAAGGCGTAAGAGAATTTTGGAGGGGGAGCCCCTCGTATATGTAAATTAAGGTTCTATTTTTAGGCCGGACTTGAAACGTGCTTCTGCAAGCTCACGAGCCCCTCAGCAGGCTTGCTGTTGTAACTTACCTCGACCCGAGCGGGCCTTGAGCTAGTTTTGTGGTTGCCAATGTGCTTTTCTCCTGAGGGGAGCCCTCCAAGGGCTTACGAGGTTCTAGATTTCCCGAGGAGCCTGCTGGTCCGCCTGAGAGGGCCTCGCGAGGAGCGAATGCCAAACTATGGCAGGGTGTGTGCGCGGTGGTCCTGTGGCAATTGCACTCTTGGTCCTGGGGGTTTGCCGCCGCTCGGGCTTGCCCGAGCGCGGTCGACACACGCATACCACGCCCAGCCCCCAGCTCGCGAGGCGCTCGCAAGGGGAGGGGTAGCAGGCGCGAGCCTCGAAACAAAGCACGCAACCAAAACGCAAGAAATCCATACGAACAAAAAAGACTCCCCCCGCACTTGACAACGAAAATAAGACTCCAAGTTCAGCTCAAAAGGCAACGAGTCGAGCTACAGAAAAAGGGATAAAAGCAAATGGCCGCATCCGGCACCTAGCTAGTCTTCTTGTCTTCCCACCAGCGCGGAGCTAAGTGCTTTCACTGGCTGTGAGCATAGTCATTGGGGGACAGTGTCGACGGCCAGCGCGGAGCATGGTGCTTCCACTAGGACATGGGCGGGAGCCCCCGAGGCCTGAGGGCGGCACTCCGGAGACTCCGGGGCATGTATAGCCCCACTCATTATTACGTGAGAGTGTCACGAGCGGAGACCTTCATAGGCGCGAGCCTTGCTTCATATCGCCAGACGAGGGCTCCGCCCTGCGCCACTCCTGACCACCATTGGGGCGTCCGGAAACCAGGACGGGACCAAGGGGGAAGGAGGACGCTAGCGATGCTCTCGGCGACCACGGGCCCTCTGCCGGGGAGGGGGGAAGGCTCGCCGGCACTTCCCCCGGCAGAGGACCAACCTCCGTGCAGCGCCTAGCTCCGTGCGGCGCGGGGGTGGGCCTGGCTCCAGGCCTCTCCCGCGCAGCCTCCAGAGCACCACTCCCGCCGGGGGCGGAGCCACCGCCCTGGGGTTTTCGCCTGCTACCGCGGCCTGGTTCTCTTGCAGCTCATGGTTAGCATAAGCTTGCTCCTGAGATATTGGCTGCACCCCGCTGTCGTCCTCACTGAAGGGGTCGGCGAAGCCTCCGGGCGGCTCATGGAAGGCCGCGCCTCGGGCGTTCCATCCACCCATCCTGGCTCGGGGAATGGGTTGGGGCCTTCCCCCGGCAAGTACTCCAGGTTCACCATGCGAGGCACGTAGGTGTCGGTGGTCGCCCCGCCGGAAGCGTCACCCAGGTGCCCCGCACCCTGAGCCGCTAGTCGTGGCATTTGGCCCAGGTGGCATCCCAGCGAGTCCTCGTGGCGGACCGCCAGCGCTTGTCCCTCCTGGTGGTGGTGCTGTCGAGGTAGGACGGCCTGCGCCAAGGTTTGCGTTGGTGTTGTCGGAGCCCCCTGACGCCCCAGGGGGCGCGCGAGCTCGCCGTGGTCTTGCACGCGCTTCCGCCACAACCTGCGGTGTGATCAAGGAGTAGAAAGGCTGCGTACCTCTCCAAGCAGCGTCCAGCAGTTTGGGGACGCGCTCCAGCAGTGCATCTCGGCCGCTCTCCGCCAACCTGCATCGCAGCAGCTCCCGCGCCACGATGAGCACGGATCGCATGTTCGCCTGCTCCCGTCGGGTGTGTGGTGCCGTTGCCGCAGCGTAGCCTGAAGATCGCATGGTTGCGCGTGTGCACCGCGGCGCGAGGGCGGAGGGTGCTGGTCCGCGCCGCACGCGCCTGAGGGTGTTGGGCGGTGCGCGGGCCGCCTAGAGTGCGGAGTTGAGGTCTTCTTGAGCGGACGGTGGCGCCCGGGCGGGCCAGGCAGCCCAGTAGTCGGCATGGGTCCTCGGATCGTCAGACATCGGAACCACGGGGTGATGGCGGGTCGATCGATGGAGGAGAAAGCTTCGGCGCAGCCCTACCTGGCGCGCCAAATGTCGAATTACGGGTTCTGGCAAAACCTTGTGAGGTTCGAACTCTGGGGTGTGCACGAAGAACTCTCTCCCCCTTGCTCGCTCGCTCGACGATCCCACGACCTAGCTCAATGGAACCAAAGAACAAGAGACACAGGGGGTTTATACTGGTTCGGGCCACCTTGCGGTGTAATACCCTACTCCAGTGTGGTGGTGGATTGCCTCGAGGGATTGAGGATGAACTAGTACAGTGGATGAACAGCCTCAGGAGGTGAGGTGTTCTTGAGCTCGATGAGCTGGTGGATGTGAGGATGGAATGGATCCAATGCAAGATCAGTTCTCCCCCTCCTATGGTGCTGGCTAGTCCTATTTATAGAGGCCCTGGTCCTGACAAAAGTAGTCTTCGCCTGCCAAAGGCTCTGGTGGTGACGCTGCGGTAGGCTCCGCGGTGACCTCCGTCCTGCCGTCCTTCTGGTCTTGGTCTTGTTGTTTCGATATGGAAACCTTTGCCTGATGCCTCGGGACCCCGCGCCTGCGCTTGCCTCTTTAGCACCAAAGAGGAAACTGGTGCACTGTGCCCGCTGGTGCCCGCCTGGCCTTGGTCGTCATGGCTCACGTCACGTAAACCTCGCGAGGCGCCCCCTTCATAGATATCTCCGCTCCTCGGGAGCCAGCCTAGTGAGGCTGCCCCCAGGGAGGTCTTGGTGTCGTCCGCCTCGCGAGGCTTGGCTCCTCGCGAGGGCCTTGAGTTGTTGCTGCCGAAGCTGGGCCGTACCGGGCCATTGGTGAAGCTACACAGTGGGCCGCAGGGAGGCAAGTCTGGGCACCTCCGTTCCCAGGATGTCGACAGAGGCCAGTGAGGACGCTATGATGTTGGCCTCCCTCAACCGGCTGGAAGCCTTGGATGCCTTCGCTGAGAAGCACCTTCACCTCGCCACAAAAGCCACCGCTCCTTAGCCGGCGGTCGGTGGCCCAGCGCACTGAGTTGAGGAGGAGGAGGTCGTACGTTGATGGATGCATCTTTATTTTTGCCTCCTGTAACCACCATTGGGATCACATCATCATGGCCTTAAATGTTATTGTGCTAGTGCATTCTCGTTCCAGTCAATACAGACATGTGCGATCCCTTTGCTTAATTATATGCATCATGGTAACTAGTACTCCATCCGTCAATTTATAAGTTGGGCTTACCTTTTCCATCAACTTCGTGCAACGCACGGGCATCTTGCTAGAAACACTAGAACATGTCGGACCGCATGTGACCAAACCGACGATGCGCCAACCTAGCTACTACCCTGCTTATCTGGCGAAAAAAGCCCCGCCCTAGCATTTCCCATCGTTATTTCTATCTATCGATCGTGCCAAGGAGCAGAACCAAATGTTACAATTTATACATGTTTCTCTACTCCTACTCCTATAAAAGACTCAATTGGTGATGGTGGTGTGTCTGCCATACGTCGTTTTTGACCATTAGATCTGTATCTAACAGCTGTGAGGTAAGTTGTGGCATTTTTGCAACAATAGCCCACTTCTCTGCTCCAATTTGCAGAAAACCCCTTATTATCTTGAAAGCAACCACATCCCTCCCTCACCTCATCAAAACAGCCTGAGAAATATATTTTGAGTGAAAACTAATATATTTTTAGTGGTATATATGTATATCAAAACAAGAGTGTTTTCTTTCAAGTTTGTGAACAAGTACTACTATTCTAGTACTTTGGATCCGTCGCAACGCACGGGCACATTGCTAGTAAAAGGAAAACGCCTATCGTGTTTGCGTCACACCCCACTGCCCGGGAATAGGAAGTACTCCACGGCCCATCCGGCACACCACATAACTAGGTAAGGCGTGTTGCCTAGCATTTTCACTTTCATGTGGTACCGCAGTTGAGCAAACCGACTATTGGCAAACCGCACCCCGCCCGCCGCGTTGGAAAACAGAAACGAGGAGGGGAAGATCTAGCTGTAGCACGGAAGCCAAGAAATTTGGTGTCAGATGGGGCTCGTTGATAGAGTAGGAGCATTCCGTACTACTGCTCCTACTAGTACGAAGTTTGTACTACAACTAGTACTACCATTATACAACTAGGTACGTGCACGACACAACATCAACAACAACAACAACAAAGCCTTTAGTCCCAACAAGTTGGGGTAGGCTAGAGGTGAAACCCATAAGATCTCGCAACCATGTTGGCTCTGGCACATGGATATCAAGCTTCCACGCACCCCTGTCTATAGCTAGCTCTTTGGTGATACTCCAATCCTTCAGGTCTCTCTTAACGGACTCCTCCCATGTCAAATTTGGTCTACCCTGCCCTCTCTTGACATTCTCCGCACGTTTTAGCCGTCCGCTATGCACTGGAGCTTCTGGGGGCCTGCGCTGAATATGCCCAAACCATCTCAGACGATGTTGGACAAGCATCTCCTCAATTGGTGCTACCCCAACTCTATCTCGTATATCATCATTCCAGACTTGATCCTTCCTCTTGTGGCCACACATCCATCTCAACATACGCATCTCCGCCACACCTAACTGTTGAACATGTCGCCTTTTAGTCGGCCAACACTCCGCGCCATACAACATTGCGGGTCGAACCGCCGTCCTGTAGAACTTGCCTTTTAGCTTTTGTGGCACTCTCTTGTCACAGAGAATGCCAGAAGCTTGGTGCCACTTCATCCATCTGGCTTTGATTCGATGGTTCACATCTTCATCAATACCCCCATCCTCCTGCAACATTGACCCCAAATACCGAAAGGTGTCCTTCCGAGGTACCACCTGGCCATCAAGGCTAACCTCCTCCTCCTCACACCTAGTAGTACTGAAACTGCACATCATGTACTCGGTTTTAGTTCTACTAAGCCTAAACCCTTTCGATTCCAAGGTTTGTCTCCATAACTCTAACTTCCTATTTACCCCCGTCCGACTATCGTCAACTAGCACCACATCATCCACAAAGAGCATACACCATGGGATATCTCCTTGATATCCCTTGTGACCTCATCCATCACCAATGCAAAAAGATAAGGGCTCAAAGCTGACCCCTAATGCAGTCCTATCTTAATCGGGAAGTCATCGGTGTCGACATCACTTGTTCGAACACTTGTCACAACATTATCGTACATGTCCTTGATGAGGGTAATGTACTTTGCTGGGAATTTGTGTTTCTCCAAGGCCCACCACATGAAATTCCGCGGTATCTTATCATAGGCCTTCTCCAAGTCAATGAACACCATATGCAAGTCCTTCTTTTGCTCCCTATATCTCTCCATAAGTTGTCGTACCAAGAAAATGGCTTCCATGGTCGACCTCCCAGGCATGAAACCAAACTAATTTTTGGTCATGCTTGTCATTCTTCTTAAGCGGTGCTCAATGACTCTCTCCCATAGCTTCATTGTATGGCTCATCAGCTTAATTCCACGGTAATTAGTACAACTCTGAACATCCCCCTTGTTCTTGAAGATTGGTACTAATATACTCCGTCTCCATTCTTCTGGCATCTTGTTTGCCCAAAAAATGAGGTTGAAAAGCTTGGTTAGCCATACTATCGCTATGTCCCCGAGACCTTTCCACACCTCAATGGGGATACAATCAGGGCCCATCGCCTTGCCTCCTTTCATCCTTTTTAAAGCCTCCTTCACCTCAGACTCCTGGATTCGCCGCACAAAACGCATGCTGATCTCATCAAAGGAGTCGTCCAGTTCAATGGTAGAACTCTCATTCTCCCCATTGAACAACTTGTCGAGGTACTCCCGCCATCTATGCTTAATCTCCTCGTCCTTCACCAAGAGTTGGCCTGCTCCGTCCTTGATGCATTTGACTTGGCCAATATCCCTCGTCTTCCTCTCTCGGATCTTGGCCATCTTATTGATGTCCCTTTCACCTTCGTTCGTGCCTAACCATTGGTAGAGGTCCTCATATGCCCGACCCCTTGCTTCACCAACAGCTCGCTTTGCGGCCTTCTTCGCCATCTTGTACTTCTCTATGTTGTCTGCACTCCTATCCAGGTATAGGCGTCTGAAGCAATCTTTCTTCTCCTCAATCGCCTTCTAGACATCATCATTCCACCACCAGGTATCCTTATCTTCGCTTCTCCTTCCCCTGGACACTCCAAACTCCTCTGAGGCCACCTTACGAATGCAAGTCGCCATCTTCATCCACACATTGTCCGCATCCCCTCCTTCCTCCCAAGGGCCCTCCGACCCTCTTCTTGAACACCTGAGCTACCTCCCCCTTGAGCTTCCACCACTTCGTTCTAGTGACTTTGGCACGCTTATCCCGCTGGACACGAATCCGAAAGCGGAAGTCAGCAACCACCAGCTTATGCTGGGGTACAACACTCTCTCCAGGTATCACCTTACAGTCTAGGCACGCACGCCTATCTTCTCTTCTCGAGAGGATGAAATGAATCTGGCTAGAGTGTTGGCCACTACTAAAAGTCACCAGATGTGATTCTCTTTTTCTAAAGAGGGTGTTAGCTACAATCATGTTGTACGCTAGAGCAAAGCTTAAGACATCTTCTCCTTCTTGATTCCTGATGCCATAGCCAAAGCCCCCATGCGCCCCTTCAAAACTTGTGTTAGATGTACCCACGTGGCCATTGAGGTCTCCTCCTATGAAGAGCTTCTCACCAATCGGTACACTCCTAACCATGTCTTCCAGGCCTTCCCAGAACTCCCTCTTGGTGTTCTCATTGTGGCCTACTTGCGGGGCATACGCGTTGATAACATTGAGAACCAAGTCCTCAACTACCAGCTTGACCAGGATAATCCGGTCCCCACATCTCTTGACGTCTACCACTCCATACTTGAGGCTCTTGTTGATCAAGATGCCTACACCATTTCTGTTTGCAGCCGCCCCTGTGTACCATAGCTTGAAGCCGGTATCCTCCACCTCCTTCGCCTTCTGTCCTCTCCATTTGGTTTCTTGGACGCAAAGGATATCAACACCTCTCCTCACCGCTGCATCAACAAGCTCCCAAAGCTTCCCTGTTAGAGACCCTACGTTCCAGCTACCTAAGCGAATCCTCCTAGGCTCGGCTAGCTTCCTTACCCTTCGCACTCATCAGTCAAATGCGAAGACCCTTGCTCATTTTCCACTACATCCGGGCGCTGATGTAGCGCGCCACTAAGGATGCGACGACCCGATCCTCGCTCACTTGCCACCGTATCCGGATCAAGATACGGCGCGCCACTTGGGGGGTGACGGCCCGGCCCTTGCCCATTTTCCACCACACCCGGGTTCCGATGTGGCGCGTCGCTGAGAGGGTTACGCCCCAACGAAAATCTTTTGGGTTTCATCTCCATAAGAGTGGCTGAGTTTTTATGTTGGCTCGCCAAGTATATCACAACCCTCCTCCTTTACCCGGGCTTGGGACCGGCTATGTTGAGACAACATAGGCGGAGTTGCACGACACAGCATCGTAGGAACAAAAAAGGGAAGATCTTGTTTTGGGTGATTTATCTTTTTTTTAGTCAACATAGTATGAATAATATGATGTGGGGGCACCCATGAAGCTTATGTGGCTTGGTTGCACGGCTAGGAAAGGCTAGAGAAAAATAAATAGATAATGTGTTTAGAGTGCACTCCACTAAATAGATATACCACTTTGGATCCATTGCAATGCACAGGCCAGCACATTGGTAGTAGTAAGAAACAAATTCTGGGTTTGGCACGAGTTCATACTGCGGGAGCACCACAAGGCCTTCCGCAGGAGTTACATTTCCCTCTCGGGACCCACGAGACTGAGTTTCAGTGGCTTAGTGCACCGGCCTATGAGTCAATGACATGTGGACCTTAAATGCGGCTGGCCCACATGTCATTCTCATGGTGGAGGCGTGGTTCGTGACTCACTCGTTCGAGATGAACCGGCCGGTGGTGGTGTGGTCGTGGCGAGGTTGCCATAGTTGGGCATCGGGGAGTTACGCGGCGTAGATGGCCACACTGGCGGGTACTACCTGTAGTACAGAAGTACTCCAGCTGAGGATTGATGTCGGGACAAAATGTGTCACAGCCGCTAGATGAAAATTCGATGGTGCGGGAGTACAGATTGGAGCACAGGAGCGGAGAAGGAAAACCACGTCCAATCTGGTGTGGCTATGGTAGAAATTTGATGGTCGTCGCAGTTCAGCTGGCCCGCATATCATGCACACAAAGGCAGAGGAGTGGTGGGGCCGAGAGGGATGAGGCGCACGCCGGGGGACATCGTGCCGTGGGTTGGAGCGGCATCGTGCGAATCGCATGTGGCAGTGGTAGAAACGTGATGGTCGTTGTGGTTCAACTTCCATGGACAAGTTGTCATGTCTGCTGACACATGCATTGCATACCGCTCACTGCAAGGAGCAGTATTAGAGAAAACTTGTTCCAAAGATACCATTTTCCCGATAAAATTCTCGATATTTCATTAGATTTTACACATGGGATTACTCCTGCAAGGGTCAATCACAACAGGTGTTTTGTAAAAAATGCATCTTGATGTTCCCTGCAATGCACGGGCATGTTGCTAGTTATATAATAAGCCCACACGGGCATCTTGCTGCCGGGTGTGCCACTGACCCAAACTCATTTTTTTCAGACGCTTAGGTGCACCGGATGCCGTGCCATGCTGCAAAATGTAAAAAAATAGCTCCATTTTTTTAAACCTGTTATCTTCAAACAAGCCACACCCGTCCCTCACCTCATCAAAACAGCCCGAGGAATATATTTTGAGTGAAGCATGATTTATTTTTACTGATATATGTATATCAAAACTAGATTTTTTATATTTCAAGCCCGTGAACAAGTATTATTCTACTACTTTGGATCCATTACAACGCACGGGCCGGCACATTGGTAGTAGTAGTCTCTATCTCTACTCTTATAAAAAACAGAGTGTTGATGATGGTGTGCCTGCCATCCTGCAATATACGCCGTCCGATTTATATCTGACGGATAGGAAGGAAACTATGGCAATTTTGCAAAGCGATACCCACACCCCTCTCCACATTTGCAAATAAGGCCTTCCTCGTTCATCCTTTTCTCCAACAAGATAAACTACTCATACAAATGCATCTTGATGTTCCGTGCAACGCACGGGCATCTTGCTGGTCTACTACTCTTATAAAAAATAGAGTTGGTGATGATGGTGTGCCTGCCATCCTGCAATATAGGCCGTCCGATTTATATCTGACAGATAGGAAGAAAACTATGGCAATTTTGCAAAAAGATACCCACACCCCTCTCCACATTTGCAAATAAGGCCTTCCCTCGTTCATCCTTTTCTCTCACAAGATAAACTAGTCATACAAATGCATCTTGATGTTACGTGAACGCACGAGGATGTTTCCTTGGGGGTCTCTCAAGCGCAGCGTGGCCGTAGTTGCAAGTTGACGCCCCTTGAGATGCCGACATTGAGGGGCACTTGGATTTTGTCCGATGAGCAGGTAAGTGATGAGTTTGATCATGTAGTAAATGCATTCTAAAGACTACTTCCGTGTCCATTTCCCAATTCTCCCGCTGCCCACCGTTTCACAGGTTAGGCTCGGTGCCAGTGGAGATTGGCTTGCATATGTACGGGAGGGTACCAACATCAATTTGCACAACATTTACAACAGTGACACCGTTCCCGTAGAACCTTTGTCCAACATTGGGATCACCCATGCAACGGGCCACCGCCTGAATTGGTACGATGGAACCACGGTGAGATTAAAGAAGATAGCAATCATGGAATCCCTGATAAGGTCGCCAGCCAACAAAAATTACACTCTCGTTGCAGTGTTAGACATCGCGATTGCTTTCACGAACCTTGCACATGGCGGTCAAAGGTGGACCATGCTGTCTGCGGCCGATTTGTTGCCGTACGAGTACGAAGACATTGTGCTCCTTTCTAACCGCATCTTCATGGTGACAAACCAGGGGACTTGTTTCGTATGGGACACATCCTATGGTACACTCCCTCTCTTCCAGTTTATTTGTTTCAATTTTTTTCCTTTTATAAGTTTCAAATTCAAATTTAGAGCTCGCCATCACATGTTGAGATTACAATGTCCATTAAATCGTTGCGTGCATGTACTAGTAAGAAACCAATCTCAAGTTTGGCACGAGTTCGTGCAGCGCTAGCACCACAAGGCCTGGCGCAGGAGTTGCATTTCCCTCTTGGGGCCCACGGGACTGAGCATCAGCGCCTTACTACACCTGCCTTTGAGTCAATAACATGTGGACCCGATAGGTGGCTGGTCCACATGTAATGCTCCCGAAGGCAGAAGGGCAGTGGGGCCGAGAGGGGTGAGCCGCAGGTCGGGGGACATGTGGTATCATGGGTTCGAGCGACATCATGGGAATGGCTGTGGTAGAAACTTGATGCTCGCCGCATTTCAGGTGGCCCACATGTCATGCACACAAAGGCACAGGGGCGGTGCAGGTGAGAGGGGTGAGGCGCACGTCGGGGGACGTGGTGTCGTGGGTTGGAGCGGCGTCGTAGGAATTGCGAGTGGCAGTGGATGAAACGTAATGGTCACCGTATTTGAACTTCCATGGACAAGATGTCATGTCTACGGACACATGCATTGCATACCGATCACTGGAAGGAGTAGTAGAGAAAGCTAGGCGGATAAATAATTCCTTCTAGTCAAGCGGACCCACGCTACTACTTGTTCCAAAGACATGCACACCATCGAAATACTCCATCTATATCAATATACATAGAGAGGAAATATTGTTTACAATAGAGGAAATAGTTCATCCATCCATAATGCCCTGCTGCTGGTGCAGCTTCTTCTTCTTCTTCTTCTTCTCATTTTCTGTGGGAGACGGCTTCGCAACAAGCTCTCTGGACCTTGCAGCTATCTCGAAACTCACACGGGCATCGAGGGCAGCATATTTTATCCGCTCGTACGTCAAGGGATAATTATCCCATCTAGATGACCTTAATGCCAGCATCTCGTCACCCTTCTGAAGAATTGTTCTGAGCACAAAAATTTCTACTTCGAATAGGGATGGTGTCGGTTTATCACAATCTTCTATAGGAATTTTTTTTTGGTTTGTACGTTAGCGATGCTTTTCAAATCAAGGTTGTACGGCTCCAACTTCTGTTTGTCCCCTGCGATGGCTGCCCCACAGAAGTATATGTCCACCCGAGACAAGAAACCATGGAACTCACCTGGTATGGAGGCCGCGTGTATGATGTGGTACACCAAAACATCATCTTCGAGGCACAGCTGAAGGACGGCGGCGTGTTGGATCTTCCTAGTGGCACGCTCTGTGTACTCTGCGTCGAGACCGATGGCCTTCATCTCCACCTTTTGGAGGGAGTTGGATACATTGTTGATCCACTTTCGAACAACCCATGGGTGGTCGGTGATGGTGGCAGCTATGCTCAATGATCCTTCGAGGAGGACATGTTGGATGCTAAAAACCTGCATCTTGATCTCTTTCGCCATTTGGAACCACTGGACCGGAGGGCTATTGTTTGGAGAATTAGGATTAGATGGCTAGTCTAATTGAAGAAGATGATTATTTAAAGGGGCTTCGGAATTACTCCAGGAGTATGTGAAGAGGTTAAAACAATGTGAATGCAGTGTGGTTTGGATGCAAATGAAGATGAAGGAGAGGTGAATAACCCGAGGAAAATTGGTTCCTGGTGGAGAATTAAATGGGAGAAGTGGCCTGCAGGCAGTTGATTAGACTGCTAGGTAGACTAAACGAAAAGGCTATGCGGGTAGACTGAGGAGTGGTACATGTCCGTGTATGTGCCCATCCTTCTAGCGCTACATGTGCCACTGGCTAGTTGAGGTCACTCTTTTGAATAACTTTGGCGAGACATTTTATGATTCCTTTTTATTTTTGCACCCCTCCTGACAGGTGGGACCTATGCAAACAGATATAAAAAATGTGTCGTAGCTGGTTCGGATTGATATTAGCACGTGCGTGGGAGACACAACATTCTCTGGTTAAGGAATATGCAGTTATCCTTAAAAAAGAAAAAGCCTTCTTCGCGCTTCTGCATCCATGAGAATTTGGTTCTGATCGCAATATGGATGATACCTGGAGGATGAAGTAAACCCACAGGCATGCTAGCATGGGAGACCTATTTTTGCTATATAGTACTACTCCATATGTTCCTACTAGTAGTAGTACAACTGTGGTACACTTGATGGTCAAAATATTATTCATCCGGTGCTCACAGTGAAGTGACAAGACCCTGAGCCCGAGGTGACACCAGTCCAGGCGGCGTGTTCGGGTTACCAAAGTCAGCCTCACCTTGTAAACTGCGCAGTCACTTTCATCGCCGTTGTATAGCATGCCTCGCCTCGTCTCCCTCTCCCCTAGCACCACTCCATCTCCATCTCCGTCTCGCGAATATCCTGAGGTCACTCTTGATCATCTCACTGTGCCCCCACGTACCCTTGCCTCGCTCGCCTCCCCCGGTACCACTATTCCCTCGCTAGCCACTTCAGCACCAAGAGCCTTCTCCCCCGTAAATCAAGCCCCCAAAACCCCCACCTTCCAAACTCCACCATGGCCGAACATGAACCGCACAGCATCCATGTGAGCCACGATTGGAGCAACCTCCCCAGTGACATCCTCGACCTCTGTTGTTCGTGTATGGATATGTTGAGCGCCCTGCGGCTGGCTCCATGCTCGAGGGACATGCACATGGCCATCGTCAAAGCGAGACCTAAGCTTTTCAAGACACCCTGCTTGCTGCTATCTGGTATTGCGAGATTTGCTCACCATGATACGGAGGCGTACATGATGCCCCTCGACTTCAATCCGACCTCCATTAGCTGAAACTTCTTTGCAGGTATGTAGTGGGTCGCAATACATCATTTCCCTCGACTTCGATCCAATCACCATCGCCCGAAACTTCTTGGCAGGTATGTACTGGGTCGGCATGAGCTCCCACTGGATGGCTGCCATCAGACAAGACCGGAAAAAGTTGGTGCTCCTGAACTTCCACACCTCCCATGAGATTATCCTTCCTATGTTGGATTATATAGGGTTTTCCCGTCACGGTCCAAGTCATCTAGATTACGAAGTCAGTTGGACGCACCTTGTTTTGCAGAAGATTGTAATCTGCCAAGCACCCACACTAGATGCGAATTACGCAGACTTCAAGCTAATTGCCTTGTTTGACCGCGGACTCGCCTATCTTTCCACTGGTGCCTTCTTTAGCTGGAGACAGCTCACCTCGCAGTGGATCGTCAAAGATGATACACACTTCTGTGATGTTATTGAACACAATGGCATCATCTACATGATCGACAAAGCAGATGGCACTACATAATGCTGGGATGATGTGTGTAAGTTGTTTCCTTCTGATGTTAATGATGACGCCATGACACTGTTTGAACTTTCTATGATGATTGGCATATCCCTGTTTGAGCAGAATTTGAGTAGAACTATGGCAATGTATTAGAGACGCCGTAAATCAGCTATATTTGGAATGAGTTAATTCATGCGATTGTGACCATGTCATTACAGCCAATTTGTACCCCTGAATAATCAAACGGTTAGGAATATATGGATATTCTCCTCATTTTATAGTAATCTATATACTACTAAATATGAGTGTGTATCAATGGCCATGTTAGTTTCCTCATTTTCATGATGTAGAAACATGCATCACACTGTTGGTTTCATCTAACCATACATTAGGGAAGTAAATGTGCATATGGAGAACTCTATATTTGGAAGTAGTGAAATCCTGTAATGCTTACCATGTGTACATACCTATATTCGCCCGTCAGCAATCAATGGCTAGAATAATATCCTCACAAAAAATTTGCCCACAGAACATGAGTATATAACAATGCACGGTCTATTAGTTTCCTTGAAGAATTTGTTTGTGAGGAAAGAACATGATTACATAACATGCATGACATGGTAGTTTCCTGTGAAGAATCGATTGCGAGATAACATGAGTATAACCATGCATGGCACTCCTATATTTTCGAACCCAATATACATTTGCCTGTATTTTCCTCCCAGTTCCAATAGGCACATATCAATGTTGTTTCTTGCATTATCCTACTCATACTCTGAACAATGCTGATCTTACATTAACAATGCCTGTCCTTTTTGATATGATGCAGTGTCCCTATAGTTACCGCCCTTTGTAATCACACCACCTTTGCCAAAAACAGGGAAGCACAACTAGTTCCTTGCTTGATCACACGACGGCAAAAGACTGATGATCATTCGGACACATGAGCCGAAAAAGTTTTATTGCAAAAACCCCCACTATGTACAAGCACCGTGAAATATGTGAGTATCTGGACAGTGGTTGTTACGTCTATGATCAGGAAACCAGCTTGTTGGGGCCTTCAAGATTTGAGTTGGAGGCGGGTAAACAGCCTTGGTTCACAATCTCTGTTTCTCGGACTCAATTATCCGATTAACCAGGAGATCACCGTTGGCAAGGACCTTGATGGCAGAGAGGCTCTGTTTGCTAAGGAAAACTGTGTCTACACGGCGAGCCCTAGGACTTTGGGAGCAAACTCCCCTGATTGTCAACGATACAACCTGCAGCCAAAAGAAGGTGAGAATGACAAAGGCATCTGGATTAACTTTGATCCTTGAATGTCTCAAGTCCGACAGGCAGTGATGTGGTTCAAGCCTTCAGGTTGATAGGTAATTGGGCTGTTGCGTCGAAAGGGTGGAGTACTGGTGTCTCCGGATCACTGGTCTCTGAAGCGGGGCTGCAAATTATGATGGTGTTGGATCATCCCTCTTCGAATGACTTGTTTTCTTTGCTGCTTGTTCTAGATGGGTAGTGAGGGAGTCCTAGATTAAGGTGTCCTCGGGCGTCCGGGCTATGTGACGGGGGCCGGACTAATGGGCCATGAAGATACAAGACAGAAGACTTCTTCCCGTGTCTGGATAGGACTCTCCTTTACGTGGAAGTCAAGTTTGGCGTTCGGATATGAAGATTCCTTCCTCTGTAAACCGACTCTGTACAACCCTAGGTCCCTCTGGTGTCTATATAAACCGGAGGGTTTCGTCCATAGAGGCAATCATAATCATACGGGCTAGACATCTAGGGTTTAGCCATTACGATCTCGAGGTAGGTCAACGCTTGTAAACCCCATATTCATTCAAGATAATCAAGCAGGAAGTAGGGTATTACCTCCATCAAGAGGGCCCGAACCTGGGTAAACATCGTGTCCCTGTCTCCTGTTACCTTCGATCCTCAGACGCACTGTTCGGGACCCCCCTACCCGAGATATGCCGGTTTTGACACAGAGAAAGCCGAAAACTGACTGTCATGATGCAGCGAGAGCTGGTCAACCACTCGGCGACTTAATGGAATCTTTTGCAATTTCTTCCATACTACACGAATGACCATTCTTTTTTTGGTCACCTATGTAATGCAACCGTTTTCGGATAACCGCATACATATCAGGGGCTATATCGTAGACCCACTGTAAAACTCCTATGGCTAAGTGAAAGAGTTAATGCCCTATAGTTCGATTGCCTAGTTCGCCGCACTGACACCTCCGTTACGGACCAAGACGTTGGGTCAAGAGTGATCAGGTGCCATTCCGAACACCCCCATATTATATGCGAGGGGGCCGAAGCCGACGACTGGCAAACTTTCAAATTATAAAAGACAGCCGCACATGAGGAAATAACTTTAAGACGAATGGTATGAATATAACACAGCCTTAATGTATCATAATATAGTTCTCACAATTCCGGTGCATTTATTCGAACATAATATCCTTCGAGCACTGACCCTCTATCAAGCGGGCGCCCTCTAGGATGTCCTCCAAATAATGCTGCAGCGTGCGATGGTCCTTGCCTCCGGGCGGGCCCTTAACTGCAACATCGGTGGCCTTCATCTTTGCCCAGTACATCTTAACGCGGGCAAAGGCCATCCGGGCACCTTCTATGCATGCCGACCGCTTGACGGCGTCGATATGCGGCACTGCATCGACAAGTCGCTGCACCAAACCGAAATAGTTGTTCGGAATGGGTTCAGCCGGCCATAGCCAGACCACGACGTCCTTCACGGCAGCTCCGGACATCTTGTGGAGCTCGGCCCACTGGGCCATCTGTTCGTTCAGCAACGCCGGACGCCATGGCACTTTAAATTGTGACCAGAAAAGCTTCTCCTCATTATGTCCTTCCTGCGCTTGGAAGAACTACGCCGCATCGGAGACACTCTTCGGCATGTCCAAGAACGCATCTGGAGAACTCCACAATTGATTAAGCAGAGCATACTTCGGGTCACCGAACTTAGTCTGTAAAGAAAGGGCTTACCAGCCGCTATCTCCCCAGCTTGCCGGATCTCCTCCCGGGCCGCTCTAGACTCGGACCGTGCTTCTCTCGCCTCTTGTAAGGCCTTGTCGAGTTCGGCTGCTTTGGCTTTGTTATCCTCCTCGAGTGATTTGCATTTGCCAGTGGCATCCTTTAGCTCTTGCTCCATGGTAGATATTCTCTCCTCGCACTGGCGCCGAGTGGCATGTTCAGCCTTTAAATTAGCAGCCGCTTTCTTGGCAGCCGCATTGCTCACCCTGGCCTACTCCTTGGCCCGGGCAAGCTCGGCCCGAAGGGTCTCAACCGCGGTAGCACCATCTATAGTTATGCATGTCACAGTGTATAATTTTCAGCTTCGTGCTCATACTATTATACATGCATAAGCGGGCTGTCACAAAACATACCTTGTGCCTCGTCGAGCCACCTGTTAATAAGAGTAATGTCCTCATCGGCTAACTCAAGTTTATGCTTTAAATCTGCAACTTCCGCAGCTTGGGCGGTCGCCATTGACATAACAGCCTGTTTTCAAATTAATTATGTTACTTCCTGAGCATATTGTTTTGATCCTCTGATCGCCTCCCTGTGGAAACCGACCAGAGTCTCAGGGGCTACTATCTATACACAGGCGCATTTTTGCATGTAAAGAGCGGTTAAAGATATTACATTGCATACCTCAAAGCTTCTCAGCAGGCCCATGAAGGCTTCATTCAATCCTCTTCTCGCGGACAGAATCCTCTCAACTACCGTACCCATTAAGGTACGATGTTCCTCTGAGATGGACGCCCTTTGCAATGTGCCCATCAGTGTATCCGGCACCTCCGGATTCCTTGAGGCTGCGGCGGGAGTACGGACTCCCTTCAAAGGGGTACGCTTACTCGACCCTGGAGTCATCTTCGGCTGTAAACCAGATAGTTCGGGGCCCTCACTGTTGGTTCCCATGGGGGCTGCCTCCCCTGGACCCTTGACGGTCGAAGTATCACCTTCGGGCGATGTCTTCATTGTCCCCCACGCCGCTGGATGGTCAGCGGAGATCCCCCGGGACGAGACCTCGAAGTCGTCTGCCCTTAGGGGCGAGGAAGCTTGTGGAGGCATCTCGCTTTCCATCATCTCCGGAGGCAAGTCCCCCCATGAGGAGGACTGTTGAGGTAGATAGCGGGCCGGACTGCAAACATATAGCTTAAATGTTACCCTTGCAAACCGAAAAGAACGGGACATGTCTAGAGCATCCTTGTTCACTTACGATTTGGCAAAGGGCTTGTACCTAGAGAGGAGCTCTGCGTCAACATCGGCTTCCGAACCTGAACTATCTGACAGGGATATCGTCCCTTTCTTGGGTGCCTCCACCTCCAAGTCTTCGGAGGCAGTCCTTTTCTTCCCGTGGGGGGAAGGGATATCCCCTTCTTCTTCCCCTTCGTCTTTGTCTTCAGAAGAGGGAGCTTCAGTCTCCCCAGATGTAGCGTCCAGTATAACTTCAGAGCGGAGGCCACCTTCCGCCCTTTTGCTCTTCTTCTTGTCCTCCTTCACCACCATTTGATACGGCGCCGGGGCCAGCATCCTCATTAACACAGGATCAGCTGAGTCTTTGGGAAGTGGAGCCGAACACCTCATTCGTTCCGCCTTCTTTATCCAACCCTGGTCGAACACAGGTTTCTCAGTACATCGCTATGGGATAATCAACCAAGTTGCGTTCAGAAGTTGGGTGCTTACCGAGGTATCCGGATGGTTGCAGTCGAGGCCGATGTCCTCGGATGTGTCTGGCCACTGCTTTCGAGTCTTGAAGAATAGTTTCCACATCCCTCTGTGCGTTGTGCCGAAGAATTGCTGAAGGGTCCGCGGTCCTTCCGGATTGAACTCCCACATGCGGAGAGGCCGTCGCTGACACGGGAGGATCTGGCGGACTAGCATCACCTGGATCACGTTAATGAGGCCGGTGTCCTTTTCGAGGATGCTCTGGATACGACTTTGCAGCGTCTGCACTTCATCAGTCGATCCCCAGTCAAGCCCCTTATTAATCCATGATGTGAGTCACGATGGAGGGCCAGATCGAAATGTAGGTGTGGCTGCCCATTTGGTACCGTGGGGTTCGGTGATATAGAACCATTCCCGCTGCCATAAGTTGGAAGTTTCCGTGAAGGTGCCTTTTGGCCAGATAGTATGCCAGATAGTATTGGCGAGCTTGCTCACCATAGCACTACCGCACTCCGCCTGCTCCCCGTCGACTATCTTCGGCTTAACATTGAAGGTCTTGAGCCATAGGTCAAAGTGTGGGGGGATGCGGAGAAAAGCCTCACACATGACGATAAACGCCGAGATGTGGAGAAAGGAGTCCGGAGCTAGATCGTGAAAATCTAGCCCATAATAGAACATAAGGCCACGAACGAAGGGGTGGAGAGCGAACCCTAGCCGCGGAGGAAGTGAGAGATGAATACAACCCTCTCGCCAGATTTTGGTGTGGGGATAACCTACCCCTTGGCAAGGAGCCTATGGGGGATTTCCATAGTCAGGTACCTAGCCTCCTGGAGCCTCACGATATCTTCCTCGGTGATCGAGGAGGCCATCCACTTGCCTTGGGAGCTGGATCCGGACATAACTCGAAGGCTTGGTAGCAATGAAAGAAATCGAGACCTCGGCACTGGGGCTTGAGGCTGGAAAGGCTGAGGAAGAGGTAGGCGTTGGGGAGAAAGATAGGTCTGTACCCCTTTATAAAGCGATGAATATCAAACGCCTCCTCACGGGCCTTAAAGCTCGCCTATTCCCAAGGGATCATGCAAATGACACGGTTGGATTACCCACGCCCATATTGATAAGAATCCCGTGATAAGGGGGCACGATCTCTGCTTTGACAAGATGTGCCAATAAAGACCGCGTCTCGTAACATGGAGCGAGAGGCTGAAAGACGGTTCGAAATAATAACCAGGTAGGGGACATAACGTCTCGCTAAAAAAGTTGTCAGTAGATGGGACTTGTTAAATATTATACCCTGTTGTGGTTGTGTGTGGTGTCTGTTTCGCAGAGCCAGAAACGTTTTCTATGTTCTAGGACTACTTTGAAGTATTCGGAGGAGGAACCTGCCTTGCAATGCCGAAGACAATCTCCGCACCGGACACATCGTCATTGGAGCCTGGTTCAGGGGCTACTGAGGGAGTCCTGGATTAAGGGGTCCTCGGGCGTCCGGGCTATGTGACGTGGGCCAGACTAATGGGCCATGAAGATACAAGATAGAAGACTTCTTGCCGTGTCCGGATGGGACTCTCCTTTACGTGGAAGGCAAGCTTAGCGTTCGGATATGAAGGTTCTTTCCTCTGTAAACCGACTCTGTACAACCCTAGGTCCCTCCGGTGTCTTTATAAACCGAAGGGTTTCGTCCGTAGAGGCAATCATAATCATACAGGCTAGACATCTAGGGTTTAGCCATTACGATCTCGAGGTAGATCAACTCTTGTAAACCCCATATTCATCCAAGATAATCAAGTAGGAAGTAGGGTATTACCTCCATCAAGAGGGCCCGAACCTGGGTAAACATCGTGTCCCTGTCTCCTGTTACCTTCGATCCTCAGACGCACAGTTCCGGACCCCCTACCCGAGATCTGTCGGTTTTGACACCGATAGGTAGTTCTCTCTTTTGTTATGCATATTCCTTGTCATTTGGTCATCCTCGTCTATGTCACTCTTACTATGTAATAGTTGCCTAGAATGTCATTCTCGTCTGGATCACGAGAGTTTGAGCGCTGCAGACGGGTGCGTTTTGGTGGTGTAGCAAGACTTCTTATGAACTATCATGTCTTGTTGTTTATGTCAGTAGTAGTCACTAGTCAGTGTTTGAATGTTGCATATATCGTTGTTTCGAACTATTTATTGTCTCTTACTGCTGGTGGGCTAAATGAGGGCATCACCATTTCTCCAGTGTTCAGAGTATATCTCCTTTTCAAGTTATAATTTGAGCTCAGTGTCTTTTCGATGATGTACACTTGTTTGGGCCAGTGAGGTGTCGTTGAATATGGGCCGAGTAATAGTGCAATGACAAACAGGTCAATTATGACTCTCAGGCCGGGCTCTCAAAATATCCTAAAAAAAGGCCGGGCTCTCAAAAAGAGAAAGAATAAGGACTCTTAGGCCGACATGTGGGCGCCACCGGTGTTTTTGTGCACTTGCGCGCCGAGAGCATATTGGCACATGTTTGAAATTCATGCTACCTTTTCATTCCCAATCTCCCGCCCCTCCCCCACCTCTGGAATCTCGATTCCTACTCCAGTTCCCCCAAATCCCCCTCCTATACTCCCTGTACTCAAGCGCACTATCATGTCGCCGGTTAACGCGGATCTCCGAGCCGGAGATCCTTAGGTCCGTCCTGCCTTCGGGCGCTGCGTGTTGTCGCTCAACAGTGGCATGGAGGCGCTTGAAGACCAGTTTGCCCGCAAAGGGCTGATGGTAACCATCAATGGCGAACGGCCTCCCATCTAACTAGACGACCTTGTCAAAGCTCTTGGCATTGTGCACGGCATCCAAATAAGTGACTTGCTCATCGAAATCTATCCAGCACTGGCTGGTTTCTTCGTCAGGTTCCGGACAACTTTCGACTGCAGTCGTGTGTTCGAATCTTCCCGGTGTTTGTTCTGCGATGGCGCGCCGGTGAGCTTTGATCAGTGGCACCCAGGATGGGGCTCGGTGCCCTCTGAGCTTGAGTTTTTAACAAAGCTTACCTTCCATGGCATGCCTCGACGTGCTTGGAACAGTGAGTCCATGAATGAGCTTATCAATGACCTTGGAGGTGAGCTCGTAAGTATGTTTGTTCCTCCAGACAGCTGGGCTCTGACGGTTATGGCATGGATGAAGAAGCTGTCCACCACACCGAAGGTGATTGGTGTTGAGATACCGGTGCAGGAACCGGGTTTGTACTATTTGTCACCACCAAGGCCGCTGCGTACCACGTTAGGGATGTACCTGTATCGAGTGTTCGTGCATGTCAAAGAAGTGGTCAATCCATCAATCGATGTCCTGCCGCCGCCGCTGGTGCCACGGTCCGTAGACGACGTCCATTACAGGAGTCAACGTCACACTTTCCCCGTGTTGCTCGGAACGATGGATGGCACAGGGCCTACTCCATCGTGCGGTGGAGGCCACTGCTTCTTTGAGAGAAGAGGCAAGGCTGGCTGCCTGTATGTGCTCTAATTTGAGGTAACCACTGAATCTTGTGAGATACTAGTTAAATCCGAGCTATGGGTATGAAGCACTGATGTGCCAGTACATTTGATTGTGACCTGTTCTATTTTTGTACCTAAACTTTTTTTTAGAAAGGGTTGTACGTCAACTTAATGTGCTAGCAGAACTTATTGTGTTATCTGTCTGTTTTCTTTGCACAGCA
This sequence comes from Triticum aestivum, assembly GCF_018294505.1. Taxonomy (NCBI): domain Eukaryota; kingdom Viridiplantae; phylum Streptophyta; class Magnoliopsida; order Poales; family Poaceae; genus Triticum; species Triticum aestivum. The sequence continues at coordinate 312,479,941 of NC_057799.1, forward strand.
TTCAAGATATTTCCCCATCATTGATAAAGACGATGAACCGTTATGTACGAGTTCGTTGGTTTCAACATAGCCCTACCCATAGGGATCCACTGCTTCCACCCTGATTGTGCCGCCTGCATGAAATTTTTGTATGCAAGTTTAGTGTGCTATGATGTTCTATATGATTGTGTCAACTATATAAGTTTTTACTGAGCATCAGCAATGCATATGGCTGAAAGATGTAAATACGAGCATCGACTGATGGGTCTCTCTCTCAAACACACACAGACAAACACGCACGTGTGCGCGTGCGCGCCCACACACAGGCACAAGTGGGACCCGTTGAATTATTTCTTCGCTCGTGACAACAGTTTCACTGTACTCTAACTTTTTTCTTAATTTATTAATTGAGCTCAGTGACATCAAAACGTTGTATAGAAACCTTGTTTGGGCCTTTCCGGCGTCGCTGAATGTGGGCTGAGTAGCCATGTGAAGTTGTACTGTACTACACGGGCCTCTTTTTTAACAGCAGCAATGCAACTGGGTTGACAGTTGTACACAATATTCGGGTCAACTTGTTATTCTCCGCCCCGCTGGCTGCAAATCTTTCCTAGTAGGGATGCATTAGGCTTAACAAGAAAATGGGCTTTAATAAATAATAAATGGGATGTAATTATAAAAACTGGGCAGTAACAATAAAAAACTGCACCAAACACGTAACTAGTTTAAAAAATATTATTTTTGGATTTTGAAATTTTTAATTTCATTACTTGTTGCGCGCGCAATATTTTGTTGGATTTTTACGGAATACAAATTTATTTTGAAATTATATTTAATCTGGCTAGAAATTTCGGGATAAAAATATTTCGGGTCCCATCAAAATGTGGGAAATTTTATTGAATTCTGTTTTGAGCGGTTTGGTTGAAATTATTAATCGTTGTCCTTGCTAGAAAATGGGTTGTACTTTTAACAAACTGTAAATGGGTTGTAGTAAATTCCATTAGAGTTCAAAAATGGGTTGTACATTCTTACAAAACGCAAATGGGCTATATGTTCTCTGCCACACACTTGTGGGCCTACTAAGTTGACGCGTCCCCTAAAGAAAACTATGTTGACGCGTATGCAAGGCTTTGTCAACTTATAGTCAACACACGGTTCTAGCAGCAGTGGTCGTTGGATGTCCATCCAACGTATGCATGCTTTTCTTCAATCTCATATATTCTTGCTTCAGGCGCCCAAAAAATGATTCCTCCCCCTGACGGGTGCATCGTTTCAGAGGCTGACCTGTGGTCCTACTAAGTTGATGCGTACCAAGGGCTTTGTCAACTTTGTCAATATAAACGATTCTAGCTGCAGTGACCGTACGATGTCCATCCAACAGCCGTCGTGCTTCTTCAACATCCGGTCTTCTTGCTCCAGCCACCCAAACCAGCGCCGGCCGTGCCGCCTGCTTCTGCCTCCCCCCGACTGTGCTGCCACCGCTGACCATGCCATCCCTCTATACTCACCCACACCTCCTGTTATTTTCCGGCAACGGCAGCCTCACACCGCGGCTGAAGCAGTCAACCCACGTACTCCCCTCCGCGTGAGCATCCACTGCCGCGTCTTCCCCGGCTCCGCGTCGTTCCCTTCCTAGGCCTCTCCGTCGTCCAACGCCTTGGTGCTCTCGGCGCGGTGTAGTCAACGTGGTCAACAAAGGACATCCATCGAAAGAGGACTTTAGGCGGTGAGGCTGACAGCTGGACCCACCAGCTACATCTTCGAACACAAGGAAGTGCCTCCTTATTACTCACAAAATAAAAATGATTCCTCCCCCTGACAACTGGGACCAACCAGCTATATCTTCGCACCCAAGGAAGTGCGTCCTTATCCTCCCTCACCGCTGGGACCCACCTAGTCAAAGCCTACATAGCGTTGTCTGTCTAGTCGTGAACGTGTACGTACATACTGGTCGATCGGTCTCTCTACAAGTATGGACCGTGGCCGAGTAAGTAGCGGCACGTGTTGTTGTAGAGCACCCGACAACAGTTCACGCAGTCCCATCTAAGTCCTGTACACGTGCGTACAGCCACAGGGCAAAAAATATGGCCACGTACGTACATATGGGCGGCAGTCTCGAGCGCGTACTCGTGCATATATAGACGGCCAGGTCTTGTGTACATGGAGAGGCAACGGACGGTAGCAACGGCGTCCTGTTCATCGGGAGGCAACCGACTGGGTCGGAATGCATCCTGTTCAATGGGAGCCAACCGGCTTGGACAGAACAACCAAAACGGGGTTTGGCGTACCGCATAACAAAGGAAACGGCCTTCTGTTCGACCGGCCATGGTCAAAACGAGATCATGTTCATCGGGAGGGGTGTGGCGTACCACAAAACGGAGGAAACGGACTTGTGTTCGAGTGCCTACGGTCGAAACGGGGTCCTGTTGATCAGTAGGGGTGTGGTGTACCGCAAAACGGAGGAAACGGACTTGTGTTGGAGCGCCTACGGTCGAAACGGGGTCCTGTTCATCCACCGTCTACTGCCTCGCTCCAGCCTCCATGGGCTACTGTTCATCCACCGTTGACCTTCTCCACCCTCCATGGGCTACTGTTCATCCAGCCTCCACCGGCTGCTGTTCATAGAGCCTCCATGGGGTCCTGTTCATCCACCCCCAACCGGCTGGGGTGCGGCGGCCTCCTCGGGGTCCTGTTCATCCAGCGGCAACGGCCTACTACCACGGGGTCCTGTTCATCCAACCCCCACCGGGAACTGCTCATCCACAGCTAACCAACCGGCTCGACTCACCACGTCTCGACTCGTTCTACGTACCGCGCGCACGGTAGCAACGGTCACTGTTCATCGAGAGGCAACCCAACACCGGCTGGCTACATCTCGCACGGGGGCTCGATCGGCTTCAGTAAGCAGCAGCAGTGATCGATCGCTCAGGTTCAGTTAGCAGCAACAGCGAAGGAATTGCTCAGATTCAGTCAGCAGCGAGTGAATCGCTCGGGTTCAGTTAACAGCCAAGGGATCGATCGCTCGGGTTCAGTAACATGCCATCTCTCCAGATTCAGTTAGCCAACGCCTCACACACACGCGCATACATGAGAGGAACGCGCAAACCATAGTGCATCGCTCGGCCCCGACCACCCACCGTAACCTGGAACTCCACGATATTTCCTCTCCCTCGCTTCTACCATGATTTTTTCCGTCATGGGCAGCCTAAAGAATGTCATGCATCTGCGTCTCCGGCCCGCCCAGGACGAAAAGCCCATTTTATGTCATGATTTTTTGTCATAGAAGTAGGATCCCACCACATCTATGATGATATCGAGTTTTGTCACAATTATCATCATAGAAGTGTCATAAGCATGACAGGAAAAAAATTCGTTCGGCCCAAAATGTCACGGATGTGTCTTTTTTGTAGTGTTAGGAATGTTCTCTTGTTCTCAGGTGTTCTGATGCAAGGATGACAAATCAAGAGGTATATTATCAGTGGACATTTACCAGGAATAACAAAAGTTTTTGTGATCTATCTGTCAGAGATTTGAGTTATAATATTCCAGACATTAGAAATGATAAATTTCTTTGCCCAATCAAATTTCTCAAGAGACAAAAGCGTGACAGATAAGAATTTGATCCGTTCATAGGGTACCTCAATGATTTCCTTGCTATATTTCTTAGGGGGGAAATGTTTTTGCCAGATGTATGCCCCTTCCTTCCCCAGAAGTCCAGTGTCAGTAGCCATACTTGCCTCGTGAGCCTTAAGTGCTGGATGTGAAAACATAGACATTGTTATGGTCAATCTCTAAATAAATAGGTTTAGGGAAACCTTGTGGATCAGACATATCATAAATTTTTGAACCTGAAGCTTGTGGAACAGATACATATTTCATAGTAGCATCATATGCAACGAGCTGTTCAAAGATCTTGTTAGCTAGTGAGTCATCCCTTCTTTGTTCCATTCGCAGCACATGCTCATCATCAGTGACATTCTTGTACAAAGTTTCATTCTGTTCAAAGATGGGATTGAAGACATCCACTGTTACTTGAGCAGTAATCACTGGTACGCGTCGGTCCTAAACAAACGGTTTTTAACCCCTTTCCGCGACGGCATTTCGAACCCTCGCCAAGTGAGTGTGTGCGATAGGGTGTCCTTCCCACACGACCCAGAAATCGTCGGGGATAGGCCCTCCTGGGACCCAGGCTGGGGCCGTGGGCGATCGGGGGAGGCATCGAAACCCAATCATTTCCATAGGTATGTACATCCCACACGGTAATCCGAGAAAATCATTTCCGTAGGTATGTACATCCCACACGGTGAATCCCAGAAAAACATTTCCGGTTGTATGTATATCACACACAGTCAATCCAAGGAATACGTTTCCGTTCTTATGTACATTCCACACAGTCAATCCAGGGAAAACGTTTCTGTTCGTATGTACATCCCACACAGTTTTATGTATATGCTCATGTGTGAAAGGTGTAACCATCACACACGCTCTGCCTTAGTTAACTGTTTGCTTTCATTAAGTACATCACACACGATTTGATGTAGAAAACTCTGTGGCATTGGGCTATCCATCACAAGCGCTTTTACTGCCAGAACCGTTTGCAAACTTCCATGACCGTCTGTTCTCTTTTTATTTTTGCCTGTAATTTATTATTCTAATTGGAAATTTTGATATATGAAACATGCAATTCAAATTCTCAGCCCAATTGTTCAACAACGAATCCATAAATAAAATTTCCAGTACAATATGTTCAGTAATTACAGGATTAGGCAGCAATTAACTATGATGAACCGCACTATTTAAAGGCGGTAAAGGTGAAGAGACAAGTGTAAATCATTTTGACTGCCGACGGTGTTGAAGAAGCGGAATGCCCATAATGTGCCTTCCTACATGCCATAGGCACGAACCACTTTTGTCCAACCCCTTGTGACGATCGCCCGCCCATCCTTCACCGCCTTCAGGAAGACTTCTAGAGCATTATCATGGTAGCATGAATTATATAATTTAACCTTAGTTGCCTCCACTCCGATCATGTAGTTTGCAAGGTAATCATTAGTAAATAGCTTCGGAAACCACTGAAAATAGAAAAATATCAGATACTGAGGTCTAATAGAGTAACTTGTTGTGGGCAGGGGGAAAAGGCAACACATTACTTACCATCCTAAAGTTCACTGTTGTCTTCGACAAAGTGTAAATAAAGAGCTTAATTCCAATCACCCGTTTCTTCCGCCTAACAATCTTTCTTAGTTTCCTCACTTGACGCTTGTTCATGAATATCTCATTGCCCCATACGCAAAAGGGATCGAAGCATGGATCAGTACCGCTCATATATGTACCTACAAGGAACCAGTAAATGTTAGAAGCTAAACTGAGATTGCTCAAATGATGTAAAATACAACTACCTATGTTCCTAAGTACAAGTTTTTTTTTGAGATTTCAATATGAACTACATACGGATGTATATAGAATTATAGATATAGTTTAGATTAGAATCTAGATTCACTCATTTTGCTCCTTATGTAGTCTATATTGGAATCTCTAAAATTACTTATATTTAGGAATAGATGGTGTATAAGACATGGGATGCAGCTAACCTCGACGGCAAACAACAGCATTGCCCATTGTAGCCCTGTGTAAGTACATGGAAAGCCAATGTTAACTACAACAGGGTTAACATCCACCAAAAATAGCAAATGGCAATAAAACGGCAGCATCTGTAGTGATATCTTCATTTCTAAAGAGTAGCACGGTAGCAAAGGGACGGATTAAAAAATGGATACAACTGTTAATTGCAACTGGCTTAACAACATCCTAATTCATGTTTTGTAAGTTTGTAGCCATTGAAATACAACTATTTAAAAATGGATACAAGTATTAATTGCAACAGGCTTAATGGCCATTGAAACCGGTACTGATAAAAATGTAATTGGCAGAGTTAAACATCACAGGGCAGGTGCTGCCAGAGCAGATAATGGCCCAGTTGTCTATAAAAAGGTGGGGAAAATAGCTAAAACGTGTTAGGCATGTTTACTATAACATGCTTAATACATCGACAATACAAAACATAGCCATTAATTGCAACTGGTATTGGTAAGATTGAACTGGTGGGTACATACTTGGTAAGTCCTGAGAGGTAGTTGCTGGGGCACTTCATCTTGGCCAGAGCCCGCCCAAAGTCAGCGGCGGCGGAGGCGAGCTGTTCCTCCGGGTCGAAGCGTGGATCAGTACCACTGACATGTGTACCTACAGGCAACCAGTAAATGGTATAAGTTAAACTGCAATTGCACAAATGATGTGAAATACTGTAAGACATGGGATGCAGCTAACCTCGACGGCAAACAACAGCATCAGATGTTATGACCCTTTGTAAGTACATGGACAAGCATGTTAAGTACAACAGGGTTAGCATCCACCAAAAATAGCAAATGGGCAGCATCTCTAGTATATCTTCATTACGGAGAGTAGCATGGTAGCAAATGGACAGATTCAAAAATGGATACAACTGTTAATTGCAACAGGCTTAACAGCATCCTAAGTCATGTTGTGTAAGTTTGTAGCCATTGAAATACAACTGTTTAAAAATGGATTCAACTGTTAATTGCCACAGGCTTAATAGACATTGAAACCGGTACTGATAAAAATGCAATTGGCATAGTTAAACATCACAAGGCAGGTGCTGCCAAAGCAGAGAATGGCTCAAATGTCTATAAAAAGGTAGGGAAAGTAACAAAAACGTGTTAGGCGTGTTTACTAGAACATGCTTAATACATCGACCGCACAGAACATAGCCATTAATTGCAACTGGTATTGGTAAGATTGAACTGGTGAGTACATACTTGGTAAGTCCTGAGAGGTAGTTGTTGGGGCACTTCATCTTGGCCAGAGCTCGCCCAAAGTCAGCAACGGCGGAGGCGATTTGTTCCTCCGGGTCGAAGCGTGGATCAGTGCCACTGACATGTGTACCTACAGGCAACCAGTAAATGGTAGAAGTTAAACTGCAATTGCACAAATTATGTGAAATACTGTAAGACATGGAATGCAGCTCACCTCGACGGCAAACAAAAGCATCGGCCGTTATGACCCTGCGTAGGTACATGGACATGCATGTTAAGTACAACAGGGTTAGCATCCACTAAAAATAGCAAATGGGCAGCATCTCTAGTGATATCCTGAGTCATGTATTGTAAGTTTGTTGCTGGTATTGGTGAAATTGAGCTGGACATATTTGAACATCACACAGTGTGCAGTATTGAAATAAACAAGGCACAAACATGCTTAATACATCAACGGTACAAATCATAGCCGTTGCAAGTGGTATTGGTAAGAATTAGCTGGTCAGATCCTCCCTGTTAAGTCCTGGGGGGTAGTCGCTGGGGGACTTCATCTGGGCCAGAGCCTGCACCATGTCGGCGGCGGCGGAGGCGAGGTGTTCCTCTGGGTCAACACGCACAGCAGCCATCGCGCCATGGACCGCCATCAGCTCCTGGCGGGGGGGATTTGGAGGCATGAGGATGTTTTGCAGGCACCATTTAAGCAATCAGGCTGGGGATGTGATAGAGATCGGTGGGTTACCTAACTAGATCCGAGCAGAACGTAGATGTGGTTGAAGCCGTGGTTACGACGGCGGCGGTTTGAGATGCCGGTAGGGGGAGGCACGAGGGAGGGGGATACTGAGGGGAAGGGGATGTGGTTGGAGGAATAAATTCTGAAATCACGCGCCTAATGAAAATTTCGGTGCGAAACTTGAAACTTGGGCGGGGGAACACACAACACACACGAATCACGTAAAATACTCATGTGCGAGAAAAAAGAATGTTGGCAGATCCCGTCTCCAAAAAAATGTACACGTGTACTTGATTTTTTTCGGTCAATGGTACGCCTGGTTTATTAGGAAACATCGCACAGGTAACTGACTTATGGGTCATTAACGCAAAAAACGCAGATGGGTACGGCATAGAAATCGTGTTTTTTGTGATCTTCTAATGATTAACGCAAAAAAACGTACAGGGGCACACATGCTAATCAACGCTCAAAACCCTCAAAGGATGCTCTTACCAACATTGTATGTTAATACTACAAACTTAAAGTACTACTGGTAATTTGTTCTAATACTACAAACTTAAACTACTTCTCACATGCTGCCATCAGGGCATGCTGCCATCAGGGCATGCTGGCCAGACGCCGGCGTTCTCCTTCCCGGCCTTGTAGGCGGCAGCCCACCGTGCTTCGATCTCCGCCAAGCTCTCCTCACCATGGCGTGCGGCCTCTTTTTTCTTGCGGCGGCGGGACTCTTTTCTTGACTGCTTTCTGCCTTTTCCGCTCCTTCTGTGCAGCTTTGGCCGCCTCTAGATCCACCACCCATTCGGCCATGGCAGCCTCAAAGTCCGCCCATGTAACTGTCTGGCCGCCGGCTGCGATGAACTCGGCGCGGTGAGATGCCATCGCTTCCTTACCATGTGTGTGGTCGCGGGCGGCGAGGAACACGGCGCGGCGGGATGCCATCACTTCCTTAAAAGTTACTGTGCACCGCGGTGCCATGGACGATGCTTGGAGAGAGCTCTAGGATGGAGGGGCCGGGCAGCCGTACAGTGCGGTGGTATTCAAGAGCTCAACGACAAAAGACAACAGAAATTTGGCTTCCCTTACAATTTTGCTCGTTCATTATCACACACGGTTCATCTCCCTCGCTTTCGGAAATAGTGTGCGCTGAGCGTATTGTGTGTTGCGTTATGATTGGCCGGAACCCCAGCCACGCGGATCGTGCGTGTGCATTGTAGGATGCGCCGCGATCGAGCGGCAATCCACGTCCCTCACATCACACCCCTGCACCTGTAGCTGGATTGGATTTATATGCGCTAAATGCCTAGAAAATGCACATAATCCCCTAAATATGGTAAATGAGCCCGGTAAAATGCCAAATTTGAACACGGTGATTTGCAGGGTGTATGTTCGTCGTAGAAAAAACTCCAGGGAAAAGAATGAAGAAAATTTGGATTCCCCTTCAATCTTGGGGATTTCCCTCTCGAAAGCATGGAACTGCTACCTCTTGAGCACTGCGTTGGTTTTCCCTTGAAGAGGAAAGGGTGATGCAGCAAAATAGCGTAAGTATTTCCCTCAGTTTTTGAGAACCAAGGTATCAATCTAGTAGGAGGCCACGCACGAGTCCCTCGCACCTACACAAACAAATAAAATCCTCGCAACCAACACAATAAAGGGGTTGTCAATCCCTTCACGGCCACTTACGAAAGTGAGATCTCATAGATATGATAAGATAATATTTTTGGTATTTTTACGATAAAGATGCAAAGTAAATAAAGCAAAATAAAAACGGCACCAGAAATAGCTTGTTGATGGGAGATTAATATGATGGAAAATAGACCCAGGGGCCATAGGTTTCACTAGTGGCTTCTCTCATGAGCATAAGTATTACGGTGGGTAAACAAATTACTGTTGAGCAATTGATAGAATTGAGCATAGTTATGAGAATATCTAGGTATGATCATGTATATAGGCATCACGTCCGCGACAAGTAGACCGACTCCTGCCTACATCTACTACTATTACTCCACACATCGACCGCTATCCAGCATGCATCTAGAGTATTAAGTTCAAAAGAACAGAGTAACGCTTTAAGTAAGATGACATGATGTAGAGGGATAAACTCATGCAATATGATATAAACCCCATCTTGTTATCCTCGATGGCAACAATACAATACGTGCCTTGCTGCCCCTACTGTCACTGGGAAAGGACACCGCAAGATTGAACCCAAAGCTAAGCACTTCTCCCATTGCAAGAAAGATCAATCTAGTAGGCCAAACCAAACTGATAATTCGAAGAGACTTGCAAAGATAACCAATCATACATAAAATAATTCAGAGAAGATTCAAATATTGTTCATAGATAAACTTGATCATAAACCCACAATTCATCGGTCTCAACAAACACACCGCAAAAGAAGATTACATTGAATAGATCTCCACGAGAATCATGGAGAACTTTGTATTGAGATCCAAAAAGAGAGAAGAAGCCATCTAGCTAATAACTATGGACCCGAAGGTCTGAGGTAAACTACTCACACATCATCGGAGAGGCTATGGTGTTGATGCCCCCTCCGGCAGGACGCCGGAAAAGGCTCCAAGATGGGATCTCACGGGTACAGGAGGTTGCGGTGGTGGAATTAGGTTTTCGTGGATGCTTCTGTTGGTTTGGGTGTACGTAGGTATATATAGGAGGAAGAAGTACGCCGGTGGAGCAACATGGGCCCCACGAGGGTGGAGGGCGCTCCCAGGGGGGTAGGCGCGCCCCCCTACCTCGTGCCCTCCTGGTTGATGTCATGACGTAGGGTCCAAGTCCTCTGGATCACGTTCGTTCCAAAAATCACGTTCCCGAAGGTTTCATTCCGTTTGGACTCCGTTTGATATTCTTTTTCTGCGAAACTCTGAAATAGGCAAAAAAACAGCAATTCTGGGCTGGGCCTCCTGTTAATAGGTTAGTCCCAAAAATAATATAAAAGTGTATAACAAAGCCCATTAATCATCCAAAACAGAATATAATATAGCATGAAGCAATCAAAAATTATAGATACGTTGGAGACGTATCAAGCATCCCCAAGCTTAATTCCTGCTCGTCCTCGAGTAGGTAAATGATAAAAACAGAATTTTTGATGCGGAGTGCTACTTGGTATAATTTTTTTAATGTAACCCTCTTAATTGTGGTATGAATATTCAGATCCGAAAGATTCAAGATAAAAGTTTAATATTGACATAAAAGTAATAATACTTCAAGCATACTAACTAAGCAATTATGTCTTCTTAAAATAACATGGCCAAAGAAAGTTCATCCCTACAAAATCATATAGTTTAGTCATGCTCCATTTTCGTCACACAAAAATGTTCTCATCATGGACAACCCCGATGACAAGCCAAGCAATTGTTTCATACTTTAGTAATCTCAAACTTTTTCAACCTTCAAGGAATACATGAGCGTGAGCCATGGATATAGCACTATGGGTGGAATAGAATATAATGATGGGGGTTATGTGGAGAAGACAAAAAAGGAGAAAGTCTCACATCAACGCGGCTAATCAACGGGCTATGGAGATGCCCATCGATTGATGTTAATGCAAGGAGTAGGGATTGCCATGCAACGGATGCACTAGAGCTATAAATGCATGAAAGCTCAACAAAAGAAACTAAGTGGGTGTGCATCCAACTTGCTTGCTCACGAAGACCTAGGGCATTTGAGGAAGCCCATTGTTGGAATATACAAGCCAAGTTCTATAATGAAAAATTCCCACTAGTATATGAAAGTGACAAAACAAGAGACTCTCTATCATGAAAATCATGGTGCTACTTTGAAGCACAAGTGTGGAAAAAAAGGATAGTAGCATTGTCCCTTTTTAAATTTTTTTTGGGCCTTCCTTTTTTTGGGGACAATACTCTATGAATGATGATCATCACACTTCTATTTATTTACAACTCAATGATTACAACTCGATACTAGAACAAAGTATGACTCTATATGAATGCCTTCGGCGGTATACCGGGATAGCAATGAATCAAGAGTGACATGTATGAAAATTTATGAATGGTGGCTTTGCCACAAATACGATGTCAACTACATGATTATGCAAAGCAATATGACAATGATGAACGTGTCATGATAAACGGAACGGTGGAAAGTTGCATGGCAATATATCTCGGAATGGCTATGGAAATGCCATAATAGGTAGATATGGTGGCTGTTTTGAGGAGGATATAAGGAGGTTTATGTGTGAAAGAGCGTATCATATCACGGGGTTTGGATGCACCGGGGAAGTTTGCACCAACTCTCAATGTGAGAAAGGGCAATGCACGGTACCGAAGAGGCTAGCAATGATGGAAGGGTAAGAGTGTGTATAATCCATGGACTCAACATTAGTCATAAAGAACTCATATACTTATTGCAAAAATCTACAATTCATCAAAAACCAAGCACTACATGCATGCTCCTAGGGGGATAGATTGGTAGGAAAAGACCATCGCTCGTCCCCGACCGCCACTCATAAGGAAGACAATCAAAGAACACCTCATGTTTCAAATTTGTTACATAACGTTTACCATACGTGCATGATACGGGACTTGCAAACTTCAACACAAGTATTTCTCAATTTCACAACTACTCAACTAGCACAACTTTAATATTACTACCTCCATATCTCAAAACAATCATCAATCATCAAACTTCTCTTAGTATTCAGCACACTCATAAGAAAGTTTTTTACTAGTCTTGAATACTTAGCATATTAGGATTAATTTCCCAATTTAAGAAAATTACCATGCTGTTTAAGACTCTCAAAATAATATAAGTGAAGCATGAGAGAATAATAGTTTCTATAAAACAAATCCACCGCCGTGCTCTAAAAGATGTAAGTGAAGCACTAGAGCAAAAACTATATAGCTCAAAAGATATAAGTGAAGCGCATAGAGTATTCTAATAAATTCTGAATCATGTGTGTTTCTCTCAAAAGGTGTGTACAGCAAAGATGATTGTGGTAAACTGACAAATAAAGACTCAAATCATACAAGACGCTCCAAGCAAAACACTTATCATGTGGTGAATAAAAATATAGCTCCAAGTAAAGTTACCGATGGAAGTAGACGAAAGAGGGGATGCCTTCAGGGGCATCCCCAAGCTTTGGCTTTTAGGTGTCCTTAGATTATCTTGGGGTGCCATGGGCATCCCAAGCTTAGGCTCTTGCCACTCCTTGTTCCATAATCCATCAAATCTTTTACCCAAAACTTGAAAACTTCACAACACAAAACTTAACAGAAAATCTCGTGAGCTCCGTTAGCGAAAGAAAACAAAACACCACTTCAAGGTACTGTAATGAACTCATTATTTATTTATATTGGTGTTAAACCTACTGTATTGCAACTTCTATATGGTTTATAAACTATTTTACTAGCCATAGATTCATCAAAATAAGCAAACAACACACGAAAAACAGAATCTGTCAAAAACAGAACAGTCTGTGGTAATCTGTAACTAACGCAAACTTCTGGAACTCCAAAAATTCAGCCAAAATAGGACGACCTAGACAATTTGTTTATTGATCAGCAGCAATTGGAATCTATATTTTATCACGTTCTGGTGATTTTTAACAATTATTTGCATGAACAGAAAGTTTCTGGAATTTTCAGCAAGATCACATAACTATCATCCAAGAAGATCCTATAGGTTTAACTTGGCACAAACACTAATTAAAACATAAAACACATCTAACCAGAGGCTAGATCAAAGATTTATTCCTAAACAGAAGCAAAAAGCAAAAAATAATAAAAATAAAATTGGGTTGCCTCCCAACAAGCGCTATCGTTTAACGCCCCTAGCTAGGCATAATAGCAAGGATAGATCTAGGTAATATCATCTTGGGCTTTAATTTTTTAGCGGAGTTATGCTCGAATCCGGGAGGTTCTTTACGTTTCCCTTCATATTCGGAAATTTTGAGATCTAAAGAGTCCAACCGCTTATTGCAAAGGGTAATCAACAAATTCATGCGGTGGAGATTCCCGCTAACACTCTTAAGAGGTTCAAGAGATTTTTGTAAAATCTTGGTTACTTCGCAAATTTTCTCAAAAACTTGCGTTTCTTCTTGGGTATGATGAGGCCCCTTTTGTTGAGGTAGTGTTCCCACTATACCCTCTATAATTTCATGCGCAATACTGGGATCAATTTCAATAAAATTGCCTTTGGCAACGCAATCCAAGAGTTGTCTATGAGACATATTCAATCCAACATAAAAGTTGCGAAGCAGAATACTAAAATTCACCTCTAGGGTGCAATTACGATAAAATACCATCATTCTAAACCAAGCATCTTTTAAGTTTTCTCCTTGTCTTTGTTTGAAGTGAAGAACCTCAAACTCGGGAGACAAAGGGGTAGAAACAGGACTAGCGATAACGACAAGCAAGCAATCCAACACACGAGCAAACAAGAAGCACGCGAAAAAGAAGCGAACGGAAAAGAGAGGGCGAATAAAATGGCAAGGGTGAAGTGGGGGAGAGGAAAACGAGAGGCAAATGGCAAATAATGTAATGCGGGAGATAAGGGTTTGTGATGGGTACTTGGTATGTTGACTTTTGCGTAGACTCCCCGGCAACGGCGCCAGAAATACTTCTTGCTACCTCTTGAGCATTGCGTTGGTTTTCCCTTGAAGAGGAAAGGGTTATGCGGCAAAGTAGCGTAAGTATTTCCCTCGGTTTTTGAGAACCAAGGTATCAATCCAGTAGGAGGCCACGCACGAGTCCCTCGCACCTACACAAACAAATAAAATCCTCGCAACCAATGCAATAAAGGGGTTGTCAATCCCTTGACGGTCACTTACGAAAGTGAGATCTCATAGATATGATAAGATAATATTTTTGGTATTTTTATGATAAAGATGCAAAGTAAATAAAGCAAAATAAAAACGGCGCTAGAAATAGCTTATTGATGGGAGATTAATATGATGGAAAATAGACCCGGGGGCCATAGGTTTCACTAGTGGCTTCTCTCATGAGCATAAGTATTACGGTGGGTAAACAAATTACTGTTGAGCAATTGATAGAATTGAGCATAGTTATGAGAATATCTAGGTATGATCATGTATATAGGCATCACGTCCGCGACAAGTAGACCGACTCCTGCCTACATCTACTACTATTACTCCACACATCGACCGCTATCCAGCATGCGTCTAGAGTATTAAGTTCAAAACAACAGAGTAACGCTTTAAGTAAGATGACATGATGTAGAGGGATAAACTCATGCAATATGATATAAACCCCATCTTGTTATCCTCGATGGCAACAATACAATACGTGCCTTGCTGCCCCTACTGTCACTGGGAAAGGACACCGCAAGATTGAACCCAAAGCTAAGCACTTCTCCCATTGCAAGAAAGATCAATCTAGTAGGCCAAACCAAACTGATAATTCGAAGAGACTTGCAAAGATAACCAATCATACATAAAAGAATTCAGAGAAGATTCAAATATTGTTCATAGATAAACTTGATCATAAACCCACAATTCATCGGTCTCAACAAACACACCGCAAAAGAAGATTACATCGAATAGATCTCCACGAGAATCATGGAGAACTTTGTATTGAGATCCAAAAAGAGAGAAGAAGCCATCTAGCTAATAACTATGGACCCGAAGGTCTGAGGTAAACTACTCACACATCATCGGAGAGGCTATGGTGTTGATGTAGAAGCCCTCCGTGATCAATGCCCCCTCCGGCAGGACGCCGGAAAAGGCCCCAGGATGGGATCTCACGGGTACAGAAGGTTGTGGCGGAGGAATTAGGTTTTCGTGGATGCTTCTGTTGGTTTGGGGGTACGTAGGTATATATAGGAGGAAGAAGTACGTCGGTGGAGCAACGTGGGCCCCACGAGGGTGGAGGGCGCGCCCCCTACCTCGTGCCCTCCTGGTTGATGTCTTGACGTAGGGTCCAAGTCCTTTGGATCACGTTCGTTCCAAAAATCACATTCCTGAAGGTTCATTCCGTTTGGACTCCGTTTGATATTCTTTTTCTGCGAAACTCTGAAATAGGCAAAAAACAGCAATTCTGGGCTGGGCCTCCGGTTAATAGGTTAGTCCCAAAAATAATATAAAAGTGTATAACAAAGCCCATTAATCATCCAAAACAGAATATAATATAGCATGAAGCAATCAAAAATTATAGATACGTTGGAGACGTATCAGGAACTTCCTCGGTGATGGTTGGATTTATGAAGGGCGTGCATGACGACATAAGCCAAACCTTCTCAAATTTTTACCAGGGCATGGTGACGTCATACCATGGCACCATGCCAGGTGTCATGTTTTTTAAGCATTTATTTCATTTTTTCTATAGTTGAAAACCCAACAAACAAACATTTGTGGTTGACTATTGCCACACATTTCATCGAAATATCTGTCCATTCCTTGTAAAAGGCATGAGAATTTACTAAATGGCACGAGCATGGTTTTATAGGCCGTTCTTATGTACCCTTTCATGCATCGATTGTTTGAACTTGAATTCTGCACATTAATGCCTAGGAAATGCACATAATCCCCTAAATATGGCAAATGAACCAGGAAAAGTGCCAAATTTGAACACGGTGATTTGCAGGTTGTATGTTCATCGTAGAAAAAAAACTCGTGGACAAAAGAAAAAGGAAATTTGGACCCCCTTCATCTTGGTGATTTCCCCCTCGAAACCATGAAACTTCCTCGGTGATGGTTCGATTTATGAAAGGCATGCATCACGACATAAGGAAAACATTCTCCAATTTTTACCAGGGCATGCTGAGGCCATACCATGGCACCACGCCAGGCGTCATGTTTTCCAACCATGTGTTTCATTTTTTGTATAGTTGTTAACCGAGTAAACGACGCGTTTATGGTTGACTATTGCCACACATTTCCTTGAAATATCTGCCCATTCCTTGTAAAAGGCATGAGAATGTACTAAATAACACGAGAATGGTTTTCCAGACCGTTCTTGTGCACCTTTTCATGCACCGATTGTTCAACTTTGAATTATGTCCATTAATGCCTAGAAAATGCACATAATCCCCTGAATATGGTAAATGAGCCCGGGAAAATGTCAAATTTGAACACGTTGAATTTGAGGCGGTATGTGGATCATTGGAAAAAACTGAATGACAAACTAGGACGGAAATTTGGATTCCCCTTCAATCTTGGGGATTTCCCTCTCGAAAGCATGGAACTTCCTCGGTGATGGTTCGATTTATGAAGGGCGTGCATGACGACATAAGCCAAACCTTCTCAAATTTTTACCAGGGCATGGTGAGGTCATACCATGGCACCATGCCAGGCGTCATGTTTTTTAAGCATTTATTTCATTTTTTTCTATAGTTGAAAACCCAACAAACAAACATTTGTGGTTGACTATTGCCACACATTTCATCGAAATATTTATCCATTATTCCTTGTAAAAGGCATGAGAATTTACTAAATGGCATGAGCATGGTTTTCCAGGCCGTTCTTGTGGACCCTTTCATGCACAGATTGTTTGAACTTGAATTATGTGCATTAATGCCTAGGAAATGCACATAATCCCCTAAATATGGCAAATGAACCCGGAAAAGTGCCAAATTTGAACACGGTGATTTGCAGGTTGTATGTTCATCATAGAAAAAAAACTCGTGGACAAAGGACAAAGGAAATTTGGATCCCCCTTCAATCTTGGTGATTTCCCCCTCGAAACCATGACACTTCCTCGGTGATGGTTTGTTTTATGAAAGGTGTGCATGACGACATTTTTACCAGGGCACGGTGAGGTCATACCATGGCACCACACCAGGCGTCATGTTTTTCCAAGCATGTATTTCATTTTTGTATAGTTGTTAACCTAGTAAACGACGCGTTTATGGTTGACTATTGCCACACATTTCCTTGAAATATCTGCCCATTCCTTGTAAAAGGCATGAAAATGTACTAAATAACACGACCATGGTTTTCCAGACCGTTCTTGTGCACCTTTTCATGCACCGATTGTTCGAATTTGAATTATGTGCATAATTAATGGCTAGAAAATGCACATAATCCCCTAAATATGGTAAATGAGTTCGGAAAAATGTCAAATTTGAACACGTTGCATTTGAGGCGGTATGTTGATCGTTCGAAAAAAACTGAATGAGAAACTAGGACGGAAATTTGGATTCCCCTTCCATCTTGGTGATTTCCCTCTCGAAAGCATTGAAATTCCTCGGTGATGGTTCGATTTATGAAGGGTGTGCATGACGACATAAATCAAACCTTCTCAGCTTTTAACCAGGGCACGGTGAGGCCATACCATGGCACCATGCCAGCCATCATGTTTTTCAAGCACATATTTCATTGTTCTATAGTTGATAACCCAGTAAATGACGCGTTTGTGGTTGACTATTGCCACGTATTCCACTAAAATATCTGCCCATTCCTTGTAAAAGGCTTGAGAAATTAGTAAATACCACGAGTATGGTTTTTCCAGACCGTTCTTGTGCACCCTTTCATGCACCGATTGTTTGAATTTGAATTACGTGCATTAATGCCTACAGAATGTGCATAATCCCCTAAATATTGTAAATGAACCCGGAAAAGTGTCAAATTTGAACACGGTGATTAGTAGGGTTTATGTTCAGCGTAGAAAAAAACTCATGGATGAAGGACAAAGGAAATTTGGATTCCCATTCAATCTTGGTGATTTACTATCGCACACGACTCATCTCCGTCGCCTCTTCGAACCGTGTGTGTTCACTCACACATGCAAAACAAAAAGAAAACCCTCGCCCACTTCATCCCCACTCACTCGCCGCGGACTCCTCCGCAACTCTGCACCCTAAGCTCGATGGCTGTTGGCGGCGAGCGCAGGTCGCGCTCCAAACGGCACCAGATTTTGTGTCCACCGATTTTTGCCGCCTATCTGCACCGACATTCTAGACTCTGGCCGACTGGGGTTTTCTGCGGGATTGGGTCGGGGATTTTTCTCATGGAGAAGGTAATCGACTTAATTAGCGAAATATTCACTCATCTCTTATCGCAGTCCGTCCGTCACTGTTAATCAATCGGCGGAAATCACCGTGGAATCATTTTTGGTCTAGATGATTCGTGGGTGTTCATTCATGTGTCCACAGTGCAAGCACAAGTCGGGCAACTGTGGTCGTGGCCAGTCGGAAACAAAGTTCTATCTCACCATTCCGGATGACTTCAGGGAGCGCTCGGTATGTTCAATCTCAACCGACCACGGTCGGCATGGCCTAAATTTGTGAACATATACCGTCTGTTGCTACATTATCTATATATTTGCATCAAATCTTTGTTACAATATATATTTTTAATTCTATATTTTTGTATATGTATATGGATATGTTCTATCAGTTACTCCCATATTTGCATCTTGCTCTGTTATTTCAATATATCTACTTTACGATCTTAATTTTCATTTCAAGCAGTACATCCCTTGCTTTGCAAGAACAGGAGTAGAAGGAAATCTTGGGCTTTACTTTGCTGATGACTCCCAGGATGTCATATTGACAACGCGGCATGGATTTACAATGACGGTTAGCGTGAAACTTGATAAAGATGGGCACTCCTATTTTAATGCGGACCTTTGGAGAAAAATGTCTAAGTGATATGAACTGAAAGCTGGCAATAAAATTCTAGTGCGTGCACCACAGCCTGGTCTAATTAACATGGATGTTTACTTCCCCAACGTTATCAGCCGATCAAAGTCTGATCGTGGTTAGTGTCCTTTCAACTTTCTCCTTGCTGTCATATTACTATTTAAGCAACCAATTGATCACTATTTAAGCAACCAATTGTGATATCATATTCGGACTCCGTTCCTAGGTAGTAACAAATTCTATTTACCAATTTATGCACACTATATATTCTTCTGCCATGTTCTGAATAAATAATACATATTCACCTTTTAAGCAGGTAATGTTGGATGCATAGTGAATGATCTGTATGTTACTAAGCGTACCAAATTTCACTGGAAGGACTTGAAGCATGTCCTAAACTTTTTTGATAATCTGACAGAGATAGCACAGCGTATGAACGCTGGATTTTGGATGGGATTAATTAGACCTATGGTGCACACACTGAACAAGACCAATTATGTGCACAAAATGCTGGTAAAAAGTCTTATTTTAATGTTGATGCTCATAAACTATATATATCTTCAATGTATTGTTACAATTGTTTTTTATTCTACATGTCAACAGAAATTGCACCCTATAGCAGTTCCTGGATCGATTTCCCGGCGTGGTCGAATTACACTTATGCCTGCTAATAACGCCAAAGTGATTGCAAGGTACTGCATTTCCCGCAGAAATGGAACCATTCAAATTAACAAGTTCTCGCTTCTCGTGGCAATGCATCCATATTGGAAAATTGGAGACACTGTTCTAGTCATGATCTACCAAGGCACAGGAGGGCTCTTCCTTTTCATTGACGAGATGCTGAGTCGCCGTGATCAAGCTGCTTACAGTGGATAGTTGTGGTTGTTGGCCCTCAGCCTCTTAAAATGTGCTAGCTGTTACTATAGATGTTAAGTATGTAGATATGTACCATATGGTTGTTGGCCCTTAGCCTCTTAAAATGTGATAGTTGTTACTATGTTAAGTATGTAGATATGGACCATATGGTTGTCAAAACCGTGGTACGAAGATCCTCCTTTTGTTGAATAGTGTAACCACTATATATATGTTACTCAAATGTTGTTACCCAAGTTCATAAATTTTCATGGAAAGTATTAGTATCGTACGCAGTTCATTGAGTTTAAGCGTGTGCCCGATGACCAGAAGGCATTTGCATATTAACTGTCCATATTGCAAATTCACACACATGTTTAACATAAGGAAACGTATGTGTACATACTAATCATCGCACACGAGTACTCGCAAACGCATCGTGTGCGATACTCCGCCACCGCAAGCAACTAGTTTGCATTTTTCAAAGTTTTTTGTACACACAGAACCGCACACGAAGTAACTGCATTGACCGTATGTGTTGTAATTTCTCATCGCAAACAGTTCATCCTAGTCGGCTGTTGCCACGTATCACACACATCTTGTTTACACGACTCGTTTGTGTTCTTTTGGCTCATCGCAAACAGTTCATCCATGTGAAATGTATGCCGCATATCACACACATCTTGTTAAGTTGAACCATTTCTGTTGTGTTCCCTAATCGAAAACAGTTCGTCCGAGTTAACCGTATGCCGTATATCGCACACACATTGATATGGCTTCCTGTTTCTATTGTTCTACCTCATCGCAAACAATTTGAATGGATTAACCATGTGTCCTGCATCGCACACACATTGTTATGGCTGCCCGTTTCTGTTGTTCTGCCTCATCGCAGACAGTTTGAATGGATTAACCGTGTGTCCTGCATCGCACACGCAACTAAAATCTGAACCGTGTTTGATGGCTCCGCCATTGCAAACGTTTTGCACCTTTTTGACGAGTCTTTTACACCACCATTTGCGATTATTGCATCGCACACAGTTTCGGCAAAGGGTCTCTGATTATAGTGTCACGTTAGCAGTATCCTGCAGTAGTGAATAGACAGATCATTGTGATCCTGATAAGTAATGCCCTACATTTCCTGTTGCATAGGGTCATCAAAAACCTTAAACTGCAGAGGGTCATCATTCAGAAGTATAGCAGTCAGATTTAAGTCTTCAGTGAGATCCAGAGCAATAATTGGTGCCCTCTCCCAATGGAATCATGCTCTTGTTGGGCATGAGGAGGCCCATCAGCAAGTGGAGGCTCATCCACCATGCCAATTGGCCCAACATCAATGTTTAAATCAGGTAGTCCTTGGAAGATTGGTGCCAAAGGTCCAGTAGCAAAACCTGCAGTGACTAATGCGATGTTACTGTTATCATTTTCCCGTTGAAGGTTATGGACCACCTCCATATCGTCCTCATTAAGTGGAGCTATAAGATCATTAAGCTCTAGAAAATCCCCGTGATGTAGCTCATTATCAATGTTTGATGCTATTGTGGAAGGGCCCAGTGGCCCCAACCAGGGAGGTCCTATTCATCTTCCTCATCTAAATCCATGTTAGCATTACCGTCTTGAGAAAAACCCAACTGGAGATCAAGTTGAGGGTCTTGCACTCGCTCATCTGGTGGCTCTCCATTTTCATGTTGCTGGATGGGTCCCAAAAAATGAGTATGCTGGTTTGGATGGAAATGAGCATGTTGTGGCATAGGGTGTGGATTACCAAATGGATGAATTGAATCTTCGTCTGGGGCTTCGAGACCCAAAATGTTTTGTTCCAAAATAACCACTGTAACAGTGTGAGATTCAAACTGGAAATCATCCCCTTCCCAAATGACAACACTAGCTGGAATATCTCTGAGCTCCTCAACCTTAACCTTAACCATCAAGTTGGCTCTAGTGCTCTTGACCCTATCCCACATAACAAACTTGCCAAACATGCTAAAAACATTGTTAATTTCAATGAATGCAACACATACTAAAAGGAAATCCACAAAGCATAATCCACACTTCCCTATTTAGGGCCAATCCTTTCCATTTTAGACCTCTATTATGCTTCTCAAAGATAACATGGACATCAGTAAAGACATGTGGACTGTTCTACACCAGCTCATCTCTATTAAAGACACTATCCATCTTGACATATGCTTGCCCGAAAGAGCATGGGGAAATTTTAGAAAAACCCATATGCTTAACTCTAGCCAGAAAATCAGAAAGTAACATTCTCACAGTAGCAAACTGGACTAGGAGATTAGGCATCGGCACAATTGTTGCAATCACCCACTCTTCATGTGTGGCAGGTGCCGCTCTAGCCAGAACATGAACCCTAGCCGGTCTGGCCTCAATGACAATGCTTTGGAAGTTGCGAGGAATGAAGGTGGTCGGATCAAAAGGGAAAGTGGCCATTGGTGCAATCTGCAGATTAGTGTTGGGCTCAGATGGATTTGAGAGAGGGTTTGTGGAAGGACAAACAAAGCATCTGAGGCAATGTGAGACAGAATCCATAGCAGCAGGGCGTGAAATCAAGTCGTTTATGCGGTTGCCTTTGTTGGCAGCCAAAATAATTGCTTGATTGGTCTCAATCGAGTGAACAATGAATACTTGCCTCTTGTTCTTGACTGGGAGTGGTGGGTCTGGTGGGCTCATGTAGCCTGTTGGTTCCGAGCCGGGGATGCTTGCCTTTCGTTGCTTACAAATGTGAGTGGGTTCAATCGAATCATTGGGCCTACCCGAGAAGAATCAGTCCCTTTCAATGTGCCCCCACCTCTTTCAGGCCCTCCAATTGATTCGATTGGTGTAGTTGGGGCTGGTGTGGCCCATCATGAGGCAACAACGCAAAATGGATTGTTTGAATAATGAGAGTTAATACGCTCCGTTTGAATGCCCGGATCTCCTGCCCCTGGATTGGAAACTGATTATATCCCAATGCAACATGCATCCGTGATGTAGGTTGGTTTGGATTTGAATTTTGATGATGGGTGGATCTAGGGGGATCTGGATCAGGATCAACATAGCGGTCAGGAGATCTAAGGGCTTGTAACTCAGATTTTCTAGGATGCTTGCAAAAAATATGGGCCAATTCGTCCTCTTTATCTTGAAGATATTGATCAAGCTCCCATGAGGAATTGAGTCCTCCACTACCCCATAGAAAGAAGTTGACATTAAGCTTAGGAAGTGAAATGTTACCTTCTTTGATAATAGAGAAACCAACTTCTTTGGAAGATACTGAGAACTTGAATGACCAATTCTGTAACAACTTGACTTTGAACAAAGATGCCCGTCCACCAAAGCATGATAGAAGGATGGTGGCCACAGAATCCTCTGTAAGCCTGATCCATGATCTACTGAACTTCGCAACTAGGAAAAACTCTTGATGCTCCACCTTCTTCAAAGTTGATTGGTACACCCCATTTCATCCATACTTCTTCTGCAAAAGCTTGGCCCGTGTCAAATTGGAGATCTCCCAGGGACATGATGATGAAGCTGGAGCCGGAGAAAGCAGTCGCAAGTTGTTGGCTGCCGCGATCGGAGTGATTGGCGACAGGAGGAAGGGTTGTGGCGGCCGCGGCCGGAGTGGCCTACGGAGGGGGCTAGGCGGAGATGACTATAGATTTGGTGGTGTGTGTCGACTCTATCTACACATTTTCTCAATCTTTTTTATGTACGTCTGTCGTCTTCTCGGCTTACTATGCTATGTCATAAGAAACACAAGAGATAGTAGACAACATGGAACTCACTGCTGGAACCACATGTACGTGGAAAAGAGATGTGGTATGTCACATTTTGCTGACTCTATTGACTCACTTGTGCGAATATACACACATGAATCAAGTTCTGTGTTGTACAAGCTACTGATGCAAACTCTGACCAAGAAGAAATGTTGGCAATAATTTTATTTCTTTCAGCATTCATAGTACAACCTTTGTTATATAAAATATGCCATCATACCATGTAACAATTGTGTTATTGCAAGAAAGACTCCCCATTCGTGTTCTGCCTGATCAGATGGATCGACGTGCTTTTTTGAATGGATTTATTTGAGAATTAATATGTCAGCTCATAGTTCAGTAAAATGATAGCATGCACGACTTTTTTGAATGGATTTCATTACGAGCATCTCAACTAATGTTCATTAGATAAACCCAAAACTTTGTTTTCGAGCCTACCGTGCCAATTTTTTTAGTCTTTCCCAAACCGCTGAACATCTCAACTAATATCCTTTAGATTTGGTTCCAATATGTTATAAACTCTGTCATGGCAAAATTTATAAGATACTAAGTTCTGAACACCAACAAGCCATATTTTAATAATTTTTATAACCCGCCGAACATTTTTTGTGACACCGAACATTTTCTGTGACACTACAAATCGTTGCATAATATTCACGTGCCTGATGGCTGCCAAATACATTGCAGAAAATCGGGCCAGAACGTTGCCAAAGTTGTTGAGGGCGCTGCCCCGGGAGGAAAACACCTGGTGACGGTTGGCCAGCACAGAAAATGATCTTTGCCAATGTTTCCTGTTTCTTCACCAGGGTTTGTGTCACTGAATAGGTGCTCCCAAGCTTTTATTATATCTTTAGGATATTTTTGTATTTTTTAAAATGGAGGCAAAAGCTTTGGCTCAGCTCATTAATAAAGAAGAGGAATAACAAGGTCTCAAGAAGGTCATTACTCCTGAACAAATGGTAAAACCACAGTCTACACTCGCGTCATCAAAGATCCCAAGTGTTTAGCTCAGGATAAGACTCAATTCTTGCTCTCCACTTTGATGCCCTCGACCACAGCGGCTGGCATTGTAGATTTCTTTTGGAACCCCTATGTTTTTTTTCTTTCCATACCTCCTAGGACACAAGCATTAGAGGTGAGGATACCGCCTTACTCTGCTGTCCGCGACCAAGGACCATCCTTGCCTACCATTTTGGACTGTCAGAACCCCAACCTATGTGGTGATGTCTAACTCAAGCGTGTCCAATCAACACTTAACCACTTTCCAAATCCGTGTGGAGTACCTGCACTTGAAAAAGATGTGCACTGGTGTCTCAAGATCACTCTTGCAGAGTTGGCATAAGTTGTAATTTGGCCACCCTCTCCTCTATAGTCGGTCATGCGTCCAAACCCTATCCTTGATAACAAGCCACACAAACAACTTGCACTTGGGAGGCGCCTAATTCCCCTAGACCACCTTCCCCGTGTTGGTTTCCACCGTCACCTCAAATTGTGCCTTGTAGGCTGAGGCGGACGAATAAGTACCGTTGGTCGGGAGGTTCCATTTGATGACATCAGCCCGACCATCTTGAAGTGGCACCCAACTTTTTTGTCTTAGGGCATCTCCAACGCTGAACCCCTAACTAGACATTGCATCCGTCCGTGGAACGGGGGGCAGTTTGCGGACACTGATGCGGGAGCTGCCCATCCAACCATACATGCATACATTTCAAACCGGATTTCAACAAACCGAAAGAATTTCATCAAACACAAGAGAATTCATCAGAGTTCAGATTAAAATAGCACAAATCATCCATAAATAGTATGTAAATATCTCTAGTAGAACAATAGTTCAAATTGAACAATATAACCAGATGTTCAACAAGTTTTTTGATGGATAGATCAACGGTACGGGAATATTAGAGCTGACACATGTCGTCTCACATATACTGACCCTTGAGCTTCTTCCAACAACGGATGTGTGTGAATGGTCCGCCCTCTAACATGTAGTACATCACGGAAGCGCGTGCAGACTACACAACGTGTAAATCAACATTGAGTGAATGAATGTATTAATCAACATGTAAAGCAAGAAGAAGCAAAACTTATAATCTCCAGTGTTGCCGCGCGCAATGGCCACATTGCCTCCAGCCATTCAACCGCGCCAACAAACTTCATGTTGAAGTTCCGAATGTTGTACCATTAATGCTCTAATGACTTCACATTGCATTCATGAATGATGTGCATGTTGTAGGGCGTGATGTGCGTTCACGCATGAAACGAACCAAGCACGGACTGCCAAAAGACCCGTCCTCTTGTGCTCCTACCTATGAAGTTTGCAGACATGGCCAACCACACATCAAACAAGAACTTATCGTCCTTCACACCGAGTACCCCGCCATCCTGCTTACTCTAAAAAATAACATGAAGTTCGAAAATAAACTTAATGGCATTCGACCAAACACCTTCCGGGCGTGGTGTCCGCCATGGGCGGCGTCGACAGGGGGAGGGTACCTGACTGCGAATGGATCCTGGGTAGACGACGCCATAGCACAAGGCGAGCAGCGCGTGGGTAGGGGTTGTAGACGTCCAGCAATGCCTGGACAACGGTCGAAGAGGTAAAACAACGGCGTCGAACAAGGAGGGTGCGTATGCAAAGCAATGGGGAGCAGGGGTGGAGTGAAAGAGAATGAGACCGGGGAGGGGGGTGGTTCAGCAGGCCGAGGGTGTCGAAGTCCTACGTGGTGGCGGTCTGGACTCCTGTAATGCTCCCCACTCACAGTTTCTTCCATTTTACGGGAAAACAGATGTCTGGACCGGCCAGCGAACAGATAAATGACCATGTTGAATGACAAAACAAGTCGAAATTGCACGGTCCGAACGGTTATGAGCTGTTTGAGGATCTATTTTGGATATGCCCTTAGGCATTATTTGAGGTGTGTATGGGCCGGAACTTGCGGCTATCGACACAGTTGGCATTCACATCGTACAAGAACGTACATAGAGAAAATCAGGTATTATATTGAAATCCGACGTGGCAAAAGAAATGTGATTGATAGATAAAAAAGATCAGCACCCGAGGCATGTTTTCCTAACACAGTACAAACACAGCCGTTTATACATACGCACTTATCCTCATCCATATAAACGCACGCACACGCATCATACACCTATAAGCATCTTCGAGAGGCTGAGTTTGATGAAGTCATCACACACATATTTGTAGTCGATGAGAATGTCTCCGCCCGCTAAACACACATCACCAAAATATCTGAAATTAATTTAGAAAAATACAGCACCGATGTTAAGTCTTGATTTGAACTCCGATAGATCAGCTCTTTTGTATTAGGGTCTATTATTTGACGTGTGCACGTTGATGTGAGCGCGTACATATCAGATTACGTCAACGGCAAACTACCAGTTGCACCCGAAACAACTAACGGTTAGTAGTAATCTGTAGCGAGCCGGCAACTCGCCGGCTTGCCTGTTTCCATTTTTATAGGTCAGGACAGAGTGCCACCATGACTGCCGTTCACGTAAGTACAGAATCTCAGCTCCAGTTTTCCTGGTTAAGAACATCTACGCCTGCGCGGACGGTCCGATCATTGACAGGTCATTGTGACCCATACGAACGCTTTAAACAGGTCTTAAACATTCAATTGACCGATATGCTTTATATCCAGCCCAAATGTAGATTGGATATGAAGCGCCAGACGCGTTTACCACATCGGTCCCGGCCTATGCTGGCCCACCGGACCTCACATATATTTCCCTCAATACTGGATCAAATCGTAACCACTTCACTCCACTCCTCTCCATTGCCCCGCGCCATCCAAGCTCCCGTCCGGCGATCTTCGACCTTCTTCGGCATGGCGAGCAGCGGATCCGACGACGACCAGTATAGATCCGTCGATTGAGGGGTCGTCTCGTGCGGTTTGAAGGAGGGAATGTCTGTCCGATAAGGGACAGAAAGAAAAAAATGAAAGCATTGCACTCCGCCACTCCCGAGAGGACATTGCCCGACCGATAGCGGGATATGTCCGGCGCGAGTCCATTGCGTCGGCGCATCGGGCTTTCGGATCGTCCGGGGCTGTATCATCGCGGTTCTCCTGGGGGCCTTCCAATCTCCCTTTCCCCATCACCGATCGGGCGGAGTACAAGTCCTATCGGGACCACCGTGACCGTCGTGGGAAGGAGAGGATGAGGGTCGCCGAGTCCCGACTCGCTGCCGACATAGCGGGGCGGAGGCGGCTGACGCGCCAGCGTACACCGCCGTAGAGGAGGAAGCCATCTGCGGCCGCATTGTAAAGAAGCGGCAGCAGAGGAACACGCGTGCCCTTGCCCGAGAGCAGAGTTGGGCGGTCCGTGCCATGACCGGACTCCTCGCCAAGAAGGAGAAGGAGGACAGCGTCGGGTCGGACAACTCCGGCAACGAGCAGATCCAACTCGATTTGTACTGCGTTTTCGACCGCTAATTCCGCGAGAAGGACAACAAGGGCATCGGGAAGGGCAAGGTCAGTCGTGGATGATCTTCTCTATAACTAGTACGTAGGTAAACATGCCAATTTTTTATAGTCCGATGGTAATGTCCTGATTTAGTACATAGTTATATGAGTTTGTATGGATTTAAGTTGTGATGTGAATTGTGAGAAAAAAAATTAAGATATGACCGGTCAATATACGCGGATGCGTCTGCGGACATTTGAGAAACCTGCCAGCTATAGATGCTCTAATATCACTAATTATATAGCCATCTCATTTATACTACTCCTTCCGTCCTGAAATGTAAGACGTTTTTTGATACTATTATAACTAGATGATACCCCACGCATTGCCGCAGAACATTTTGAAAGAATCAAGTAGGACATTACGAAAGTAGGGACCAATAGTGTGCTTATTAAAATGAACCAATCAAGTAAAACGTGTAAATTCGAGTTCAAAGTAAATTTTTGAAGGTAAATGGTTTATGTGCAAAGGGAAAATGGACGGAAAGCATAGCAAGTAACTTTTCTCTTTACCATTCTTTACTTTTGACAAAACCAAAGGGCGATGTATAACGGCAGCACAGCAAAACGGCAATAGTGCGCCGATAGCTGAATCCACAGTATCAACTAAATGAGATAACGCTGTACTACTACTTGAAATGTTTAGATAATCATACATATATGCCATGAAACCCAGTAAAGGCACATTATTATGCATGCTCAATGTCATCCAGGCTCCAGCACAGTTACGATGTTGAGTTTTCTGATGTAGCAAATAGAATTAATCAGAATCCTATGCTCTCTAAATGATATGAGATCAATGTAGAATGCGAACAGCAATAGGCCTATGCAGCAACAAAGAATCACCAATTTTTGCAGCAACGATAACTATCCTTCTCAGGCAAGACGTCTAGCACCTATGCAGCATCGGCGGAACCTGACAAAATAAAATTAGCTCAGTCATGGGAAAAACCTGAGGAGGCTCTCTGACCGACCCTCTTACCATGAGGAAGACGCAGGCATTTCTACCGCACGCCTCAATCTGCTCCCCTGTCTCCTCTGCCACCACCTCCGCATGCTCCTCGCCGAGCTCCTAGCCACACAACGCAGGTGAATCGCACTGCTCCATCCTCCTCCACGTTGTGGGTCGTCACGCTGGGCGGCTGGGCCTCGCCACGCTCCACGGCGTTGAGTCCGCCGCAGCCGACGGAGTCGGATATGCCGTCTTGGTGGTGCTGCTGTAGGATAACGACGGGACGGGACAACTGCCGAGCCGAGACATGCATCTAATTCTACCTTGCCCTGGTGCGTGCGGCGCATGAGTGAGCATGGAAGATGGCCAAGGTCACTGAAGCAGTGGGCATGGTGGATTTTACAACTCTATCTATTTTCTCCGGCGGCCAATCAAGCCTCGTTTCGCCTAAACTCTATCACCTGTCGAGGGCCGCGAGCTGTCCCCGTCCTTGTCGTCGTTGACGCGCTCGGCGAGACTCGGTGGCAGTGGCGGAGCGATGACACACAGGCCGCCGCTGCTCCGAGGTCCGCGAGCTGGCCCCCCGTCCCTGCCATCGACGACGCGCCCGACAAGACTCGGAGGCAGAACGATGAGACACGGGCCCCCACTACTCCGAGAGGTTGCACTACCGAGACGGGAGCGCGCCACTGCAGATGGCCGACTTGAGCGGCAGCGCAGCCTCGTTGGGGAGCTCGGTCCTCCCAATCCCTGCGTGTCAC
Organism: Triticum aestivum; assembly: GCF_018294505.1. Taxonomy (NCBI): domain Eukaryota; kingdom Viridiplantae; phylum Streptophyta; class Magnoliopsida; order Poales; family Poaceae; genus Triticum; species Triticum aestivum. The sequence continues at coordinate 312,509,870 of NC_057799.1, forward strand.
TGCTCCTCCTTCTCTGTCCTCCTACTCCTCACCGATGAAGATGGCCAACTTGAGCGGCAGCACAGGCTCGTTGCGAAACCCCGAGATGAGGTCCGGTCCTCCGACCCCTTGCGCGCCGCCGATCCTCCAGCTAAATCGACCAAGATTCTACGCGACGTGGAGGCACTGGCTCTTCGGGTGTCTCTTTGAGTGCAGAAGGTAAATAAAACGATCGATCATGTCTCTTTGAGTGCCAATAATTATCGATCATGTCTCTTTGAATCCCACCATTGATCATGTCTCTTCGGGTGATTGCGTATGTTCTTCTGAGTTGCCATCCTTGGAAGACCGAGAGTCTTTTCCATCGACCTAGTATTATTGACAAAAGAAAAACTAAATGACAGGATGGAATCCATGATGTGGCTAGACTGCTGAGGTGGAAAGAGGTGGATGGCTGCATGTTGATTGCTGATGCGGGCAGTGTCTATGGTGAGAGAATAGGTTGTAGTGAGGATTAACTTCTTAAAAATGTTAGATATCAAAAATGTCTTACATTTCGAGACGGAGTGAGTAGTATACGTTTCGCTCCCAACCTGACGTCGATTGGAAACAGTGCTTCTGGATTAGATCGATGGCCGCCGAGCGGCATGAGATGATAAAATGAATCCAAGCCACTATCGATTAGCTGTACCATAGCGTGCTGTCCAATCATTGTTAGATTTTTCGAAAATCATGTTGGTCCCGTCCGACGTCCGTCCAAAACTGGATCTGTTTTTTCTTAGCACATGGTGTATATTCGAATGATGGAGTTACACGTGCACTAGCCCCCAGATGTTGTATATACTCGGAGTTTCATGGGCTCACTATGCGTCATTTTTCCCGTAAATAAATTAGGATGTATTACCTCTGTTCCGAAATATAAGTCGTGGGAGAATTCAGTTTACACTCTCCCAACGACTTATATTTCGAAACGGAGGGAGTATTTGGTTAGCTTCTTTTTTAGGGTCATTTGTTTGGTTAGCTAGTCTTACCATCAAGGTTTGGATTGCCCATGTTTTAGTCAACTGCTTCCTTCATCATTCATAAATATAGGAGGCTCTAACATTTTTCTAAATGTATATAGATTCCTTTTAGAATAGGGCGTTTTGGATCTCGGCCTTCACGGAGGCAGGATTTTTGAAAAAAGTCAAAAATCAAAAAAATTTGTTTCAAAAAAATCTAGAAAAATGTGTACAAGTAAACAAGGTTGTGAGGTGTATGTGTGTAAAATTTCCGGATGAAATACGCTAAGATGTGACATGTACAAAAACGACATTCATGTGTTAAAAAAGTTTTTTTCTCGAGTACGCTAAGGTAGCGTATCATTGCATTGATAGACGGAGAGAAAAAAGTACTGGGGTGGGAATCATAGCCTCGTGCACACGGATGGCGAGCCTATGAACCCAGGGGGAGCAGAAGGCGGGGGGTTGCTCAGCCCCAACATTCACAAGGTCATGTTACAAAACGGTTCATGGCGAGCCCTCTAGCTCCTGCGGCAGCCCAGGAGCGAGCTTCCTCTTTGATTGCGGCGATCAGGGAAGAGGAGGAAGGGGTAATCTTGTCGAAGATGATCGCGTTCCGATGTCGCCAGAGGGACCAAGCAATGAGGGAGGCGATAGTGGCCAGGCCACGCCTACGCGCAGCCGGGAGTAGAAGGATGGCTGCGGAGAGCCAAGCAAAGTAGCCGGTGGTGCCATCCGGCGCAGCCGTCGTTGGGGAACACCACGAGAGAATCTCGTGCCAGGTGATGCGCGCGAACACGCACCCCACCATGATGTGATGGAGTGTTTCGGGTTCCTGAGAGCAGAAGACACAAGCTGGTTCGTGCGGCAGGCCTCGCCGGGCCAGGCGATCAGCAGACCAGCATCTGTTAAGGGAGGCGAGCCAGATGAAGAATTGGACCGAGGTGGGGGCACTTGTTTGCCAGGTGAGGCGCCAAAACTCGGAGTCCGTGGAGCCGTGGAATAGGGCACTGTAGCAGGAGGAGGCAGAGTAGATGCCATTGTCGGTCCATCGCCAGCGTAGCAAGTCCGGTCGTGGGGCGAGCTCGACGAGCTAGAGGCGGCGCCATAGCCCCACATACTCGACAGCAGCAGCGGGGCCGAGGGGGCCCAGGATGTCGGATATCCAGCAGCGGTCAGATAATGCCTGGGCCACCGTGCGCGATCGCCGGATACGACGAGGAACCAACGTCACCAGGGAAGGGGCGCTGTCAAGGTGGGGAAGCCCGTCCAGCCACGGGTCCATCCAGAAGCGGCAGGTGTTGCCATCCCCGATGATCCACGACGTGGATGCCCGGAAGAACTGAGACACCTCTAGATCGCGCGGGAGCTGGAGGTGCGCCCACGGTCGAGAGGGATCAGTAACCTGGAGCCAGAGCCAGCGTGTCCGAAGAGAGATGCATGTGCGGTGAAGGTCGCGGATGCCAAGACCCCCCGGCTCGATCGGGCGGCAGACGCGTGCCCAGCTAACTAAGCAGGAGCCGGCGCGCGCGTCCTTCCTCCCATGCCAGAGGAAATCACGGAGGATACGATTGGCCTGCTTAAGGATGGCGGGGGAGAGAGACATGGCGAGGAGCATGTGGACAGGCATGGCGCTCAGGACTTGCCGAACCAGATTGATCCACTCGCCGCGGTTGAGCAATGCAGCCTTCCATGTAGCAAGCTTACGGCCAAGCTTCTCAATCAGAGGTAGCAGGTGGGCGGTGGGCACTTTCCTGAGCGAGAGGGGGAGGCCCAGGTATTGGATGGGGAAGGGCACCACCGGGCAGGCGAGGGCGGCGCTGACGCTGCTCGCAGAGTCGTCGGAGCACTGGATGGGAGCGGCGAGGCACTTCGCGAAGTTTGTGCGCAAGCCCGAGGCAGTGCCAAAACGGTCGAGCAGAGAGTTGATCGCGGAGAGCTCGGACCTATCGGGGTGGCAGAAGATGATCACATCGTCAGCGAAGAGAGAGACGCTTGACGGGGCATGCCTGCGCGTCAGTCGCTTGAGGATCCCAGACTGGACGGCGAACTGGAGCAGCGTGTTGAGCGTATCGATGACCAGCACAAACAACATCGTGGATACCGGGTCGCCTTGACGAAGGCCCTGACCGTGCGGAATGGGTGGTCCCGGCGTGCCGTTGATCAGGACGCGCGTCGAGGCCGTCGAGATCAGAATGAAAATCCACTCTCGCCACCTCGGGCCGAAACCCATATGTTGGAGCACCTATAGCAGGAACGGCCAAGAAACAGAGTTGAACGCGCGCGTGATATCCAGCTTGAGAAGCACACGGGGTTGCTTCAGTTGATGCAGCTGCCGCGCGGTCTACTGGACGAGGAGGAAGTTATCATGGACACTTCTTCCAGAGATGAAAGCACTTTGGTTGGGGGAGATGAGTTCGCCAAGACGCGGCGCCAACCGAAGCGAAAGAACCTTAGCAAACAGCTTCGCGATCAGGTGGATGAGACTGATCGGCCGGTAATCAAAGAGCGAGGCGGCATCGGGCCGCTTGGGCAGCAGAGTGATGTACGCCTCGTTGAGCCATTGAAAGGCCTGGCCATTTAGCGCGTAGAGCTTGTCGAAGACGTCGCAAAGGTCATCTTTGATGATGAGCCAACATGAGCGCAAGAACTCGGCTGTGAAACCGTCAGGACCGGGGGCTTTTCTGGAAGGAAGCCGCTTGATAGCCTCCCAAATCTCCGCTGACGAGAACGGGTGATCCAGGGCAGAGAGGTCAAAGGAGCGCTGGCCACTGGCAACCAGGTCCAGGGTGAACCCGCGCTCTGCGGGGGCGCCGAGGACGGAGGAAAAGTGCGTGAAAGCGGCCTGGGCCAAGTCAGCCTCGCCCGACACGTGCACCCCATCCACAAGGAGGCTAAGGATGCGGTTCTTGTTGCTGCGGTGAGACGCCCGGATCTTCGAGATAGCGGCCACAGCTTCGCCAGCGCGAAGCCAACGCAGACGAGCGCGCTGGCGGGCGATCGAGCGTTCGAGGGAAGCCAGCCTGATGTATTTGTGTTAAAAAAGTCCCAGATTTCTCTGTTTACCCAACCCTCATTTCAACGTATTTCATCCTGAAAATTTACACACTTGTGTATTATGTCTTCATCTAAATTTGTAATTTTTTCAGAATTTTTTGAAAATTAAATATATAAATTTCCACAAATTTTGAACTTTGCATTTGGACGACTCCATGGAGCTCGGCCTTCAAAAGCAATTTTCGCACGTTTTACATGTAGTATGTTTGTTCACTCAGTTCAGTCCGTATATAATAATATGCAAAACATCTTATATTTATGAATGGAGGGAGCAGTAAATATGAATGTGTGTTGCTGCGCACCGCCCTCGAGTGTGTAAGGGTTGTGGTTGGATGGCGAGAGACGCGCGAAGAAGTTCCACCGGGTGCATTTTTTCCTCTCGACATTGAAACATATTCTTTGAGATTTTAATTACTGTTACCCCTAAATGATGCATCATTGTAACATTTATACCAAAATCTTAATAAACTTCTTGTGTGCTCTAAAAAGTGTGATTTTTTCTTTGTATCAATTTTCAAATAGATATATCTTTCATTTCTGAAGTTCTGAATGGATTGCTAATACATTAGAAATGTTAGAAAAAAAATCAAGAACAAGCAACAATCGTTGCTTGTCATTTTCTTCAAGATATGGAAAGGGAGTTTTAATTACATGACCTTACAACGGACTTGGGGTATGCCCACAGCCACACATCACTCTACGTGTGATTAGTCCACGCCTTACGATCCGCCAGCTCCAATAATTTCAGTTCATCAAACGCAAGATCCTCTACCTTATCAGCAGTCATAAGCTTAGCCTCGAAGACCCTAGCATTACACTCGAGAGATAGTTATTCATAGTCCAGCGGTAAATAGGGGGAGAACTCTTTAAGCCACTTCCCGGAAAGTCTAGATTGCATCGAGCACCAGCACTCCCGAACAATACTGTCGACAGTAGGAACAGGAGGACTCGTCGACTAGAACCCCAGAAGTCTAAACAACATCACTCTGGAGAATGAGCACTGTACAATAGGATGATTGATGGTCTCCGGCCCCTGACCCCAAAGCACACATCTCGCTTATTTTCATTTTGTAAAGTGAAGTTACATTTTTCTTGCAAACAAATATACAAGTGAATCCTCTCAATTTGGATACGTCTTGAACTTTCAACTTGGAACTATATCAAACTGGACCAAACCATAACAATGTGCAAAGTTAATATTGGCGAGGTAAATATAGGATTGTAAAAGCATACTTTCAACAAGTATGGTAATGTTGGGAACCATTATAATTGCTCATAAATAAGAAGAATGATTATTTGCATAGCAAAACTAATAGAGCACTCTTGTGTGGGTACATAAGTAAAGAGAACATGCTAGCTCCATTGGGTATGCCCATTGATAAAATAATCAAAACCTCAAAACCCTGACCATGGTACAAACTTTTAGAACTTCATGCAGATGAGCAAATAGGCAATATTTGATAACATCACAAGATCTATTAAATTTGGCATGAACAGATCCTTCAACACGGAGAATAACATATCATCCAATCACGATAGAAAAAACAAAAAAGCTTAGTCCAGCAACCCTTAAAGAAGGAGGTCGCTTGTTTACGTGGGCTGGAATTCCGAGACCTTGGTGACCTTCTTCCTGTGGACGTCCTTCCATTGCGCGCGCCGCTTCGGACCCCTATAGTCTCGGTTAATTTATTAATGAGAAAATATCTTGGCTTTTGAGGTATAAAATTCCGAAAGCAGGAGGTTTTTGGTCCATGATTCACATCCCAAATGCCCAACCGCCAATTTTTTCTTCACCTTATATGTTTATTTCATACCTTTGGTATGACAGCAGAAATCATGGAGTTGGTCGCCCATCATTGACCATCCCGACGAGCACCATGAGCCCATGAGCACAATGAGCACCAAGCCAAGGTCTGACCTGTTGGGAAACATAGTAGAAAACAATTCGCACCTACGATCACCAAAATCAATATGAAGATGCATAAGGGTTGGGATCAACGATCGTTACTAACTCCGGAGTGCAGCAGGAGAAGAAGAGTCGGTGTAGATTGTGCTCGAAGTCCCTCGAACAATGATGAAGATCCTGCGAACCGCCCTCGAACGATCCCGAACAGAAGACCGAAAGCATGGCCTCTCTACTTGGTTGCAAGCGTACGGTCTTCACGATCCGGCAGCGCTTCGACGTCCAGAGCTGATCGTCGCCGGAGAATTAGAGGGAGGAGATTAGAACCACAATGGGCTTCTAATTATGAGGATTAGAGGTGGCTAGGGCTAGCTCTAATTAGTCTGGGACCAACTAGAACTAGAACTAGATCAACTAGAAGAGGCACCCAAAAACTTGTACTCAAAAGGGTGGAAAATCTCTAGTATATATAGGTTTTGGAGGGAGGAGAGGGCAGCCACCAAGGGAGGAATGTCCTCCCTTGGTGCACCAGCCTAGGGGCGGGAGTCTAACTACCACCCCTAATAGGATTCACCCCTGCTCCCCACAAGGTAGGGGGGGCGACACCTCCACTTGGGCCATTATGGCCCAAGTCTCCTTCCCCTTCTTGTCCTTTTAAGGCCCGTTGGTATTTAATTAATATATAAAATACTTTAAACATTTTCAGAGTATTAATATATAAAATACTTTAATTGGTAAGACCCGGTAATACCCGATATTCACTAAAACCCTTCCAGTGACCCCGAAACGCTTCCGGAACCTCTCGGAACTATTCCGGATATTAATGAAACCATTTCAAAAATATATTCTCATCATTCCCGTTCCACTAACTCTCAACAGATCGCGATTACCTTAAGCTTGTGACCCCGTAGGTTCGGTAAAACATAGACATGAACGAAACCCCTTCGTTCAATGACCGATAGCGGAACCATGGACATCCATATCGGTCCCTATGATTACATGAATGATATTCGAGTGAACCTTTGGTTATCATGTGACGTTCCCTTTGCTTCGCGATACTTTACAAAACCCGTTGTTCATCGGTATCCTCTTGGGTCATCACCATGCCCACTATACTGTTGCTCCCGTTACCGGTTTTGTTCTTCTTTCTCGTTGGCGTGTTCCGGCATCCCCGTGACGTAGTCACCTATGTCTGGCTAGACGATGATGGATGCCGTCACACCGAGAGAGCCCTAAGAATATCTCTCCATCGTCGGAGGAGCAAATCCCACTCTCGAGTTGTTCGTTCACTTGTCAAACTTTCCGGTGAACCTGAAAGTTGTCGTTATGATCACCTTGTTACAGATGATGTTTGATCAACCCCAAAGTCCAGCGTCTGGTAAGAAGTAACCGAGACACTCTGATGGTCTAAGGAACTAAAGTACACATGCTAACACTTCGTGTTATAACCAATGATTTCAGACGATATGGTCACAAAGTATAACATACAAGATTGGGTCGATTCAATATGATCGTTCTTCTAACGGCATACCCTCAATTTTTTTAGGACTATCGTTGCACCTAACGATGTCCTAAGATCCGAAAAACGTGATCACCAACAACACTTGAGCCAGTCCTAGAGGCTAGACCGAGAACCTATTGTTTGACCGTTTATCATTCCACACGTGCGTATGAGTTTTCCACAGAATCGCATATTCCAGGATCATAGCAGTTATAGCATGAAATATAAAATCTTAATTATGAATAATGGAAATATAATAATACAATATTATTGCCTGCACAAATATTTCCAACGGTCTCCCACTTGCACTATAGTCAATAATCTTGTTGCATAACACTTAACAATGTATCTTGTGTTATTAATGCATTGCTTGTGGAAGAGCCTTCGTCATTAGTTTTGACAAACTCAAAACTTTGTGATATTTGTGCTGGTATTGTCTGCTTCTCATATCTTAATCCGTCTAGCTTTTCAGCCATAATATTTTATTTATAATATAAATATTATTGGATTTACGATCATAATATTCTTATATCATGACTCTTCTTGATCATATCTTGAATTAACCCATTTTATAAAGATTCTTCTTGCATAACCTTTATGGGTCACTTACAACTCTTGCAACATCTATTCAGAAAATACATTTATATCAAGACAATTCTTGATTCAAATAAAAATTGAAACATCTCATGTTTTCAAGACGTATATGCTTATCATTTATAGATTCAACAAATTTGCTCATATATAATTCTGAATTATTGTAGCCCAACTATGAAGTTTGATATTCATATATTCTTACTAATGAATTTCAACCTCAATGCATTGAAATAAATATTTTTATCCTTTGATGTTTTTATTTACTAACATTTAGTAAATATACTTTGGCCATTATATATCATAAATTATCAAGATAATTTTATCTTCCAAGCTTATCGTTCATAAGCATCAAGTTATATGACATTTAGAGAAAACAATTTTCTCTATATTTTAAAACTCCCATTTTGAAAAATTTGTCAATATATATATAAACTTTGTTTTTATCTTAATCAGACATCTTGATCTATCTTCATAGATCCTTTCATGCCCAATATTTTGCTTTACACTTGGATGGAAAATTTGTTTCAAAATCATTTTTATGTGCTTAGGAACTTTATATTGTTTCTCTTCCATAATATGTCGTATACACTACACGAATCAGCTTATTTGCCATATGCCATGGCAGACGGCAAAGGCACCAAAAGCGGACGGCAAAACCCTTTGTCGTCTGCCACCGGCGGCAAACCTGCCCAGCGAAGAGAGCGATGGCAACCAGGTTATTTGCCGTCTGCTTCCTCAAAGCGGACGGCAAACGCACTTTGCCGTCGGTGGCAGACGGCAAAGAAAATGGACGGCAAAAACCGTGCGTTAGCCACGTTAGGTGGCTAACGGCGGCCTTTGCCGTCTGCCAGCTGACGGCAAAACGTGCTTCGACATGTCACCCCACATGCCCCGGCGTGACGTGTGACGTCCAACCGCGTCGTTCGGTCAAACCGACGCACGTCGCCCGGTCAAACTGCAGATTCAGCCACCCCCTATCGCCCTGTCCCGTCGACGGCCGCCTCACCTTCCACCCCCCGCCGCCCCGTTCCGTCGTCGCGTCCTGTCCCGAGGCACCGACATTAATGAGCAGTAATGCTGACGACGGCCCGGCCGCCCGCCTCCCATCGCCCGGACGACTATAAGACCCCCGCCCCGGCGCCCCCCCCCCCCACACCTGACCTCATACCCCGACTCCTGCCGCCGACGAGAACCAACGTAGCGCCGGCGATGGCCTACCACCACGGGAGCAGCAGCGCCGACGGCGATGACGATGCCCCGAGCTCCTGGCCATCCAGCCTCGGCAACCCGGAGACGGCGGAGTTGTGCCGGTACGGCCTGCTCGTGCCGTCGGGCTGTCGTCTTCCCCGGCAGTGGCATATCAGCGCGGACGGCTACCCGACGCTCGGCCCCGGCACGACGGCGAAGGAGCTCCGGACCCACCGCGGCGGCCGCCACAACATCACCGGCCATCACGCCTTCTGGAAGGGGAAAGTGTACGAGACGCCATCGCCACCTTCCGGCTGGCGGAGGCCGGCGTCACCCCCAACGTCACGGGCGCGAGCGGCCGCCTTTGTGCCCCGGCTCCGGCGCACGGCCCAGCCCCGCGGGAGCGCCGTCGTGGAGCTGCCCGCCGCTAGCCAGCACCCCCGGCGGCTGCGGCGGCACACGCACCGGTCATCCCCCCACCGTGGAACTGCCGCCGAAATAGGTTGTCCTCAATGAGGACGGCGACTCGGACGACACTCTGGGCTGGCACGTCGCCCTACGGGCGCCGGAAGCGGCGGCGGCGGCTGCTGCGAGGGAGGCCGCCGAGGTTGCGGCCGGAATCGAAGCCGCCGCGGCCATGGCGACAGAGGAGGCCGTGATGGCGCTGGCGGAGGACGAGGAGGTGGTGATGGCCCCGTCGACTGGGACGACGTCGCCAACAACAACAGCAGTGACGATGGCGGTGACAGTGAACGCGCTGTTGTGATCGACCTGCTAGCACCTAGCGACGACGACTAATGTCATTTTTTATTTTTCGTTTAAATGATGTTGGAGTATGTAAAATATATGTTGAATGAAAATGCAATGAAAAATATGCAATGCAAATTTTTTACTAACGCCGACGGCGGTGCGGGCGAAGGCGGGCCAGGGCGGCGTGCAGGAGCAGTGGGGCGTCGGTGGCGGCGGGCATGGGGCTGGGGGGCCTTAGCGGCGGGGCGCCGGTGGCGGCGGGGCGTGGGCCAGGGGGCCTTAGCGGCGGGGCGTCGGTGGCGTCGGGCGGCGTGGGGTCAGGGGCGGCGGCGGGGGGCAGGGTGCGGTCGGGAAGAGAGAGAAGGGGGTGGGAGACAGGGTTAGGGTTAGGGTGGGCGCGGGGGCGTTAGCGCCGTTAGGTAGAATATTGTTTGCCGTCCGCTAGCTGACGGCAAAGTATCTTTGTCGTCCGCTAGCCGACGGAAAAGAACTGGCTGACGGCAAAGAACTGGCTGACGGCGAAGACGCAGTTTGCCGTCTGCTTTTCATGAGCAGGCGGCAAACAAGGTCTTTGTCGTCCGCTAGCCGACGGCAAAGAACTGGCTGGTGGCAAATTCTCTGATTTCAGTAGTGATACATATAGGATCAAAAACTTTATATATCTCCCACTGAGTTCTACAAAACTATTTTATCAGTACTTGGAAGTTTTATATTATTTCTATTTCATGATATGTCATACATATATGATTTCGAAATATTATATAGTTCCTACTCAATTTTACACAAAAATACTTTTGGACAAGTCCAAAATACAGTGCTAGTTCAAATCTTCAAACAGCTTTTGAAGTTTGCACATTCATCCGATTATCTCGAGGATAAAATCTTTTCTGGTTGTATCATTCATACATCCTTTTCCCAATTAAGGAAACTTGTTTTGAAATCCTTCTTTCACTTCACACTCCTTGAAGTACTGTCAAGTTTTAAACTTGTTAGAAAATAACAACTAAGTTCCAAACTTGATTGAATTTTCATTCCGGTGTGCATGACCAAGGGCCATTTCTTATGATCTAGGCACCACCTTTGTTTCCTTGTAGTGTTCACATTCATCTTCTTACAAGATGAAAAACTTTTTCGTGCCATTTCATAAATTCAACGATGTTCATGATCATGTTTTAGCTTTTTAGAATTTTTCTACATCTAATGTAGAAATTACTGGAATGTCTTGTAAATAATTTATCAGAACAAATTCCGATTAGTTTTGTACCATTAAAGATTCACTAATTTTTCAAGCTATAACATCCTCCCACTTATTCCTTTGGCAAGAAAACCCTTTTCTTAAACAATGTCTATCCGTGACAAACATTTTTGTCTCTTGGATATTTTATTGGGAGAAATCATACAAACTTACAATTCAACTGTCATTTTGTTAAATAATGTTCATATCTCATATGATTTCATTTTAACAAGATCTATATGTGTTTTTCTATTTCAATGTATATTTTGTTGTTTTGGTTATACCCCGGTTATGAATAGCAGATAGAATAATTTAATTTTTATTTAAACGATCTTGCTAAACTTATGATTTTAGATCTATTTCTTCAAATGAAGAATCACAATATCAATTGTCATAATGATCCTTAATCTTCATTAAAATATTTGAACTCTTCAAATAGATTCTGATAATTTTGTTGAACTATTCAACTATTTCAGTCTGAGTAAAACATTTTTACATATTATAATGAAGTTAATTTATCCACCATACTCTGTTTCTGTCTATCAGTTTTATACATCATTATGTATTCCATCGATCATGATGATCGAATACTTCATCTATATGAAGATTATTCCCGATGTATTCAGGTAGAGATATATTTATGTGGAACTTATCAGTCTTCTTAAGACGTTTAGCATAAATGTTGTAATAATTTAAATCAAGATTTCAAGAATAAACCATCAAAACTTGTGGTAAATCCAAAACATATTCTAATAACTTCAACAACTGTTGTTCAAAACTTTATAAGAATGCCCATTGCATAATCCAAAACATAATGTATTATACAACTACAAAACGTAATAACTCTTATTCGATCCTAAGATAAATCTTGAACATAGACTCCATCAGTCTTGAGTAGCAATCCCATCACCATCCTTGACTATCATCTTGTCTTTATTTCTTCTCAACTTGTGAGCTTTCTCTAGTTCCTATATCAGATTGCAAATTAAAAGCAATCAATTAGTATCAAATACTTATGAGATACAGAAACAAGTAAAACAACATTAATATCGTATAACTATTATACCTTTGTGTGAAGAACCGTTCTTCTTATCTGCTAAGTACTTCTTGCAGTTCCGCTTCCAATGACCCTTCTGTTTGCAGTAGAAACATTCAGCCTCTTTGTTGGCTCCGCCCTTGTTCTTCTTCTGGGAGGCGGTCTTACCAGCACTAGTAGATTTCTTCTTGGACTTGCCCTTCTTCTTGAAACTGGTAGTCTTGTTAACCATCAACACTTCTTTGTTCTTCTTGATTCGATGATAACCAAAATACGCATCCCAGCTTCCGTAGTTTTGAGCATAGCAAACAACTCGTCTGCACTTTTTTCCATCCTGTTCATGTTGTAATTCATGATGAAACCATCGTAAGATGGGGGAGTGAAGCAAGCACAATATCTGTACCGAGTGTTGGCGGAATTCCAAATTCCAGTGAAGCAAGCCTATCAACATAGCCATCAAGCTTCACAATATGGTCACTCATTGAGGAACCTACCTTCATATTTCATTCTATCAGGGCCTTGGTTAATTCAAACTGTTCGGTCCTTGCCTGTTTCTTGTACAGAACTTCCAGTGACCCAATTATGAATTGAGTGGAGGATCGTTCAAAATGCTTCCGTAGTTCAGGATCCATGCACGTTAACATGAGGCGCTGGACTGACTCATAGTCGTCACTACGAGTAGCATAAGCAACAACTTCTTTTTGTGCATCATCCTTTGAAGGAGCTTCACCTAGGGGTTGATCCAGCACGTACTCCTTAGCACTCCTGAGAACAAATCTCAGGTTTCGGATCCAATCTGCATAGTTTCCACCATTTGCAGACAACTTTTCTTTCTCAAGCATAGGGGCTAAGTTGAACATATTATGAGCCATCTGCACAACAAACACACAAATAATTTTAGACAAAATTCATAATTGATTGTAGCACTAATGTATAAACAAGTTTTAATATAAAGGGCACTCCTGCTCAAATTAATATCTCTCATAATTAATTGTGAGTGATTCAGGACCCAAGTCTAGTTCTCAGCCATTGATGTGTGCATCACTGATGACGAGAATTTTGACCGGTGGGCAAGCTTTTGCTGATAATATCTCCATATGACTCTTGTTCATCTTTCGATGCTTTGTGCTCCAAGCTCAGAACTATTCTGCCAGAACTTCAAGATAACCCAGTGCAATCTGCATGTATGGTCTAACCATCGCCGCCTTACACCAAACAATCCATTTGTAGTCATGTGGACATGAGATTGTCAAATGTCTCCTTGAGGTCCTCAAGCAAGGTGTCCTTCTTTCTTAACTTGACCACAACATCATCCACATAGACATGAATGTTTTGGCCAACCTGCTTATGAAAAAAATTCTGAACAAAACGCTGGTAAGTCGCCTGGGCACTCTTGAGCCCAAAAGGCATAGACACATAACAAAAAGCCCCAAAGGGGGTGATGAAAGTTGTCTTTTCCTGATCTGCCACTGCCAACTTGATCAGATCATAACCAAAATACGCATCCAGGAAACACAAACTCTCACAACCCGCCGTGGCATCAATGATCTGGTCAATGCGAGGGAGAGCAAAAGGATCAGTTGGACACGCCTTGTTAAGATCCGTATAATCAACACACATGTGCCAAGTGCCATTCTTCTTAAGCACAAGCACTAGGTTAGCCAGCCACTGAGGATGAAACACATCAATGATAAACCCAGCAGCTAGGAGACGAGCCACTTCTTCCCCAATAGCTTTACACCTCTCCTCATTAAAACGACGAAGAAATTGGTGAATAGGTTTCATCTTAGGATCAATATTAAGTCTGTGCTCAGCAAATTATCTCGGTACACCTGGCATGTCAGAAAGCTTCCACGCAAAAATGTCCCGATTCTCATGGATGAACTCGATGAGCGTGCTTTCCTATTTATATCCATCCTTGTCCCAATGGTGAACTGCTGAGAAGAGTCGCCAGGGACAAAACCAACTTGCTGTGTATCCTTTGCCGATTTAAACTTAAGGGGCGGGTCAGTCTCTGTGGTGGGTTTCTTCAGCGGGGGTCATATTGGCTGGGTCAACATTGTCTTTGTAATACTTGAGCTCCTCTATGGCACAAGCTGACTCTGCATAAGCCGCATCTCCTTCCTCGCACTCCAGGGTGACTTTCCGATCACCATGTATCGTAATTTTCCCCTTTGGCCCTGGCATCTTAAGTTGTAGGTAAATATAACAAGGGCATGCCATAAACCAAGCATAAGCCGGCCGGACGAACAAAGCATGGTACGGGCTCTTGATTTTGACCACTTCAAACCATAACGTCGTTGTTCTGTAATTGTACTCATCGCCAAAATCCACTTCTAATGATATCTTTCCAATAGGGTAAGCTGACTTGTCAGGGACCACGCCATGGAACACTGTGGAGGAAGGCTTGAGATCCTTGTCAGTTAGATTCATCCGGCGAAAGGTATCATAGTACAGTATGTTGATGCTGCTACCACTGTCCATAAGCACCTTGGTGAATTTATAACCACCGACCTGAGGAGCCACCACAAGGGCTAAGTGACCCGGGTTATCAACCTGGGGCGGATGATCCGCCTTGCTCCATGTTATCGTCTGCTCAGACCATCTCAAATACTGCAGAACAGCCGGCTCTACCGCATGAACTGCCCGCTTATGAATCTTTTGGTCCCGTTTGCAAAGACTTGTAATGAAGACATGGTATTGACCGTCATTGAGCTGCTTGGGGTTACTCTGATACCTAGAATGGTCATCCTGCTGATGACTCCCATGACCGGACTGTTCATTTCCTTGGTTCGGATAATTGGAGCCTGAGCCGCCACCACCAAAACCTGCTCTGTGCGACCCGGGGCCTGACCCACCGGGCGGCCCATTACCGTTACCATGATGTCGTGAAAACCCTTGATTCATGAATTCCTTCATAACGTAACAATCCTTCCAAGCATGTTTGGATGGCTTATTTTGATAACTATGCTTGGGACAAGGGCCATTAAGCATATCCTCAATACTCTGTGACCTTCCTGGATTGAAAGGCGGCTTGCCATTGCCATCCCGACACTGATTCTTATATGTTGGTGTTAGCCACCAGATCAGACCCGCCATCAGGGTGCCTGCGCTTACCACCATTGCCCTGGTTATTGCCATTGTGTCCGGCCACATTCTGCTGCTGGCCCTTAGCACCACCGTTTTTCTTTCCTTTATTAGATTTATCCTCATCATCAGAACTCAGATCCTTTGTACTATCAGAGTCCGCATATTTGGTGAGAGAATTCATAGGGTCACCCATATCATGGCATGTACGCTTAAGCCGCCCGAGCTTCTGCTTAAGAGGCAAGAAACGACAGTTCTTCTCTAGAATCAGAATAGCCTGAGCCGCTACGATGTTGTCTGATGAATGGATGATAGCTGAAACCCGCCGGACCCAATGATGGGCCGACTCATCTTCACGTTGTGCACAATGATCCAAATCAACAATCGTCAGCGGCTTCTTACATGTTCCTTGATTTTTTTTTTGATAAAATGTGCCTTCAACTCGGCCCATGAGTTAATAGAATTAGGTGGCAAGCCTTTTAACCACGTGTGTGCAGGCCCTTCCAACATCATGGTGAAATATTTAGCACAAACCGCATCACTGACATCTAACATCTCCATGGCCAGTTCATAGCTTTCAGCCCAAGCTTCTAGAGAGAGGTTGGGCATGTAATTAGGTATCTTACGGGGACCCTTGAAATCCTTGGGCAAACGCTCATTGCGTAAGGCCGCCACCAAATACGGCACTCCAAGACTTCTAATACTCAACCCGGCCTCGGTTGGAGATTGGAGAATCACAGGGGGCGGCTCATAAGCCCCTTGGTTTGCTGCTTCTGCCTCTCGATGGGCCCTTGCATCGTCCATGAGCGCCTGAGCCGCGCTCCGAGAATTGGGCGGGTTAACATGGGGCGGGTTCCGACGCAGTTCACTAATACGTCTCCAACGTATCTATAATTTTTGATTGTTCCATGCTATTATATTATCCATCTAGGATGTTTTATATGCATTTATATGCTATTTTATATGATTTTTGGTACTAACCTATTAACCTAGAGCCCAGTGCAAGTTTCTGTTTTTTCCATGTTTTTGAGTATCGCAGGAAAGGAAAACCAAACGGAGTCCAATTGACCTGAAATTTCACGGAGATTATTTTTGGACCATAAGAAGCCCACGGAGTATCGGAGATGAACCAGAAGAGTCCCGAGGCACCCACGAGGGTGGGGGCGCGCCCTACCCCCCTGGGCGCACCCCCCTACCTCGTGGCCGCCTCGGAGACCCCCCTGACTTGTTCCCGACGCCAAAAATCCCTACAAATATATAAACCCCCGAAAAGAAACCTAGATTGGGAGTTCCGCCACCGCAAGCCTTTGTAGCCACCAAAAACCAACCGGGACCTTGTTCCGGCACCCTGCCGGAGGGGGGATCCCTCACCGGTGGCCATCTTCATCATCCCGGCGCTCTCCATGACGAGGCGGGAGTATTTCACCCTCGGGGCTGAGGGTATGTACCGGTAGCTATGTGTTTGATCTCTCTCTCTCTCTCGTGTTCTTGATTCGGCACGATCTTGATGTATCGCGAGCTTTGCTATTATAGTTGGATCTTATGATGTTTCTCCCCCTCTACTCTCTTGTAATGGATTGAGTTTTCCCTTTGAAGTTATCTTATCGGATTGAGTCTTTACGGATTTGAGAACACTTGATGTATGTCTTGCGTGGGATACCCATGGTGACAATGGGGTATTCTATTGATTCACTTGATGTATGTTTTGGTGATCAACTTGCGGGTTTCGTGACCTTGGGAATCTATGCATAAGGGTTGGCACACGTTTTCGTCTTGACTCTCCGGTGGAAACTTTGGGGCACTCTTTGAAGTTCTTTGTGTTGGTTGAATAGATGAATCTGAGATTGTGTGATGCATATCGTATAATCATACCCACGGATACTTGAGGTGACATTGGAGTATCTAGGTGACATTAGGGTTTTGGTTGATTTGTGTCTTAAGGTGTTATTCTAGTATGAACTCTAGGATAGATCGAACTGAAAGAATAGCTTTGTTTTATTTCACTACGGACTCTTGAATAGACCGATCAGAAAGAATAACTTTGAGGTGGTTTCGTACCCTACAATAATCTCTTCGTTTGTTCACCGCTATTAGTAACGTTGGAGTGACTCTTTGTTGCATGTTGAGGGATAGTTATATGATCCAATTATGTTATTATTGTTGAGAGAACTTGCACTAGTGAAAGTATGAACCTTAGGCCTTGTTTCCTAGCATTGCAATACCGTTTACGCTCACTTTTATCGCTTGTTACCTTGTTGTTTTTATAATTTAAGATTACAAAAACCTTTATCTACCATCCATATTGCCTACAAACCTCTGCACTTGGAGGCCCAACAACGTCTACAAGAAGAAGGTTGTGTAGTAGACATCAAGCAATTTCTGGCGACGTTGCCGGGGAGGTGAGTGCTTGAAGGTATATCTTTAGATCTTGCAATCGAATCTTTTAGTTTCTTGTTTTATCACTAGTTTAGTTTATAAAATAAAACTACAAAAAAATGGAATTGAGGGTGCCTCATATGCTTCATCTTTTTAATATCTTTTGTGAAAATAAGGATTCCGGTAATTGTGCCAAAATGCTAGAAGAAGAATGCATTAAAATGTTTGGCACTAAATCTTTGAATGATGAGCATGATTGCAATGTTGCTAGTACGAACTCTTTGAATATCCATAGTACTAATGATGATTGCACTAGTCATGATGAATGTCTCTTATAAGCATGTCAATTTTTGTGGAGTGCATAGAGTTCACAAGTACACACCAAATAGGGAAGATAGATTTTGCAAGAGGCATAAGTATTTAGAAACTAAATGGTTGCAACAAAGACTAGATGTTTGTGCTGAAAATTTAAATTTTCTTAGCCATCCTTGTGAACTTTGCAATGAACATGGTCATTTAAATATCCAATGCAAATTGTTTCATGATCGTATCATGTCCAAAAATTGTGATGACTTTATTTCCCTTGCGCATCATAATGAACTTAGTTTGCTTGTGGGTTATTAAGAAATGAAACGTATAACTAAGGATATGCCAGAATTTGTCCTTGATAAAGTTCTTGATTTTGATCTGGAGGAAATTTATATGTATTGTGCGGTGAATTGCATTGAAAATCCTTATATTGCCAATTACATAAAGACAAGAAAACAAATAGAAGATGAAGAGAATACTAATGAAAGGGAAGAGATTCCCCAATATCCTCCTATTCTTTCTTATGATGAATCAGGTAACGAGGAGGAGCTTTCTATTCAACCAATCTCGTTAATAAGGAGCTCCAAAAAGAGGATTAAACCCACACATGATTTGAAGAAGAAAAAGAAAAGACGGAGAAACAAAGGTAAAAAGGTATCCCTCCCAAATGATGTTGCTCCTATTACTCATTGTGATGATGATAATTGCTATACTATTGGTGCTATCCATACTATTAATGATGAGAGTGACTATGCTTATGATATGAAAAGGCCCAAGCTTGGGGATGCCATGTTTGATGACAATGACAAGTTTGATAATTTATTTTCTGCAATTAATGATGTCCCAAGCTTGGGGATGCTATGTTTTATGAAGATGATATGTTTAACCTCCCAAGTTTTGATATGCAAACTTATTATGATGATAGCATGCCTCCTATTTATGATGTTATATTGATGAAAGTGGGTTTGGAAGAGTGTCAACTTTAGGAAGTGATGATCCCACTATTTTGGAGGGTGTTGAATATTATTGTGACAATTATGAAAGTGGATTTGGAGAGGTCATGACTTTATTTAGTAATGATTCCACTGTCTTGGAAGAGGTTTCAATTGATTATGATGAGAACAATGTTGCTACTTATGATGATTATTGTGATGACACTTATGCTATAAAAAGTAGTGATGATTATATTTATAAAACTTGTCATGATTATGATTACCCTTTTTTCTGAACATTACTCTTTTAATATGGAAACAATTTATAGTATTCGAGTTTCTTATGATACTCCCACTATTCCGAATGAGAAGAATTTTGCTTATGTGGAGAGTAGTAAATTTTCTATGCTTGTAGATCATGAAAAGAATGCTTTATGTAATGGTTATATTTTTGAATTTATTCATGACGCTACTGAAAATTATTATGAGGGAGGAATATATGTTTGTAGGAATTGCAATAATATCAAGTTTCCTCTCTATGTGCTTAAAGTTTTAAAGTTATGCTTGTTTTGCCTTCCTATGCTAGTTGATTATTGTTCCCATAAGTTGTTTGCTCACAAAATCCCTATGCATAGGAAGTGGGTTAGACTTAAATGTGCTAGTCATATTCTTCATGATTCTCTCTTTATGTTTCAATTCTTGTCTTTTATGTGAGCATCATTGAAATCATCATGCCTAGCTAGGGGCGTTAAATGTTAGCGCTTGTTGGGAGGCAACCCAATTTTATTTTTGTCCTTTGCTTTTGCTCCTCTTTAGTAATAAATAATTCATCTAGCCTCTAGTTAGATGTGGTTTTATGTTTTAATTGGTGTTTTTGCCAAGTAGAACCAATAGGATCTTCTTTGGTGATAGTTGTTTGATCTTGCCGAAAAAGACAGAAACTTTGTGCTCAAGGAAATAATTGTTAAAATTCACCAGAACATGATACAATGCTAATTCTTTTTGCAGTATATCAATATACAAATTATCCAGGTTGTCCTAGTTTTTCAGAATTTTTGGAGTTCCAAAAGTATTCGAACAAATCAGATTGCTACAGACTGTTTTGTTTTTGACAGATTCTGTTTTCATTGTGTTGTTTGCTTATTTTGATGAATCTATGAGTAGTATCGGAGGGTATGAACCATAGAGAAGTTGGAATACAGTAGATATTACACCAATATGAATTTATAATAAGTTCACAAAAGTACCTAAGTGGTGATTTATTTTTTTATACTAACGGAGCTTACGAGTTTTCTGTTGAGTTTTGTGTTGTGAAGTTTTCAAGTTTTGGGTAAAGATTCGATGGACTATGGAATAAGGAGTGGCAAGAGCCTAAGCTTGGGGATGCCCAGGGCACCCCAAGGTAATATTCAAGGACAACCAAGAGCCTAAGCTTGGGGATGCCCCGGATGGCATCCCCTCTTTCGTCTTCGTTCATCGATAACTTTACTTGGAGCTATATTTTTATTCACCACATGATATGTGTTTCGCTTGGAGAGTCATTTTATTTTATTTTATTTTGCTTGCTGTTTGAATAATATACCAAGATCTGAAATTCTTAAATATTAGAGAGTCTTCACATAGTTGCATAATTATTTGACTACTCATTGATCTTCACTTATATTTTTCGGAGTAGTTTGTCGTTTGCTCTAGTGCTTCACTTATATCTTTTTAGAGCACGGTGGTGGTTTTATTTTATAGAAATTGTTGATGTCTCATGCTTCACTTATATTATTTTGAGAGTCTTTTAGAACAACATGGTAATTTGCTTTGGTTATAAAATTAGTCCTAATATGATGGGCATCCAAGATGGGTATAATAAAAACTTTCATATAGAGTGCATTAAATACTATGAGAAGTTTGATACTTGATAATTGTTTTGAGATATAAAGATGGTGATATTAGAGTCGTGCTAGTTGAGTAATTGTGAAATTGAGAAATACTTGTGTTGAGGTTTGCAAGTCCCGTAGCATGCACGTATGGTAACCGTTGTGTGACAAATTTGAAGCATGAGGTGTTCTTTGATTTCCTTACTTATGAGTGGCGGTCGGGGATGAGCGATGGCCTTTTCCTACCAATCTATCCCCCTAGGAGCATGCGCATAGTGGTTGGTTTTGATGACTTGTAGATTTTTGCAATAAGTATGTGAGTTCTTTATGACTAATGTTGAGTCCATGGATTATACGCACTCTCACCCTTCCATCATTGCTAGCCTCTTTGGTACCATGCATTGCCCTTTCTCACCTCGAGAGTTGGTGCAAATTTCGCCGGTGCATCCAAACCACGTGATATGATATGCTCTATCACACATAAGCCTCCTTATATCTTCCTCAAAACAGCAACCATACCTACATATTATGGCATTTCCATAGCCATTCCGAGATACATTGCCATGCAACTTCCACCGTTTCGTTTATTATGACACGCTTTATCATTGTCATATTGCCTTGCATGATCATGTAGTTGACATCGTATTTGTGGCAAAGCCACTGTTCATAATTTTTCATGCATGTCACTCTTGATTCATTGCACATCCCGGTACACCGCCGGAGGCATCTACATAGAGTCATATTTTGTTCTAAGTATCGAGTTGTAATTCTTGAGTTGTAAGTAAATAAAAGTGTGATGATTTTCATTATTAGAGCATTGTCCCATGTGAGGAAAGGATGATGGAGACTATGATTCCCCCACAAGTCAGGATGAGACTCCGGACGAAAAAAAGAGGCCAAAGAAGCCCAAAAAAAGAGGCCATAGAAAAAAAAGGAAAGAGAAGGCCCAAATTAAAAAATGAGAGAAAAGAGAGAAGGGGAAATGTTACTATCCTTTTTCCACACTTGTGCTTCAAAGTAGCACCATGATCTTCATGATAGAGAGTCTCTTATTTTGTCACTTTCATATACTAGTGGGAATTTTTCATTATAGAACTTGGCTTGTATATTCCAATGATGGGCTTCCTCAAAATGCCCTAGGTCTTCGTGAGCAAGCAAGTTGGATGCACACCCACTTAGTTTCTTTTGTTGAGCTTTCATATATTTATAGCTCTAGGGCATCCATTGCATGGCAATCCCTACTCCTTGCATTGGCATCAATTGATGGGCATCTCCATAGCCCATTGATTAGCTGCGTCAATGTGAGACTTTCTCCTTTTATGTCTTCTCGCACAACCTCCATCATCATATGCTATTCCACCCATAGTGCTATGTCCATGGCTTGCGCTCATATATTGCGTAAAAGTTGAAAGAGTTTGAAAAGGCTAAGTATGAAACAATTGCTTGGCTTGTCGTCGGGGTTGTGCCTGATGGGAGCATTTTGTGTGACGAAAATGAAGCATGGCCAAACTATATGATTTTGTAGGGATAAGCTTTCTTTGGCTATGTTATTTTGATAAGACATAATTGCGTGGTTAGCATGCTTGAAGTATTACTATTTTTATGTCAATATTAAAACTTTGTCAAGAATCTTTTGGATCTAAACATTCATGCCACAATAAAGAGAATTACATTGAAAATTATGTTAGGTAGCATTCCACATCAAAAATTTTGTTTTTGTCATTTACCTACTCAAGGACGAGCAGGAATTAAGCTTGGGGATGCTTGATACGTCTCCAACGTATCTATAATTTTTGATTGTTCCATGCTATTATATTGTCCATCTAGGATGTTTTATATGAATTTACATGCTATTTTATGATTTTTGGGACTAACCTATTAACCTAGAGCCCAGTGCCAGTTTATGTTTTTTCCTTGTTTTTGAGTATCACAGAAAAGGAAAACCAAACGGAGTCCAGTTGACCTGAAATTTCACGGATATTATTTTTGGACCAGAAGAAGCCCATGGAGTATCGGAGATGGACCAGAAGAGTCCCGAGGCACCCACGAGGGTGGGGGCGCGCCCCCTACCTCGTGGCCGCCTTGGAGACCCCCCTGACTTGTTCCCGACGCCAAAAATCCCTATAAATATAGAAACCCTCGAAAAGAAACCTAGATCGGGAGTTCCGCCGCCACAAGCCTCTGTAGCCACCAAAAACCAATCAGGACCCTGTTTCGGCACCCTGCCGGAGGGGGGATCCCTCACCGGTGACCATCTTCATCATCCCGGCGCTCTCCATGACGAGGAGGGAGTAGTTCACCCTCGGGGCTGAGGGTATGTACCAGTAGCTATGTGTTTGATCTCTCTCTCTCTCTTGTGTTCTTGATTCGGCACGATCTTGATGTATCATGAGCTTTGCTATTATAGTTGGATATTATGATGCTTCTCCCCCTCTACTCCCTTGTAATGGATTGAGTTTTCCCTTTGAAGTTATCTTATCAGATTGAGTCTTTAAGGATTTGAGAACAGTTGATGTATGTCTTGCGTGGGATACCCATGGTGACAATGGGGTATTCTATTGATTCACTTGATGTATGTTTTGGTGATCAACTTGCGGGTTCCGTGACCTTGGGAATCTATGCATAAGGGTTGGCACACGTTTTTGTCTTGACTCTTTGGTGGAAACTTTGGGGCACTCTTTGAAGTTCTTTGTGTTGGTTGAATAGATGAATCTGAGATTGTGTGATGCATATCGTATAATCATACCCACGGATACTTGAGGTGACATTGGAGTATCTAGGTGACATTAGGGTTTTGGTTGATTTGTGTCTTAAGGTGTTATTCTAGTACGAACTCTAGGATAGATCGCACTGAAAGAATAGCTTCGTGTTATTTTACTACGGACTCTTGAATAGATCGATCAGAAAGATTAACTTTGAGGTGGTTTCGTACCTTACAATAATCTCTTCGTTTGTTCACCGCTATTATTAACTTTGGAGTGTGACTCTTTGTTGCATGTTGAGGGATAGTTATATGATCCAATTATGTTATTATTGTTGAGAGAACTTGCACTAGTGAAAGTATGAACCTTAGGCCTTGTTTCCTAGCATTGCAATACCGTTTACGCTCACTTTTATCGCTTGTTACCTTGCTGTTTTTATAATTTCAGATTACAAAAACCTTTATCTACCATCCATATTGCACTTGTATCACCATCTCTTCGCCGAACTAGTGCACCTATACAATTTACCATTGTATTGGGTGTGTTGGGGACACAAGAGGCTCTTTGCTATTTGGTTGCAGGGTTGTTTGAGAGAGACCATCTTCATCCTACGCCTCCCACGGATTGATAAACCTTAGGTCATCCACTTGAGGGAAATTTGCTATTGTCCTACAAACCTCTGCACTTGGAGGCCCAACAACGTCTACAAGAAGAAGGTTGTGTAGTAGACATCATTCACTGGTGAAGACTGCATGCAACTCAATATGCCTGCTTTAACTACGGCTCGGGAGAAGAGTCGAGTGCACACAATCATGGCTGTATGAATAAGAAGCTTGCTGCGCAATGGCTGTCTGCAGGAGCTCGACTGCGTTCCG
Source organism: Triticum aestivum (assembly GCF_018294505.1). Taxonomy (NCBI): domain Eukaryota; kingdom Viridiplantae; phylum Streptophyta; class Magnoliopsida; order Poales; family Poaceae; genus Triticum; species Triticum aestivum. The sequence goes on from NC_057799.1 coordinate 312,534,262, forward strand.
AGTTTCCACTGCGACTAGTGACTCGCCAGTAATAGGAATCGCCGCCAGCCGGGTCGCTGCTGCTAACATGTTATCTACCGGGTTAGAAAAGTGCCCGGGTGGCGTCAGGAAACGTTCAGGCATTGTCTGATTGGGGGCGGGTTAGGTTCCTGCTCTTCCCTCCGTGCCGGCTCAGGCTGGCGAGGTTGAGCCACCGGCCGTCTTCCTGGCATGTCCGGATTTAACTGGGGATTCACCCATGCATCTGGAGTACTTGGACCTGCTCCAGGAGTATAAAACAAATGCCTCGGGTCATACGTCAATGGTAGGCGACTCTGGTACCTTCTCCGGAATACTGCATTAGACGCGTTCTGATCCAGACTTAAGCGCCAAGCCTCCGCCTTCACACGCTCTACCTATGCGTCAATCTGAGCGTTCAGCGCAGCTGTTTGGATATTCTCAGCCACGATATCCTCTTGGGCCTTGGTTATCTCCTCATGAATCTTTGCAACCTCCGCGTTGCGCTCTGCCTGATTCACCCCAGTGGCTTCCATTGCCAACAAAGCTGTCAAAGTGCCCATGAGATCCAACTGTACCTGATCCGGTGACCTAGCTGAACTAGATCCACCAATCCTTGCAACCACCGGGTTAGAGGTTGTCGCAGCCGCTGTTGAAGAATTGAGAGCCGGCCCTGTGCCGGCCATGAAGATTGCAGCCCTACATGGTGGCTCATAGAGGTCCGGAATGTTGTGACCATCAGAACAACTCCCAAGCCCCGTCCTGAAGCTGATAGATTGACTCCGTCTCTGAGGACTCATCACCTGAGTAGACGAGAGTCTCTCCCCCAGACGCGGAGTTTTCCACAAGTTCCATCTGTTGCGTGAAGCCCACGAAAGCATTCCTCCGCCCGGCTTGGACCTAGGCGGGTTGCATGCGCCGAGCTGACTCGACGATGTCGATGCAGAAGTCTGCCTCAGGCTCTGACCCGCCGATCTTGCCGATGAAGACGTGAATTCCGCCGGAGGGAACCCGGTATCCGTACTCAATTGAGTCGACCTCGGGGCCCCAACCAACATCGTCGATGTAGAGCTTGCCGCGACGACTCTTGGTCATCCTGCCAACCGCGTATCCCTCAATCCCTGGGAAAGAGCCCTCCAAGAACTTGAAACCACCATGCGCTGGCCCCATGGGGGGCGCCAACTGTCGTGGTTTTGTCGCGGCAGATGCCCTAGTGAAAGGATTGAAGTGCGAGGCCATCGCCATGGTGATTAGCTTGTTGGGGTTGGGCGGGATGAGAGACACGAGTTTACCCAGGTTCGGCCCCTCAAGATCGAGGTAATAGCCTACGTCCTGCTTTAGGTTGTATTGCTTGAGTATCGATTACAAGGGACCGGATTCGCTTGACCTAGCCATCGATCGATTGTAACTTGTCTATTCTATGCCGGGGACTTGCCTTTATATATAGGTCGAGGCCACCGGTTTACAAGAGTCCGGGTCGGGTTACTATTCATGATCGGACCGTACTCTAAGTCGCCTTGCATTACAAGGTAGATCATTACATGGCGGGTTACACCTCTGGGCCGCCTTCTCACATTAAGCCTAAGCCGGCCCATCTTGTGAGCCGCCTTCTTAATGCTACGTCTTGATTGTATTGGCTCTTCAGAGGCCCGGCTCCTTAAATCGCCAACGGTCTAACCCGACCCTATTCGGTGGGTTATACCGCGGGGTTATATCCCCAACACACTCCGGATCGTTAAGTGTTATAGATGGTTGCTACACTGGGAAGAGCACCTTTTGACTTGATATTTTAGTGAGAGATCACCCTATTAATTGACTACTGCGCAATCAAAGGGTGCAAACAACAAAGGGATAAACATCTCAGGAAATTCATAATAGCATGATATGGTATAGCCCTGGGCGCCGGGAGTCCTCCATGATCATCTTCAATCTCTAGTTGAAGCGACGTGACGGACAATATTTGTTACCGAGTAATTGTTTCAAAAACATTGTCGTGGTGGCAATCTCAGAAAATGTTGCCGTGGCGACCATTTCAGAAAACGTTGTCGTGGAAAGAAAATCTAAAATTCTGCCATGGTATGAAATTATAGCTCCTCATCCCGTGCCTGGTACACCTTCTCCTTATCGGGGTCCTCCGTGTATGTTTTGCCACCATCACCTCACTACAAGAAAACCTGCCTGTAAAGACGTCATATTCCATAGGTAGAGACGTGTTATTTCATCTCTAGGCAACCATAGAGTCGACTTAGTAAAGCGTCTTTGGAGCGTCTCCCCACGGATCGTCTCAAAAAATATAGATACGCTGGCTAAGCATATGTACATGGCGTGAGACGCTATATTGGGACGTCCAAAGGCGTCTCTAGATATGACACGCTATATTCGGACGTTCAAAAGCGTCTCTAGACATGTAGAGTCGTTCTGTTAGATGCGCTCGTATTACGTCTCTACTAACAGGGCCATTTCATTCACCATAGGCCGTAGCCCAATTCCTATACACGCTTTGTACAGACGTTATATTCGTCTCTAGATATACAAAAGCTTCTTTGTAACCACGTAATATTTTGCTTTAAACAATATTTGATTTATTCCAAATTTGTACTTCGCCATTTCAAATTCAGTAACTTTATCATGCCACATGGTTGTGCAAAATGGTCAACAAGTATTGTTATATAAAAGCATCCACCCATATCACCAATCACATTCATAAGCAACAATTATCATTATATGAAGGGATTCACACACATCACCAATTCTATTCGCAACCATCCCATTCACACAATTTCTATTAGTAGGAACAAACACCTTAGGTTCAGAACTGAATCAAATCAGAGATTCATATGAAAACGCAAATAATTAACAAGAGATCATACAAACTAGAACTAAGTTTTCCTATAAAGCTAAAATATATGTATAATACACAATATTTGTCCAGTTAAAGACTAATTCTTCTATAGTTGCTCCTGGCTCCCGCAATGTAGTCCTTTTATAAATCTTGAGCTACCCTAAAAAAGAAAGATAACAGGGAAGTTTTAGAACATATAAGCTCTAAGAATAGTGTGAGAAGAAATGTACTTTGACGATGTACCATACCAGTGTTTGGTGGCTTGTTCCGAGGTTGTGTAGGAGTGGTTAATTTTGGTTTTTTTGACCTAGAAAGCACAAAGATCCTTCATAAATAAAAAAGCCCTTAAGTACGTACATTGGAGCATACGATAATTGCATGGAAGTGTACTTACATGTGATAAGAGGCCATGCAATAACATGACCAATAGCATCCCTTACTGTTTGCAATTTTCCAGATGGTCTAACGAGTATCTCATCTCCAGGTCTTAAAATAGCGTAAACATAAACTGCTACATATTGGTCTACAAGCATGTTTCCACCAACCACATATGTTTTATCTCTACTCACTAAAGTTCCTTCGGCCACAAATTTATTTTTGTTTCTCGGGTTCAACAAAACCAAGAAGACTTTCATGTTATCCTATTTTTTTCAAGAAATGAAACATTCATTATCGCAAAACATGGAAGATTCACTTTACACAGAAAGGGCTGATTGGACATGCAATTAGACCAACTAACTATTCTAACCATTCTCATTCAGATATATATACCTGCTTAGTGACGCGATGAAACTGTACACTTGGTTCAGGACCACCTTGCTTGGTTGGATTGCTATTTTCAGCATGACCATTCTTTGATTCAGGACCTTCATGTGCTTTCTACAGTTGAGTTCAGATCAATTGTAAGTAAACTTATAGAAAACATAGACATTGTTTGGTAACACAAAAAAACTAGGCGTGCATGTGCACACACCTTAGCAACCGTGTCTTCATGTGGTGAAGATAAACGGGTGCAACCCTCATTGGTTCTTGCGCAATTGCTAGGATGCAATTCCTGGTTAGTCTTGTCTGGTAAAGTTGATGCCGCACAGCCTTGTTTGACCCTATCAATTTTTTCAATGTGTGCTTTCTACAATTGAGGTTCAGTTCGGTTGTAAGTAAACATACAGAAAACATACACATTGTTTGACAATGAAGCAGAAATTTATGCACACACGCACCATGTGTGGTCAAGATGAACCAGTGTTATCCTCTTTGGTTCTCAAAGAAAAGCTAGGATGCAATGCTTGGGTAGTGATCTGCTTGTCTGGAAAAGTTGATTCTACACTTGATTGGTGTAACCCTCTTTGGTTGATTCTGCATGGCCTTGATTGGCCTTATCAAACTTTTCAATGCGTGCTTTCTACAGTTGAGGTTTAGTTCAGTATGACATAAACATACATAACTATAAGCATTGTTTGATAATGAAGCAAACATTTATGTACACACCATAGCAGCCATGTGTGGTAAAGATAAACCAATGTAATCCTCTTTGGTTCTTGCAGAAAAACTAGGATCCAATTCCTGGGTAGTGGTATGCTTATCTGGTAAATTTGATCCTACACTTCCTTGAATTGCCTTATCAAAGTTTTCAGTGTGTGCTTTCTACAATTGAGGTTCAGTTTAGTTATAAGTAAACTTATACAAAACATAAGCATTTTTTAATAACAAAGCAGAAATTTATGCACACAACCACACCTTAGCAGCCACTTGTTCATGTGGTAACAATAAACCGAGGTGACACTCTTTAGCTCTCGCACAATTGCTAGGATGTAGTTCCTGCAACTTATGATGAACAATTTTTTGTAAGTATGAGAATGAACTAGAGTATTTATTAGTGAAGAAACTATTACATCACCTGCATAACGCTCAATGGAGCATGTCCTTCAACTTCGTTATGTGATTCATTCAGGAGGTCACTCCCAACAACTCTTTCATTGAGATCAACCTGAAACAAGAACATGATAATAGTATATTAATACTCATACATTTATCTTTGCAGAAAGAGATGTGGTTTAGATACGAACTTCATCACTTCCTGCGGTTACATATTCATTTCTCAAATCCTCTTGGGGGAATTTTCGCTTCAGGAATGAACGGATCATAGCAACCTCATCTATCACATTTTCAACATTATCTCCTAGTGCCCGTAGTGCAAATCGAACATTTCCTTCTTTGTCAGGATGCTGAACAAAAGTCAGTCCCTGAGAAACTTTTATTTCGCTCCAATACTTATCACCATAATACCCTCAAAGTTCTTTCGCCTCTTTCCCATGCACACTTTTAAATCTTTCTCTATAATCACTGAATGAAAGGCTCCCATTGTTATCTTTCTTTCTGTCTTCTAGTTTCTCCTATTGAAACAAATACAAACATCTCATTATACTAAGTAGTACTCCCTCCGTTCCTAAATATTTGTCTTTTTAGAGATTTCAAATAGACTACCACATACGGATGTATATAGACATATTTTAGAGTGTAGATTCACTCATTTTACTCCGTATGTAGTCACTTGTTGAAATCTCTAGAAAGACAAATATTTAGGAACGGAGGGAGTATTAAATTAAAGGCTCTACTTTAATCACAAGTAGAAGTATACCATCACTATATTTGTTTTCGCATTTTTGTATTCACCATTCTTCCGCTTATGAGCTTCATCCCATAGTTCAATCTTGCTAACCTTTCGATTGCTCTTGATTTCCTGTTCAACAAAGTAAATTAGAATGTTTGTTAGTGTTTCTGTTAGAACATATTCAGTTTTCTTCACTAACAAAACTTTTCTGATCCATCTTTAGAAGAAAAAAAGTTTCACCATCTCTTTTCTGAGCCTAGCATGGCTTTTTCTCCCAGTTGTATGTGGATTCTTCTGCTTCTTTGCACACTCGGTATTCTTTTAGCATAATTTCTGGGAAAACAACACATCTAGTCAATATTAATGCCACCAAACAAGTTATGTACGCAAGATTAAGTATGAGAATAGAACACATAACCATGTGTTTATCCTGGCACCAAAACCCGACAAGAGTATCCCATTGATGTTCATTAACACCTTTGGGAACACCTGCTATAATTTCAGCCAAAGACTTCTTGTCACGCTTGAAATATTTACTCTTCAAACGAGACTTATAAGCTCTCCATTTTTTGTTAATAGTCAATAGGATCCATGATAATTTAGATTATGTTCATGATAATTCAGTTCATCTAATCAAATTATTTAATGAACTCCCACTCAGATAGACATCCCTCTAGTCATCTAAGTGATACATGATCCGAATCGACTAGGCCGTGTCCGATCATCACGTGAGACGAACTAGTCATCAACGGTGAACATCTCCATGTTGATCGTATCTACTATACGACTCATTCAACATTTTAAAAGACTAGTTCAACATTTTAATATTTATTCAACAAATTTTCAAATACTTGTTCAATATTTTTAATACTTATTCAACATTTTTTAAGTACTTATTCAACATTTTTAATACTTATTCAACATTTTGTAAATACTTATTCAACATTTTTTTTCAAATGGTTGATTAATTTTTTTTAAATACATGTTCATGTTTTTCATACACATTTGTATTTTTTTCTGTGTAAATTTTGTGTATACATTAGAATCATTTTCTCTGTATCCATTTAGCGTTTTTGTCAAATGTTGACTAACATTTTATATAAAAAAATTGTACGTAAAGTCTGATTGTCAGTGCGTTCTTGTTCCCTTGATCTATTATTACATAATGTTAAAAGCGCTTGGTCCGATGGCTCGTTGCAGCGCCTCCTAACGAGGTGACCAGGGTTCGAAACCTGGAATTGCCGAACTACCTTCTTTTTTTTTGAGACATGCCGAACTACCTACTTACTATTTATCTTTTGGTTCACATTGTATATACGCCTCGCGGGCCGGCCCACTCGGGAGCTCGCTTCAGCGAGAGACACGATTGGGCTCGCGTAACGCGAGAAATAGGCGCTCCCAGTAGTCCGTGGCTGCCGTGGAGTTGTTTGGGCTCATTCATGGGCCCAATACGTATATTATATCTACAGTTTTTTGGAAACATATTCTTGGGTATTCTAGGAATCCCAGGAAGACCCCGGTACCGTTGAGCGGCGGGGGAACAGAGTGAGGCGAAGCGGGCGAGTGGCGGCGGCATGAGACATATGATAGGGGGCGAGTAGCGGTTGCGTGAGATCTATGGCAGGAGGCGCCCGTCGACGGCTTGAGAGCTCTGGCTGGGGGTAAACGGCAGCGCAGGAGTGGCGGCTGGTATCGAGATGCCGAGCGGCGGCGGCACTATGGACGAGCCCTCCAGATTTGATCGTTTAGTTCGGTCCCGGAGTAGTACATTGCAAAAATACCAAAGGGTATATCGGTCATTCCACCTAGATTTATCAAGTTTAGTAAATTAAGAAAATCGGTAAAACGCCAATGAGGGCAAATGAACAAGAAATTAATGTAAATTACATATAAGCCTAAATAAAATGCGCCAAATCATCAAGTCCCCAACTAATACGGGGAAAATGATCAAATCCCTTGTATATGTGAATTGATTGAGGATTTTTTTTTCAGTGAGGCACGAATAAGGATTTTATTTTAACACAAGAATATTACAGAGGTAATATAATAGTATTACGTAGGACAATATTACAAATGTGATTATTAAGGTTACAATCAAATAATAAAATGCCTCTTGATCAATCTATTCGAAGTTTACCCAAAAGTTAACGAAGACCGGTAGAAAACCGAAGTGTAAAAAAAACCGTTTTAATAGCCGAAAACGTGTGCGGAAAATAAAAAATAAAAACAAAATCCGGAGGGAGCGCCCAGAGCGCGACATGTGGCAGGCGGCTGAGAGTGCGCCAACTGGCGCTGATTCTCGCGAGGCTCCCGAAGGAGCGCTCGTTAATTAGTTGCTCTCCCCAGCGCGCACCCCGCGCTGCCTTGGCGCCAATCTTGGCCGGTCATGTGCGGGCCGGGATGCTGCCTATTTTTTTCCTTCTTTGCCTTTTGTTCTTTCTTTTTCCATAATTCGGGATATCAAAAGGTTCCATATTTCAGAAAAAGTTACGAATTTTGAATAAAATAATCGTGAATTCATAAAAATACTCATGATTTTAAACATGTTTTCGGGAATTTTAAAAAAATTAACAGTTCAAGAGAACGTTCACGAATTTGTACAAAAATGTTCAAGAATTTCAAAAATATTCATGAATATAAAAAATGTTTATGATTTCAAAAAATGTTCGCGATTTCAAAAAATGTTCATGATTTAAAAAATTTAAAAGAATGTTAATGATTTCAAAATCTGTTCGCAAATTATTAAAATGTTCATGATTTCAAAAAATGTTCGTGATTTCAGAAAATGTTCATGATTTAAAAAATTTAAGAAAATTTTAATGATTTCAAAAACTGTTCGTGATTTTAAAAAATGTTCATGATTTCAAAAATGTAAAAGAATGTTAATGATTTCAAAAAATGTTCGCGATTTCATAAAATGTTCATGACTTCAAATTTTAGAAGAATGTTAATGATTTCAAAAAATGTTAACGACGGCCCAAGAAGGTTCCGATGGTGGTCATGGCTTCAAGAGCTCGGTGCGGTTGGGAAAGAAAGAGGGGTGTGGGGGAGGAAAAACGAGAGAAAGGAAGGGCGACAGTGGAGGCCTGCCTTGACGGCGAACTGCGGTTTGAGGGTGCGGACCAGTCGCAAGCACGAGAGCCATGCGTGCGGCGATCGTCTCCCCCTGGTGGAGCTGAGAGACAAATGAAAGAACTGGGAAGGAGATGTGATGCCGCGCGAAGTTTCTAGAAAAGGGCGTGTGTTCTGCAGGACCATGGGACACGTGTCGATCGGTGGAGGAGGTCGACATAAAAATACGATTCGTCGGTTGAACGCAATCATTTCTTATATGATTTTAGCAGCTCCCGCGGCGGACGAAAATAATCCTATATAGTGAACAAACAAAAAAATTAGAGAAACGCGCCTTACTTTATTTTATTATACATTAATAATTAATAACTTAACATTAAAAATTAAAGTATAGAAGTGTCATTGTGGCCAGATGATTGGCGCTCGCACATGCGACGAGCTTAAAATGCAATAGGTTCGAACGGGGATTCCCTTTTTTGCACACCTTTTCCTATTTTGATTTCTATTTTAAATTTTTAATTCCTACGATACGTCTTATATAAATCTAATTGTCCTCGTTAAAAGTCAAACGTCACCTGGTCTAGTGGCCATTTATGCGGCCAAATCGAGAAGATTGTGTGTTCAATTGCTTAGGATTTTCTACGGAGACAAATAAAATGCACCCGCAAAAAATTGCAACAATGCTTTCTGAAGAAAAAACACTGCAGGCAGGCTACCCACCGCCTCAACCAGTGAGGGTGGGCCCTCGCCATGTTGGCATGCCACGCGTGCACGGGGTACATCCAGATACGGTAGGAAACATCGTATATGAATAGGAGGGCAAGTTAGACAATAAGAAAATATGTATTTTGCAATTGTATGCACCAAACTGGCCGTACAAGTTCTAAGACTCCGGGAGTATTTATCTCTTGTCTTTAGTCTAAAATAAGAATAGAGTCACATATTAAAACGTTTCACAAATTGTTTCTAAGCATAGAGTCGCACATTAAAACGTCTCACAAATCGTCTCTAAGAATAGAGTCGCACATGAAAACGTCTCACAAATCGTCTCTAAGTTAATTAAAATTAAATACTTATTTTATTGAAGGCTAATTACAACTAAAAGTTGTGGCGCTCTGAAAACGTTTTAAGAAGCGTCTTTAGATCGCTAGTGTTCATGAGTGTAGAGACGAATAAAAAAGCGAACCAGAAAAAGCGACCATACGCGATGTTTTTGTTGTAGTGCCTATAACCTATTTCTACGATGTTTACATTAAGGTGGCAAACCCGTGGCTCCAGCCATCATGCTGTGACGCGCATGCCACTTAACATTACAACATATAACCATCTCATACATAAACTCATTATCATGACGAAGGCTATACCACATCATATGGAAACCCTGCAAAACCAAGTTAGACGTCCTTTAATCAGTATTAGCAAAATTTTAGTTACATGATTAACCAATTTTAATGATTAAGACTAGCTACCTATGCAAGCACAACAAGACGATGTTCTTGATGCTAGATTAAGTTTCAGGGAGTGTGAAAGACAAACTTAATTAAAAGTCTCGTCCCCCACACTAAACTTTGTCAATACGCGTGATCCTCTAGAAGATCATCCATCTTCGGCGCCCTCTTGTATACGCGATGGTTCACTATTCCCGACTATGATGTACCCAAGGAACTGTTAGCAGATCGTCGATAGCCAGAGTCAATCGATTTGTGAGAACCTTGTAGCAAAACTACATCATTCTACCGATGAACTGAACTGAAGCAACACTCGTGGGAAGCATAGTAAGAACATCAACCTTCACATATAAGATATGATCTAGATCGCAGCCTGCATCAACTCATAAACCTGCTCATGATGCCACTGTTGGGAAACATAGTAGAAAACAAAAAAACGCACCTACGATCACCAAGATCAATATGAAGATGCATAAGGGTTGGGATCAACGATCGTTACTAACTCCGGAGTGAAGTGGAAGAAGAAGAGTCAGTGTAGATCGTGCTCGAAGTCCCTCGAACGATGATGACAATCCCATGAACCGCCCTCGAACGATCCCTCAAACAGAAGACCGAAAGCACGGCCTCTCTACTTGGTTGCAAGTGTACGGTCTTCACGATCCGGCAGTGCTTCACCGTCCAGAGCTAATTATCGTCGGAGAATTAGAGGGAGGAGATTAGAACCACACTGGGCCTCTAATTATGAGGATTATAGGTGTCTAGGGCTAGCTCTAATTAGTTTAGGACCAACTAGAAATAGAACTGGATCAAGTAGATGAGGCACCCAAAAACTTGTACTCAAAAGGGTGGAAAACCTCTAGTATATATAGGTTTAGGAGGGAAGAGAGGGCAGCCACCAAGGGAGGAAATTCCTCCCTTGGTGCGTCGGCCTAGGGGGAGTCCAACTCCCACCCCTATTAGGATCTCCCCCCCCCCCCACACACACACACAAGGAAAGGGGGAGAGCCACCTCCACTTGAGCCTTTATGGCCCAAGTCTCCTTCCCGTTCTTGGCCTTTTAAGGCCCACTGATATTTAATTAATATATAAAATACTTTGAAAAATTTCAGAGTATTATATATATAATTTAACATCCCTGGAAACATTTTCCACCTATTTAATTAATTGGTAATACCCGGTATTACCCATATTCACCGAAACCCTTCCGGTGACCCCGAAACGCTTCCGGAACCTCTCGGAACTATTCCGGATATTAATGAAACTATTTCACAAATATATTCTCATCATTCTTGTTCCACTAAATCTCAGCATATCATGATTACCTTAAGCTTGTGACCCCGTAGGTTCAGTAAAACATAGACATGAACGAAACCCCTTCATTCAATGACCGATAGCGGAATCGTGGACATCCATATCGGTCCCTATGATTACACGAATGATATTCGAGTGAACCTTTGGTTATCATGTGATGTTCCCTTTGCTTCGCAATACTTTAGAAAACCCGGTGTGCATCGGTATCCTCTTGGGTCATCAGCATGCCCACTATACAGTTGCTCCTGTTACCGGTTTTGTTCTTCTTTCTCGTTGACGTGTTCCGGCATCCCCGTGACGTAGTCACCTGTGTATGGCCAGACAATGATGGATGTCGTCATACCACGAGGGCCCTAATAATATCTCTCCATCGTTGGAGGATCAAATCCCACTCTCGGGTTGTTCGTTCACTTGTCAAACTTTCCGGTGAACCTGAAAGTTGTTGTTATGATCACCTTGTTACAGATGACATTTGTGCAACCCCAAGGTCCACCGTCTGGTAAGAAGTAACCGAGACACTCTCATGGTATGAGGAACTAAAGTACACATGCTAACACTTCGTGTTATAAGAGATGGTTTCAAACGATATGATCACAAAGTATACCATACAAGATTGGGACGATTCAATATGATTGTTTTACTAACGTCATACCCTCAATGTTGTTTTTAGGACTATCGTGGCACCTAACGATATCCTAAGATCCAGAAAACGTGATCACCAACAACACGTGAGCCAGTCCTAGAGGCTGGACCGGGAACCTAATGTTAGACCGTTTATCATTCCAGATGTGCATATGAGTTTTCCACGGAATCGCATATTCCTGGATCATAGCAGTTATAGCATGAAATATAAACTCTTAATTATGGATAATGGAAATATAATAATATAATATCTAGGGCATATTTCCAACACGACCCCCATTGTCCTACAACCAAAACAGGAAGGTGAGCCCCCACAAACACTTCAAGCGAGATGCAAAAGGCAAAACAATTGACGAAGTTCATCTTACCGTGCACCTCACACGGAGGTCATCGTTGAATTGAATTCCATCAGTGATATCGCTTATGCGAGCAGCGTGCCCTCCCTGACCAATGTGCTAATATGACAAGGTCAGAACACATTTGTTTTAACAGTCCTTATCCTCAAGTACCTAAATCAGTGGATGGAAGGTTCAAAAATCTTAAGGTTGCGACAAGGAAGGCTATCAAGAAGCATCCATGAAATCTTGATATTCGCATTATAAGTGAAACCTCATAAATTAGTTTTTACTGCTACATGAAGCAAGCAAGGCAAACCAGCTATTAATGTTCCATAAACCCCATATGTACAATATATCCGATTGCATGCACCACCATATATAGCCAAGCACACAGTCGTATCACAACAAGAAAACCAAGCTGCTCAAAGCAATGGAGATGCTTATGAAATCCATGGTGGACACCTTTATCCTAGTTCTCCTCTCAGGGAGACAGCCATTCTTCATCCTAGGAAACGGGAATCGAAGACTATAACTTCAATCAGATTGCCATCAATAGAGCGAGTGCATCGGCATCTCTATTCCTGACTCAAAAACCAAAATAACATCGTGCCAGACATGTCTCCCTCCAGTGAGGTGGTTGCCTCCATCTTCTTCGAGCTTGTGGTCCTGCTAGTCCTCCTCGCCTTGTTTTGATAAAAGGTGTGAGCCCGTGAGGCATTTTGTCAAGCACATAGCAGCCATTATGTTGGCGTGCATGTCCCATAATTGGGATAGAGAAGACTATGGAGTCGCCTGCGAGGGTGCAAGGCATGAAGACGTCCCCCACCCCCCATCTGCACGGATAGGGGCGGCAGATCAGTTGGTAGTGGAGGCTGCTGATTAGTCCTTTAGTGATCTGGTAAAGGAGCAAAAAAGATTCTCGCCTTTTCCCCATAGGTGACTCTGAGTTATCTTACCCACGAGAGGAAGTGCACCTTTGAGGCTAGGGTTTCTACCAAGCATTGCAAGAGAGTTAAATTCCAGTTTTTAGACCGGATCAAAATCAAGTTGCACAGTTGAACACTTATAATAAAAATAGGCATGGGTACGAGGACTTGATCTTATAACCATATATTTGCGAATAGGATCATCATGATATTATGGTGGCGGAGATGTCTATGGTGATGGAGATGAGAAAATGGCGGTGGCTAGAGTTGGTGTGGATGACGAAGATGGATGTCTCGGCGTTTTTTTCTAGCTTATTTGGCGTTGGCCCTTCATGATATTTGTAGGGTTGGACCAGGGGGCGCCGCTGCAGCTCATACGAGCGCATACACTCAAATGAGAAGTTGTCTTGTGCTTTGTTGCTTCTCCCGCGCTTCCTACTTGATCCTCCTTATCTCCTCTTTACTCCTTTTCATGTATATGCTTCATTTCATCCATGTTTAGCCCCATTGCTATGGAAACAAAATAAATATATGATTTTGGAATCCTTTGCATTCATTAGTCATTAGTGGTATCGAATCGGATATCTCGGTTTTTATGAAATAAATTGGTTTAAACTTAGGTGTGATCAACATAAAAATAACTGTCATCGGCCGCATCGACGACGGTGAGCACCCATCATTCATTAGAACGTTACGGCATCCTCCCAAGAGGTGAGCCCCAACGAATAGGCGAGGTCAACTATCCGGCTCCTAATTGGCGCTTACATCACTGCATTGTGACCAAGAGTGTACCCTCTCGTGCGCCAAGTCCTGTGCATTGGCCGACCCATTTTGGGCTTTTTGGCGCTTAGGTCACTGTATGGCAACCAACTGTTTGTGAAGGTTCTAGAACCTTCCCTGAACTGGTATTTTCCTTCTTGTCTTTCCTTTTTCTTTTTTCTTTTTGGTTTCGTGATTTTTTATAGTTTTGTAGAGTTTTTTGAATTCGCAAACAATTCTTGCAATTCGTGAGCAAATTCAAATTCACGAACATATTTTCTAAAATTTTGAATATATTATAAAATTTATGAGCATTTCATGAATTTGCAAAAGCTTTTAAAATTCATAGACATGTTCAAAACACGCAAATTTTTTTGGAATTGGCAAAAATTCTTTTAAATTCATGAATCTTTGTTGAATTAGTGAACCTTTTTTGAAATTAATGAATATTTTTTTGAATTCGAGAAGATTTTATTGAGTTCATGTACATTTTTCGAATTAAAGAACAATGTTCAAAATCATTAACCTTTTTAACAAGCATGCAAACACTTTTTTGAAATGCACAAACATTTTTCAAACTCATGAACATTTTTCGACATTCATGAACATTTACTGAGATTGTGAAATTTTGAGTTCGCGGACATTTTATTGAACTCTTAATTATTTTCCAAACTAGCGAACAATTTTTTAAATTAGTGAATATTTTTTAAACACAGGATTTTTCTGACATTCATGAACATATTTTGAATTCGCATTTATTTCTTGAATAAGCGAACAATTTTTAAAACAAATCACAAATTTTGAAACTTTTTTACTTCCAAATTATTTTAAAAATAAAAACTAAAACATAGAAAAAAAGAAGAAAAACAAAAACAAATTGAAAATGCAGCGTCCCACCCCGCACATGGGCTGGCCCAAAAGCGCGTGCGAGGGAAGAAGGGTGCACATCTCCTTCCTATTTAGCGCATAGGTCACGGAATAGGAGCAACCGTTCAGCCATGGGCTTGAGTGTGGAGTAGCTTCATGGCCGATGTCTCGTCGACTTGACCGCAAGCCCGACCCAAAGGCCGGGCAAATGGGGCAACCACCCTGGCCCCCCGGCAGGCAGGGGCCCCAGCCGAGATAGTGATCCTTCAGTAGCAAGTCAGCGATAAATACCAAAAAAATCCCAACTGACCATGCAAGGCGGCACCCATGTCTCCGCGGCTACTATTTTGCGTGACCTATCGCGTACCTTCACATGTGCCATGTCCTATGTTTTGGCCAGACCATTCTAGTTTTTTCCCACCGAGTTTATTTTTGTTTTTTCGCTTCATTTTTATTTCTTTTTATTTTAACAAATCTTCTTTTTTCCTTTTTCTTTAATTCAGTTTCCTTTAATATTTGAAAAATTTCAAAACCACGGACATTTTTTGAATTCATGAATAATTATTGTAATTTGCAAACAATTTTTGAATTCACGAATATTGTTTCCAAATTGGAGATTTAAAAAAATAATTCGTGACCAATTTCTTAATTTGCATTTTCTTTTAAAATTCAGAGTTACTTTTTCGAAACTCGTGATTCTTTTGGAATACGAGAACCTTTGGTTTGAAATTCATGAACTCTTTAAATTCACAAACATTTTTTCAATTAGTAAATATTTTTCGACTTGGTGAAACGTTTTTTGAGTTTGTGCACTTTATTTGAATTTGGGAAAACAAAATACGAATTCAGGATTAAAATGTGAAATTCCTGAAAAATAATAATTAAACTACCGGTTTTTTAAGGTCGTGAATATTTTCCAAACTCACGAACATTTTTTAACCTTGTGAACATGTTTTAAACTCACAAACATTTTTCGAAGTTAGTGAACATTTTTGAAACTCACTAGCATTTTTTTGAAATTCATAAATATTTTTTGAGTTTATGAACATCTTTTCCCACAATCACGAATATTTCCCAAAATTATGTTGAAGAAGAAAAAAAAATGAAGAGGCTAACCTTTTTTAAATTCGGAATTTGTTTTAAATTTGAAATTTCTTGAAGTCCTAATTTATGTTAAAGAAGGGAAAAGGGGGGAAAGGGGTATCCCGCCCCGCACATAGGTCGGCCTAAAATCTTGTGCGAGGAGAGGGGGGGGGGGGGGGGGTGCGTGTGTCGTCCCTATTCAGGGCGTTAGGTTAGCACCCGTATGGTTCACTAGTACCTCCACATTAGTGCTTGTAGTGCCAGGAACAAGAACTGCCGCTCCCTGTGGCCTAACACATTTACGTGACCCTCACTGGTCATGATTAACCGGTTGACTTGCGTAACAACGTTTGACCAGTTGACTGGTGACCAAATTGACTGTTGCCTTTCAAAATATCATGAATATGAAAAATTGGTAAGTTTGAAAAAAGATTGTGAATTTGAAAAGGTTCAAAAATTTGGAAAATGTTTGCGAATTTGAAAAGTTCATAAAGTTGAAAAACACGAATTTAAAAAGGTTCATATTTTAAAAAACTCATGTATTTAAAAAGGTCATTGAGAATTTGAAACTACTCATGAATTTAAAATAGTTCACAAATATTGAAATAGGTTCTTGTACTTTGAACAAAAAATCACAAAGTTGTAATTTGTAAAAAGTTAACAAATTTGAAAAAAGTTCATGAATTTGAAATTTTATATGAAAATTTTAAGAAAATTTCATAATTTGAAAAGTTTCAAATTTGGAAAAATTCCCGCATTTGAAAAAAAAAATTAAAAAGAGAAAACCAAAAAACGATGAAACCCCCCAAAAAAAGAAACTAGGTCCCAAACACGAGAGGGAACCTTCTAGAAGGATCCTAAAATCAGTTATGGGACAGATGTGTTTCTCGGCCAGCCCAATTGCACACGCTAACGATCGAAATTGGCCACAATTACAGAATATCAAAGGAACTGACGCCATAAGTGCTAAATAGGATCTGATTGTTTCGTTTATAGCGAGACTTAGAGCAACGCCGCGTCGAGCGGAGCTATACTGAGTAGGCCAGAGCAACATCAACGCTTTGCCCTCACCCGCGCACGAGGGCATGACATGGGCTCGACTCGCCACAATGACGCCACACTAACTATTTTTTGTCTTCTTTTTCCTTTTTATTTTTATTCTAAAAATTAGATAAAAGTACAAAAAGTAAAACTCCATGAATTGGAAAAAATGTTAGTGCAATTAAATAAAATGTCGATAGCATTCACAAAAATGTTCCTGACATGCAAGAATGTTCATGTGTTTCAAAAGAATGTATGTGAAAATTTTGAAAAATGTTTGCACATTATAAAAAATGTTGGTGTAGTATAAATCTTTTTTGTACCATTAAAAAATGTGTGTGATATCTATAATACCTAAATTGTTGATCCATACTAACTCTAACTCTCTCAACATGCAGCTCTCCACATTACCAAATCTGCCATGTCGTCATCCACTAAAAATATTTCATAGCACATGCATACTTCAATTTAATTTTTCCATCTCCAATGGTCCAGCATACATGCATACTCTTTCTTCACATATTACTTCCAAAAATAATAGTCTTTGATTTAAATCATCTCATTCATACAAACTTTATCCAAAATTAATCTTTAAAATTCATGTGCGCGGGGAAATCCCCTACTTTTAAGGAAATGTGTTCGCATTTAAGAAACATGTGTGTGACATTAAAAAATGTTTATACAATGTAAAAGAAATGCTCACGTAGTTCTAGAAAAATGTTTATTACCAAAATAATGTTGAACTGCATTTGAAAAAATGTTGACCAACTATTCAAAAAATTGTTCAAAACATGTATTAATATAAAAATGTACATCAATGTATTTGAAAAATGTTGAGGGTGTATCAAAAAAATATTTCATGTGTACACTAAAAATGTGTAATGCGTACTAAAGAATATTAGACGTGTGTCAAGAAAAAAAGTAATGACAACCGACAAAGAAACAAAAAATGGAAGCGAAAATCTGAAGAAAAAAAAGAAAGAAATACAACAATAAAAATCGAGGAAGAAACAAAGAAAACTAGTGAAAAAATCAAAGGAAAAAAAATAAAATGATGAAACCAAGAAAGAAACGCAGAAAATCAGAAAAAAAGAAAGAAAACCGAGGAATAAATAAAAGACAATCGAGGAAAACCCAAAGAAAAAAGAGAAATGGAAAAGGAAAAAAATGAAAAACTATAGAAAATGAAGGAAGGGAACACAGCCAACCTGCGAATGAGCGAACTCGCTCAATGGGCTGGCCCAGAAATGACACACAAGGGAAAAGGCTTCATGCGAGTCAAGCATACATCTCGCTATAAACTCTGCATTGGTAAATAGCTCTGCCATATGGCACTAACAATTCTATATCGCACATCGACCACCTGCATGGATCTTCTTCTGCTCTTGGTTAGGCAATAGATTAGGATAAGGGAGGAGTTGTGTTCACTTCATGGAACGATCTTCTTGTTCTTCCCAAGTGTTGTAGCTTGTTTTGTGACATGCATTCAAGAAAGTATTTGTCTACTAGTGACATGTCTCCAAGTTATGATCATCATGGTATAAACACTAAGTTTGCTTTACTTATGCCTTATTTAGGATAGTTTGAAAGAGGTGAATTATTATTCGTCTTCGAGTGAAGAGCATGGCAGATTGGGGAGAATCCAGAAACAAATGTTAGTTCACACATTAACTTTATATCTCATGGTAACACAATAGTTTTAAGTAGCAAACAGTTTTCACAAGGTTATTTTTTTTCTAGGCAAAAAAAGATGTCCCCGTTGTAACAATTAGGAAATCAATTTTTGTGGGAGCTACATTGGGTCATTACTATCGTGATACATACTGCCAGTTTTTAGAGTCCAAGGATCATCAATCAGTATTATGTACTGGATTTCTACTTGAAGTAAAGAATATATTTTGATCTTTTGTGTGACAAGAAGTGCCCCTTATCCTTGACTTGCCCCGGGCCCGGTAAATCTGTGGGTTGGCCCTTCTTTTCCTCGTGGATCCACAACAATGGCACAACCAAAGAACATCGTCGGTGCATTGCGGCCAATCGCAGGTCTAAGGTCTGGCGAGGGGCGCGCGACGTGCGTTGTGGCTGTAGGTGGGCGGATCTGTATGCTCTAGAGGTTGTGGAGCGGCAGTATGGTGTGAAAGGCCATGGAGTTAAGGACATCCTTGGGGGAGGGGTGGCACTACTGGGAATCAGGCCATGAGGGTGATGTAGGAGGTCGGCTGTGGGCTAGCTGTGGAAGTAGTGACACAACTGGTCTCTAGTAGGAAGGGGCCATCGGCAGCATAGGTAGTCGGAGATTAAGAGGGTAGGGGGAATGGGTCGAGTGTGCGTTGGAGGTTTTGCATTTTTGTCGAGGCGGAATAGGGGCATGGGCAGCAATGTGTAAGGCAACACAATGAACCGTCGTTCTCAGCAAAACATTTTCTTCACTCATTGATTGCATGGTGGGTAATTCTTTTGAACTTTAGGGGTAGGTTCTAATCTAAAATGGGCAGTTTCTATGACGGACGGGCAAAAACTCACCTCCCATTATTAAAAATAGTAGTCAAAAGTAGGTATTAGGTACCGAAAATACCGAGTGGGTCTCAGGTCCCAATGGACATGGATTAAAAAAATAGAAATTGCAAAGAGTTGAAAATTCCTTCTAAACCTTTCACATAGGTGTTTTTTACTTGATGCATTTGATTATCAAAGAATATGTAGGAACTACTTTTGTATGCATTGAGATAGTTGACGATTGTAAATACATACCTTGCCAAACTTTTGTTTTATTGACTTAGATCCACCACAACTAACACATCAGTTAAACGAAGATCATGTTTGGTAGCATTAATTCTCCAAAAATTGTCCCTTTTTACCATCAACATGCTCGAGGACAAGTATGGATTAAGCTTGGGATGCTGATACGTATCAATAATTTTTGTGTGATTCATGTTATATTGCTATAAACTTGGGCATAATTTTTCTTGAATTTTATTGGACTAACAAAATAATCTAGTGTCGAGTGCTAGTTCCTGTTTTTTTGCTGTTTTTTCTTTTCTAAGAACATACTTAGAAAAAGTCTCAAAAAAATTCAAAATATTGAAGACGAGAAGGATGTTGGGGGCCGGGACCCATACCTGGTGGGGCCCATAGGCCCGAGGCACCTGGGCACTCTAGGGGCACCTACATCCCGTGGGGCCCTCTTGCTTGGCCTTCGTTGCCCATAAACTTATAAATACCCCAGAACTCACCTCCGATTTATCGAGTATTTTCCCGCTTCCGCCACATTGTGTTTCCGAGGCGATCTTCGTTTTCAGCCCGGAGGTCATCTCAATCTTCATCAACCTCGATCATCATGCTCCAAGATGAGTTGTGTGTAGTCCAACCCATGGACTATAGGTTCATGGTATTAGCCAATGTTGTAATCACTCCTCCAAGATGTAGTTTTGATGTTCAATACAGTAACTACATGATTTGCCCTACATGATTGTTGTTTGTCAGATGAGTTTGTGGTGGTGATGAAGATCATGTGATGGATTAACTCTATCTGTTCAAATTTGTTCATGATTCATGTTTGATATATAGATGCAAAATTCATTTCGGTTGATTGTCTTCTCTTGGCCAGTTTAGATCGGTAGCCTGTAGTGGAAGAGGTGTGCATTAGTTGGGTTCTAGTCTTGCGTGCAATTTACTATAGTGACAAAATATGGAAAGGCTTGTAAAGAATTCTTGCCATTAGGGGTGAAGGTTTAGAGAAGGATAAATAATCCCCTAATCATAATAGTATGTCATCATTGTAAATGCAATTACTCTTCTTACACTTAATGTCCAGATGATGTAGAGTATCACAATCTATGGATGGGCTATTTAGCTAAAGATGTAGTTGGATTTTGGTCTTCGGTATTATGGACATACTGCCTTATATATACATACATGCGAGAGAGAAGCACTATTCTAAAAATAGTATTATAATAATATCCTAATAACAGGTGGCACCCTATGTAGAGCCGAGGAGATCATCCCGAACCGGGATCTGGCCAACCCGGCCCTACCAAACCCGTTCCCGACAATCGTCACCTTCCCCTCTTCTTTGCCGGCTCCTACCGACAACGCAGATGGGCGAGCAAGGGCGAACGCCAGAGCGAGGGATCCCACTATTATCGGATGGCGATGGAGCCGCCAGTGTTTCTCTTGATGCAATGGACCACAAGAGCCTCCCACCTCCCTTCTCAGCTCTTACTAACAACACAGGCGAGTGAACGACGATTAATGGCAGAGCGAGGGAGCCCGCGATGATAGGACGATGATGGATCCACAAGAGTTTCTCAATCCAAAACAGCATGGAGCACCACCTCCTCCCCCACCGTCGATCCAGATTGGTACTCATTCGTTCCCCACTAGATGAACATGGCTCCTTCCATGCGCCATGAACCAATGTGAGATTCTTCTCTAAACATGCTGACTATTTTCTCTCTGGATGGCATGTCTACTACCAGGGAATGACTTCCTGGACTACTATCCAAGTTATGGTTGGGCTTCACCATGCCAGTGTGTGTTGTTACTACTTATTTATTGCCTCAACCTTGCTCATTATGGTGTCCCAATTCAGGTTGAATGATGCTCCTTGAAGTTCAACCATGTCATGAGCCTTAGATCAAGTTGGTTGATGTCTATAAGTTCAACCATGTAATGAGCCTCAGTTCAAGTTGGCTATAAGTTCAACCATGTCATGAGCCTAAGTTCAAGTTGGTTGAAGCTCCTTGAAGTTCAAATATTAAAAAGGAAAAATAACAGAGCAAAAAAATAACCTAGAAGTCTAAACAACTAAAATTGCCTCAACCTTGCTTGACAAAAACCAAGAAAAAGGTAAATATAAAAACCAAGTCCAAACGTGCAAAACATTGAAGTTCTAGTTATAAAGCTCAGGATAGTTTAGTTTTCAGCTCCATATTCTCTAGACCCCTAGAAGTCCAATGAATTACTTTTAGGTTCAGTCGACAAGATTTTACTTCATAACACTATTTTTGAACTCTCTAAAACTTATGCTGACAAAATTTGCTTTCCAACATGTGATTTTGTAGAAACGGAGTAGACTTGTGCAAGAAGAAGTATACAATCCTCAGCATGTCCGATATGCACCTCCTCCTAATTGGATCACACCCATAATCCCACGCAGGTTCTTGTCTATCCACTAGCAGATTTGCATCCACACCAGAAGAAAGGGATGTTAGCTCAGGTTCAGCTCCGCAACCAACTCATGGATGCACAATGACATTTAATTCTGTTTCTGCACATAAGCACATACAAAATCAAGGTCCCCTTATTGAACAACCTTTGACGCATGGTTATCTTGATGTGGGTACTCAATACAAACAATCAACAAATGTAAAGGTCACACCATGTACAAGATTAATCTAGGTGCTGAGAAAAGTGCTTTGCACACATCTCCGACGGATGCTACTGCTAGGATGCATGAGCCTATGAAGAAGAGGGTCGATGGATTGGTTCCGCCAAGAAAAGTGCAAACTGAAAGCGGACTTGGTGGTGCTGGTTTTGGGATTCGGGTGCTTCCGCAAGCACTGCAAACCAAGCGAACACAACCGAGGGAACGACCAACTTCATCTCTGCTGCCTCCTCGTGATCCATTGCTGCACCCAACCATGATAAGTCAACACCACCCATCCCGCGCGGTCAGCAAAAGTCACCGATGGTGCAGCAATCATACAAACATGTGAGTGCAAAAAATAAAAGTAAAAAATAAAAAACATATAAAAAATCAAGAAAACTCACTATATGTGTATATGCTATGATACGAAAATAATCCAAAAACATAACTCTGCCTTTTTCCCTACTATTTAATTTTTTGTGCAGAAGCCAGATCGCCTAGCGTATCTAATACCAAGGCTAAAGATGGCATTCAATAATGTAGACAAAGCCTGAGAATTTTACAGCCGATACACCAGGCATGCAGGGTTTGGCGTCAGGAAAACTGGGGAATGCCGTTTAATAAGTACTTCGTGTGCGCGTGCGAAGGGACACACATTCAATTCAATCACAACCACCACCTGATCCAAACTGTTGATATGCTGGTATTGTTGCACTCGCATAAGACTTATGACCTTACTCTTTTGGAATATGTCAAGCTATTGCGGTCAAATGATGTGAAGCATACTACGATTATGTCAATGCTATCAGAAAATGAAGATGGAAGCTAACCGAGCAAGACCTACTAATTCAGTAAGTATAAAAATAAAATGGACCGTTCCTATACTTTAGTGTATTGTAGTTCAAAACAATCCTGATTAATAATATATATGTCATTCTATTACCCTCTAATAAAAACCCATGTTTTTTGATTTGCAGGAAAGCAATAAACACGAGAAAGGACGACTTTGACGATGTATTGAAGATGGTTTCTTTCTTTAAAGACATGGAGGAAATTAACGATGAGTTCTTCTTTGACATAAGTAGACAAAGAAGACAGAATCAAGAACATTTTTTGGGCGAATGCAAGCTGTCATGGAGCATATCAAGACATTGGCGATTGCATAACCTTCGATGCAACTTATAAGATCGACAAAATTCAAATGCCTCTCAGAGTTTTTGTTGGTGTCAACCACCATTTGCAGTCGACGATATTTGTTGTTTCCCTGGTCAGACATGAAGATGCAAAATTACTCGAGTGGCTCTTTAAAACTTTCTTTTGCTGCATGAACTACAAGCACCCCACATGTATACTCACAGGTAAAAAGTTCAGTCAATTGAATTACTTTTAGTTCTAAATTCATGATAAAAGAGTGTTATCAGTCTCCCATGTTTCAAGTGTTGTGTGAGTGCATGAGTGTGCAAAAAAGTTACTAGAAAAAATATTAAAACCTGAAAGTTCAAATCTACTAGTATACAGGTTCAATATCACATGTTTGTTCAGACTTTACATGTTTAATCAGGCTCATTAGAAATACCTTTGCATTTTTCTTCTTCATGCACACCAGTTCCCATCAATGGCAAAAGCTATACCAGCAGTATTCAAAGATACCGTACACATGCTACATGCTATGCCATTGGCACATCCTCAAGAAGATCAAGGAATACCTTGCATGCCCCTAAGAAGTATCCAACATTCAAAGAGGAAGTCACATCGACCTTAAACTGGCCGCTAATGCCGACAGGGTTCAAAGCTGCTTGGGGTGAATTGGTGTAGAAATTCATTCAACCCAATGATGATCCAGCTATGGAGTGATAGGAAAATATGGATATCGACATACTACAAGAACATTTCTGTCCTAGAATGACGTCTACACAGTGAAGCGAGAGCATGAATCATGTACTAAAAAAAGGGTTTGGCTAAGGAACCCAGAACCTCCACAAGTTTCTAGATGGGTGAATGCTTGCATCCAAACTCGGCAACAGAAGGAGAGCAAGAAAACCATGGCTATCATGATATTAAAACCCACCTGCCCCCTCCGCCCACATCCCATGCACACAGTGATCTCTGCTCGACTTTTCTCTCTTTTCTCTTCTCTCTCTTTCTTAATTGTGCATCACCTGTGCAGAAACATCCCACGACAAAGACAACCTATGGCTATGAAAGGGACACTACAAAAAAGACACATGTGCGACATTATGACCCAAATGAAAACTTTTTCTATCATGGATGCGACACTTCCATCTTGATAATTGTGACGAAAACATGTATCATCATAGATGTGGCGGGACCATACTTATATGACAAAAAATTGTGACCGAAAATTGTTATTTTGTCCTGGGCAGGCCGGAGGCGCACCTGCATGACATTCTTTGGGCCGTCCATGACGTAGAAAATCGTGATAGAAGTGAGGGCGAGATTTTTTTGGAAATTTCCCTGTATACGGTGTGCAATCGGTGGGTGGTAGGGCCCGAGCGATGTAGTGTGGTTAGTTCATTTCTCCTGTAGGCGTGCGTGTGCGAGCCCTTCGCTAACTGAACTTGAGTGAGCCGTTCGCTTACTGAACCCGAGCGACCAATCTCTTGCTCGCACTACACTGAATTAGAGCGATCGATCCCTCGCATTACACTAAACCCAAGTGATCGCTCGCTTGCTGAACACGAGCGATCAATACCTTGCACTACTGCTGAACCTGAGCGATTTCTTCGCTGCTTACTGAACCCGAGCGATCCCTCCTACTACGTACTGAACCCGAGCGATCCCTTCACTGCTTACTGAACTCAATTGACGCGAGAGAGACTCGTGCGCCTATGTAGTTTGCTGGCCTGATTGATCGATGCGTTGCATCGAGCCCAGCGCGAGACATTAGTTTATCTAGATGGTTCATTGCCTCTCGATGAACAGTCCCCGTTGCTGCCGCACGCCCGATGCGTAGATGGAGTCAAGACCAGCAACCGGTTGCATCGATCCAACCCCTTGCACGAGACGTGTTGACCTAGTCGGTTGGTTGGATGTGGATGAACAATCCCTGTTGCTAGCTTCCACATGCGTATGTATGCCCCACCCCAGCTGGTGGGTTGGCTGTGGATAAACATGACCCCAACCATGTGTAGGTGGTTGGCGCTGGATGAACATGACCTCAATCGATCGAGGAGGCCGTGCCGCGGTACGCCACACCTCAATCGGTTGGGGGTGGATGAACAGGACCCCGTGGAGGCCATAGGCAATTGGCGGTGGATGAACAGTAGCTTGTGGATGCTGTAGGAAGTTGACATTGGATGAACAGTAGCCTGTGGAGTCCATTTTGCGGTACGCCACGCCCCTCCCGATGAACAGGACCCCGTTTCGACCATATGTGGTTGAACAGAACTCCGTTTCGTCCATTTTGTGGTGCGCTGCACCCCCCGATGAACAAGACCCTGTTTGGACCGTAGGCGGTTGAACGGAACTCCATTTTGTCCGTTTTGCAGTACGACACACGCCCAACCGATGGGGATCAATGAAGAGGACCCCGTTTTGGCCGTTCCATCCAAGTCGGTTTGCTCCCGATGAACAAGACGCATTCCGATCTAGTTGGTTGGCAACCGATGAACATGACGCTATTTCGTCCGTTCTGACCCAGCCAGTTGGCTGCCGATGAATAGGAAGCCATTCCTGCATACCCCCACCATGCAGTGCATCCGTCCATCGCCTCTTCCTCATTGCCTCTTGATGTACATGAGCCCTGGCGATATGGACGAGTATGCGTTAGAGACCCCGCCGTATGTACGTACATGGCCGTATTTTTTGCATTGTGGTTGTACATACGTCTACACGATTTAGATGGGACTGCGTGACATGCTGTGTCGGGGCTCTACTACGACACGTGCTGCTCCTTACTCGGCCATGGTTCATCGTTGGAGAGAGACCAACGAGTATGTACATACACGTTTACGACCAGATAGATAACTCTACATACGCTTCGACCTGGTGGGTCCCAGTTATCAGGAGGAAATCCTTTTTTGTGCATAATAAGGAGGCACTTTATTGAGTGTGACCATGTCGCTAGTGGAACCCAGTTGTCAGTGAAAGGAAGTATTTTTTGCACATAATAAGGAGGCACTTCCTTGCGTGCGAATATGTAGCTGATGGGTCCCATCTGTGAGGGGGGGGATCATTTTTTGGGTGACAAGGAGGCTCTTCCTTGCGTGCGACCATGTAGATGGTGGGTCCCAGTTGTTTGGGGGGGCATTTTTGCGCATAATAAGGAGGCACTTGCTTGAGTGCGACCATATAGATGGTGGGTCCCATCTGTCAGCCTCTCCGCATACAATCCTCATTCGATGGATGTCGTTCAATGACCACACTGACCATGCCGCGCCGAGAGCACCAAGGAGGTGGATGGCGGCTGGGCCTAGGAATGGAACCACTCGGAGCCGAGGAAGACGCGATAGTGGACACTACAAAAAAAAGACACATCCGTGACATTTTGGGCCGAATGAATTTTTTCTGTCATGCTTATGACACTTCTATGACGATAATTGTGACAAAACCCGGTATCATCATAGATGTGGTGGGGTCCTACTTCTATGACAAAAAATCATGACAGAAAATGGGCTTTTCATCCTGGGCGGGCCGTAGACGCAACTGCATGACATTCTTCAGGTCGTCCATGATGGAAAAAACTGTGGTAGAAGCGAGGGCGAGGAAAATATCGGGGGAGTTCCCGGTTACGGTGGGTGGTCGGGGCCGAGCGATGCGCGTTTCTCTCATACGTACATGCGTGTGTGCGAGGCGTTGGGCTCTAACTGAACCCGAACGATTGCACTAGCTACGTTACTGAACCCGAGCGATTGATCCCTTGCTGTTAACTGAACCCGAGTGATTCCTTTGCTACTGCTGCTAACTGAAGCCGATCGATGCTGCCTCTGGATGAGCAGTGAGCGTTATTGGGGGGGGGGGTTGGATGAACAGTTCCCGGTGGGGGGTGGATGAACAGGACCCCGTGGTGTTGCCGCTGGATGAACAGGACCCCAATCGAGCCGGTTGGGGGGTGGATGAAGAGGACCCCGTGGAGGGCTGGATGAAGAGGACCCCGTGGAGGGCTGGTTGAACAGTAGCCGGTGGAGGAGCGTGCGGTGGAGGCTGGATGAACAGGAGCTCATGGATGAACAGTCGCAGGTGGAGGCTGGAGGAGGTCGACGGTGGATTAACATGAGCCCATGGAGGCTGGAGGAGGTCGACGGTGGATGAACATGAGCCCGTGGAGGCTGCAGGAGGTCGATGGTGGAGATGAACAGTATCCCGTGGAGTCCCGTTTTGCGGTACGCCACACCCCTCCTGATGAACAGGACCCCCGTTTCGACCGTAGCGCTCCAACACAAGTCCATTTCCTTCGTTTTGCGGTACGCCACACCCCTCCCGATCAACAGGACTCCGTTTCGACCGTAGGAGGTCCAAGAGAAGTCCGTTTCCTCCGTTTTGCGGTATGCCAGACCCCTCCCGATGAACAGGACCCCATTTCGACCGTGGTCGGTCGAACACAAGGCCGTTTCCTCCATTCTGCGGTACGCCAGGCCTCGTTTCCATCGGCTGTTCCGTCCAAGCCGGTTGGCTCCCGATGAACATGACGACGCATTCCATTCCGACCCAGCCGGTTGCCTCCCCATGAACATGATGACAGCGCAGCTTCTCCGTTCTGACCCAGCCATGTACACGAGCCCTGGCCGTACATATGCGCGAGCAGGCGTTCGAGACCCCGCCCGTATATACGCACGTGACCGTATTTTCTTTCTTGCACCCCGGCCGCTGTACGTACGTGTACATGCTACGTGCGTGCCTCTACTACGACACGTGCGCACCTATACTACGACACGTGCCCTTCCTTACACGGCCACGGTTCATCGTTGTAGCCTGCAGACAGACCGATCGTATGTACGTACACGTTCACGACCAGAATGACAACGTTACGTATGCTTCGACCAGGTGGGTCCTGATTGTCAGGCACTTCCTTCCATGCGAAGATGTAGCTAGTGGGTCCCAGCAGTCAGGGTGGGGGAAACGTTTTTTTCACGAAATACAGTGGCCTGTCCGGTGGGTCCCTGCTGTCAGGTGGAGGAATAATTATTTTGCGCGTAATAAGGAGGCACTTCCTTGCTGCTGCCGTGGACCCAGCTGTCAGCCTCTCCACGTACAGTACTGTTCTGATGGAAGTCATTCCTTGACCATGTTGACCACGCCACGCCGAGAGCACCAGGGCGGTGGATGACGGCAAGGCCTAGGAAGGGGACGACGCGGAGCCGGGGAAGACGCGCTAGTGGATGCCCACGCGGAGGGGAGTACGTGGGTTGACTGCTTCGGCTGCGGTGTGAGGCTACCGTCGCCGCAGGGCCTGGCCAGCGGTGGGAGTAGTAGGGGCGGTGAGGCCTCCACGGCTGCACAACCGGCCACGGGAGGCAAGAGCACGCGGTGGTTTGGATGGCTGGAGCAAGAATATCAGAGGTTGAAGAAACAGGACGACCGTTGGATGTTAACAATCCAACGGTCACTGGTGATAGAGTCGTTTGTTGACTAAGTTGACAAAGCCCTCCGTCCGCGTCAACTTAGTAGGCCCACAAGTCAGGCTCCCGCTATGGTGGGTCCCAGCTAGCAGGGGAGTATTCATTTTTGTGTGCGTAATAAGGAGGCACTTCCTTGCATACGAAGATATAGCTGGTGGGTCCGAGCTGTCAACGGGAGTATTCATTCTTTTTGGCGTAATAAGGAGGTACTTGCTTGCGTGCGGCCATGGACCATGTGGGTCCCAACTGTCAGCCTCTCCATGTACATCCCTCTTCCGATGCTGTCGTTTGTTGACAACGTTGACCACGCCGTGCCGAGAACACCAGCGCGATGGACGACGGCGAGACCCAGGAAGGGAATGACCCGGAGGCAGCGAAGCCACAACAGTGGAGGGATGTGGGTGAGTAGGGGGATGGCCTGGCCAGTGGTGGGAGTAGTAGGGGGATGTGAGGCCTGCGTGGCAGCACAACCAGCCACGGGAGGTGGGAGCAGGCGGTCCCGCCGGCGCTGGATTTAGCGGGTGGGGCAAGAAGATGAGAGATTGAAGAAACACGACGGCCGTTGGATTGACATCTAGCGGTTACGTCTGCTAGAATTGTTTGTTGACGTATATAATAAGTAAAAAAATCTTGCATACGCGTTAACTTAATAGGCCCACAAGTCAGACCATTCCCTTTTTTTTTAATAATTTATATATAGCTCATTGCAACTTCTTATGCAATTTATTGTAGTCCATTTTTTTGTTGGCCAGGGCCAGGGTTAAAAATTTAAACAAAATTTTGTATATTTTTGTGGGTTCCAAACTATTTTTAATACCGAAATGTCAAGCCAGATTTAAAGTACTTTGAAGATATATTTAAATTAGGTTAAAGCCCAGTGAAATAGGAATCCTAAAATGTGAAAAAAAATCAGAAATTATAAAGTAATTGCCAATTTGTCATCTGTTTTTATATTTACAACCCATTTCATATTACTTTCAAGATTTGTAGGCGTCTTGAAAGAGTTGCAGCCCATCAGGGCGTAGAAAAATAAGTAGGCCTGGATGGGTATTCTTCAGAAAAAATAAACTGGGCTCATTTTCACAAAGAAAAAATAGTTGGGCTGGTCATATGGTGAACATAAAATATAAGCCTGGGCTAGACGGGCCACAACCGAGTTGAAACCCTGCTCCGTCTCAACAATAACAAAAAAATGCTGCTCGAGCAGCTACGTCCCAGGTGTTAGCCGATCTTGTGGTGCCGCTCTCTTGTCTATTGACTATATACGCTGACAATGTCATGGGTCCCAGATGTCAGGAAACCACTAGGAGGAAGCATTTTCTTTTTCCATACACTGGCAATGGAGTATATATAACAAAAAAAGACGAACTTCCTTGCGTCCGGCCATGCATGGTGGGCCCCTACTGTCATCCTCTCCACGTACAATCCTTTGTCGATTCCTGTTGTTTGTTGGCCATGTTGACAACGCAAGAGGGCGGCGCCGCGGCGAGCGCACCAAAGCGCGCAGAGGACGACGGCGAGGCCTCGGACATCAGTGTTAACGATTTAGGAGACGATGGGGTGGCGATGCGTGCGCTGAGGCGCAGCCAGCCGTGGGAGGCGGAAGCAGGCGGCCCCACCAGCGCTAGTTTGGTTTTGGCAGCTGGAGGAAGACAGGACTGAAGAAACATGACATATTGTAAAAGCAGCAGGAATACTTAACAACCTTAACTGAAACCAGCAGGGGCACTTAACAACCATAGCTGAAAGCAGTATGAGTACATATACAGGTTCAACCGTACAAAACACGCCTCGAACAGTGGTACTTTGCCTACAGTTAACCAAGGGTGAGGCCGCCAAGCCCCAAGACAAGGCCCAGGCGCCACCCCGCGCATCCACAACCTTCTGAAAGCGGCTTCATCTCGCAATGTGGTCAATAAACAGTATATTCGCTTTAGAGCCATGAAAAAGCAGGAACATAATCTTCTGTCCTATTCTCCAAGATGGACGGGCCTTCATTATTTGAGACCACCCATGAATAAGTATCTTTTCACCTCCAAGGGGAATGGAGTAGGTCGAGATAAACATCATGTTGTGACCAAGCGCAAGTCTGACCCGACCATGGTCATGCATCTGTTGTAGCGACCAGACCTCAGACGGTCAAGTCTCTGTGCATCAGTGTCATCCCTGGATCAGTAATGCTGACACGCACAGTACTCGAAGGATTTATAACAGAGTAGCAATCACACACTTATTACATCGAATGTCTCAAAAGAGAACTTAATACAATAAATATGGCTTAAGGCCATCTAAAAACAATAACAGCGGAAGAGTTGGAAGACAAGCGAGTCCATCAACTCCAACGGCATCACTGAGTATAGAACCACGACCTAAGGCACCTTACTCGTCGTCTGAAAAGTCTGCAACATGAAACGTTGCAGCCCGAAAACGGGTCAACACATGGAATATGCTAGCAATGTAACACATAGAGAGTAATGAACAGAATAATGCTATACTACATGCATATTTGGCTGGTGGAAAGCTCTATGGTTACAGTTTTGCGAAAAGCCAATTTTCCCCTACTACAAAGGAATAAATTTTATTTAACTATCATGGTGGTTGTTAAACATTGAGAATGGGTGACACCATCAATCCCAATTAAGTTTCAACATTAATCCCAACAAAATTAATTAAAGTAACATGATGAGATTCACATGAAAATCCAAGTACTAGATACTCAAGTTGTCCATAACCGGGGACACGGCTAACCATGATTAGATTGTACACTCTGCAGAGGTTTGCGCACTTTTCCCCGCAAGACTCGATCTCCTCCGTTGGGATTCTCGCACTACATGGTGTTTGAGAAACGGATGACCGAGACATAGTCTTTCAGAAGCGTTAGCACCTTACGATCGGGTAGACAGTTACACCTACTTCCCCTACATCTGCTAGTCTACCACTGTAAGAGTTCACACAACTTAATCAACTATGCTAGAGCCCATAATAGCTTGCGGCTGCACACGGAAGTTTCTAGCATGAATAATCTTATGATCCCTTTGAGCCTGGGTGGCGGTCCAAAAAAAACAGGCAATCGCTGGAATACCCAGGTGCCTTAATCCACCCAGATGTGTATTTAAGTTGCCACCTTAAGTTGAACCATTAATTAACAAACTCACATCTGTCATGGATATACTCAAACCCAATCCACGTCTACTAGAATAGCATAGCAATATAAGCAAACGTAGAAGTAACTCCCAAGGGTTTGGTAATAAACAGGGCAATAGGTTCTACCTCATCAGCTACTTCCCAAAACCCACAATTTAATCAGATCCTAATCATGCAGTGTTTGAGGATTGATCTAATGCAATAAAACTGGGTATGAAAAGTATGATCAAAGTGTTACTTGCCTTGCTGATGGTCCGTGAAACCTAGGGATTCAAAGTAGCAAGCGGCGCACTCCGGGTACTCTATCGCAAATAAACAAGCATACAATAAGTACTCATCTAATGCACAGGTAAAACTCGAATAAGAGATCTAACCAGAAAGTTCAACTTAAGAACTCCGGTTTGCAAAAAGAATCAAATCAAACGAAGCAACAAAAGTCAAACGGCGAAAGAAACAAGCTTCGTTTACTAATCTGGACCTAAGTCAAATTTTACAGTAGCAAAAACTTGTTTGAGTTGGTTAAACGGAAAGAGGGCTTCGAGACGAAACTCTAGGCGCTTGAATCGCCTGATTCCGACAAACAAGCGAAAAGAAAAACGAAAACGAAAAACAGATCGGAAATCGCGATCAGAAATAATCGCGGAAAATCCGAGAAAAAGAAAACGGACGAACAGGCTAACGAACGAACGTTCGTTAACAGCGACTAAACGGCGAACTCGTTCGTTAAAATGAACGTACGGACGAACGTCTGCTAAAAAAACTAAATCGAAAAAAACCGATCTAATCTAAAAAAACAGAAACTAGGGTTTTCGAAAAAAAGGATCTAGGTTTTCTAAAAAAACCGAACGGGTTAAAAAAATCGGCGGCGACGGCGGGCGGCTACCTCGTCGGGCTCCGGCGAAGTCCGACGGGGTCCGGTGGGGCTGCGGGGCTCCGGGCGGCGGCGGCGGCTCGGCTTCGGGCGACGGCGGCGCGAAGGCGGAGGCGGCGGCTCGGCAGTTGCGGTTGCAGGAGGCGGGGCGGGTCGGGTGGCGGGCTGAGGGGGCGGCGGCGGCGGCTATTTAAAGAGGGGGGTGTGGTGGCTTGGGGGAGGGGGCAAGGCGGAGGCGGAGTCCGGCTCGGACTCTGTCCGGGTCAGCGGCCGCGGCGCGCGCGCGGTCTCCACGCGGGAGACGGCGGCGGGGAGGCGGGCTGGCTCGGCTGGGCCTCGGCCCAGTCGGGCGCGCGACTCTTTTTTTTAAACAATTCCGCCGAAACTAAGAAAAATTCTAGGAAATAAAATAAAAATCTAAGAATGCCAAAACAAATTTTGACCGTCTAAATAAAATATTTAGAACGAGATGAACATTTTCTTGGCCCTAAAATGCAGTTTTGAAAAACATGCAATCTTTCCTAAATTCAAATAAAATAGCGAAAACTTCCAAATAAAATAATATTTGATTTTTTTATTAAATCCTCAATATTTCTTATTTTTGGGAAATTCATTTTATTCCCTCTCTCGTATTTTTATAAATGAAATAATTGAAGATAAAATAAATAAAATCAAATGATCCTCTTTTCAAAATTTGAGGAAACCCAAATATGAAAATAACGAAATCCCCAACTCTCTCCGTGGGTCCTTGAGTTGCGTAGAATTTCTAGGATCAAAATCAAAATGCAAATAAAATATGATATGCAATGATGCTTTAATGTATAACATTCCAAATTGAAAATTTGGGATGTTACATCTGTATAGGAACAATAGAACTGGGCAGTTTCTGTTTCAAGAAGATCACAACTGTAAAACTGTGTATAAGCAAGAGTTTATGAACAACATATATAACAGAAAATAGCTCGTACCATAAGTTTCTCGACACAGTTGGACCTGTTCAATGAGTGCAGCAGTGCCACACATATCCCACGTGGCCTTCCACCATTGAAACGCCCCACAAGGACCTCAAGACGATCAATAAAGTGTAGGAACTTGTGGATGTCGTCCCGTCAAATTCATTGCCATCAGTAACAGCCGAGTTCTTACAGAATAACAAATGAGTAGCCTACTTAAATCTGCAAAAACCTACACGTGCCACCAATTATAAGAAAATATTAGTTGGAAGTAGCATCTTCGTGAGAGATTCGTTGCTACTTCTAAAGTAAAATTGTGATTAGTTAGACAGAATAGGTGGATTAAGAAGTAATCGAGGCAACAAGCAAGAACCAGATACAAAACTAACATGGATGAGCAATTATAACGACGTCGGGGTGGAAGATCATAGTGAAGATGAGATCAGGTTCTGCTATTTCCATCAACATTCGTGCGTCAACTTTCAGTCCGTAACACTTGAGAAAGTTTATCCAAGTTCGGCCATAAAAAAAGTAGCGATCTTCTTGGTTCATGAACCCAACTCGGAACTTATATCCATGGCTTGTCTTCACTGTGACCATTAAACTGGTGTATTCAGTTATGGCAAGGCCGAGCATCTTGAGTACATGTGTTCTGGCAGAGCAAGGAATGCACTGCAGGAAAAATAATATGAGAACACAATGTATTCCCTATCCAAATCTAGAAATAATTTCCTCCTTCATGTCAGTGTTTACCATGGTACTAGTACCTTTTATCCAAATATAGCAATCCAAATTTCCAAATTAGTCGACAGCATGTTCAAAAACCCCACCCTCCCGGACAGAAAAGAGGATTCTAAGAACATACTGTGCGCGTTTTAAAATCCTGTGTTAGGATGAGAAGGGACAAGTGTGGCATCTCGCCGAGGGCGCATAAACCTGTAGGGTCCTCGCACTTTGGGCACTGCAAATGAAACACACTAGATTCAGTAGGAAGAAAAATGCATCAACGGCGGAGGTTGCCATCCTAGGATTACCCGCGACCAAGGGACTTGGATTTAACGGGGATGGATGAAGAATTCATACCAGGTTCTCCTTGAGAAAACCCTATGCAATCGCCGAGCGGGGGTTTTCTTCGAACAAGCAGACGAGGGAGAAGGGGATTCAGGCCCAGTGAAATATTGCCGCTTTGTCCGTCCAGCTTACTGCTAAAGCTGGAAAGGTGGGGGTTTTTGGGATTTGACGGCTCATTGGGCATTACCGCGGCGCTACGACCGAGGTGTGTCTACCGTGCAGTTGTGCACTCTAATTTGGTGCATATGGCACGTGGACCGCGTTGCCGGATGGCCCACATGTCAGCGAAAGGAAGTAGAAAGACAGAAGTAACTAGTTACACATAAATATATTTTTGACAGAGAGATACCCCCTTTGTAAAGAAATATAAAAATCTTTTATATCACAACTTTATACATTAGAAAAATCAAGGGGAATATACATAACATATATAATTATAAAAAACAGTGTTCTTTTAACACAATATAGACGAGTTGGTTATGATGGTGTGCCTGCCATCCTGCAATATAGGTCGTCCGATTTATATCTGACGGATAGGAAGGAAACTATGGCAATTTTGCAAAAGGTACCCACACACCTCTCCACATTTGCAAATAAGGCCTTCCCTTGTTCATCCTTTTCTCTCACAAGATAAAATACTCATACAAATGCATCTTGATGTTACGTGCAACGCACGGGCATTATGGGGGTTCAGCTGAGAATATAATACTCAGACAGGCTCACGGTTCTGGACTTTGGGCCACATGCCGGTGGGCCTGCATGTTCGGGGGCCCATGTGTTCTACCTTAGCAAGCGATCGGTACAACGCTAGTTTTAGATGCGGTCGCAAGGCGAATACGCAAAATTGAGTAAAGCACGACAGTTGTTAGAATGAAATCGAACGACAGTTCCTAACCAGCAATCAGAGTTGCAATTCTATCAACGATATACCATGTGATAAATAATACTGCCGTACTACTTATACACACATGAAACTTGTTTCACCATGCCAGATTATTACATCAAAATATCTCGGAGGATAGATCAGTTCGGCAGTTGCGTGCTGCTACTGAAGAATTTCAAAGTTGATTTGGACCAGCTCTCCTTGCCGAGAAAGTTCGATTTTGACATCATCCCCTACCGCAAGATATGATTTAGATTTAAACCTTGACCATCCTTTAGCATCAATCATCATGCGACCATCCTTTGTACTTACGGTATATTGAGCAGGTTCATTCACACCAAGGCTACGCATGGTAAGAGAAACTTGGCCACGGTCGCCCGGATTGTTGAACGACTCCCTCATTGCTCTAGGAGTTCTCTGTTTGCAAACAAGAAGACATACACAAACAGTTAGATCAACACAGTGAATCATGTGAAACAACATGGAAAGAAAAAAGAACGAAGCACTTGGGCGGCCAATGCTTACCAAGAAGGTGGACATGTCGGTTTTTGTAAGGACTTTGGTATATGAAGTGCGAACTGCGGCCGAGTTTGTTGCCGGTGCAACGGTTGGTTTGTTGCCGCTGCAGCGGGCCGGGCAGATGCAAGTGCAGTGTTGGGTGCAGGTGCCGAAGCCGTTATGCTGGTGCCCGTGCCGGTGCGACTGGTAGTGCCACTGCGCTGACTGGAGATGGTGCTCCTTGCTAGAAGCTGGTGCCAGGTGGTCGAGCAGGTGCCGGTGTCGATGCCCGATCCTCCGGTAGATTCAGCCTGATCCGCTGAACACGTGTCAGGCTGCCCAATCTCAGCTGGATCAGACTGACCTGCCTGCCGCTGTTCAGGTGGCTAGGAGCAACGTGCCGTCGAGAGGTGTCGGTGATCCGATCTTGCTGAAGGTGGTACCGATGTGTGAGACAGCAGCGATCCGTGTCTTATCTGCTGATGATCGAGCTTTCGAACTGACTAGGCCTCCGTGGCCGTGATCGAGTCTTTGTTCCTTCATTCTCTTTTAAACGCGAGAAGGACTAATTGTGGCGTGTTTGTTAAACCAAACTGCAGTTCATCATAGGGATTTCAGCTGTACTCAGACAACAGACTGATCCAATTTTTTCCAGTAATATAAGTGATGGACAGTGCTTCGTTACTGACACGACATAAGAAGTGAAACCTGCAAAAATATCCATCGTAGAGCAAACCAAACGGTTTATTCTGTGATGAATGTCACATGGCAAAACCTGCATCGTAAAATTGCAGCAAAAGAAAGAAAACATGACACTAAATCAATAAGATTTAGACAGTAAATCAATAAGATTTACTTGATGTGACACGAGTGCATCCTTACCAGGAAATCACTATGTTGAAGTACTAAACAGAAGATTGATCGTCCAACTATGCGTGGCATGCAGGGCCCCCGCCTACTCCCACAAGCAGGATAGTCCAAAGGTCGTGAAAAATCGTATGGACAGAACATCCATGGGACTGGAAATCTTGGTGGGTGCGATAAACCCTGCAATGCATACAGATATTGGAGTGTAACCATAATTGATAAACCGTCCTCACAAAAAAGATGATCTGGATACTTCAAAATATACAGATTGAATTGAGTGGACAAACATTAACATAGTCTGTTCTCAGGACTCACCACACACCAAAAGCGGCGGTACTAAACAAACAGGGTTGACAAACACAAATCAAGTACTGAACAATAGTACTTACTACAGACAAGCAAAGTTGCACAAATTAAACTCTGCAGACTAT
Source organism: Triticum aestivum (assembly GCF_018294505.1). Lineage (NCBI taxonomy): Eukaryota > Viridiplantae > Streptophyta > Magnoliopsida > Poales > Poaceae > Triticum > Triticum aestivum. The sequence continues at coordinate 312,571,863 of NC_057799.1, forward strand.
TTCTTGCCACCGACCTACGGGATGAACCCCGCATAACTGACTAGGCCATGGACTTCGTGAGAGATGTCTACCAGCACCATCACCATCTCGTCAACCTTGGAGAACCTAACAGAGTGGTCTTTCCACTCATAAACATGACAATGAAGACATGCCGCATCAGATTTGTCGGGAAGCTTTACAAGAACCACACCCTTCGTAATCGAAGGCACAGCCAGGAAATTGTTGTGGTCAAGTACAGCCTCGAGAACACGCCTGACAACAATGCTACAGGAAAACACTAGTTCAGGACACATGGCGATAAGGACACAATAGCTGGATAGTTTAGTAGTAGAACTCATCCTCAGGTCTTCCAGTTCACACGGCATGACTTTGAGAACTTCATCTCCACCGCGGACCTGGTTCTAATTCAAACAGAAACCAGATATTTTATTACTACCTCCGTTCAGAAATATAAGATGATATTTGATATTTTACTCCATATATGACTACATATACGCACATAAATGAGTGAACAAAGACACTAGAACATGTCTTCAAAGGCATAAGAGCAGAGGGATTACTTGCAATATCCATAACACAAGTTACTGAGGCAAATATACCCTCTTCAAAGGTAGCATTGATGTTCATAAAGTAGTTGAAAGTAATCTATAAGAAATCAGTGTCAACCTCTCGCATGTTTTGGTCAAAAGAGGAATTTAGAACCGTCATTTGGCACACAAAAATCACATGCAAGATCACCCAGAAAGTTGTACTAATAGTACTAGTACTGCGCGTTAGATGAAAAACACGATCAAGATCGAGAAAAAGATCATCAAGAAGAGATATTACCTGGACTTGCTTAATGAGGGATCCCGGAGAGGGGGGCTTGGACAGGGCGATGGCTTTGAGCTTGTCTGCGGTAGTCTCGGCGGGGTGCTTGCGCTTCTTCGTACCATGAGCCTCGACGGTTTTGGCCAGAGCCATAGACATCACTTCGGCCGGTGCTCCAGCGTCCATCAAGAAACTGTCAAATAGAAATAAAAGAAAAGAAACCATAATCACAAACCCAAAAGAAGAACAGAGAGGGAGTTATAGGATCAGTCTCGGGGTTGCAAGACCGGGCCTTGGCCAGAATCAACACCATTGATGCGCTCACCTTTCCTTCTTTGGGAGAGAAGAACAATGGCAGAAGCAGGTCGGGGTTTTCTTGAAGAAATGAGGAACAAGATGAGGGAGAAGCGAGTGGGGGTTTTCTTCAAGAGAGGAAGCTGAGAGAGAAGAGTGAAATGATGGTTGCTTCGTCCGTCCAACTTACTGCTGGAAAGGAGGGGGTTTTGTGATTTGACGGCTCATTGGGCATTACTGCGGCGCTTCGATCGGGGTAGTCTACCGTGCAGTTGGGCACTCTACTACAGAGTAATTTAGTGCATGCCTGGTGGACCCGATGCTGGTTGTCCCACACGTCGACGAAAGTGAGTGGCAAGGTTCCCGACGACCGTCGAGGAGGATCCGCACGGTAGAGCGTGTCCACTGTTTTTCTGAAGAAAAAAATGATTACAGCAAGCGTTTCCACTCTTACGACGGAGGAGTGCGAAACACGGCAGCCACTTGAACATACACAGTGCTCCTACTACTAGGCATGTGCAGTGGTTCATACGTCAGTACTACATAATCTTGTTGCTAGTGTAGTAAGATATGACGATAACAAATGATGTTGTGCGCATGTCAACTATATGAACAGTAATGTAACATAGTACCGCTTTTTCGACTGTCCGGTCGAGAATGAACGGTGAGATCAATGTTAACAGAACTAGGTCTACAGCGCACGGAGAGTACGGTGCTACAGTACTCCACGAAACATGAACCATATGAAGCACGAATCAGTGTTAGGCAGGGTGTATGAAGGGTGCACGGGATGGGAGCAAAAGTTCCCTTCTCGACCCACTTTTGGGTGTTTGGCAGAGTGCATGAAGGGTGCATGAGTCCACACTAGTAGGTTAACACAAATACACGAAGAGGGAACAACTATATTGAGATGAGAATGCAACCAAACACACCCACACGCTTTGTGCTACAGTGACTGATCTGCACCGTCTGAGTTTGATCCAACGGTCATGTTGCGCCGAGACATGGACATGCCCATGCAGAGGACGCCTAAACACCACCGAAGTCCCTCTGCTTCTCGAGGCGCACGACGTTGGTGATGCAGGGTGCAACCGCCCGCAGAGCCCGCTCCCGGTCGACGGGAGCCAGCTCGTCAAAGACGGCGTCCAATGGCACGAATGGATTCCGGTGACGGAGCCCTGAGAGGATTCGCCCGGCAACGGCGACGGCAGCCCGCAACCCCTCCTTGTCCAGCTCCGCCCCCACCATCGCGCGGAGACGGCTCAGCTCCTCGGAGATATAGGTGAAGAAGGAGACCAGGTCAGGAAGCCGCAGCTCGTTGAAGTCGACGGGGTGGTCGAACGGGTTTAGCCCGACGGCCGGCATGGTCGCGCTGGCACGACGGTAGGCATCGCGCAGCCGCAACACGTGCGTGGCAACTTGGTCCACCAAGTGGCTGAGGCGATCCTGGACCTCGTCACGATCGGCCCGCTCGCGCTCCAGCCGGCTCCCCTGACGGCCTATCGTATCTCCCGCTTTCTGCAGCAACGCCGCCGATGCCTCGAGCATCTTTGTGGTGGACGCCTGCCGCTTTTGAAGCTCCGTGAACTCCCGCACATAACGGAGGAGCATGGCACTCCTCTCCTCCTTGAGCTCACGGAGCTCCACGTCCTTGGCCCTGAGCTCCGCATCCTTGGCCTGGAGCTCCTGTGTCAGGCGCCTCACCTCAGACTCCGTGATCTGCTGCGCCGCCATGGCACCAGGTAGAAGCAATGGGGAGAGGAAGCAAAGGGGGCGAAACGGCTGAAAGGCAATGCAATCTACGGGAAGGCGGAGGGAGCCAGCCGAGGAGCGGGGTGAATCTTTTGGTTTTCACCATGGGAAAACACCAGTCGACGACTTTCACATCAGGGAGCAGTGGGTTTTACAGCGGAGTCATCGTGACTAATTGCTGCCGCCCTGCTCCCGTCAATCAAAAATTAAAAATCCTGCCGCGCCTGCTCCCGTCAATCAAAAATTAAAAAATCCTGCCGCCTGCACACCCAAAGACCAGAGCACGCCGCGGTGGATATTTAAATTTACCTGCCGGCAAGGAGATAAAAAAGGGGTGAAAAAACAAATGTGGCGGCGGCCTAGCTAATCGGTGCACTAGCCCAACTAGCTAGCCACCGTGCTTCACTGATGTACTCGGCGGAAAGGTGTCTTTCGTGATTTGACGACTCATTTAGTTGCTTCGGCGCTACGGACCGAGGAGGACCCATAAAACGCGCGGTAGGGCGTCCCACGTCTCGGCAAGGAAGAATATATGCGTGCACCACCCGGGAGGACCCCGAAGCCGCACGGTAGGGTGTGCCACGTCTCGGCACGGAGGAAAAATGTGCGTGTAAAAATATACTGTATCAGACGTACTACCTATGGTTCGACCTCGGGACCCAGCCAGTCGGTCGAAAACACCCCACTAGCCACACAGCTTCATCATGCTAACGTGGCACGGAGGATAGGTGTGGTTAGCTCCGTCTCGACCAGCCACAACGTCTCTTGTTCTAGGCGATTCTTCTATTTCCAAGCTTTTTTAGTTATAATAACACCACGGCAAGCTGGCGCCGCTCTTCGTGTGTGCCCGTGCGTCTAAAGGTTAGACGATGGAGAGGAGAGAGAGATCGCAGACCTGGGACCCACCAGTAAGTGAGTCAACGGTCATGCACGTGTTGACGAGCCACTCCCTCTACTCTACTCAACGTAATACTGTATAAAATCAAGTTATGGGACAAAGCCAACAACCGTTGTTGTTTCAGGCTATCGACTTACGCTTTGTAGTCCAGGTTGCCAGTTCGAATCTCGTCTTTCAGATTTGTTAGTTTTAGGTCCAAATTTGATCAATGACAAGTGGGACCCCCGTGTGTTGTTCCGATATTTCAGTGTAGGATGGTTTTTTTGAACAAACACTTTGCGCGGTTAGACAAGTAACGGCACGAGTTACACGTATTTTGCAAGTTTAGGAACAAAAATGACAGTGGCATAGAATATCACATCCACCCCGCAGCTTAGATGCTATGGTGATACGAGTTTTTACATCGTTGGAACTGAGATCCAATGGCTTGGGAGTAGTCTTTGTAATTATGCGCAATTTCCAAACTCTCCAAGGTTTTTTTGCAAATAAAACATTCAGGCCTCGTGTGTGCCGCTGCATCTTGGATCCAACGGCTCCCCGTTGCTCATATTAGGTGCTCCCCGTAGCTTAATTAGCCGCTACGGTGATACGAGCATCTAGGTCGTATGATCTGTGATCAGATGCCACATGCGTAGTACTTGTACTTTCTGCGCAATTCCCAAACTCTCTCAGGCGTATATTGCAAAAACATTCAAACCTCCTACTGTGAGCCGTTAGATCTCCGTGAACTCGTATCACCATAGAATCTACGGTGCGGGAGCACCTCATATTCTCCCGTGCGAGAAAACATCAGGTGCTCTCGCAGCTTGGATGCTACGGTGATACGAGCTTCGAGGTCGTTTGATCTGAGATCCAATGGCATCTGAGCAGTCTTTGTGCTTGTAAGCAGTGGCCGAACTCTTTGGGGGCTTTTCTGCAAAAAAACATTCGAACCACCGAGGAGTTGTTGGGTCACAAATCCAACGGCTCCGAAGAGCTTGTATCACCAAAGCATCTAAGGTGTGGTAGCACATGATATTCTTACATACAGGAGAATATGATGTCCTCCTTCATCTTAGATGCTACGGTGATACGAGCTTCGAGGTCGTTGGATATGGGATCCAAGGGCATCTGAGTAGTTTTTGTACAAATTGTGTGCAATTCTCAAACTCATTAAGGTTTCCTGTAAAAATATTAAGATACCTATGAGCTTCTATATCTCAGATCTACAATCCCCAAGCAACTCGTATCAGCATATAGCATCTAAGGTGTGGGGCACATGATATTCTCCCGGGGAGGAGGGGGTGCACAACCAATCGGTGTTTGGGAGGGTGGGGACAAAATTAATAATCTAAACAATCCTAAACAGAGCTTCACAATTTTATCTAAGGTCGAGGGGTTAACCCCCGACAATCTACATAGCTCCGCCTAAACACAACATTTGCTTGTATGTAGTACTAGACTTAATATTCATGTTTCAGTCTCCTGTTCATTTTAAATATTGAATTGAGGACCATGCATGTCTTACATTTTACTCCCTTCGTTCCTAAATATTAGTCTTTTTAGAGATTTCAAATGGACTGCCACATACGGATGTATATAGACATATTTTAGAGTGTAGATTCACTCATTTTGCTCCGTATGTAGTCACTTGTTGAAATCTCTAAAAGACTAATATTTAGGAACAGAAGGAGTATTTTTGAATTCGTGTCATACATGCATGGTTTGGAAAAATAGATGCACTATACTTATTGGATTGTTGTTGTATTCGTGTGTGTGTGTGTGGTCATATGCTTGATACATACAAAGTTTTCTCACCACCATACCGTTCATCTTTTAAATTTGAATTTGCAATGAAAAACTTACTAGGGATACCATGAAATGTGAAATCCACGTTGAGATCACTATATCACAAACTCACTCTAATTCAAGAACTCGTCATAAATCAATTACCACATTGAGATTACTATTTGCAAGGAAAATACGGGCATTGTAATACACATAGATTCGTTCGTCAATTTAAAAGATTCCTTTTGTATTCTCAAATGGTAGGACCCAACGGCGTACCAGCCAGACCCTGGCTCGTGTTGATCCTAAAAAAAACGGGCTCGTGTCCTTCTGGTGGCGTGCGTGGTACGCACATTAGCCAACCCCAACCAGTCGAGCCTCCGCGTTTCGAGTCGAAATATCTGGCGGCCAGAATTCCAGCCCTAGGAAATTCCCCTCATGTCCCCGGTCCATAATGACTACCGATGAACAATGGAGGGATGCTTTAGTAACTAGACAACGTTACCTACCGTGCGAGCACGGTTCAATTCCCTCGGTCGCCGCTACCCAAGGTCACCCGTCAACTGCATTGCCTAGTACTAATAGGAGTACTACACCAGGATGAGCACAGAATTGAGCCCGTTTGTTCGTGCCTAGTACTTGACTTAATATATCAGGCAATGCACTAGTACAGAGAGATTATGCTTTTACTCTGCATATATAACTTGTCTGAAGTCTAACTAAGCAAAATGTTTGACCAAATCCTTTCTTAAGAAATACAACAGGAAAGATGTATCGCTTGAAAATTTATTGCATGATGCAGGTTATGATATTGTTTCGAATCCTGGATTTTAAATTTCAGAAAATCCAAAAGTGACCAGAAATTCATGAAACTGAGCATGGTCACGTGATATGGCACAAATATTCCTACGTAATTTTTTTCTTCAATTTGAGACAGGCTGCTTATGTGAAGTTGCACAAATGAAGAGGCAAGGTATTTTGGAACAAAGACCTGTCACGTTAAGGCGAACGCTTTCACTATTGAAACCGTGGGCGTTTACGTGCCGCCACGAGTCCCGCTTCTCATCGGCAGGTGCCGTCCGAGCAAGCGTGTGAGTCGACGGGAGGCGTGCGAGCAGACCGCTGCGCCGGCTGACAGGAGGCGTGCGAGCAGACCGCTGCTCAGGCTCACCGGGAGGCGAGCCCTTTGACCAGGCTCCGCCGCCCACCTTCGTCCCAACTGCTCCCACTTTTAATGTCGTCGGTGCCGCAGTTTAAAATCAACCCCGCACTACCCGGTATCGCTACAATCTTCTCTCTTCCTCTCCGATTCTCCCGTCGTCTACCTCCAACCAGCCTGACCTAATCGTACGCCATGCCGCATCACGATGGTCTGCCCTTAGTCTTCCAGTTTCCTGAGGAAGACACCCAGCCGGAGTCTCAAGAACATAAGGAGCTTTGGGATGAGCTTGAACCGGCCTTGCAGGAAGATGCCACGCCTGCCCCCGCTCCCGTTCTGGCTCCCGTCGCCCCGACTGCGCTAGCGCCCATCCCCGTGGCATTGATGGGCTGGGAGCCGTACATTGTCGCCGAGCTTGATGCCACGGGGTTCCACGCGGTCCCCGCCAACTTTCACGCGCCCGTGCACCTGCCAGCGCATGCGCTTGCGCGTGCACTGACGTGCGCGCCCATGCCGGTGCCCGTGTACACGAATGTCTCCGCCGCGCCGTTGCCAGCGCCTGTCCCCGCGCGGGTGCCAGTGCCCCCCTCAGCAGCATGGATGGCCACCGTCGACCGCTTCCTTGCACCAATGCCAGTCGGCTCCTCCCGCCAGTTGACTCGCTCTTGGAGACCGAAGTCCAGAACATTGTGGCCTTCCTTGAAGCTAGGGCCAATGTCCAGGAGTATGCCAACAATGGCGCAAGATGCCGCCGTCGGTCAGTGGCCCGACGACACACAGAGCACGGCAGAGGAGCCGCTTCCCACCGCAAGACGCCCCCGCCGCCGCCGTGTAATCTAAATTTTCCATGAAAAATGTTCGGATTGCCATGCTTAAAATCCGAATGTTTATCATTTCCGTTTATTTTAAATCGATCGTCGTATGAATGTAAAGTCGGAGTCAGACTGAATGAAATCTATGGTTTGATCGATTGAATGTTCTGCTAGAGCCGTATCAAATTAAATATAAAACGTCATCAAGCCACATGTATTCCTTCTCATCCAACGACCTAGACTGCTTCAATGTCGAGCGCTCAACACGTTAGCGTGCAGTTAATTTCATGCCAAAAATAGTGCTAATCACATAATAACACGCAAATAATATCCTACTTAATATCCGCATGCACTTAATATACTTCCAAATTAACGTGCATTGCACGTACACATTGACTAGTACTACTAGTACGTGAAACTTGTGCCGTAACTTGTGAACGTGTCCAGATATGGTCAACGGCAACATCGCCCGTGAGTTCTTTGTGTTTGCCCGTGCATCTAAACGCAGAAGGGGAGGAGAGAGAGCACACATGGAACCCACCAGTAAGTGAAGGCGAATAGTACTACGTGCTAACGAGCCGGTCCCACTAATGTACTAAAAATAATATTACATGTTATCCATTAAATAGGTGTGGTAATATAAAAACATTATATGAACAAAGGGGGTACAACAAACATTGTTGTTCTACGTATGTTGCCTATTAACGTGCGGCTTGAAGGCCCTGGTCGCATGTTCGATCCTCGTCCTTTATTTTTTAATTTGTATATGGGTCCAAATTTGTTTCATGACAGGTGGGCCCCTCGGTGTGTAGTTTGTAGCACTTTAATTTGTGGGTCGAAATTTGTTCCATTCCAGGTGGACTATCGGTGTGTAGTTTTGTAGCTTATTTGTAATAATTAAAGAGAACAACAGAGTTTTTTGCAATAATACCATGGTGCGACGTTGAAGGCGAGAAAGGACGTGCGAGAGAGCGATGACCGAGCCAGAGGGAAATCAATTGGGGGAGGTGCGGGGGTTGCAACGGTGTTCGGAGTAGTTGTGGGCCGAATGCTACGAAAATATAATCTAAACCCACCGGAATAAATGCCTACACAAATTAATCCAAGGTTGGAGTCCCCCTCGCAATGTAAATAGCTCCGGCTTTGCGAGGGATGGAGAGGTAGCTTCAATGTGTGGAAGATACGGCGTGAGAAAGCGAGGTCAATCGAGAGACATATAGATAGAGAGACAAAGTGAGTGTGGTCCGACATTCATTGAAAAGATATATATGCTCTGGAGAGATATTGTCGGATTGAGCTTTTGGGAAGGGTGAGGGCTGTAAGATAGAGCTTGAGAGATGATCCAGCCACAGACATGTAGATATATTTTGTGCGTTGGAGGAAGCAAGGTCAATCGATTACATATATAAAGGGAGAGAGATTGAGCGAGTGTGGGTCGTCGTGCGATCGAAAGAGTGAGACGGGTTGGAGAGAGTGACCTAGATAGACAATGTGCATGAGAGAGTATACAATATGAATATGTCGATTTGGGCTCAAACATGGAGATATATCGTTTGTGTCTGAGAAAGAGCGAGGTCAATTGAGACATACAAAGAGAGAGAGAGAGACAGAGAGAGAGAGAGAGAGAGAGAGAGGGAGAGAGCAAGCGAGAGAGAGAGAGAGATTGAGCGAGCGTAGCCTGCCATGAGGTCAAAAGAGTGGGGGCGGCTTGGATGGACTGACCTAGATAGACAATCTGCGTGAGAGAGTATAGAGTGTGTCGGTCGAGGCCCGAACAGGGAGATATATCATTTGTGTGTGAAAGAAAATGAGGTTAATCGAGACTCAGATAAAGAGAGCGAGATTGAACGAGTGTGGCCTGCCGTGCCGAAGAAAGAGTGAGACAGTCTCGAGGTAGTGACCTAGATAGACAACGTGCGTGCGTGCGCATGAGAGGTTGGGGGCTAGATAGGCAATGCATGTATCTAGCGAGAGAGGGTGGGAGGGAAGAGAGAGAGAGGAGAGCTCGGCATGGGGTGCAATGGCGGGTGTGTGAGGTAAATACATTTGGTAACAGAGTGGAAAAAAGGGGGTTGTGTAGTTGAGAGAGTTAGAGATCGAAACATGGAGAGAAAGAATGAACGTGTGTCGGAAACCGATAGCTTCCTAAGGTGGTTAGGAGAGGAAGATTGACCGATATGGGAAGTATGTAGCGTGTGTGCCGAGGGGGGGGGGGGCTAAAAACAACATTTGAATGTAGATAGTACGAGACTTAATATCGATGTTTCAGTTACGTGTACATTGTAAGATTTGAACTGACGCATATGGGTAATTATTTCAAATTCGTGCCATATTAGGTTTGGAAAAGTTGACATTGACTCGATTGTTGTGCTATTTTGTAGGTCATATGTTTGAATCCATCCAAAGTTTTCTCACTACCATGGTGTTCATCATATACATATGAATTTTTATTAAAAAAGTGGCGCGGATACCGTGTAATGCAAAATCCACGTTAGAATTGGAGACTGCTATGTGACACACACTCTAATTCAAATAACTAATTATGTGACACACACTCTAATCCACGATAGCGTGGATATCGTGGATACCGTTTCGATTTGTTTTTTCAAATAACTCCTCATTAATTAATTTATAGTATCTCGTTTCGAATGACTAATTATTTGCAAGGAAAACACGGGCATGGTAATACATACAGATTCGTTTGCAAATGAAAGAAGATTCGTTTGCATTCTCAAATGTAGGCGCACCAGGCAGACCAGGGTCGTGTCGTGGTGGTCGTGTGTGTCGTACGGAAGCTTAGCACCCAGCCACCTACCCCCTCCCTCCCTCCCCCTCCCCCCCCAAAGAACGACCACAAAATAAGTTCGCGCTTCCATGTTTCGGATTGAAATATCTGGCGGCCCCAATTCCAGCCTTGTAAAATCTCCCTTCTCCGCCGTCTGCTTCCGTGCCTAGATTGCTCAAATCCCTAATTTGCCGCCAACCCAAGCAAAGTTCGAATCGCCCCTCATCTCGTCTCTTTCCCCACCTCTGTGCCGGACGACGACGACGAAGATGACGGTCGCGCTTCACCACCGCACCGGAGCTACCTCATCTACGCCCTCGTCCATCGCACCGGGTGGTCCACCGACAACGTCGGCCACCGCAACTGACGTGCCTCACGGACACCGACTTCCACCACATCAGGTGCGCTTCACCGACGCCGTCTCCCACCTCACCGAGGCTACTTCACCAAGCACATCACCGCACCTCCGCCCCCTGAGGTCGTTGGGGCTTCACCAACGGTCTCGTCCACCACATCGTAGCACTCCACTGCCACTCTAGATCTGCATCCGTGCACGGCCAGCCAACGCCAGCGCATCACCCTCAACGGCTCTGAAGTGACCCACACTCTAGCTAGGCGAGCATGCCCAAATGCCGGCCCGAACTAGGTATCTACACATCACTCCCTTGTGCACTGTTCTGACGATGTTTGGATATCCTTTCACTGCTCTGTTAGCTTACACGCCTATGCACCTCTGACTTTAACTCTTGTTTCTTCTGGAGATATCATCTGAAACAAGCAAAACCAATTTTTAGCGAAGCATGACGGCGCTATGGGATCTGGTACACATCCTGCACACCCGTATAACCTTGTAAGTATCTGTCCTTCGGTACAACAGTAAGGTCAATTCCTCTTATTTGGTCAACCATTTGCCGTGTCAAAAATGCAGAGGGGGATGCAAGGAGCACAAGGCCTGCACATCCAAGCAAGTGGTAACATGGACTTGTACATGGAACATCCCAAGCGCAAGCAGAGCTGCAGTGAGCCTGTACAACGAGCTAGCGTAAGTCCCTGCATTTCATTTAATTCGTACTGGCCTGCTTGTATGATTTGTGTGCAGTGGCGGATCCACGGATTCAAGTTACCAGGGGCGAACATTTAACTTAAAAAATACGAAGGCACTTGCACTCCGGAAATCAACATAACTTGAGAAATGTGAAGCTACATGCACTTTGAAAACCAGCTAATGATCCAAAGTAGTTCAGATTATAAAACACTAAATGATGTAAGCACCAAAAAACACAAAATGCAACATGGTGTACAAGGACTACTAACATGGTCTGTACCTGCTTGAATTATTCGTTCTCTGGCTGAAAATATCGAAGTGTAATTGCACCTATAACCAGTGCGCAAACTGCATATCAATATATCTATCCTGCACAAGTATGCCAATAGTTTCAAACAACAGATTAGAAAAGTATTTATGCTACGTTGTCATGATACGGGGACTTTCTGGTAGATGGCCTCGACGTTTCCTCAAGCCATGAAAATGTACTATAATTTGCTTGTCATCAATGCCTGCAAATCTCTATGTCTCTCTCAACATAGCAGATCATCATTAGACACTAAATCCTTCAATGGGAGCTTGCAAAATGCTTGCATTAGATCCCTCATTAGACACTATATGTTCATCACCAGGAGCATGTAAAATGTTTGCATCAAATCCTTCATTAGCAGTCTGTTCATTAGACACTTCAGGCTCAAGAACAACATGAGCTTGTATGTTTGCACCGGAAACTTGATTAGATACATCAGATTCAGTCAGTTCAGTATTGATTGGGGGAGTTATAAAATAAGCAGAAATTGGTTTCATTTTATCACAGATTCCCTACATACAAGCAGTTTTACAACACCGTCAGGTTTAACTATTGGCCAGAAATTGAACAGTTGAATTAGATATAATCAGGGATGTGATGTACCTGCTCGTTGCGCATGCTGCTCTTGCAAGCTGCGACTGTCCGTTTGCGCAAGCTCGATGCCATGCCCGTGCTGCCGCCGCTGCCTCCCACGCAGGCTACACCCAGGGTTGGATCTTCATCTTCTTGTCCTTCCATTCGCTTGAAGCCCGGCGACCGCCCTCCAACGAGGGCGCGAGGAAGTGCTGTGTTGGTCTGTCCAGCGGCGGCTAGGTTAGGAGCGAACCAGACTGGAGGCTGGAGGGAACAAACTGGGATTTTTCCTGCTGTCGATCGATATGGGAGGCGCTCGTTTGGGCCGCGAGCCTGCTATAGGGCCTGCCTTGCACTTACGTTATTGGCCCATCCAAATTGAAACATTTTTCTTCATTTTTTACATTGCCTGCTCGTGCGTTGGGACGAACATAACTAGCCTGGGCCAACCTAGACGACTCAAACTAGGTGCACACTTTCCAGCCACCCGAGGCGGCCGCCCATACCAGCCCCTATGGTGGCGTCGCCCCTTTTTGCGTGTATGATTGGGGTAGTGAAAAATATTCCAGTGGCGCTTTTGATTTACCCACAGAATGGTTGAATTGCTTGTTTCTATGAACTGAGTTCGCCAATAATGTGAAGGATGCCAGTCTTTTCATCCTATTGTAGATTGCTTAGATCTCGATATGCCAAATGTAATCGCATGAAATATACAGTAAAAGCCAGTGTGATGTGTGTGGCTACAACTAGTCTGACTACACGTCCTCATATAACATATCAAGGACGCACCATCTTACCAGATTAACCATTCGACTTACCAATGCAGTGTGGGAAGAAAGAAGTATTGGGACTGCGTATCCAGGCAATTGATGCCATGGACTCCTTCGTAGAACCTTGTAAGCGAAAAAGAAGTTGCAGTGTACCTGTACGAAGAGCTAGCGTAAGTTCAGTTACCTGCTTCTCGGAATTTTAGTTAGCCACTTATTGCAAAATTGTTAAATTATGTTGCTTGGCTTAATTTAGTTTGCTACTGATTACATAATGCCATAGCCTGTTAATCCTATTATAGACTGTGCCTATCTATGTGTTTGATACTTACTGTTAAGAATTACCTATTTGCCTGAACTTAAATAGCTACTTAAGGACGTAGATAGCTAGTCATATGTGCTTCTAGGGTGCAGCAGAATTCATGTGTAATTTACGTTCTGATACCCTGTTTGTTTAAATGGTTTGCTGTTATCACTTGTAGCACTAGTAATGTTTGCATGTTCATGGATAGACAACTGTCAGGTTTATATGAGGGACACCGTCTTTTTAACTTATATCTGTGCTGGAATCATTTTGCTTACATCAAAGAAATTTACAGATGTCTGTGTTGCTGGTAAACGGTACCGACTTGTTACTTTAATACATTGCCAAGAACTTGTTAGTTTTACTAGTTCATGTCTAATTAAATATGTTGCCAAAACTGGTTAGTTTTACTAGTTTGATGTTAGTTTCTTATGGCTCTTGCAAAACTTTATTTATTGATTGCTAACATTCAAGTTTGCAGGATCCAACTGAAACTCCGTTGGCACAACAGGTATGTTTTCAGAAACTTCCTTGTTTACCTGGTTTCCTGTTGTAACTTGTTGCTGTAATCATCTTACCAACCCCAAGTTTTCAGTGTCTAATTGGAAGTCCAATTGCACAGCAGGTACATTTTTTAAAATGTATTTGTGTAACAGGTTTGCTGCTGTAACTTGTTGCTCTAATCAAGTTACTGGCTACTCAACTTTTCAGGATCCAAGAGAAACTCCAATGCCACAACAGGTTCCTTTTGCAAAACTTGTTTGTTTAACTGCTTTGCTGCTGCAACCGGTTGCTCTAATCACGTTACTGGCTACTCAACTTTTCAGGATCCAAGAGAAACTCCAATGCCACAACAGGTACCTTTTGCAAAAGTTGTTTGTTTAACTGCTTTGTTGCTGCAACAACCGGTTGCAATGATGTTAATAACTACTTTTCAGCATCCAATTGAAACTCTTTATTTCCTTGTTTGTTTAACTGGTTTGCTGTTATAACTCCTAGCTTAGATGTTTTGCTAACTTCAACTTTTCGGAACCCAATCGTAACTTTAATGGCAAAACAGGTTAGCCCAAGATCAAAGAGCGAGGTCCCCATGGACGTTGTATCATCCCACAGCAGTGGCACCGGCCCAATCGTGCATCATGAATTGCCAACTGCTGATGCTCTAGAGGCTAAACTAGTGGTAGAAAGAGATTCTGCTTCTGCACTTAGAGATGAAGTTGACATGTTGAGGAAGCAAACAACACAATTACAAGTAGTACTCAAGACAACCATTAAATATTTGGTGGATTTCAAAACGAAGCAAGCTGAGACTGACCGCATTGTTAAGGTCCTGAAGGAAAAAAGGAAATTAAATTCCCACTTGGTAAATCATAGGTGAAATGTTCTTTCCATCGTTGAATAACCTTTGTGTTGTTTGTTCATGTAATCGATCAAACCATTTGTTTTAGAGATCATGTAATAATTGTTTTTTGTTTTTTGGTTTGTAATTTTATTTGAGCACAAGTCTGTATTAATTGAGAAGACTTGGAGACATTTCATTTTGATTGCTGTGCCAGACCTACAAATATGCCAATCAGGCTGAATGTGCATTCAGCAATAATAGTAGTATAGATGGACCATAAGTGGCACGCATCGGAAAGGGCCAAGATGCTGTACTAGCTTCGCTAAAAAAAGGATGCTCTTCTAGCAAAAAACAGTACAGCGGCCTGGCTTATGTATGTTAGTTGATATTATTGATCCATATACTCTATAAGTGTTTATATGTCTGTAAGTTTTGTACATTATTGGTTCATTGACTCAGTATTTGAATCTTGATACATCGCTTGTGTACATATCTAAATGGGAGTACACATTATGTTGCGTGTGACATTTGAGTTGGACATAAAGTGTTCCAAATATTCGAATTCACCTTAAACTGGATTCTAGCTTCTGAATTCGAGTATCGGCATTTGTAAATCATATTCATATATGACAGTGGAATACATCTTTGTCGTGCTTTTTGAAGATATATAAACACATAGAATGATTTATAAAGATTCGTATAGGAATACAAAATGGATTTGAATTTAGTTGCTAGGGTAAACATGGATGCTTATTGTCCCAAAATTCGAAAGAAGCGGCAAAATGTCCACTCCCACGTCGGCTGCCCGAAGCCAAATGTTTGGGAGATGGAAATTACTGTCTACCCTTACACGGACAATCCATCGGCCTGATTTCCACTGCTCTCAATAGGGGTAGGTTAGTAACTTCAATTAGACGTGACACGACCGCCTCTGAGCCCATTCCGACACGGTGGGCGCCAAACATGGGCGGTAAAACACATTTGATTCAAGCTCGTCCGAAAGACCTCTGTTTCTCCCTCCATTTCCCCATTCATACACGGTGGGCGGCAAAACAAACTCGACTCGACCGAAATCGATGTAGGCAAATATTTTCAATAGGGGCAGGTTTGTAACTTCACTCAGGCGTGACACAACCGCCCTACCTGTCAGCCCCGTTCATACACCGTGGGCGCCAACCATGGGCGCCAAAACACCCTCTCCTCGCCCGAAATCACTCTGGGAAAATATTTGCGAGATGCGAGATTACCGTCCTATCCCCAACCGACGAGACGTACAAATTTTAAATGGGTGCTAAGTTCGTAACTTTCCCATATTTCAGACAGGCGTGTCCCAAAAACATGGTTCCCCGTACCTCTCCCTCCATTTTCCCATTCATACACCATCCGCGCTAGAACACCATCCCCACACCAGCCTCCTCCGTCTGCCACCCCATCCATCGCCGCCGTCCTCCACCCCATCCATCACCACCGTCATCCACCATGCCGGAGCGCCTACCAAAACCACATCGTCCACTTCTAGAGATGGACATTTCTTATCCACGGAGACGGACCAAGAGCCTTGCATCACGTCCTCTCTCTTCATCGGCGCCGTTGTCCTCTTTGCCGGGGCCGCTCACACGACCTTCTCTTCCACCGCAACGGGACTTATCCCCTGATGCACCCATCTACCATCGCAGATCTGCTTCAACGCCACCGACAGCCATCGCACCCCCAATGCCTACACGGCGCCGCAAGAGAGGTGGTACTTCATATCTCCACAACTTTTTGATCTCAACCAGAAAATAGATCGTAACTTGGTTACTGTACTTTCTTTTCAGCTCTTAGAATTTAGTTCTTAGTTCGAAGCAAACAATGGATGCTAAATAGCATTTCCCTGATTTGCAGCTTTAAATCTGCCATGGCACAGTCATAATAGGGTTTAATTGATCATGCTTAGGGTTTAATTGATCATGTTGGTTCCGTGGTGGTTTCTTTAATAGAAATCAGAGGGGAAACCCTCTTTTTCTAAAAAAAATGCTTAGGGTTTCCCCCTTTTATGATCACTATACGATCAACATACGTGCTTCGTGTCGCACTGCTCCACCCATCAAGCTAAACAAGCTTAATTGTTCAAATACGAATCTGATATTATTAAAACAGAGTCGTTTAATTGGTCAGCTAAATGTTCCTAATTTAGTTTCGAAAATGCACGTTCGCCGCTCGGGTGTGTATCTCTACAGGGTGCCCACGGTGGGCCGTGGCCCACCCTGGGATTTTGGGTCGGCCCAGGCCCCGATTCCCCTCTGTTCTGCTCGCCTGTAACACCCCGGTGTAATGATGCTATAGTAATCCCTAAGATCAAGCTAATCATTTTGCTATAGCAGTGCTTAGTCACTTTGATCAATATTCCATTTCAAATTCCAGTTGAATTCAATTTCAATTTATGTGTGAAATCCAAAAATGCTCAAACATGAAAACTAAAATGTTCATCATGTGGAAAGTATTCTTTTGGTAATATTGGTGGTGAACCAACATTTTTTTGCAAAGTGTCTAAATGGCCTAAAATAGCTAAAACAGAAAGTTGTTAAAGAAAAAGCAAAAGTTAAAAAAAGGAAAAGGAAAGGAGAAGGGGTGGGAGAGCCCCTGGCCTCCCCTTGGGCTTCGGCCCATCCCAGCAGGCCGGCCCACTTACCTCCCCGGTCACTCTCCCCTCCCCCTGTTCAACCGACCGAGGGCGCGCGCCCGCGCGTCGCCGCCAAACCACCTCGCCGTCGATGAGAGGGATAAGGATCCCCTCGACGCCTCGGGCTCCCCTTCCACTTGCTCTGCCACCCCACTTGCCCGCTCACTTCCCTCATCCACTCCGCGTCTCCCACTCCCCTCTAGATCCACCTCGGCCGTGCCTCACCAAGCACCGTCGTCTCCATGGCTGCGCCATAGCCGCGGCCACTGGCCACCCCGCGCCTCGCCAGCACGTCCACAAGACGCGCCGGCGACCTCTACCTTGACTTCGCCTCGCCATCGAGCTCGAGGAGCACCGCAGGCCACGGATCGAGCCGCCCCCTTCCACCTCGGTCGCCGGCGATCTTTCCTCCTCTCCGACGCTTCTGCTGCTCCTAATCTTTCAAGGGCGACCGTGCGTGCCGCTAGGTGAGCTCCGTCTCTCCTCCCCTCCTTTCTGCTCCTCTACGAGCTCGGGGCGGTTGGTTCCGCCATGGCCGAGCCCAGCTCCACCGATGAGCTCGTCGCCGTTACGTGAGCCACTGACATGGCCGCTGAGTCCCTTTCCGCGCTTACGACCTCGAGAAGACGCCGTAGGAGTAGCGCGCCGCCCGTTTTGGCCTTCGCTTCATCGTGCGCGAGTTCGCCGTGCTTCGGTTCTCCGCCGTCCTTGTCGCCGGCGACGGCTCCGTCCATCCCAGCTCACGTGGCCACCCGCGTTGGATGCGGCGTTGCTTACTCGCTCGAACGCGCCAACGCGCGGGCCAAATGGCCCCTGCACGTGGATTCCGGCGAGGTCCCGAGCGCCTCTGCCGTGTTTTTTGTCGCCGGCGTTCAGCCGCTAGCCAGTGCCAACGTGGCACACCTGGGGCCACCCCTGGGTCGCTGCTTGCGGGCCCCACGAGCCCCAGTTGACCGGGTTGACCCAATCAACTGCTGACTGGACAGCCCAGTTCCACTAACGTGCAGGCCCTACTACATAATTAAGCGAATTAAAATGTTTTATAATTAAAAATAATTAGTTAAGCTAAATAGTCACTGACATGTGGGGCCCAGCTGCTAATTAACCATGTTTATTTAAAATAACCCACTGTTAGTCCACTGTCTATGACAGGTGGGACCCACTGCTCAGTTTGACCTGGTCAGCCGTCCTGTTGACTGCTGACATCACAGTGATGTCATGCTGACGTAGTATTTCTTTTCTGATATTTTATTTAATTCCAGAAAATGTTTAAACCTTTAGAAATTCATAGTAATTAAATTGTAACTTCGATGAAAATGTTTTCTACATGAAAGTTGCTCAGAAAAATCCAACGAATCCGAATACGCGGTCCGTTCATCTGTCACATGCCCCTTGCTTGCTGAACATGGAACATTCCCCCTCCAGTCATCTATCTAACACAGGTCCAGAACCGGGAAAACATTCCCGGTTGAATTCCTCCCTCACCTTTATCTTGTAACCATACGTTAGGTCACGCCCGGCACAGCATATTGCCATGTTATGCTTTGTGATGCTATGCTTGCTTTATATTTATTGTTTCTTCCCCCTCTTCTCTTCGGTAGACCCCGAGACCGATGCCGCCCCTGTGATCGTCTACGTCGACGATGACCCCTCCTTGCCAGAGCAACCAGGCAAGCCCCCCCTTTGATCATCCCGATATCGCCCATTCCATTCACTCATACTTGCATTAGATTTTGCTACTGTTATTGTTTTCTCCTATTCTGATGCATAGCCTGCTTTTGTAACCTGCTCATTGTTACCTACCTGCTTATCCTAAACTGCTTACTATAGGTTGGTTAGTGATCCATCAGTGACCCCCACCTTGTCCTTGCTGCCCCTGCTTTATCATCGAAGACCCGATCAACCGGATCGAAGACCAGGCCCCGGCACCGCACATCACTTTCCCCTTAGTTGCTCAACACTACTGGGTTACTATCGAGTGCCGAGGGTGAGACCTCATCAGCACTTCTGATGTTAACCTATAGTGTACCTATTCGGTCGTGGTCATCGAGGGTGATTTCCTCCTTAGCCACTTTCGATACGGCTCTATCGTGCAACCCCTCAAGTGTGAACCTCAAGGGTGGATCCTCTTACGTTCACCTTGATAATTACATCGAGTGTAATTCACCGGGGGTGATTCCTCGGGTTTCCCCTTGATGTTTGGACACACGGATACTTGGACTTTACAACTGTTACTTGGAAGTGCGGGTCGACCCTGAGGGGTACCCGCGAGTGATGTGGAGACAGGTTGACCTGGAGGGTGCCCGCGAGATAATTACGAGGCGTGGCCGGGCATTCCTAGCCCTTGCCGCAAGCCCTCGAGACGCGGCAATGGGGTCACATCTTTCGTGAGTCTCTGCATGTTACCGCGTGCTCCTAATCCACTACGATTTGGATATTTGATCTGAGGGGCCTTTGGCCTGATAGCACTAACCATCACGTGGGCATAGTATGGGCATTCTGCGTCGTGTGCATCAGCCGAAGATTAATAGACGTCAGCGACTGAGCGGCGCGCCGGGTTGGACTGGTAAGCACCTGCCTTTTTAAGGAGGTAGCTAGGTCTGCTCACCGGCCGCCCTCGCAACGTGCAGGAGTTCCCGGGGCGATGGCCCATGACCCTTGGGGGCATAGGTTTAGTTCGGCGTGCTGACCTCTCTATTAAGCCTAGGTCGGGTTGCGCCGTATTGTTTGGCCGAGGCCGGGCATGACCCAGGAAAGTGTGTCCGACCGGAGTTAATCGAGCGTGGTGGGTAAGTTGGTGCACCCCTGCAGGGAAGAAAACATCTATCGATAGCCTGTCCTACGGTAACGGACACTTGGAGTTGTATCCCGATCGATACAACTAGAACTGGATACTTGAGATGAGACATGGATATGAGAAATGGATAGTATGGCTCTGGGATTGCTTTCTCGCGGGGAGTCGAGAAAGGATCTCTGGCCGAGGTTGATAACACTACTACCACTTTACTTTATGATACTCTTATCTCTTTTGATGCTGCAAGATGCTTGGAGCTGCTTGAAGATGCTAGTCTTCGATAGGCTAGGCTTTCCCCTTCTCTTCTGGCATTCTGCAGTCCAGTCCACAGATACAACCCATTTCATTGATACCGATGCATATGTAGTGTAGATCCTTGCTTGCGAGTACTTTGGATGAGTACTCACGGTTGCTTTGCTCCCCCTTTTTCCCCCTTTCTTCTTCTTTTCCGGTTGATGCAACCAGATGTCGGAGCCCAGGAGCCAGATGCCACCGTCGATGCCTACTACTACGTGGAGACCGCCGATGACCAGGAGTAGTTAGGAGGCTCCCAGGCAGGAGGCCTTGCCTTTTCGATCGTTGTTGCTTTTGTGCTAGCCTTCTTAAGGCAAACTTGTCTAACTCATGTATGTACTCAGATATTGTTGCTTCCGCTGACTCTTGTGTATTCGAGCTTATGCATTCGAGCCCTCGAGGCCCCTGGCTTGTAATATAAAGCTTGCTTTATTTTATTTTGTGTCTAGAGTTGTGTTGTGATATCTTCTCGTGAGTCCTTGATCTTGATCGTACACATTTGCGTGTATGATTAGTGTACGGTCAAATCGGGGGCGTCACAAGTTGGTATCAGAGCCGACTGCCTGTAGGTAGCCCCCGTTCCAAGTCCTTGGCCGAAGTTGAGTCTAGTCACTACAAAAACTTTTACTAACATTGGTTGTGTGTCTTACGGGCCCACATCGCCATTGGGTGGTATTAGGATCTTTTATTCCTCGTCTATACTCTGGGACTCTAATCTCTCTTCCATTCGGGTTAAACGAATTTACTAACTCTAACATTAGGATCCCGTGACCACATTCACCCCAAAGTTGGATAAGCCATAGTTATTCCTTAGAATAGTATTTTGAGTAGTGCACACGCTGTCATGTTGACTACTAAGTGGTATCCATCGTACCTCTTTCTTTATGCATGTTTCATCATGAATGATCCTTGTCTTTGCAAATGCTCAATGTTGAACTACCCCCTGTTACATGTTAGCAGGATGGTTAGACCCGCTGGTCGTGGCCGTGGTGCCAACGATCCACCACCGCCCGAATTCTTTGCTGGAATGATGCAACAGTTTGAGCTGAATCGTCAATTCATGGAAGGAATGATGGCTCAGTTTCCTCGCCCCAACATGAATCAACAGCCAACCCCAGTAACTCTGCAGGACTTCATGCGCCTCAACCCAGCTCAACTCAGCCCCTTGATGCTGATGACTGGCTCCGCGACATCACATATGAAATGGAGTCTGCTAGTGTGGCCCCTGCTAACTATGTCACCTTTGCATCATTCTTTCTGAAGGGTCCCGCTGCTCAATGGTGGGACAGCCACAGGCGTACCCTACCTGCTAGAACGGTCATCACTTGGCCGGATTTCCAAGCTACCTTCTGTGCCCGCTTCATTCCTCAGGGAATCATGGACAGGAAGAAGCGAGATTTCTGCAACCTCACCCAAGGCAACAAGTCTGTAGATGCTTATCAGCGGAAATTTCTGGACTTGTCACGTTATGCTGAAGAAGACATTGCAACTGATGCTCGTAAGTAAGAGAAGTTTCGTGACGGACTTCACCCGGATATCAAGCTAGCACTGCTTGTTCATGACTTTGCTGATTTCGCCACTTTGGTGAACAAGGCTATTCAGGTTGAGATTGGTCTTCAGGAACACCAGGGATCCCTCAGGCGCAGCCGTGACACTGGCTCATCTTCGGGCCCGTCAGCGTAGAAGCATCGGATATGGATTCCCCACAGCATGTATCGTCCAACTGCACTTGCACCAAGACAGTCCTATGCTGCATCTCGTCTGCCTCCTCCACCGTGGAGGCAGCCTCTTCGAGTTGTACCACCCCAAACTCCTGCTCCCAATCCCAATGATGGTCTGTGCTTCAGATTAGGCCGTCCAGGTCACCTTGCCAAAGAGTGCAATCAGAAAAAGAATCAGCTAGCTCTGCCTCAACTGGCCGTAACAACCAGCCCCGCAACGGCAATGCTAGACCTTATGGTCATGGTCAGGCTAATCATGTTGATCTGAATGAAGCTCAAGACCAACCTGCCACTGTGATGGGTACTCTTCTCGTTAATTCAGTACCGTCTTTTGTTTTATTCGATTCAGGAGCATCACATTCTTTCATATCAGAAGATTTTGCATTCATGCATGGCATTAAATACGAAGAGATGCACACTCCACTAGTGGTAAAAACCCATGCGGGCCAATGCCAAACCCCCATGGTTAGCCACAAAGTTTTAGTTGAAATCGAAGGGTTGGAATTTTTTGCCTCCCCCATTATTCTGAAGTCTTCCAATATTGACCTCATTCTGGGAATGGATTGGTTGAAAGCACATACGACTTCTATCGTTTGCGCCACTAAAACCGTCCACCTTCTGCACCCTTCAGATGAGATAGTAAGCTACAATGCTCGTCTGGTTCAAAACGCTGAAGCACGACTTTATGTCTTGAATGCGTTGAACGCAGCACCTCTTGAGGGAATTGAAAAGATTCCAGTCGTTCGCGACTTCCAAGACGTCTTTCCAGAAGAACTTCCAGGAATACCCCCTGCCCGGGCTGTCGAGTTCGTCATCGACTTGAAACCAGGCACCGTTCCTATTGCCAAATGACCCTACAAGATGCCACCTCATGAACTCCTTGAACTTAAGGAGGAAATCGACAAATCTCTTCGCAAGGGTTTCATTCGTCCAAGTTCCTCTGCTTGGGGAGCACCTTCTCTCTTCGTCAAGAAGAAGGACGGAACGAACCGTTTGGTCCAAGACTATTGTCCTATCAACCAAGCTACAATTCAGAACAAATATCCCCTTCCTCGGATCAATGATCTGTATGATCAACTGGCTGGTTCATCGATATTCTCTAAACTCGACTTGAGGTTGGGTTACCACCATATCCGTGTTCGTGAAGAGGATATTCCAAAGACCGCATTCGTCACTCGTTATGGTTCTTAAGAGTACACAGTTATGTCTTTTGGCTTGACCAATGCTCCAGCCACATTCTCCCGTCTGATGAACTACATATTCATGGATTACCTCGACAAGTTTGTCGTAGTCTATCTGGATGATATCCTGGTATATTCAAAGAACAAAGAAGAACATGCTGAACATCTTCGTCTTGTTCTGGAAAAGCTTCAAGAACATCAACTTTATGCCAAGTATTCCAAGTGCGAATTATGGCTTCCCGAAGTCACCTACCTTGGTCATGTCATCTCCAAGGATGGTATTGCCGTCAACCCAGAGCGTGTTCAGGCTATTCTTGACTGGACGCCTCCGAAGACTGTCAAGCAAGTCAGAAGCTTTCTCGGGCTCGCCAGCTATTGCCGCTGTTTCATCGAGAACTTCTCCAAGATCGCCAAGCCCCTGACTAATCTGCTTCACAAGGGCGTTAAGTTCGATTGGACAGACAAATGTCAAGAAAGTTTCCAGGCACTCAAGGACAAGTTGACTTCTGCCCCAATGCTTGCTCCCCCTGATTCTCGCAAGGACTTCGTCATCTATTGTGACGCTTCACGTCAAGGATTAGGCTGTGTCCTAATGCAAGAGTGCAGAGTGATTGCTTGTGCCTCCCGTCAAGTGCGTCCTCACGAAGAGAACTACCCAGTTCACGACCTCGAGCTTGCTGCAGTTATCTTTGCACTGAAGCTATGGCGATAGTACCTTCTCGGTAATCATTGTGAGATCTTCACCGATCATCAGAGTCTGAAGTACCTGTTTACCCAGCCAGATCTGAACCTCCATCAGCAGCGATGGATGGAAGCTATTGCTGACTACAACTGCGGTATATCATATACCCCTGGTAAGGCTAATGTAATGGCCGATGCCCTGAGCCATAAGTCTTATTGCAACAATCACATGGTCTTCAAAGCTCAACCCCGCCATTATGAAGAGCTATGCAAGTTGAACCTTCAACTAGTTCCACAGGGTTCTCTGAATAACCTTGTCCTAGAACCAACTCTTCTCAAAGCTATTAAGTCTGCACAAGCCAAAGATGCTCACGTTGATTTGATGAAAAAGGATCTTGCCTTAGAGAAATCAAGAGATTTCTCACTTGGTGAAGATGGAACCTTATACTTCAGAGATCGCATTGTAGTACCCCGGTTCGAGCTTATGACAGAGAAGGTGATGAAAGAAGCGCATGACACCCCTCTCTCTATTCATCCGGGAAGTACCAAGATGTATCTAGACATCCGTCAGAAGTACTGGTGGTCTAAGATGAAGCAAGACATTGCTCGAGATATTGAAGAATGTGACGTTTGTCATCGCGTCAAAGCAGAACATCAGAAACCTGCTGGACTTCTACAACCGCTTCCGATTCCTGAATGGAAGTGGGATAAGATTCAGATGGACTTCGTCACTGCCCTTCCCAAGTCTCAGAAAGGTAGCGGTGCTATCTTTGTCGTCATCGACCAATTCTCGAAGGTTGCTCACTTTCTGCCAGTCAAGGAGACAATCACAGCTAGTCAATTAGCAAACTTGTATATCTCCAGAATTGTGTCACTCCACGGCATTCCGAAGGAGATCAGTTCAGATCGCGGCAGTATATTCACTTCAAAGTTCTGGGATAGTTTCCAAGAGGCAATGGGAACTCATATTACCTGGAGCACTGCTTATCACCCCCAATCCCAAGGCCAAGTCGAGCGAGTCAATCAAATTCTTGAAGACATGCTTCGAGCTTGTGTTATTTCTTTCGGCAAGAAGTGGGAAGAATCTCTCCCTTATGCGGAGTTCTCTTATAACAACAGCTATCAAGCCAGCTTGAAAATGGCACCCTTCGAAGTGCTTTATGGACGTAAGTGCCGAACCCCTCTGAATTGGTCAGAAACTGGGGAACGGACGCTCATTGGTCCAGACATTATCCAACAAGCTGAAGAGCAGGTTTGCATTGTCCGGGATAATCTCAAGGCGGCCTAGTCCCGCCAGAAGAGCAACTATGACCGGAAACACTCGGGGTTCAACTTATCAACCTGGTGAACAAGCTTATCTGCGTGTCACTCCTTTGAGAGGCACTCATCGGTTCGGAGTCAAGGGCAAGCTAGCTCCACGCTACATTGGTCCTTTCCGCATTCTGGCCCGTCGTGGGCTGGTGGCTTATCAACTTGAGTTGCCACCTCAGTTCTCTCATGTTCATGATGTCTTCCACGTGTCGCAACTTCATCGATGCTTCAAGGATCCGGAACGTGAAGTGGATCCGGAATTGATTGAAATTCAAGATGATCACATACAAAGAGCATCCGATCCGCATTCTTAAAGAAGCTGAACGTCGAACCCGCCAGACGGTTACCAAGTTCCTCAAGGTGCAATGGTCGAATCATACTAAAGATGAAGCCACTTGGGAACGCGAAGATAACCTCCGGGATGAATACCCCGACCTGTTCCCTTCTACCTCTTAATTCTCGGGACGAGAATTTCTTTTAGAGGAGGAGAGTTGTAACACCCTGGTGTAATGATGCTACAGTAATCCCTGAGATCAAGCTAATCATTTAGCTATAATAGTGCTTAGTCACTTTGATCAATATTCCATTTCAAATTCCAGTTGAATTCAATTTCAAATTATGTGTGAAATTCAAAAATGCTCAAACATGAAAACTAAAATGGTCATCATGTGGAAAGTATTGTTCTGGTAATATTGGTGGTGAACCAACATTTTTTTGCAATGTGTCTAAATGGCCTAAAATAGCTAAAACAGAAAGTTGTTAAAGAAAAAGCAAAAGTTAAAAAAAGGAAAAGGAAAGGAGAAGGGGTGGGAGAGCCCCTGGCCTCCCCTTGGGCTTCGGCCCATCCTAGTAGGCCGGCCCACCTACCTCCCCGGTCGCTCTCCCCTCCCCCTGTTCAACAGACCGAGGGCGCGCCCGCGCGTCGCCGCCGAACCACCTCGCCGTCGACGAGGGGGATAAGGATCCCCTCGACGCCTCGGGCTCCCCTTCCACTTGCTCTGCCACCCCACTCGCCCGCTCACTTCCCTCGTCCACTCCGCGTCTCCCACTCCCCTCTAGATCCACCTCGGTCGCGCCTCACCGAACGCCGCCGTCGCCATGGCTGCACCATAGCCGCGGCCACCGGCCACCCCGCGCCTCGCCAGCACGTCCACGAGACGCGCCGGCGACCTCTATCTTGACTACGCCTCGCCATCGAGCTCGAGGAGCACCGCAGGCTACGGATCGAGCCGCCCCCTTCGACCTCGGTCGCCGGCGATCTTTCCTCCTCTCTGACGCTCCTGCTGCTCCTAATCTTTCAAGGGCCACCGTGCGTGCCGCTAGGTGAGCTTCGTCTCTCCTCCCCTCCTTTCTGCTCCTCTACGAGCTCGGGGCGGCTGGTTCTGCCATGGCCGAGCCCAGCTCGGCCGATGAGCTCGTCGCTGTTACGTGAGCCACTGACATGGCCGCCGAGTCCCTTTCCGCGCTTACGACCTCGAGAAGACGCCGTAGGAGTAGCGCGCCGCCCGTTTTGGCCTTCGCTTCATCGTGCGCGAGTTCGCCGTGCTTCGGTTCTCCGCCGTCCCTGTCGCCGGCGACGGCTCCGTCCATCCCAGCTCGCGTGGCCACCCGCGTTGGATGCGGCGTTGCTTACTTGCTCGAACGCGCCAACGCGCGGGCCAAATAGCCCCTGCACGTGGATTCCGGCGAGGTCCCGAGCGCCTCCGCCGTGTTTTCTGTCGCCGGCGTTCAGCCGCCAGCCACTGCCAACGTGGCACACCTGGGGCCACCCCTGGGTCGCTGCCAGCGGGCCCCACGGGCCCTAGTTGACCGGGTTGACCCAGTCAACTGCTGACTGGACAGCCCAGTTCCACTGACGTGCAGGCCCCACCACATAATTAAGCGAATTAAAATGTTTTATAATTAAAAATAATTAGTTAAGCTAAATAGTCACTGACATGTGGGGCCCAGCTGCTAATTAACCATGTTTATTTAAAATAACCCACTGTTAGTCCACTATCTATGACAGGTGGGACCCACTACTCAGTTTGACCTGGTTAGCCATCCTGTTGACTGCTGACGTCACAGTGATGTCATGCTGACGTAGTATTTCTTTTCTGATAATTTATTTCATTCCAGAAAATGTTTAAACCTTTAGAAATTCCTAGTAATTAAACCGTAACTCTGATGAAAATGTTTTCTACATGAAAGTTGCTTAGAAAAATCCAATGAATCCGAATACGCGGTCCGTTCATTTTTCACATGCCCCTAGCATGCTGAACATGGAACATTCCCCCTCCGGTCATCTGTCTGACACAGGTCCGGAACCGGGAAAACATTCCCGGTTGAATTCCCCCCTCACCTTTATCGTGTACCCATACGTTAGGTCACGCCCGGCATAGCATATTGCCATGTTATGCTTTGTGATGCTATGCTTGGTTTATATTTATTGTTTCTTCCCCCTCTTCTCTCCGGTAGACCCCGAGACCGATGCCGCCCCTGTGATCGTCTACGTCGACCTCCTTGCTAGAGCAACCAGGCAAGCCCCCCCCTTTGATCATCCCAATATCGCCCGTTCCATTCTCTCATGATTGCATTAGATTTTTCTACTGTTATTGTTTGCTCCTATTCTGATGCATAGCCTACTTTTGTAACCTGCTCATTGTTACCTACCTGCTTATCCTAAACTGCTTAGTATAGGTTGGTTAGTTATCCATCAGTGACCCCCACCTTGTCCTTGTTGCCCCTGCTTCATCATCGAAGACCCGATCAACGGGATCGAAGACCACGCCCCGGCACCGCACATCACTTTCCCCTTAGTTGCTCGACACTACTGGGTTACTATCGAGTGCCGAGGGTGAGACCTCATCAGCACTTCTAATGTTAACCTGTAGTGTAGCTATTCGGTCGTGGTCATCGAGGGTGATTTCCTCCTTAACCACTTCTGATACGGCTCTGTCGTGCAACCCCTCAAGTGTGAACCTCGAGGGTGGATCCTCTTATGTTCACCTTGATGATTACATCGAGTGGAATTCACCGGGGGTGATTCCTCGGGTTTTCCCCTTGATGTTTGGACACACGGATACTTGGACTTTACAACTGTTACTTGGAAGGGCGGGTCGACCCTGAGGAGTACCCGCGAGTGATGTGGAGACGGGTTGACCTGGAGGGTGCCCGCGAGATAATTACGAGGCGTGGCCGGGCATTCCTAGCCCTTGCCGCAAGTCCTCGAGATGGAGCAATGGGGTCACATCTTTCGTGAGTCTCTGCTTGTTACCGCGTGCTCCTAATCCACTACGATTTGGATATTTGATCCGAGGGGCCTCTGGCCTGATAGCACTAACCATCACGTGGGCATAGTATGCGCGTTCTGCGTCGTATGCATCAGCCGAAGCTTAATAGACGTCAGCGACTGAGCGGCGCGCATCGGGTTGGACTGGTAAGCACCTTCCTTTTTAAGGAGGTAGCTAGGTCTGCTCACCGGCCGCCCTCGCAACGTGCAGGAGTTCCCGGGGCGATGGCCCATGACCCCTGGGGCATAGGTTTAGTCCAGCGTGCTTACCTCTCTACTAAGCCTAGGTCGGGTTGTGGCGTATTGTTTGGCCAAGGCCGGGCATGACCCAGGAAAGTGTGTCCGGCCGGAGTTATTCGAACGTGGTGGGTAAGTTGGTGCACCCCTGCAGGGAAGAAAACATCTATCGATAGCCTGTCCTACGGTAAGGGACACTTGGAGTTGTATCCGATCGATATGACACTTGGAGTATGGCTCTGGGATTGCTTTCTCGCAGGGAGTCGAGAAAGGATCTCTGTCGAGGTTGATAACACTACTACCACTTTACTTTATGCTACTCTTATCTCTTCTGATGCTGCAAGATGCTTGGAGCTGCTTGAAGATGCTAGTCTTCGATAGGCTAGGCTTTCCCCTTCTCTTCTGGCATTCTGCAGTCCAGTCCACA
This sequence comes from Triticum aestivum, assembly GCF_018294505.1. Classification (NCBI taxonomy): domain Eukaryota; kingdom Viridiplantae; phylum Streptophyta; class Magnoliopsida; order Poales; family Poaceae; genus Triticum; species Triticum aestivum. The sequence goes on from NC_057799.1 coordinate 312,601,060, forward strand.
GATACAGCCCATTTCATTGATACCGATGCATATGTAGTGTAGATCCTTTCTTGCGAGTACTTTGGATGAGTACTCACGGTTGCTTTGCTCCCCCTTTTTCCCCCTTTCTTCTTCTTTCGGTTGATGCAACCAGATGTCGGAGCCAGGAGCCATATGCCACCGTCGATGCCTACTACTACGTGGAGACCGCCGATGACCAGGAGTAGTTAGGAGGCTCCCAGGCAGGAGGCCTTGCCTTTTTCGATCGTTGTTGCTTTTGTGCTAGCCTTCTTAAGGCAAACTTGTCCAACTCATGTCTGTACTCAGATATTGTTGCTTCCGCTGAATCTTGTGTATTCGAGCTTATGTATTCAAGCCCTCGAGGCCCCTGGCTTGTAATATAAAGCTTGCTTTATTTTATTTTGTGTCTAGAGTTGTGTTGTGATATCTTCCCGTGAGTCCTTGATCTTGATCGTACACATTTGCGTGTATGATTAGTGTACGGTCGAATCGGGGGCGTCATATCGCCCCCAGCCGCCTGTCTCGCCGGCGACTTGCCGTCCCTAGACGGCATAACTCTAGGAGGAGACGCCAGACTAACAGGAGGTCAGGAGCCGCTCGCCCAATAGCGTCACCGCTGCCCGGGCGCGGCACTGTGCCTACCTTCCAAGTCCGTTCAGGGCTCAAGTGTGCAGCACCCACTAAGCCAACCCGATTTATCCTGAGATACGTCCTCAACACTCAGCAGCCACTCCTCATAACCCATTTTCTAATTGATTCATTACTCATTAGGCAGGACTGTCATTAGGGTTTGTTGTGTGCTGAGTGCTACCTACACTTAATGGTTCAGATGTATTTCAGTAATCTTTAGTACCTGTAAAGTTCACAGGGTTTCAAAATTCTGGCCCTAGGAACAGACACTAGTCATTTTGGATTGTTGGTCATAGTGAGATTGACCCAGATTACTACTGCAGGCCAGGTTTGTTGACAATTTTACTTGTCTTTCTTACTCGTTCGATATGATATCCAATTATTCACGTTGATTAGTTGCAAACAATAAGTGCTAGACAAACTTCTTGATTCAGATTTTGGACGGTCTCTTACTGCAGTTACAATTCTGCATACCTGTCCTAGTAAACCCACAAGTAAATGATTGATTCACTACATCTATGCTTGCCTTGTCATATTTGTTATCAATATTCTTTTAGGGTGGACCACCCTGTTTCAAAATACTGGAACAGTAGACATGAGTGAGTAGTATTTCTCTATGCGATCTCTTCCATCATGTGTGGGCAACGAGCACTGCATTGTATAGAAAGAAAATGTCATCTCCAGCTTTTACATAGACTATGATCTTTTACATGGAATACAATCTGCCTACTTGCTTTGTGTCGCACTACCAGCACTCCACCCTTGAAGCTAAACATTATGCCACTGATAATTTCTTAGTTTATTTGTTCAAATATGAATTTGATATGATTCTAATGTTCCTACTTCAGTTTTGAAATGTGTGTCTGCTTGTTATAGAGACATAAGAGGTTTGTATTTCTGTGTGTGGTCTAGTCAGCACGGTTGGGGGCTGAACTTTGCATATGCAGGGTTTATAGGGAGACACTCTTCGAGTAGAATCCGCAATGCATTCCATAGATAATCTGACTACTTTTTATGTTTTCATGAATCTCAGATTCTGAACAGCACCATAATGATTATGAGCTTGCGTGCATGAAAAGAATAAAGCAGAACAATGCCATGGCTGTCATACTTGGCATTAAGGGACTGAAATTGAGTTTGGATGCAATACAATCCAAATGCTCTCCACCTACAGATTCATGCTCAGAATATGATCCTAACAGTGATTCTGAGCTAGAGGGAGACCTAAGTCAATGTAGCTCCCTAGTGGAGGAGTCAGAGGCAGATGCCCTATCTTATTGACCCATCAAGGTGCTTGCTCTAACTTTCCAAGGTTATATTGGTCGCACATATCTTGCAACTGATGCTTTGCGTTGCTTCTACTTTGTTGCACTGCCATTAGCTTAGTTTACACATCGTGTATGTGAATACGTCCTGCCTATCCATTTTCAGTACATATTCCATCTGTCATCATACCATATTTATCCATTCAAATGTTGTTCTTGTGTATCAGACGTTCAAAAGGAAGAGGGCGATTGCTGATCACGGAGGAGCACGAGCAAAGTATTTGGAAAAGGTAGTGACACCTGATAAATCAAATAGCCCATTAGGTGTAGTTGCAATATCACCTGAGCCACAAAACACCCCAACTCTAGCAGACTCTAGCCCTACTACACTGGTCATTTCTGATGCCCCAACTCAGCAGACCCCAATTGCAGCAAACAGTATGATGATGCCAGTTGACATAGCACCAGCTCTACGACGCAAAACCCCCATTCCAGTAAAGAGTACACCAAATCCAGTTGCCAAATCCCTTTTTGAACCAGTGACAGCCCTAATTGCAGCAAATAGGACCTCAACTCCATTTCTTCCCGGTTTAGAAGATGAAGCTTATATTGTTGTCAGGAACTTTGTGCGCATCTTTCCTTCATGGAAAGATTGTACCGCAAACATAGAACAATTTCCAGTCTTCCTCCGCAACTTACGTGTAAGTAATGTACTAATGTTATTCATGGTAATTACTGCATATGTTTCTGCTGATAGAAGACACAAGATTTCATTCTTTTAAATAGGCGAGGACCAAACTGGATTGTCAAGACGAGCAAGGGTTGGTTGCGCTTTTCAAGCACTCGTTGATGAAGTATCGTTCCTACCTGAGGAAAGCGCACTTCGATGGCAAGCCTCTAAACGAAATTTCTGTAAAGTCTCCGGTGCTACATTTATCAGACAATGACTGGAATAATCTTGTTACACATTGGTCTCGTCTACAGCGTAAGGTACTGTCTATGATATCACATCACAATTTGAACTACATTTCTGCATCTGCCTTAACGTCTCACTTGTATGAAAACTGTTAGCAGAAGAACATTCATTCTCAAGGGACCACAGAATCTCGCAACTATACTACACACTGCATTACCTGTATGACCATACTTACTTTCATAGTTGTTTGATTATGTAGCATCACTGCACATGTTAGCCTCGTTATCGTCCATTTGGTGGACATTATAAGATCCGTATGGACTCTTACATAAATTTAGAATCAACCCAATGCTTTTGAAGAGGTTTAGCTCTGCAGTCCTCTTGTAAGGACTGAACGTCGTCTATCACTGTACTTAGATTAACAGCTACTCCCTCTGTCCCATAATATAAGAACGTTTTGTATAGTACACCGTTGTTCAAAACACTCTTGTATTATGGGAAGAGGGATTGGTTTATTGTGTAGCATTCTGCATCTTATCTCCCCCGCCCACCATTTACTAAAAAATATCAGATCTATATTTAATCTTACCAAAAAGTTGAATACACAGACAATGCCAGTGCAGAAGTGTAGCCCATTGCTCTTGTCAGTACATTTTTTCCTGTAACGCTTGTACTTCCAGGGATTGGTAGTTGATTATGTAGCATCAATCTGCATCTTATATTCATTATCCTCTATCCCTTCCAGTATTATCATATCTATAATTACTCTCTACAAAATGTAGAGTACAGGCAATGCTTATGAAGAAGATTTTGTGCTGAAATTCTTGAGTTGTCCTTCCCTTGACATGGAGAAGGGCATTATAAAGCCGGTGTTAATTGTTAATGTAAGTCAGTCCTTCTAAAGCCTTTATCCTCAACTGGTGTTTAATTTGCTCATACTCCCTATCATTTACTGCTATTTAGTTTGTTGTTTCTATCAAAATGCATGTTCGCAACAACCGTAAGTTCCATGTTTTACTTGTAAAACCAAATTCCTTATTCATACCATGCACATTACTCAATACTCCCTATATGTATGCTTGTTTTTGTGGATCTATAATCCAGTGTGTGGTGAAGCAGCCCACGTTTGCACCTTGTCATCTCCTGTTTTATCTTACTGATGTGGCTGATGATATGAACAACATGCCATGCACATTAACCAAAATAGATACAATGATTGTCTTTGCCCTTCATCTATGCTTGTTATGTTGACATGGTAATCTAGTAGTGTGGTGAAGCTCCCCACATTGTGAACAATGCCAAATGATGCTATTGATATTTTGAACTTACTCTTTATTTTCTAATTTGAAATTGGATGGAATTGACAGCACAGTTATCATCTTTGTTTATACACGTGCAAAACCTGTCATCTCTCTACTTGTTTCAGGGTGATATGCCTGATGGCATGCACAAGTCTGCTGAAGGCTGTGACACAAACCCAACATATATTGTAGCAAAGAAGGCAAAACATCTTGAAGATAGCGAGACAACCCCAAAGTCTTGTCTTGATGCAGTGTTCAAGTTACTTGAAACTAGCAGTCACACAAGCTCACAGAATTCGCTGTCTGAATCAGTTCGACTTCTTCAGTCCCAAGTACTAGCAGAAAGTCATTCTGCAACTCAACTTCGACTTGAAGTCCTATCTCTAAGAAAGATTGCGGAGAACACCAATGAGAACCTCATTGCTAAACAGCTACACCTGGAAGCTATGAGTGACATGCTAGGCCGGTCTCACAGCCTTGCTCAGCAGCTTGCGCAGCAGTTCCCGCGCAAGGCTAACCTTTCTTGAACTGTCTTGGAAGTGGTCTCGGTTCAGTATTATATTGTTACGCTGCAATGGTGCCCAGTTTTTGTAATCTGCTTCTTCGTTGCGCTTTATGATCACTGGTGGCGAACTTCGATGCCCAGTGGATGTAATATACCATAAATCCTTTATTGTATAGTGTAGGTTTATTCTAAGTTACTATGCCGTAATTTCTTTATTGTATAGAGTAGGTTTGCTCTTAATTCCTACTAGTTACTGCCATCATTCGCTATCTAAAAAAATCTGATGTAGTCGACCGGGCGGAAACATTCGCCTCTAACGGTCCTGGTTTTAGCGGGCCACAATTGGGTCGGCCTGCATCTTTCTTGGGCCCGAATGGCCATTGGGGCCTTCACACTTTGCGCCAGGCCCACAACTTACAACAGCCTATATTCGGCCCAAATTTTAGTTGGGCCTTTTGTGGACCCAACGCTTAGTTTGGCCCATGTAGCGTTGGGCCATTAACAGGCTGAATATTCTGGTGGCCTGTTACGGCCCAGAAGAAACCATGGGCCTTTAGTAGGCCAAAATTCATGTTGGGCCTCAATTTTCACTAGTCGTCGACGGGCCTTCAGCAGGCTGAAAGGTAGACCGGGCCTTTTTTGGCCCAGTTATATGACGGGTCGTTACCAGGCCGAAACATATTTCGGGCCTGAGTTGGTCCACTGATATCATGGGCCTTTAAAAGGCCGAAAGTTTAGTACATGCATCAACGGGCCGAATTATACGACATGCCTTTAACAGGCCCAAAGTCACGTTGGGCTGAACTGTTGCCACCTTTATCACGGGCCATTAGTGGGCCGGATGTAGCGTCGGACCATATATGGCCCATGGGCAGCATGGGCCATTCCCAGGCTGAAAGACACACCGGGCTGAAATGGGCCCATGTCTACATCGGGCCTCTAACAAGCCAAAAGTCACTGGGCCGTAATTGGGTCCAAATATTCAGCGAACAATTAACGGGCCAGATATGGCTTCGGGCCGTAAATGGGCCTTATTAAACATGCCGTTATTGGGCTGGCCCACTAGTACCTAAGTAAGTACTACGGGCCTTTGACTGGGCCGGCCTTTTTAACCTATATGGGCCATTGTTGGGCCATGCGACGTGTCGACGTATCATAGGCGCCTCCTATCCAATGAATGGATGACATCTGTCCCAACGATGAGCCAACACGTGTTTCCTCCGGCCAATGACAATTTTACACGTGGAAAATCCTCATTGGTCCGGGCTGTTACGGGTTATCGGATCCAAAACCGGACCCAAGAGCTTAACGGCGACCCGCTACGGTGGATGCCATGTGTCGGTCACCCTTAACGAAAGCACTTCTATGACGCGCGATTTATCGTCATGGAAGTGGACACTTCCGTGATGATAATTTTGGTAATGTCATGGAACACTTCTACGACAGCACAGGTATGACTATCTTGATTCTGTCATAAAATCGTCATGGATGTACATGCATGACAGAAAACGTGACCTACTGTGACAAACACGTATCATCACGGAAGTGTCTTCTTTTTGTAGTGGGATGACCACGCGGAGGAGTGGTATGAGGGTTGATTGGTTTGGCTGCGGTTTGAGGTTGTCGTTGCCGGAGAATAGCAGGAGGTGTGGATGATCAGAGGGATGCCCTGGCTAGCAGTGGGAGTAGGGCGGGGCGATGAGGCCTGCGCGACAGCACAACCGACCATGGGAGGCGGGAGCAGGCAGTCCTGCCAGTACTGGTTTGGGCGGCTCTAGCAAGAATATCAGACATTTAAGAAGCACGACGATCGTTGGATGAACATCCAACGACCACTGCTGCTAGAATCATGTGTTGACTATAAGTTGAAAAAGCCTTGCGTACACGTGCTACTTGTGAGCTGCGTTGGGATTTCCTCGAAGAGGAGAGGATGAAGCAGTATAGTAGAGATAAGAATTTACCTCAGTTAAGAACCAAGGTTATCAATCCAGTAGGAGAACCATACAGAACCTCGTTAGCAGCACCTGCAAACACAAAAGCAAATACTTGCACCCAACGCAAACAAGGGGGTTGTCAATCCCCTCGGCGGTTACTTGCAAGGATTAAATCTCGTAGTGGTGGGTAGTAAAGTAAATTGCAAAACAAAATAAAACAAATAAAATTGCAGCAAAGTATTTTTGTGTTTTTATATATGATAAAATTAGACCCAGGGGCCATAGTTTTCACTAGAGGCTTCTCTCTTGAGCACATAACATACGGTGGGCGAACAAATTACTGTTGGGCAATTGATAGAAAAGCGCATAGTTATGACGATATTGAAGGCAATGATCATGTATATAGGCATCACGTCCGAGACAAGTAGACCGATTCCTGCTTGCATGTACTACTATTACTCCACCAATCGACCGTTATCCAACATGCATATATGGTATTAAGTATAAAACAAAGTAACGCCTTAAGCAAGATGACATGATGTCAACAAAGTAAAATCAACTAATATGAATAAACCCCATCGTTTTATCCTTAACAAAAATAATACAAATACGTGTCTTGTCCACTACTTTGTCACCGGGATAGAGCACCGCAAGATTAAACCCATCACAAAGCACCTCTCCCATTACAATATAAATCAATCTAGTTGGCCAAACCAAGCGAATAGATCGGAGAGAAACACAAAGCAATAACAATCATGCATAAAAAGATTGAGAAAAAACTCAGTTAATATTCATAAATAATCTGACCTTAAACCCACAATTCATCAAATCCCAACAAATACACCACAAAAGAAGATTACATCAGATAGAACTCCAAGAACATCGAGGAGAACATTGTATTGAAGATCAAAGAGAGATAATAAGCCATCTAGCTACTACCTATGGACCCTAGGTCTGTGGTGAACTACTCACGCATCATCGGAAGGAAACAAGGATGATGTAGAAGTTGTCCGTGATCGATTCCCCCTCTGGCAGAGAACCAGAAAAGGCCTCCAGATGGGATCACAGAGAACAGAAGCTTGCAACAGTGGAAAAAGTGTTTCTAGTGGCTCTCTGGTATATTGGGAGTATTTGGGAATTTATAGGGGGTGGAATTAGGTTAAGAGGTGCCACGAGGAGGCCACAACCATGGGGGAGCCCCCCTGGGGCGCGCCTAGTGAGCATGTCGCTCCCTCGTGGCTCTTCAGGTCTTCTCCCGAACCTTCGTGGGTCCCTTATGGTCCATAAAAATCACTGTAAAGTTTCATCCTGTTTGGACTCCATTTTATATTGATTTTCTAAAAAGCCAAAAACAAGCAAAAAATGACAACTGGCACTGGGCACTAGGTTAATAGGTTAGTCCCAAAAAATGATATAAAATTCCATATAATTGCATATAAACAACCAACATTGATACTATAATAACATGTAACAATCAAAAAATTAGATACGCTAGAGACATATCGGGCATCCCCAAGCTTAATTCCTGCTCGTCCTTGAGTAGGTAAATGATAAAATAGAATATTTTATATGGAATTCTACTTAACATGTCTATCATGTAATCTTTCTTTTATGGTATGAATATTTATATTTGAATGATTCAAAGCAATAGTCTATAATTTGACATAAAGACATCAATACTCAGGCATACCAACAAACAATCATGCCTTTCAAAATAAAAATGCTAAAGAACGCTATGCCTACAAAATCATATAGCCTTGTCATGCTCCATATTCTTAACACAAAATATAAATCATGTACAACCCCGATGTCAGCCAAGCAATGGGTTCATACTTTTTAACGCATTTCAGCTTTTCAACCCCCACGTAATACATGAGTGCAAGCCATGGATATAGCACCATCGGTGGAATAGAATGCAGTGGTAGAGATTAATATGGATAAGAAAAAAAGGAAGAAAGTCTCACATTGACGCGGTTAATCAACGTGCTATGGAGATGCTCATCAATTGATATCAATTCAAGGAGTAAGGATTGAAATGCAACGGATGCACTAAGAGCTATAAGTGTATGAAAGCTCAAGCTGGAAACAAAGTAGGTGTTCATCCAACTTGGTCGCTCATGAAGACCTCAGGCATTTGAGGAAGCCCATCATCGAAATATACAAGCCAAGTTCTATAATGAAAAATTCCCACTAGTATACGAAGTGACAACATATAGGAGACTCTCTATATGAAAAACATGGTGCTACTCTGAAGCACAAGTGTGGTAAAGGATAGTAGCATTGCCCCTTCTCTCTTTTTCTCTCATTTTTTTGTTTTCTTTTTTCTTTTTATATTTTTTGTTGGGCTCTTTTTGGCCTCTTTTTTTATCTTCTTTTTTTCTTTTTCGTACGGAGTCTCATCCCGACTTGTGGGGGATCATAGTCTCCATCATCTTTTCCTCACCGAGACAATGCTCTAATAATGATGATCATCACACTTTTATTTACTTACAACTCGATAAAACTGAAGCATGTGACTCTATATGAATGCCTTTGGCAGTGTACTAGGATGTGCAATGATACTAGCATAACATGTATGATAATGAGGAATGGTGGCTGAGCCACAAATACTATGTCAGCTATATGATCATGCAAAGCAATATGACAATGAATGCTCAAGTCATGTATGTGATGATGATGGAAGTTGCATGGCAATATATCTCGGAATGGCTATGGAAATGCCATGATAGGTAGGTATGGTGGCTGTTTTGAGGAAGATATAAGGTGGCTTATGTGTGATAGAGCGTATCATATCATGGGGTTTGGATGCACTAGCAAAGTTTGCACCAACTCTCGAGGTGAGAAAGGGCAATGCACGGTACCGAAGAGGCTAACAATTTGCGGAAAGGTGAGAGTGCGTATAATCCATGGACTCACATTAGTCATAAAGAACTCACATACTTATTGAGAAAGTTTATTAGCCCTTGAAGCAAAGTACTACTACGTATGCCCCTAGGGGGAGGTTGGTAGGAGTTAACCATCGCGCGCCCCCGACCTCCACGCAAAGGAAGACACCCAATAATAAATCATGCTCAAACTTCTTAGCATAACGAGCAACTATACGTGCATGCTTCGGGAATCACAAACCTGAACACCAATATTCTTACTAAACCACAATCATTCACTATTACCTCCCACATATTACCATCTCTATATCGCAAAACTATTGCAAGGAATCAAACATATCAAATTTAGTGGTCTACAAGTTTTATGTAGGATTTTATGACTAACCATGTGAATGACCAATTCCTGTTGACTCTCTAAATAGATATAAGTGAAGCATGAGAGTTCAATTCTTTCTACAAAAGACTTGCCCATGCTCTAACAAATATAAGTGAATCAAAAGAGCATTCTACAAATGACGGTTTTCTAAATGTAGAGAAACACGCATCCAAACTTCAAATGATATAAGTGAAGCACATGAAGCATTCTATAAAGCCATACTCAAAAGATATAAGTGAAGTGCAAAGAGCATTCTATAAATAAACCAAGGACTATCTCATACCAGCATGGTGCATTATTAAAAGAAAAATAAAGAACACATGACACTCCAAGAATTTACACATATCATGTGAACAAAACAAAAAACAAAACATACCGATAATTGTCGAAGAAAGATGGGATGCCTTCCGGGGCATCCCCAAGCTTAGATGCTTCAGCTCCTTGAATATTTACTTCATGTGCATTGGGCATCCCCAAGATTGAACCCTTGCCTCTCCTTATTCTCCTCATATCGATACCTCCTCGATCTTCGAACACTTCATCCACACAAAACTTAACCGAATTTTTTATTAGAGGGGTTAGTACATATAACATCAAATCCCATCATGTCCTGCTATAACATTATTGTATAATTATGATCAAACATTACGCACTATATGCTATCACACTTCTATGGCTCCCAAGTCAACGGGGCTCAACAAATTTTAAACATAAACAAATAAGAAAACTATAACAACAATATGTGAAAACAGGACGGTCTTTAAAGATACAGATGGTACATATACTTCTGTAACTCAAAACATTCTGAAACATTAGGACAAAATAAACAATTTGCATAGCAGTATTGTGTAAATATTTCAGAATTTTTGCACGTTCCAGTAAAAAAATGAAAATTCACGCACTACAGCAAAAGGTTTTGTTTTTTGCACAGCACACACCAAACAAGCAATTTAAACATCCTAAAGGCAAATCTTGGCACATTATTTTTATAATACAATGGATTTGTACAATGAGATAATTTTTTTTGTGATAAACTTCCATGAAAAATTCTACATTGTTTCCATGAGCATGAACATAAGTGTTCAAGGTCGACCCTCACTTCTCCAATGCATAACCTTCCAATCGCTTCTCTTTTTGATAATTTTTTTGGCTCCCCTCTATATTTTTTGTTTGTAAACTTTTAAAAGCACACAACAAAAATAAATGACTCTCTAAAACTTCCGGGTTGCCTCCCTGGCAGAGCTTTCTTTAATGGCATTAAGCTAGGCATAAAGTGCTCAAGTAATTGATCCACCCGGATCGCAAGGTATATCAAATCCAATTTTAACTAACGATGATTTGTCATTTAGTAGTGAGCACAAAGCAACATATATCATGTAACAACGAAGTCTAACTCTCTTCCTATGCATCGGCATGTCATAAAAGGACAATTCATGCACACATAATAAGGGTCGATACATAGCACAAGTAATTTCTTGCAATTTTATCGTATTGAAATCATAGAGAGGCGGAAATGTAGTTGCTCTCTCATAATAATTGCAATTAGGAGCAACAAGCACATGCATATCATATTCATCAAAATCATCATGTGTAATGGTACGCCACCCATCAATATAATCCTTAATAAGTGCAAACTTCTTTGATATAGTGTAGTTAGGAGAATTCAAAACGATAATAGGACTATCATGTGTGGGGGCAATATCAACAATTTCATGTTTAACATAGGGAACTATAGCAAGTTCATCTCCATAAGCATCATTCATATTGACATCATGGCCACAAGCATAGCAAGCATCAATTTCATCAAAAAGGGATATTTCAAATGAATCAAAGGGATCATAGCAATCATTATAGAATTCATCCTTCGGTAAGCACGAAGGGAGATTAAACAATGTATGGGTTGAAGAGTTACTCTCATTAGAAGGTGGGCACGGGTAGCTAATCCGGACTTTCGCCCTTTGTTCTTCGCTCTCCTCCTCATCTTTTACATCTAATGAGCTCACAGTTTCAGCAAATTCTGTTCCATAGTTTCCTGCAAAATATTAATCCCTTCTTGGACAGCGGAGACTTTCTCAATAAATTCTTTAACATAAGCATTAGAATCATAGTTTTCATAGCAATATTTAAGTATAACAAAATTTCCAGATTTGTAAAGAGTAACATCATACTTTTCAATCATAGAAGCAATTTCGTAGGCACCCTTAAAAGAAACAAATTCTTCAATTTGTTCAATATCATAGTAGTTATAAACACCTTTGGCATAAGAAGATAAGATTCCATTATCCTTAAACTCAGATTGGAAGGGAAGGTGGCTTTTAGGGTCTTCAGAACAACAAGTAAGATCATGTATTTCGCATAAATTCCAAGCATAGCAATACAAATTATTAATATGATGCCATAAGAGTTTCCCTTTTTGAGATAAGCGGTGTCGCACAAAGTAAGCATGCTCATTTAATGATTTTCCCTCAACTAAGCTAGTTGGGTTTTCAGCATGAACATAAAGGGGTCGGATATGATACAAGTAGAAAGCTTCAGCAGTATGATAGATTTTGGGTGTGGTTCTTCAACCATTGGTTTAGCAGGTACAACTAAATTTTTTGGTATTTTATGTTTCCTACCCATAACTAAAGATAGAAAACAAGAGCACAAAATAAAATCTACTTAGTGATAAAGGAAACAAGCACACACGATAATATTCACCCCACGCTATTGCTCCCCGGCAATGGCGCCAGAAAAAGGCCTTGATAACCCATAAGTAGAGGGCATCAACTTTAGCTTTTTTGACAAATACGAGTGTCGAACCCAACGAGGATCTAAATGTAGGATTTATATTCCCTTCAAGTTCTATCGACCACCAATACAATTCTATGCACACTTAACGTTCGCTTTACCTAGAACATGTATGAAACTATTTTGTAGGTTTAAGGATAAGTTTGCAAGAATAAAACTAGATGTACTTAGCAAGAATAGAACTACGAGTAATTTTCAAGATAATAAAATTTAGTTATTTAGTAGAGAGCTTTTGTAACACAAGAGAAAGATTTGTCCCTAGGCAATCGATAACTAGACCGGTAATCATTATTGCAATTTTATATGAGGGAGAGGTATGAGCTAACATACTTTCCGTACTGGGATCATATGCACTTAGATTGGAACTCTAGCAAGCATCCGTAACTACCAAAGATCATTAAGGTAAAACCCAACCATAGCATTAAGTATCAAGTTCTCTTTACTCCCATACGCAACAACTCCCTTACTCGGGTATGTGTTTCAATCACTCACGCCACCCACCATAAGAGAATCATGAATGTATTGCAACACCCTACAGTGGGAACCCCTCATGCTTGCATGACATGAAGGGCACCATAGGACAGCACCAAAATAAAACATACAACTCAAACCAATCACGATCATCAATCAACCCATAGGACAAAACAGATCTACTCAAACATCATAGGATAATAATCTATAGCATTAAGAACCATGCTTAAATAGAGAATTACAGCGGGAATAGACAGTTTACACTGCTGCATATAGGGGGACAGAGTTGGTGATGACGGCGGCGAAGTAGTTGCTGTAGATCACTGTCACGATGGTTGCCCCAGCGGTGTTCCGGCGCCATCGGGAGAGAGGGGGAGAGAGCCCCCCTCCTTCTTCTTCCTTGGTATCCCCCTAGATGGGAGGAGGGTTTCCCCTCTGGTACATGGTCGCCATGGCGGTGGAGGGGCGGGAGCCCCTCTGAGATTGGATCTCTCTCTCTCCCTCTCTCTCTCTCTCTCTCTGTGTGTGTGTGTGTGTGTGTGTGTTCTCTTCTGTTTCGTGTTCCTGTTTTCTGGACCTTCACTGTTTCATAAATTCTCGTAGATCCGGTAAATCCGATTGGGCTGAAATTTTAACATGATTTTATCTGGATATTAGATTTCTTGCAGCCGAAGAAGGGCACCAACCGCCTTATAGGGGGGCCACAAGCCTGCCCGGTGCGCCCAGGGTAGGGGGCGTGCCATCTGAGCTTGTGGCCCCCTCGGGCATCGTCTCAAGTTGATTATTTTTCCCCAAAATCACATATATTCCAAAATAAATCTCCGTAAATTTTTATCGCATTTGGACTTCGTTTGTTATGGATATTCTGTGAAACAGAAAACGTGCAACAAACAAGATCTGACACTGGGCACTAGATCAATATGTTAGTCCCAAAAATAATATAAAATGTTGCAAAAAGTATATGAAAGTTGTAGAATATTGGCATGTGACAATAAAAAATTATAGATATGATGGAGAGTATCATCAATTCAAATAAAAGACTTTTATACTTCATATCTATGAAGATCAATTATTCGATATAACAAAGCAATGCCACACACAAGAGGATTTATCAGTCTTCTCAAGATGTTTAGCTTTAATGCTATAGATCTCAAACTTCAAGATTTATCATGAATAAACCGTCACAACTAGAGGTTTAGTCAAAACATATTCTCATAATAATTCAAACAAATATTGTTTAAAACTTACAAAAATATCCATCGCATAACCCATAGGATAATGCATTACCTAACTCTGAAGCAAAATCACTATTATTTCAGTTCTAAGATAAATCTTGAAGATTAACTAAAGACATGACTTTGATGGTCTCTGAGTAGCGATCCCATCACCATTCCCGACTTGTATCACGACTTCATTTCTTCTCTCCTTGTGAGCTCTCTATAGTCCCTGCATCAGTTTGCAAAATGAGAGCAACCAATCAGTATCAAATACTCATGAAATACAGAAATCTTACAAATAGAATAACATTATCTTTGTATAACGGTTATACCTTTACCGGAAGAACCGTTCTTCTTATCGACCAAATACTTCTTGCAGTTATGCTTCCAGTGTCCTTTTTGCTTGTAGTAGAAACATTCAGTATCTTTAGAGGCTCCGCCCTTGTTCTTCTTCCGAGACTTGTTCTTATAGGCTTCAGTAGATTTCTCCTTCTTGGACCTGCCCTTCTTCATGAAACTAGTGGGTTTGTTGACCATCAACACTGTTTTGTTCTTCTGCATTCCAGCTTTCGCGGTTTTGAGCATAGTAAACAACTCATTTGCACTTTTCTCCATCCATTCTTGTTGTAACTCATGAGAAAGCCATCATAAGATGTGGGGGAGTGAAGCAAGCACAATATATGTGCCGGGTGTTGGAGGAATTCCAAATTCTAGAGAAGCCAGTCTATCAACATAGCCAAAAAGCTTTACTATATGCTCACTCATTGAGGAACCCTCTTCCATCTTGCATTCAATCAAGGCCTTGGTTAACTTAAACATTCGTTCCTTGCCTGCTTCTTGTACAAAACTTCCAGTGACCCAATTATAAATTGAGTAGTGGATCGTTTAAAATGCTTCTGTAGTTCAGGACCCATGCAAGTCAACATGAGGCACTGGACTGAATCATAGTCATTACTACGAGTAATGTAAGCAACAACTTCTTATGGTGTTGCATCCTTTCTCGGAGCATCACCTAGGGTCTGATCCAACATGTACACCTTAGCACTCCTAAGAACAAATCTCAGGTTCTGGATCCAATCCATACAGTTTCCACCATTAGCAGCAAACTTTTTTCTCAAGCATAGGGGCTAAGTTGAACATACTGCGAGCCATTTGATCTACAACGACAATCACACAAATAATTTAGACATAATTCATAATTAATATTTTCACTAGTGTTTAACCAAATTTTAATATAAAGTGCATTCCCACTCAAATCAACATCTCTCATAACTGATAGTGAGTGACTCAAGATCCTAATCTTATTTTTAGTCATTGATGTGGATGCTAGTTCTTGAGCTTGCATTGATTTTTTCCTTGAAGAGGAAAGGGTGATGAGCAAAGTAGAGATAAGTATTTCCCTTAGTTAAGAACCAAGGTATCAATCCAGTAGGAGGCACAGGCAAGTCCCCAATATATGTACCTGTACAAACTAACAAACACTTGCACTCAACGCAAAAAAGGGGTTGTCAATCCCTTCACGGTCACTTGCAAAAGTGAGATCTAATAGAGATAGATATAAAAGATAAGTAAAAGGTACAATAAAGTAAATATAAATAAATTGCAGCAAGGTATTTTTGGGTTTTTGGTTTTATAGATCTGAAAATATATGATGGAAAATAGACCCAGGGGCCATAGGTTTCACTAGAGGCTTCTCTCTTGAATAAAGCATACGGTGCATAAACAAATTACCGTTGAGCAATTGATAGAAAAGCGCAAAGTTAATTATGACGATATCTAATGCAATGATCATGAATATAGGCATCACGTTCGTGACAAGTAGACCGAAACAATTCTGCATCTACTACTATTACTCCACACATCGACCGACTCCTGCCTACATATAGAGTATTAAGTTCATAAGAACAGGGTAACGCCTTAAGCAAGATGACATGATGTAGAGGGATAAACCCAAGCAATATGATATAAACCACATCTTTTATCCTTAATGGCAACAATACAATACGTGCCTCGCTAGCCCTTCTGTCACTGGGTGAGGACACCGCAAGATTGAACCCATCACAAATCACCTCTCCCATTGCAAGAAAAACAAATCTAGTTGGACAAATCGATAGATCGAAGATAAATACAAAGCTATCTCAATCATGCATAAAAGAGTTTAGAGAAGACTCAAATAATATTCATAGATAATCTGATCATAAATCCACAATTCATCGGATCTTAACAAACGCAAAAGAAGATTACATCGAATATATCTCCAAGACATCGATGAGAACATTGTATTGAAGATCAAAGAGAGAGAAGAAGCCATCTAGCTACTAGCTATGGACCCGTAGGTCTATGGTAAACTACTCACACTTCATCAGAAGGGTAACAAGGTTGATATAGAGGCCCTCCATGATCGAATCCCCCTCCGGTAGAGTGCCGGAAAAGGCCCCAAGATGGGATCTCACGAGAACAGAAGCTTGCGGCGACGGAAAAGTATTTTTGGTGTGCACTCTGACGTAAGTAGAATATTTGGGAATTTATAGTGGTGGAGTTACGGTTGGAAAGTCTCCGAGGGCCCACAAGCCTAGGGGGCGCCCCCTGGGGCGCGCCCCTAGGGCTTGTGGCCTCCTCCCGAAGCTTCCTAGGTTTCTTCTGGTCCAAGAAAAATCATCGTAAAGTTTTATTCCGTTTGGTGTTGATTTTCTGTGGAAGCCAAAAACAAGGAAAAATAGCAACTAGCACTGGGCACTAGGTTAATAAATTAGTCCCAAAAAATAATATAAATAGCATATTAATGCATATGAAACATCCATAACAGATAATATAATAGCATGGAACAATAAAAAATTATAGATACATTGGAGATGTATCAAGCATCCCCAAGCTTAATTCCTGCTCGTCCTCGAGTAGGTAAATGATAAAAACAAAAAATTTGATGTGGAATTCTACCTAACATATTTATCAATGTAATTCTTCTTATTGTGGCATGAATGTTCAAATGCATAAGATTCAAAACAAAAGTTTAATATTGACATAAAAACAATAATACTTCAAGCATACTAATAAAGCAATCATGTCTTCTCAAAATAACATGGCTAAAGAAAATTATCCCTACAAAATCATATAGTCTTGCCATGCTCTATCTTCATCACACAAAGTATTTTATCATGCACAACCCCAATGACTAGCCAAGCAATTGTTTCATACTTTTAATGTTCTCAAGCTTTTTCAACTTTCACGCAATACATGAGTGTGAGCCATGGATATAACACTATAGGTGGAATATAAGGTGGTTGTGAGGAGAAGACAAAAAGGGAGAATGTCAGTGTACAAAAGTAGGGGCTCTCCTTTTGACCCCTTTACTTGTGCACGGGCAGTCAGAGCCGCACCCACGGCCGCACTGAGCAGGGCAGAAGAGGGAAGCCAAAGTGCAAGGCAACAAAAGCAATGCCAAGACCAGAGACATGAAGAGCGAGAGGGCAAGGTGGATTCCCCCGGCAAGACCCTTGCCGGGGCGGCTTCCGCGGCCCCGGCAAAAGCCTTGCCGGGGCAATTTGCCCAACACCAGCAGAGCGAGCCACCCTTGAGCCCGAGGGTTCCAATACCACCAACAACTACATTGGAACCAAGGCTCGGGAGGCACCTCCATGGTGGTATGCAGATCTTCGTCAAGACCATAAACACACCAGATCAGATGAGGACCAGAAGTCATGATCCTTGGCGGGATCCTAGCCAAGGAAATCCAGGAGACCCCCGGCAAGATCCTTGCCGGGGACGATCGCGATGCCACGGCAAGACCCTTGCAGGGGCCCCGGCAAGGCCCTTGCCCAAGACACCTGCAGGGCCGCAGTCAGGCCCGCGTCTGCTAAGACTCCACCGTCGTTCCCATGCAGCTGCCAGCCCAACCAGCTGGGCAGGCACCTGCGTGGCGACATGCGGCTTCAGGCCAACTCAGCAAACATCTACGTGGTGGCATGCAAATCTTCGTGAAGACCCTACCACCACGCCATCTCAGCAGCCTGCCAGCCTACATGGCGCTGCATGCCCCATTGGCCTGGACGCGTGTCGTAGCAAGACGGAGCGGTGACGGACGGGACGGGCCTTATTGCCGTCCCCGATAAAGCAACGGGACACCTAAGGAGCGCATTTAATGCGTCTTGTCCCGTAATGACAGGCGATAAGCTTGTGTACTGTACACCTTTCTGCCTCCTGTGTGCCACTGTGGCAACCCCTTTTTCTATAAAAGGAGGCCCAAGGCATCCAGGAGAGGGATTCAGATCTTTTGGACTAGACACGCACCGTAGCTAGTTCGAGAACTCAAGAACACTCAAATGCATACACCAAAGCAGGACTAGGGTTTACGCATCCCCGCGGCCCGAACCTGGATAAACGATCCTTGTGCTGGCTCCTAGACCTGCTCTTTGCACAACCCCGTGCCCGCCAACCGTAGAAGGGATTCCAGTGATCCCATCGGTGTCGTTTCCACCGACAGAGAAAGTCTCACATCAACAAGGCAAATTAATGGGCTATGAAGATGCCCATCAATTGATGTCAATGCAAGTGAGTAGGGATTGCCATGAAACGGATGCACTAGAGCTATAAGTGTATGAAAGCTCAAAAGAGAACTAAGTGGGTGTGCATCCAACTTGCTTGCTCACGAAGACCTAGGGCAATTTGTGGAAACCAATCATTGGAATATACAAGCCAAGTTCTATAATGAAAAATTCCCAGTAGTATATGGAAGTGATAAAATAGGAGACTCTCTATCATGAAGAACATGGTGTTGTTTTTGAAGCACAAGTATGGAAAAGGATAGTAACATTGTCCCTTCTCTCTTTTTCTCTCGTTTTTTCTTTTGGGCTCTTTGGCCTCTCTTTTTTTAAGTCCGGGGCCTCATCTCAACTTCTGGGAGAATCATAGCCTCCATCATCTTTTCCTCACATGGGACAATGCTCTAATAATGATGATCATCACACTTTTATTTACTTACAACTCAAGAATTGCAACTCGATACTATAACAAAGATATGGCTCTATATGAATGCCTCCGGCGGTGTACCGGGATGTGCAATGATCTAGCATAGAAACGATATGAAAAAACGGACAAGCCATGAAAACATCATGCTAGCTATCTTACGATCATGCAAAGCAATATGACAATGATGGTGCGTGTCATAATAAATGGAACGGTGGAAGTTGTGTGGCAATATATCTTGGAATGGCTATGGAAATGCCATAATAGGTAGGTATGCAGGCTGTTTTGAGGAAGGGTATATAGTGGGTTTAATGCACAGGCGAAAGTACTAGAGGCTAGCAATGGTGGAAGGGTGAGAGTGCGTATAATCCATGGACTCAACATTAGTCATAAAGAACTCACATACTTATTTCAAAAATTTATTAGCCATCAAAGCAAAGTACTAATACGCATGCTCCTAGGGGGATATATTGGTAGGAAAAGACCAACGCTCGTCCCCGACCGCCACTCATAAGGAAGACAATCAAAAAATAAATCATGCTCCGACTTCATCACATAACGGTTCACCATACGTGCATGCTTCGGGAATCACAAACCTTAACACAAGTATTTATACCAACCCACAATTACTCTCTAGCATGACCCTAATATCACCATCTTTCTATCTGAAAACAAATGCAAGGAATCAAACTTCTCATATATTCAATGCTCTTTATGAAAGTTTTTATTATATCCCTCTTGGATGCCCATCATATTAGGACCAAATTCATAACCTAAGCAAATTGCCATACTATTTTTAGGACTCTCAAAATAATATAAGTGAATCATGAGAGGTCATCAATTTCTACAAAATAAAACCACCATCGTGCTCTAAAAAGATATAAGTGAAGCACTAGAGCAACTGCCTAGCTCAAAAGATATAAGTGAAGCACCTAGAGTATTCTAATAAATTAACGATTAAAGCGTGTCCCTCTCAAAAGGTGTGTATATGAAGGATGATTGTGGAAAAGTAAAAAGCAAAGACTCATATCATACAAGATGCTCCAAGCAAAACACATATCATGTGGTGAATAAAAATATGGCGTCAAGTAAATTTACCGATGGATTGAAGACGAAAGAGGGGATGCCATCCGGGGCATCCCCAAGCTTAGATGCTTGGTTGTATTTGAATATTACATTGGGGTGCCTTGGGAATCCCCAAGCTTAGCTCTTTCCACTCCTTATTCCATAGTCCATCAAATCTTTACCCGAAACTTGAAAACTTCACAACACAAAACTCAACAGAAAACTCGTAAGTTCCGTTAGTATAATAAAATAAATCACCACTAGGTATTGTTGTGAACTCATTCTAAATTTATATTGCTGTTATATCTACTGTGTTCCAACTTCTCCATGGTTCATACCCCTCGATACTACCCATAGATTCATCAAAATAAGCAAACAACACATAGAAAATACAATCTATCAAAAATAGAACAATCTGTAGTAATCTAAAATTTTCATATACTTCTATAACTCCAAAATTCTGTAAAATTAGGAAAGTCTAGGCAATGTGTATATCAATCTTGAGTAAACAATTCAGAAATTTATCACGCTCCAGTGAATTTTAAGAATTCTATTAACGGGCGCAAAATTTTCTGTTTTTCAGCAAAATCAAATCAACTATCACCATGACCATCCCAATGGTCTTACTTGGCACAAACACTAATTAAAACACTAAAACATAATCACTACAGAAGTAATAATGTGTATTTATGGAAAAAACAGAAGCAAAAACAAAGAACATAAAATGAAAATTGGGTTGCCTCCCAACAAGCGCTATTGTTTCACGCCCCGAGCTAGGCATATTGCATAGATCTAGGTATTGTCATCTTTGGTATTCAATCCATAAGTAGCCCTCATAATAGATTCATATGGTAACCTAATTTTCTTTATTGGAAATTGTTCCATGCCCTTCCTTAAAGGAAATTGAAATCTAATGTTTCCTTCTTTCATATCAATAATTGCACCAATCGTTCTTAGGAAAGGTCTACCAAGTATAATAGGGCATGTAGGATTGCAATCTATATCAAGCACAATAAAATCTACGGACACATAATTCCTATTTGTAACAATAAGAACATTATTAATCCTTCCCATAGGTTTCTTAATAGTGGAACCCGCTAGATGCAAATTCAAAGAACAATCATCAAAATTTTGGAAACCTAGCACATCACATAAAGTTTTAGGAATAGTGGAAATGCTAGCACCCAAATCACACAAAATCATTACACTTGTAATCCTTAATCTTAATCTTAATAGTACGTTCCCATTCATCATAAAGCTTTCTAGGGATTGAAACTTCCAACTCAAGTTTTTATTCAAATGATTTCATCATAGCATCCACGATATGTTTAGTAAAAGCCTTTTTTATTATAAGCATGAGGTGAATTTAGCATTGATTGTAACAAGGAAATACAATCTATTAAAGAAAAAAATATCATAATTAAAGTCCTTGAAATCCAAAAGAGTGGGTTCATCGCTACCTAAAGTTTTGACCTCGCCAATCCCACTTTTATAAATTTTTTCTTTAAGATCTTCGCCCTCCAAATTATTGGGACGCCTTCTAGCTAAGGTTGACTCATCTCCAGTCCCTGTCGGATTCAGGGTTCCGCAGACCCTTGAGAGGTTCGAACTCTGGGGTGCGTGCGAAGAACTCGTCCTCCCCATTCTGCCTGCTCGCTAATCTCATGGCCAAGCTCGATGAACCGAATGGACAAGAGACACAGCATTTTACCCAGGTTCGGGCCACCTTGCGGTGTAAAACCCTACTCCTGCTTTGTGGTGGATTGGCCTCGAGGGGCTGAGGATGAACTAGTATAGTGGAGAACAGCCGCAAGAGGAGAGATGTTCTTGTGCTCGATGGGTTGGTGGGTGAGAGGATGATCTGAGTGATCCGCCTTTCTATGGTGGTGGATAAGTCCTATTTATAGTGGCCTTGGTCCTCTTCCCAAATGTAAGGCGGGAAGGGATCCCACAACAGAAAAATTTGAAGGGAGACAACTAGTACATGCTATCCTGACAAAGTAGTCTTCGTCTACCAAAAGCTTCTGGTCGTGACGCCATGGTGGGCTCGACGATGACCTCAGCTCTTCCGTCCTGGCGGTCTTGGTATTGTTGCACCGGAATGGAAACCTTTGCTTGATTCCTTGGGACTCCGCGCCTATGCTTGCCTCCTTAGCACCAAAGAGGAAACGGGTACACTGCGCCCGCTGGCGCCCGCCTGGCCTTCGTCGTCACAGCTCACGTCAACTGAACCTCGCGAGGTGCACCTTGCATAGATATCTCCGCTCCTCGGGAGCTAGCCTGGGGTGGCCGTCCCTCGAGGAGGTCTTGGTGTCGTCCACCTCGCGAGGCTTGGCCCCTCGCGAGGGTCTTGGGTAGTTGATCCTGAAGCTAGGCCATACTAGGCCGTCGATGGAGCCATGTCATGGGCCGCAGGCAGGCAAGTCTGGGTACCCCCGGTCCGAGGACGCCGACGGTAGCCCCGGGCCCAAGGCGCGCTCGTACTTGGCTTCCAGGAGAAGCCAAGGGGCAAGTGTGGAGCGCCGCAGGCCCTAACCGCCTGCGACCTCAGTCGACGCGTGGCAATTGAGGAGACGTGGGCGTCTCCGCTTCCCCATGCTGCGTCGGCAACTGTTCGACTTGACGAGACCCTGCTGCATGCAGAGAAACCATCATTGCGGGCGATCATGGATGCCGGCGATTGGCCTCCTTCTGGCTATAAATGAGGAGAGGCCGGAGCCCCCTGTGCTCATTTCCATCTTCTCGCTGCCCGCTCCTTCTTCTTCCTCTTCGCCTTATCACCCATGGCGCCGATCAGGAGGTTCTTCGCAGTGGAGAAAGGGAAAACCCACCATGAGGAGCAGGGACCGCTCCCGCCGAAGAAAAGGCTCAGCCGCCCCCGCGATGCCGGCGGGAGGCCTAAGGTGACGCGGCCTTGGTATGAGCGGCCTCCGCCCGGCTTCCTGCTTCCTCTGTACGCCCAAGCGCGAGGCTTCGGAGAAGGCGGCAGTGCCTCGCGCCGCGTGAGCCATGGCTGTGGCGGCCAGGCTGAGGTTGCACAGGCTGTCGGCCCGCGAACCCACGCCAAGGGCTCCTCGCGCGAGTTCGTGATGTGGGCGGTGATGCCTCCACGCATGTGGATCCAGCTTCCGTGATTCTTCGCCGAGGAGATGCCGCCGAGGGGGGCACTTGAGTTGTGGCTACAACACGCCGGGTGCTGCAGTCTGGCCACGGGGGCGGAGGTCGAGGTCATCCCCCCGGGCAAGATCTTCATGACCCAAGGATGGGGCGAGGTCGCCCGCGCCTGCCCCGCGAAGGGAGCCCACGCCATCCACTTCGAGTATGATGGTGCCTCCACGTTGTTCTTCAAGGTCTTCGACGAGGTGGGCCGTCACTTGGAGTGCTGCCCTGGGGGAAGTGGCCTACGTGGCGCGGCCGCAGGCGCCGAGCCCGCCCGCAGCCTCGCGAACAGCTCCTCCAGCAACAGCGGCAACTCCTGGGAGTCGAGCGACTCTCCCGAGCCTAGCGGCACTCCGGAGTCAAGCAACGACAGCTACGTGCCACCGAGCTCTCGCCATGCCCGGAGCGCAGCAGCGGCGTCCGCTCGACATCATCAGTGATGCCCAACAGCCGGGGTTCCTCGTAGTTTCCTTTTGTTTCCTTAATGAGCCCGCGGTGATTCCTTTGCGTAGTGCTTGATTGTGCTTTAGTGGTGATGCTGCAAGGTGGGGCTCATGCCGGCCTCCCCTTTCCTCGCTCTTCTAAATGCTCTACGTCCTTGGGTCCCGATCCTCGAGCGAGGCTCAGCTGCCGCTGGTATGCCAGGTTGCGACGCCGTGGTCAAGGCCAAGGGGTGAGAGTTTGGGAGTCAGTAGGAGCTCCTAAGACGCAATGCTCAGGAGCCCCCCTTTAACGTGCAAGCGAATTGCATGGAAAGAGGGCGGCTGGTGGGGCCGCCTTATACGTCTCCAATGTATCTATAATTTTTTATTGTTCCATGCTATATTATATTCTGTTTTGGACATTATTGGGCTTTATTATACACTTTTATATTATTTTTGGGACTAACCTATTAACCGGAGGCCCAGCCCAGAATTGCTGTTTTTTGCCTATTTTAGAGTTTCGCAGAAAAAGAATATCAAACGGAGTCCAAACGGAATGAAACCTTCGGGAATGTGATTTTCGGAATGAACGTGATCCAGAGAACTTGGACCCTACGTCAAGACATCAACCAGGAGGGCATGAGGTAGGGGGCGCGCCTACCCCCCCCCCCCCCCCCCCCCAGGCGTGCCCTCCACCCTCGTGGGCCCCACATTGCTCCACCGACGTACTCCTTCCTCCTATATATACCTACGTACCCCCAAACTACCAGATACGGAGTCAAAAACCTAATTCCACCGCCGCAAACTTCTGTACCCATGAGATCCCATCTTGGGGCCTTTTCCGGAGCTCCGCCGGAGGGGCATCGATCACGAAGGACTTCTACATCAACACCATAGCCTCTCCGATGATGTGCGAGTAGTTTACCTCAGACCTTCGGGTCCATAGTTATTAGCCAGATGGCTTCTTCTCTCTTTTTGGATCTCAATACAATGTTCTCCCCCTCTCTCGTGGAGATCTATTCGATGTAATCTTCTTTTGTGGTGTGTTTGTTGAGACCGATGAATTGTGGGTTTATGATCAAGTTTATCTATGAACAATATCTGATTCTTCTCTGAATTCTTTTATGTATGATTGGTTATCTTTGCGAGTCTCTTCGAATTATCAGTTTGGTTTGGCCTACTAGATTGATCTTTCTTGCAATGGGAGAAGTGCTTAGCTTTGGGTTCAATCTTGTGGTGTCCTTTCCCAGTGACAGTAGGGGCAGCAAGGCACGTATTGTATTGTTTCCATCGAGGATAACAAGATGGGGTTTATATCATATTGCATGAGTTTATCCCTCTACATCATGTCATCTTTCTTAAAGCGTTACTCTGTTCTTATGAACTTAATACTCCAGATGCATGCTGGATAGCGGTCGATGTGTGGAGTAATAGTAGTAGATGCAGGCAGGAGTCGGTCTACTTGTCTCGGACGTGATGCCTATATACATGATCATACCTAGATATTCTCATAACTATGCTCAATCTGTCAATTGCTCAACAGTAATTTGTTCACCCACCGTAATACTTATGCTCTTGAGAGAAGCCACTAGTGAAACCTATGGCCCCCGGGTCTATTTTCCATCATATTAATCTTCCAACACTTAGTTATTTTTATTGCCTTCTATTTTTACTTTGCATCTTTATCATAAAAATACCAAAATATTATCTTATCATATCTATCAGATCTCACTCTCGTAAGTGACCGTGTAGGGATTGACAACCCCTTATCGCGTTGGTTGCGAGGATTTATTTGTTTGTGTAGGTGCGAGGGACTCGTGCGTGGCCTCCTACTGGATTGATACCTTGGTTCTCAAAAACTGAGGGAAATACTTACGCTGCTTTACTGCATCACCCTTTTCTCTTCAAGGGAAAACCAACGCAGTGCTCAAGAGGTAGCACCTCCTGCAACCAAACTCCAGGGATTCCTGCGGGTTAGTCCGAGAAGAGAGCATAACTCATGAGCGTGCCTGCTGTCCTGCCGCTGATCTTTTCGCGAGAAGATGAAGGCACTGAGGACCTGGTGAGGTGATGTGCCCGGGGCGGGCTGCGAGCCAGAGCTCGGTCTCGCAGATTTGTCAGCGTTTGCAGGGACGGACCTGAGCACAAACGCCGTGCCAGCATGTGAGCCCCCGTCGCGGGATGGATAAGAGGCCGGTCAGCAACGTGGGAGACCATGAAGGGCCATACAACAGGCGAGTGGGTGATAACATAAATCATGGCATGGATAGGGCAGAGCTAGTTCTGATAGATGCAAAACGATACATGCCATAGGGATGGACCTGCGTGGCCTTGGGATGATGCAGCCCGAGGGGCGCTCCCAACTGAACGACTAGAAGATGCAAGAAAGATACATGTCGCAGGGACAGACCCACGCGACCTGGGGATAAAGCAGCCCGAGGGGCGCCCCCAACTGAATTAATCAGAAAATGTCACCTGGCACCATTGCTGAAGAGATGTTGGAGTAGCCGAAGACGCGTGCTGAAGAAGTCGCTCCTCACGAGCCACCTAGGCCCTGAACCTCAGGAGGCTCTGGAGACCCGGTAGGCCCATGAAGGACCGTCGCCATCTCCGTCAGGACCTCCTGGTGCCTGGCCTCCTGAGCCACCAGGATGCTCCACATGTGGTGCTAGATGGTAACAACCGCGTTCGGCAGGCCAAAAGGCATGCGAACGTAGCTATGAGGGGGGCCCTCGCACCGACCAACGCACGATGGCCAGAAGCGCTCTTGAGATGCGGCCCTGTTGAGCCCAGGGATGTTGACGCAGGCGTGCAGCTCGCTATCCTCGCCAGGACAAGGAGACGCGTCGGGTGCTGCGCGGTGATCGCCGTGCATGGCTCTCGCCTCTTGAGGCTCCTTGGTTGCCTTGGTGATGAACTCCTGAGCACCTGGCACCCCGTGCTTTGTGCCCTCCTGGCGGAAGCGCGCGCTGAAGCACGCCTCCACGTGGTGCCCAAGCGCCTCCCTCGTGACGTTGGCTAGGTCAAAGGCCCTCCAGAGGAGAGCCCCCGAGCCCAGCCTGAGAGGGGCGTCGGACGCACCTTCCTATGCAGGAGAGGGAGGTGCCCCGTCCATGGGCGCAGGTCCTGAGGTGGTGCTGCTGGAGACGCCGTTCTCCTGAGGCCCTTGGTGGAGGAGCTACTTCTTCTTGGGGACAGCCTTAGGAGGGTAGACGGTGTCTTTGTCGTCGGGATTCTCGACTGCCGCAGCCTGGTAGGCGCGCTCGAGAGAGCACACCGCGTCCTTTTCCTTGCAGGCGATTGTGATGATGTCGCAGTTCCTTGGCATCTTGAGGACATTGTAACCGTGATGAGTCACCGCCATGAACTTGGCCAGGGCCGGATACCAAAGGATGGCATTGTAAGGGAGATGGATGTGGGCAACATCGAAGTCAATGAGCTCTGTGCGGTAGTTGTCACGGATGCTGAAGGTGACAGGGAGGCGGATCTACCCTATCAGAGTGGTGGAGCCGTCGGTCAATCCCGAGAAAGGCTTGGTGGGCTGCAGCTGGTCATAGGGCACTTGGAGGCGGTCGAACGTCTCGATGGAAAGAACGTTGAGCCCCGCACCGCCATCGATGAGAGTCTTAGTGACGCACACGTTGCTGATGACGGGCGAGCAGAGCATCAGGAGGGCACCAGCAGTTGCCGTGCACTTGAGCTGGTCGGTCGAGCTGAAGGTGATGGCGCACTTAAACCACCTGAGCGGTTGCGTGGCCTCGAGCCTAGGGAGGGCCGCGTTCACTTCACGGGCAAACTGCTTGAAGATGCGATGAGAGGCTAGGGCCTGAGCACCGCCCAGGATGCAGGTGATGGCTCGAGGCTCCTGGAAGCCCCCAACCCCCTCGTCCTGGTGGTGGTCGTCGTTCCTTCTTGGTGGTGGTGGCAGCGGAGGGAGGCCGCCATTGCCCTGAGGACGATCCTCACGAGGTTGATCTCTCCAGGCACCCTCACGAGGCTGGGCCGGCTAGCGCTCCTCACGAGGCTGATCGCGCCACTCCTGGCGGGGGCCGCGGTCATCCCAGCGTCCTCCTCCTCGACATCCTCTGCGGTCGTAGCCTTGGCCGTTGCGCTCGGGGCGACGACCGAGGCACCCTTCACGAATGGCCCTGAGCTCATGACAGTCGTTGGTGTTGTGGTTGTGCACGTTGTGGAAGACGCGGAACGGGCGGCTGCCCTTGGATGACTCTAGGTGGTCGCAGCCGCGCTTCATCTCCGGCTTAGCCACAAGCACGGCCGGCCCCTTGCGCTTCACATTCTTGGCCTTGGCTTTCTTGTCTTCTAGGTCTGTCCCCGGGAGCTCCAGGAGGGAGAGGCGACCCTCCTTAGCTCTCGCTCACCTGGTTGCCATGTTGAACATATCCAGAGCCGTGCATAGGTCCTCGTGTATGGCGAGCTCTTCCTTCATCTCGATGTTGCGGACGCCATCAGAAAACACTGAGATGATGGCCTCGTCCGAAACCTTGGGGATCTTGAGGCGAACATTGTTGAAGCGCTGGATGTACTTCTGCAGGGTCTCCCCTGGCTGCTGCTTGCTGCGCCGCAGGTCACCCGCAGCCGACGGGCGGTCGCTAGTGCCCTGGAAGTTGGCGACGAAACGCTCGCGCATCTCGCCCCAGGAGGAGATCAATCCTGCGGGCAGGTTCAGGAGCCACGAGCGTGCACCATCTTTGAGGGCCATGGGAAACCAGTTCACCATGACCTTCTCATCGCCGTTGGCCACCTCGATGCTCAGCTCGTAGAGCTGCAGGAACTCAGTAGGGTCGGGGGTGCCGTCGTAGCGTGGGGGCAGGTCAGGCTTGAACTTCCCCGGCCAGACGACGCTGCGAAGCTCCGGAGTGAAGGCACGACAGCCCGTGGTTGTCACGGGAGCCCGTCGTGGAGGTGGAGCCTGATCTTGGCGCTCACATGCCACCACCGTAGGCGGCGCGCGGTCTTGACGTGGTGGTGCTGGGAGTGCAGGAGCATCTTCTTGTGGCCGTTGGACCTCCTGGCAGCTTTCTTCTTCACACGCGGCGCCCTGCACGGCGGGTCACGCCGTGGGGCCACGCGCCTTGGCCCGAGGGCGACATCTTGACGGGGAGGTGGAGGAGGTGCTCCATGGGCTACATCGCCCGCAGCAGGCGATGGGCGAGGCAGTGAGAGAGACAATGCAGGAGAGCCCCCAGCGACGCTGACTAGCTCGGCGATGCGGTCCAGCTAGTCTTCGTAGAAGTCGTCGAACGGGCGGTAGCGCAGGAGCTCACGCACCATGAGCAGTGCAGCCTGCGCGTCCACCGGCGCGCGACAAGCATGAGATGATGAACCAGCTGGAGTCAGCGACGGGGTGGCCGTGCATCCATCACGGTGCACGGAGGGGGTGCGGCAACGAAGCTTGCTACTCGTGCCCCGCCGGGCCGGTGGCAGCGTTGGCGGCAGGCGATGGAGAATGACAGGGAGGCCCACCGGCATGCGCCATCTTGGCGACGCGAGCGGCGAGGGCAGCCTGACACTCATCACGGGCTCGACAGGCGTCATCCATGGAAGTGGTGGAGCGGTGGCAGGTCGACCGGCGGAAGAGAGGCTCCGACGGACCCCTACCTGGTGCGCCAAATGTCGGATTCAGGGTTCCGCAGACCCTTGAGAGGTTCGAACTCTGGGGTGCGTGCGAAGAAATCGTCCTCCCCAGTCTGCCTGCTCGCTAATTTCAAGGCCTAGCTCGATGAACCGAATGGACAAGAGACACAACAGTTTACCCAGGTTCGGGCCACCTTGTGGTGTAAAACCCTCCTCCTGCATTGTGGTGGATTGGCCTCGAGGGGCTGAGGATGAACTAGTACAGTGGAGAACAGCCTCAGGAGGAGAGGTTTTCTTGTGCTTGATGAGCTGGTGGGTGAGAGGATGATCTGAATGATCCGCTTTTTTGTGGTGGTGGCTAAGTCCTATTTATAGTGGCCTGGGTCCTCTTCCCAAATGTAAGGCGGGAAGGGATCCCACAATGGCCAAATTTGAAGGGAGACCACTAGTACATGCTATCCCGACAAAAGTAGTCTTTGCCTGCCAAAAGCTTCTGGTCGTGACGCCGTGGTGGGCTCGACGACGACCTCTGCTCTGCCGTCCTGGCGGTCTTGGTCTTGTTGCACCGGAATGGAAACCTTTGCTTGATTCCTCAGGACCCCACGCCTGTGCTTGCCTCCTTAGCACCAAAGCGGAAACTGGTACACTGCGCCCGCTGGCGCCTGCCTGGCCTTGGTCGTCATGGCTCACGTCATCTGAACCTCGCGAGGTGCACCTTGCATAGATATCTCTGCTCCTCGGGAGCTAGCCTGGGGTGGCCGCCCCTCGAGGAGGTCTTGGTGTCGTCCACCTCGCGAGGTTTGGCCCCTCGCGAGGGTCTTGGGTTGTTGATCATGAAGCTGGGCCATACCAGGCCGTCGATGCAGCCACGTCATGGGCCGCAGGCAGGCAAGTCTGGGTACCCCAGGTCCTAGGACGCCGACAGTCCCATCTTTATCAAGTTTTATAGTATCAAACAAAGATTCAATAGGAGTAACACCAATCACTTTAAGATCTTCATCATTATTATCACAAAAACTAGAAGAACATGCTTTTTCTAGCTATTCTCTCTTAGCACGCATCCTAGCGGTTCTCTCTATACTTTCATTAATAGAAATTTTAATAGATTTCATAGATTCATTAATATCAATCTTGGGTGGCATAGATCTAATATTAAAATAATCAATCTCATGAGAAATTCTATTAACGTTTCTAGCCAAATCATCAATATTAAGCAATTTTTCTTCAACCATAGCATTGAAAATCTTTTGAGAATTGATGAAATATTTAATATTGTTCTCAAGATCATAGGGTATTTTAATATAATTTCCATAAGAATTTTTTAGGAATTACCATAATTATTAGAGGAATTACTAGGAAACGACCTAGGGTTGAAATTTCCTCTATATGCGTTATTACCAAAATTGTTCCCACCAACAAAATTCACATCCATAGATTCATTATTATTCTCAATCAAGGTCGACAAAGGCATATCATTAGGTTCAATAGGATCACACTTTCTAGCAATCAATTTCATAAGTTCATCCATCTTTCCACTCAAAGTATTAATTTCTTCAATCGCATGAACTTTTTTACTAGTTGAAGATCTTTCGGTATGCCATTGAGAGTAATTTGACATAATATTATCTAGGAGCTTAGTAGCTTATCCTAATGTGGTTTCCATAAAAGTACCTCCTGCGGATAAATCTAAAAGATTTCTAGATGCATAATTCAATCCGGCATAAAAAATTTGTATGATCATCCATAAACTTAAACCATGAGTAAGGTAATTTCTTATCATCAATTTCATCCTCTCCCAAGCTTGTGCAACATGTTCATGATCAAGTTTCTTAAAGTTCATTATATCGTTCCTAAGGGAGATGATCTTAGCGGGAGGAAAATACTTGGAAATAAAAGCATCTTTACACTTATTCCATGAATCAATACTATTTTTAGGCAAAGATGAAAACCAAGTTTTAGCACGATTTCGTAGTGAGAACGGAAATAGCTTCAATTTAACAATATCATTATCCACATCTTTTCTCTTTTGCATATCACACAACTCAACAAAATTATTTAGATGGGATGCAACATCCTCATTAGGACTACCAGAAAATTGTTCTTTCATAACAAGATTCAACACAACGGCATTAATTTCATAAGATTCCACACTAGTGGCGGGAGCAGTAGGAGTACTGATATGTCTCCATCGTATCTATTTTTCCAAACTCTTTTGCCCTTGTTTTGGACTCTAACTTGCATGATTTGAATGGAACTAACCCGGACTAACACTGTTTTCAGCAGAATTGCCATGGTGTTATTTTTGTGCAGAAATAAAAGTTCTCAGGATGTCCTGAAAATTCACGGAGATCAGTTTTGGAATAAATAAAAATACTAGCAAAAGAATCAACCGAAGGGGGCCCACACCCTGCCCACAAGGGTGGGGGCGCGCCCTCTATCCTTGCGGGCCCCTTGGACCTCCATCGACCTCAACTCCAACCCCATATATTCACGTTCGGGGAGAAAAAAATCAGAGAGAAGGGTTCATCACGTTTTATGATACGAAGCCGCCGCCAAGCTCTGTTCTTCCTCGGGATGGCAGATCTGGAGTCCGTTTTGGGCTCCGGAGAGGGGAATCCGTTGCCATCATCAGCATCAACCATCCTCCATCACCAATTTCATGATGCTCACTACCATGAGTGATTAATCCCATCGTAGGCTTGCTGGACAGTGCTGGGTTGGATGATATCTATCATGTAATCGAGTTAGTTTTGTTAGGGTTTGATCCCTAGTATCCACTATGTTCTAAGATTGATGTTGCTATGACTTTGCTATGCTTAATGCTTGTCACTAGGGCCCGAGTGCCATGATTTCATATCTGAACCTATTATGTTTTCATGAATATATTTGTGTTCTTGATCCTATCTTGCAAGTTAGAGTCACCTACTATGTGTTACGGTCCGAAAACCTGACAATAGTCGGGACACTTCCCGATGATGACTGTAGTTTGAGGTGTTCATGTATTCACTAAGTGCTAATGCTTTGGTTCGATTATCTATTAAAAGGAGGCCATAATATCCCTTAGTTTCCATTTGGAGCCCACTGCCATGGGAGGGTAGGACAAAAGATGTCATGCAAGTTCTTTTCCATAAGCACATATGACTATATTCGGAATACATGCCTACATTATATTGATGAATTGGAGCTAGTTCTGTGTCACCCTATGTTATAACTGTTGCATGATGAATGCCATCGACATAATTATCCATCATTGATCCATTGCCTACGAGCTCGTTTCATATTGATCTTTGCTCCGTTATTTTTCCGTTGCCACTGTTACGATTGCTACAAAACTGCTACTATTACTTTTGCCACTGTTACTGTTACTTCCATACTACTTTGCTACTAAATATTTTGCTGCAGATATTAAGTATTTCAGGTGTGGTTGAATTGACAACTCAGCTGCTAATACTTGAGAATATTCTTCGGCTCCCCTTGTGTCGAATCAATAAATTTGGGTTGAATACTCTACCCTCAAAAACTGTTGTGATCCCCTATACCTGTGGGTTCTCAAGACCTTTTTCTGGCGCCACTGCCGGGGAGCATAACTCTATTCTTTGAGTCACTTGGGTTTATATCTGCTGATCACTATGAGGAATTTGAATGATCAAAGAACTAAGATTTTTCCCTCAACTACGAGGGGAGGTAAGGAACTGCCATCTAGCTCTGCACTTGATTCTCCTTCTGCTTTGAGTAAACTTTTGATACCTACACCTGCTTTTGATTCTTGTATGTCGCATGTTATTGATGATGCCACTTCTGCTATGCATGATGCTTATGATGATACTACTTCTCTGCTTGATAATACTTTGCCACTAGGTGAATTTCAGGATGAACAACTTGCTAGGGTTAGAGAGAATGAAATTACTGAAACTGAAAGATTATGATTCTCCCCTAGATATGAATTGCCTGTTGTACCTGAGGGTTATGTTATGGATGAAGAAACTGCTAGATACTTCTTTGCTTACAATGATAGGGAAGATCTTTAAAAACTGTTAGCTAAACTGTAAGGAAAATCCTTGAATGCTAGAATGAAATATGATCCCAATTTTGCTACTTCACCTATCTTTGTTACTGATAAGGATTATAAATTGCCTGTCGATCCTGAGTTAATTACTTTGGTTGAATCTGATCCTTTTTATGGTTATGAATCTGAAACTATTGTGGGACATCTTACTAAATTAAATGATATATCCACCCTATTTGCTCAGGAGGAAAAAATTCGCTATTACTATATTCTTAAGTTGTTTCCTTTCTCAATAAAGGGTGATTCTAAGTTATGGTTTAATTCTCTTGCTCCTGGTTGTGTGTGTAGTCCCCATGATATGATTTACTACTTTTCTGCAAAATATTTCCCCGCTCATAAGAAACAAGCGGCTTTAAAGGAAATATTTAACTTTGTGCAAATTGAAGAAGAGAGTCTCCCACAAGCTTGGGGGAGGCTTCTCCAATTACTTAATGCTTTTCCTGATCATCCTCTCAAGAAAAATGAAATACTTGATATCTTTTATAATGGACTAATTGATGCTTCCAGAGGCCACCTGGATAGTTGTGCTGGTTGTGTTTTCAGGGAAAGAACTGTTGAGCAAGCTGAATTGCTATTGAATAATATAATGAGTAATGAAAATGATTGGACACTTCCTGAACCAACTCCTAAGCCAACTCCGAAGAAAAAGGGTATTCTATTTCTTAGTCCTGAAGATATGCAAGAGGCAAAGAAATATATGAAAGAAAAAGGTATTAAAGGTGAAGATGTTAAGAGTCTACCAGCTATTTAAGAAATACATGGTCTTGATAACCTGACACAGGTAGTAGAGGTAAAGTCTCTTTATAGATTTGATGGGTGATATTCCTCATAATAAGTCTGCTAGTCAATGCTTGGATGAGTTTGATAATTTTACTGTTAAACAAGAAAATTTCAATGCTTATGTTAGTAGACAATTGAAACGTAATGCTTACATGCTTGATCAGGTGGGTAATTATATGAGTAGAACTGTTAATGATCTCAAGCTTATCCGTAAACATGCTTCCATGGTTACAACTCAAGTAGAACAAGTACTTAAGGCACAAGATGAATTGCTTAGTGAGTTGAATAGTAAAAACAATGATAATGCTGTTAGGGTTATGACTAGAGGTGGTAAAATGACCCAGGAACCTTTATATCCTGAAGGTCATCCTAAGAGAGTTGAGCAAGATCCTTAGAGAGTTAATACTGATGCACCTAGTCCTAGTAATAAAAAGAAAAAGGAAACTGATAGGACTTTGCATGCTTCTAGTGAACCTGTTATAGATAAAGCTGAGAATCCTAATGATATTTCTATCTCTGATGCTAAGACACAATCTGGTGATGAACATGAACCTAGTGATAATGTTGATAATAATGTTCATGTTGATGCTCAACCTAGTAATAATAATGATGTAGAGATTGAACCTGTTGTTGATCTTGATAACCCACAATCAAAGAATCAACGTTATGATAAGAGAGACTTCGTTGCTAGGAAACATGGTAAAGAAAGAGAACCATGGGTTCATAAACCCATGCCCTTTCCTCCTAAGCCATCCAAGAAAAATGATGATGAGGATTTTGAGCGCTTTGCTGAAATGATTAGACCTATCTTTTTGCGTATGCTTTTGACTGATATGCTTAAAATGCCTCCTTATGCTAAGTATATGAAAGATATTGTTACTAATAAAAGAAAGATAACTGAAGCTGAAATTTGCACCATGCTTGCTAATTATACTTTTAAGGGTGGAATACCAAAGAAACTTGGAGATCCAGGAGTACCAACTATACCATTCTCTATTAAAAGAAACTATGTTAAAACTGCTTTATGTGATATTGGTGCCGGTGTTAGTGTTATGCCTTTCTCTTTATATCGTAGACTTGAATTGAATAAGTTGACACCTACTGAAATTTCTTTGCAAATGGCTGATAAATCAACTGCTATACCCATCGGTATTTGTGAGGATGTGCCTGTTGTGGTTGGAAACGTTACTATCTTAACGGACTTTGTTATTCTTGATATTCCCGAGGACAACAGTATGTCGATTATCCTTGGTAGACCCTTTTTGAATACTGCAGGGGCTGTTATTGATTGCAACAAAGGCAATGCCACTTTTCATGTCAATGGTAATGAGCATACAGTACACTTACTGAAGAAACAACCTCAAGTTCATAGTATCAATTCTATCGGAAAAATTCCAACTATTACTATCGGAGGTTTTGAATTCCCTCTTCCTACTGTCAAAAAGAAATATGATATTCTTATTGTTGGGGACATGCGTATCCCCGTTGAGGTAACCTAGTGTTATTCAAAAATTCTCCAGTTTCATGTCATTCAGAAGAAGTTTGTTAATAAGACTTGATCAACCTTGTTAATGGATTCCTTTTGATGGGCATGAGATGGATGAATTTAGAAGGCACAACTTTCTGTACCTACTCTTTTACTTTCTGTTATTTAGACTAAATAAAGCAAAAATAGTATTTTATGTCTGTTTTCTGAATTATCCATGCAATAAAAATGTCCCGAAAATAAAAGTTCTCCAAATGCCCTGAAAATTTAGTATGATTTTTTATAGATTTTTTTAGAATTTTTGGCACTGAACACACACCAGGGGGCCTCACCAGCTGGCCACAAGGGTGGAGGGCGCGCCCCTGACCTTGTGGGCCCCACGTGGCCCCCTCCACTTATTCCAGCACCCATCCACTTCGTCTTCCTCCAGAAAAAATCACTCCATAGATCAAGCTCGTGTTCTCGCTCACTTTGCTGCCATTTTCGATCTCCTTGCTCAAAGCCCCATTCACAAAACTGCTTTGGGGGATTGTACTTTGGTATGTGACTCCTCTAATGGTCCAATTAGTTTTTGTTCTAGTGCTTTATTTATTGCAAAATTTTGCTGCTGTGGTGGCCTTGTTCTTGAGCTTGCATGTCAAATTTATATGGTCCAAAGTAGTTTTAATGCATGATATAGCCTCTAGGCACTTGTAGGAGTAGTTGCTATCAATTTTTTTGAGTTTGGTTCACCGTTATTTTGAGTCACTAAAAATTTCAGAAATTTTTCAGAGGAAGAAAAATGTCTAGGATAATGTACCAAGGTGGTTCTTCAAGGAAGCAAGCACCTGGGCTCGCGATACGTGAGCCGGACCTTGAACCACCAAGGGAAGCTCAAGTGAAACCTTGTGAATGGCCATTGGATGAATTTATGGTTCATGCAGGTTTCAAGGATGTGTTTTGTGCATATGTACAAAATGCCGGCCTTGAGGACTTCTTATCAGACAAGTGCCTACAATATTATTACCTCACCGATTCCTTTGTGCAGAGGTTTGAGTTTTCATCTAAGCGCAATACTCATACTGTCCTGTTTGATCTTTATGATGAATCTTATACCATGACCTAGAAGATTTTTGTGATGCATGCAAAATTCCACAATGGGGTCTTCTTAGTGAGCCTCACAAATCTGAATACAATGATTTCCTTGCTAGCATCACCGTTGGAGAAACTAGAAATATCACACAAGCTACCATAGGGAGCATTCACTTTCCTGCCATACATTACTTTGCTCTCTTTATAGGAAGATGCATTAATGGTAAACATGATCATAGCCACCTTTGCGTTCCAGATCTTAGTGTCCTCAAATGTGCGGTGTTAGGTGATAAGCAATACAACTTGGGAGCAATTATTGCAAGGAAGTTACATCTTAATGCTAAAGATGGAGATTTATTAGGTGGGATTTATGCAACTCGTCTAGCTAATTATTTGGGCGTACCCATAAGAGGGTATGATATTGAGTTGCCACCTGCCTTTCTAGATTATTAGGCTATGGTATGCTACCTGTTTCTTGAGAATAACGAACAATTCCTCCAGTATCGACTAATCTTTGACAGACGACATGCCGTCTATGCTACCCTTCCTGCTCCTGCCTTCTTTAACTTTCAGGTATGGGAGATATTTTATAACTAGAGAGGAGGCAAACGAGTATGAGAGAACAGCGGAGGCCGCTCGCCTTCAGGAGGCAGCTCACTAACCGGTAGCTGCGCAGCACAATATGACCCCAACTATGACTTCAGATATCATCCGGGCCAGTGTGGTCGTAGACCAACTTAGGCCTAAAGCCTAAGCTTGGGGGAGTACGCATTTCTCACCGACATTACATTCATGTTCACACACTCATTTCAGTTGTCAGTGTTCATACTTTTTCTTTGTATTATCCATGTTAGTTTATTTATTTTTTCCGCTTTCTTCTTGTGTGTTTGATAAACCTTAAGAAAACAAAAAAAATTAGTTGTAGTTTATTTACTTTCTATGCATGTTTAGTTGTAGTATTAAAAGAAAACCCAAAAAGATTTCTCGTTCTTCTTTTGCTTGTTGGGAGCTTTCCCGTGTAAATAGTTTTCCTCGTTCCTGTTTTACCTTCTTCAGTAAAGTAAAACAAAAACTCCAAAAACATTTTAGTGTGTTTCTTTGAAATTCTTTTCTTTTCTTTGGGGGTCGAGAGGAGAAGACCACGATGAAAATCTTGAGTGGATCTCATATGCATTATTGTTGATCTAACAAAGAGCCCATGTTACCTCGTCTTCTCCTTTGAATAAATGTTTGCAGATTCCAGCTTAGTCCAATGCACGCGCACTATTATTATTATCCACATCGTTCAGTCGTGCAAGTGAAAGGCAATAATGACGATATATGATGAAATGATTGATATGAGGAAAAGCTGGTATGAACTCGACCTATCTTGTTTTTGTAAATATGATTAGTTCATCGTTCCTGATTCAGCCTATTATGAATGAAACATGTTTGCAATGACAATTAGAGATTATAGATACCCATGCCATGCTTAATTAGCTAGGATTTTATAATGGTTTACCTTGCGTGCCAACATGGAAATTAAAATGGTTGTGATGTAGTATGATAGGATGGCATTCTCCTTTGAATGATTCGAGTGGCTTGACTTGGCACATGTTTACGCATGTAGTTGAAACAAAATCAACATAGCCTCCACGATATCTATATTCATGGTGATTTATATCCTACTCATTCTTGCATTCAATGTTGGTTAATCTCAATGCATGTTTATGACTGTTGTCGCTCTCTAGTTGGTCGCTTCCCAGTCTTTTTCTAGCCGTCACTTGTACTAAGTGGGAATACTGCTTGTGCATCCACTTCCATAAACCCAAAGTTGTTCCATATGTGTCCACCATACCAACCTATATGCGGTATTTACCTGCCGTTCCAAGTAAATTTGCATGAGCCAAACTCCAAACCTTCAAATGATAATCTGTTTTGTATGCTCGAATCGCTCATGTACCAACTAGGGCTGTCAATATCTTCCATGCTAGGTGGGTTATTCTCATGGTGAGTGGACTCCGCTCATCATTCATGAGAAAATGCTGGTAACCGGGATGCCCAGTCCCATGCTCAAATCAAATCAAAATAATTGCAAACAAAACTCCCCCAGGACTGTTGTTAGTTGGACGGTACCTGTTGTTTCGGACCAGCCGTGGAGTGTGCTTGTTGGTGGTGGGGGAGTATAAACTTTACCATTCTGTTTGGGAACCGCCTATAATGTATGCTGTATGGAAGATATCGAGATCTCTTGGTTGTTATGTTGACAATGAAAGCATACTGCTCAAAATATTATTTATCTCTATTTCAAAACCTGAGCTCTGGCACCTCTGCAAATCCCTGCTTCCCTCTACGAAGGGCCTATCTATTTACTTTTATTGCTGAGTCATCATCCTCTTATAAAAAGCACCAGTTAGAGAGCAACACTGTCATTTGTATGCATTGTTATTAATTTATATTGAGCATGACTGTGGCTGGATCTCTTTTACCATGAATTACAATGTCTAGTCAGTCCTTGATCTTCAAGGGTGCTCTGCATTTATGTTTTGCAGTCTCAGAAAGGGCTAGTGAGATACCATCTTGTTATATCATATCATGATTGTTTTGAAAAAGTGTTGTCGTCCGAGATTTCTTATTATTGCTCGCTAGTTGATTGTGCCATTGATATGAGTAAATGTGAGACCTAGATGTTATTGTGAATACGGTTAGTTCATGATCTTTGTTGAAAACTTGAAAGCTGGCTTTACATATTTGCAACAACAAGATCAAACCGAGTTTGTAAAAGTTTTTATTTATCACTTTCAGTTTGTCAACTGAATTGCTTGAGGGCAAGTAATGGGTTAAGCTTGGGGGAGTTGATATGTCTCCATCGTATCTACTTTTCGAAACTCTTTTGCCCTTGTTTTCGACTCTAACTTGCATGATTTGAATGGAACTAACCTGGACTAACGCTGTTTTTAGCAGAATTGCCATGGTGTTATTTTTGTGCAGAAATAAAAGTTCTCGGAATGACCTGAAAATTCACGGAGATAAGTTTTGGAATAAATAAAAAATACTAGCGAAAGAATCAACCGAAGGGGGCCCACACCCTGGCCACAAGGGTGGGGGCACGCCCTCTGTCCTTATGGGCCCCCTGGAGCTCCAACGACCTCAATTCCAACTCCATATATTCACATTCGGGGAGAGAAAAGTCAAAGAGAAGGATTCATCATGTTTTACAATACGGAGCCGCCGCCAAGCCCTGTTCTTCCTCGGGAGGGCAGGTCTGGAGTCCGTTTTGGGCTCCGGAGAGGGGAACCATCGCCATCGTTATCATCAACCATCCTCCATCACCAATTTCATGATGCTCACCGCCGTGAGTAATCCCATCGTAGGCTTGCTGGACGGAGATGGATTGGATGAGATCTACCTGCTATGGTTTGATCCCTAGTATCCACTATGTTCTAAGAATGATCCTGCTATGACTTTGCTATACTTAATGCTTGTCACTAGGGCCCGAGTGCCATGATTTCAGATTTGAACCTATTATGTTTTCATGAATATATTTGTGTTCTTGATCCTATCATGCAAGTTATAGTCACCTACTACGTGTTATGATCCGGCAACCCCGGAGTGACAATAGTCGGGACACTTTGTCACACCCTGATTTTTGGCCATTTCCTTTTCTTTTGATTTTTTGAGGATTTTGCTTGAGTTTTCATTTTCTATGGCTATGTGGTCTGGAAACTGGAGGAGACAACCTCTTCTTTCTTTCCAGAGTGGCTTGTCATCCTCATATCCATCCCAAGACCTTGCCATTTCCATCTTGGACCAACCTCGATATTCTTTTCCTTGGAAATATTCCTTTTCCTGCTAAAGGAATAACCCTATTTGCCCTAGGTTGTGAAGCAACCTATATTTCTGTCACTCCCAAAATTCCCAAATAATTCTCATAAATTGTTTGGGTCATATATTCCTCAAATATGTCAAAATCCTTCCTTGGCATCATCAAAGATAATTCACAAACATTCCTTTTCTCATTGTGCCCTCAGTGGCTTTTTGAGAAGGAAGTGTCATTTATCTTTGCTTGACTGACGCCTAACTTTTTGGACACCTTTTCATGTCCAAATCATTGCCTCGTGCCAAAATTCAAATCCATTTGTCTAGTAAATCTTCCGCACTGATTTTTCAAAGTTCCCGTCAGAGGGAATTCATTGTGAAGGAAGCACTAGCTAGGATAACCCAAATGAGTTGAAAATTTGCATGGTCCTTCATATCATCAAATCATGACTCTCCTCAAAATTTGAGCTCATTTTATCCATCCATGTGAGCTCAGCATCAATTCTTTGTTTCTAGTCACATTTTCAGTTTGTGAAGCAAGTATATTTTATCTTGCTTCAATGTTGCTGAAAATTTACCAGGACCTTCTCCTACCCATATAACCTATATCCACAAGATTTGGGCTCATTTCATGTAGCCATTTTCCCTCAAGATTTTTCCCAAGATTCTATCCAGAGATGTCACTACTGTAGGATGCTACTAACGTGACACTACGATCAGAGACCCTTTGACGAAACTGTGTGCGATGCATTAATCGGAAACGGGGATGTAAAAAAGTCAAGAAAGGTGCAAAACGTTTGCGATGGCCGAGCCATCAAACACGGTTCATATTTTTGTTGCATGTGCGATGTAGGGCACACGGTTAACCCATTCGAACTGTTTGTGATGAGGCAGAACAACAAAAACGGGCAGCCATATCAATGTGTGTGTGATATACGGCATACAGTTCGCTCCGATGAACTGTTTGCTATTAGGGAGTGCAACAGAAACGGTTAGCCAGATCAAGGTGTGTGTGATATATGGCATACGGTTCACTCGGACGAACTGTTTTCGATTAGGGAACACAACAGAAATGGTTCAACTTAACAAGATGAGTGTGATACGTGGCAAACAGCCGACTCGGGTGAACTGTCTGCGATGAGAAATTACAACACAGAAGGTTAATACATTTAGTTCGTGTGCGATTCTGTGTGTACAAAACACTTAAAAAATGCAAACTAGCTGCTTGCGGTGGCTAGGAGTATCGCACACGATGCGTCTGTGAGTAATCATGTGCGATGATTAGTAAGTTACACATGCATTTCCTTATGTTAACACTTGTGTGATAAATAACACGTGGCACCGGATACGATATTCGGGTTGTGTGTGTGCTCCACTTAGTCTTCCCGCGCTCCACATGGGTGAATTGTAAAATCCACGCCTCTTCCCTCATCGGTTTCCCGCCACCAGCTAATGGCTTGCTGCATATAACCCAGGCGGCAATGCACCGTCGCGACACTCCGCGCAGATCTAGTCCTCACCCATCTACCATTAGTTATTCCAAGCATGCCAGGCAACGACCAAAGCTTCGATGTCGACGCCCACCTGTGTTACATCTTCGATGAGGAGAACAAGCTGGAGCAGGTCGGGGAGAAAGAGCTTCATCGGCCGGTGCAGCCACCATGGCCCATCGGCAACGATATCGGCGTGACAGTCCTTGGGAGCACAATCGACATATTGCAGAGGAGGTGCGATGAGCAGTTTGCCATCCATCGTGCAAAAGATCCAGAGCTGCTCGGCGGCATGATCGGTGACCCACCCAAAGAGCCGCCGTCACCAGTGCTCATCGAGAGCCTAATGCCCTGCAAGGAATGGGCAGAGGACCTCTGCGATTCAGTCAAGACACAGGCAGCCTATGGCTCCATCATTGCCCGTGGCGGCCGTGTCAACCTTGATCTCGATGATGTGGTGGCCAGGCTCGAGCGCATCCTTGGCGGAGTTGACGTCCCCGATGAAGTAGAACACCGCCAACGTGATATCTTGAGGACGCGGGTGATGGACGGAATTTGCTACCAGGCCAGAGACATGGAAATGGAGCGGTTCCGCGAAGATGTCATGCGCGCGATTGCACGCTGTCAAGCTCTTCTGGAAGAGGCCCAGCTACCCCAAGATCCTCCCAGCGCCAGCAGCTCCGTAGGCGGAGGTGGGTCGGGACACTTGGAGTGAACGGCCGCAAGGGTGCTATGCTGATCATGGAGTCCGAGAAGACCATCGACGGAAGGCCGCCAGCTCAGCCTTTTAGCCTATATTTTATTATAATTGTATGCATATGTAGGTCATGAGTGTTATGGGCCTTGCCGCATGTGGCATTTTAAATTATCCTGAATATGTAAGACAATTATTAAGAATTATTAACCATTGCCATTGTAAATTTTCCTCAACGGCAAGCAGAGTGTGCGCAGGGACGCCAGAGCGGAGCGCGCCAC
Organism: Triticum aestivum; assembly: GCF_018294505.1. NCBI lineage: Eukaryota > Viridiplantae > Streptophyta > Magnoliopsida > Poales > Poaceae > Triticum > Triticum aestivum. The sequence goes on from NC_057799.1 coordinate 312,644,219, forward strand.
AGCCGCCTCAATGGCGAGCAAAACGCGCGGACGGACGTGATCAGAGCGCGCCGCGGCCGCCTCAATGGCGAGTAACCACATGATCAACCTTCTGCCATCAATAAACTTTGACCTTGTTTCTCGTCACATTGCAGATTACAACGCAATAAGTAATTGCAAATCTGTTCACACCTATCAAACTAATATGTGTTCACACTTAGCACCGGGCTATAAAACTACCCACTCGAAAATTACTTCACAGTTCCTCTCCTCATCACCCACAAAACTGGTCTTTCCTGTCAAGTCGTTCCACCATGACCGGTAGGAGGAGATTAGGGTGGACATATAACCAGGCAGCAAAGACCAAGGCCGCGGAAGCACTAGAGAGGTCCCGCCGCGAAGTCGCAGCAGCAGAGATTTCCCTGCGCGCCGCGGAGCCCTCGAACGAGCTCTCACGGGCACACGAGGTCTCTCACAAGCGCATTCGCGGCGTCGGCCATCGCGACAAGCCGGCGTTCCTGTAGTCCTTCGCCGGCGAAGATGACATTCTCGCTGGCGTTACTACGCAGCAAGAGCTGGTCGACGGCTTGATGAAGATGCTCAAGATCAGTGATGCCTCGTTTGACAAGGCGACCGGCCTCATCGAGCAAGTCATGGGTGAGAATGCGAAACTCCTCAAGGCGCTCGCCGAGAAGGAGGAGGAGGCCGCCGGCTGGAAGATGCTGCATGAGCAGAGCTGTGCCTCGGGGATGACGCTGACAGCGCTCGTCGAGGAACTGATGGGTGACTTGATGAAGCTCCGGATCGAGTGTGAGCAGGAGGTGGAGGAATCCGTGGCTGCTTTCAAGCAAAGTTGTGAGGAATTTAAGAAGGAGTTGGAGGATGTCGTCGCCCGGCGATCCATCGACGAGTAGAGACAGTAGCGACCCAGATCATTGTCTGCAATTTCCTTCTTCTCTTGCCCCCGTGTCTTCCGGGCTTTGCCGCATGTGGCATTTTAAATTATCCAGAATATGTAAGACAATTATTATCTGTGCCATTGTAAATTTGTCATCGTATTATCCGTCGCCATTTTATTTGTGGTCGTATTATCCGTTGCCCTATGTGGCAATTTAAATTAGGGCAGAATACGAGTTGAAAACACGAACAAAGCAAATGCTGCCATGGGATCACAAGTGAACACCCTCCATCCAGGTGCTTTAATTAACACATTAATGGAGAAGTTGTGAGCGAGGCGGGCGGCGGCTGGTGCATGGAGGTCAAAGAGCTCGCTCCCGGTGAGCATGGGCGGCCTTGCTGCTCGCACGTGTCCCGTCGAGCCTGCAAGGTGGACAGGATGCATGCGTCCCGTCGAGCCTGCGCGGCAGACTGCTCGCACGCGTCCCGTCGAGCCTGCACGACAGACTTGTCGCGCTCGTCCTGTCTAATCAAATTGTTGCACGCACGCCATCGAGTATGGTTAAATTTTGACACGGTTAATATAATACAACCGTTTGCGATATTAACGTGTCAGCTTTTTGTTTCAAAAAGGACTTCGTTGGCTACTAATGTGTGCGCCTCTTCCCAAACTGGACGATTTTTTACCACGGCATATATGTGCCATGTCATGAAACCATGCCAAGTTTCATGTTTTTTGGGTGAGTTTTTGATTTACTGGGATTTAAAAACCGAGATTCGCAATGTTTTAGGACGATGACAAGTTTGCAATTCATTCCCATTCCTTAAATGAGACCTAAACATGCACCCAATGACACATGTATGATTTCCCACCCATTTTGCTTCACTGGAGCATGTGCTTGTAGTTCAAATTTGAATTATGGACTACATTAAATGCGTAGAAAACTTAATTAGTAATATATACAATGGCCAAATAAACCCTTAACAGTTTCAAATTTCAGCATGACACTCCTATTATTCTATGTTTCCTGTAGAAAACAAAGTTAAGGCGAGAAGAGGCAGCGATTATCATTTCGCCCACCAGAGGGGCATGTTTCCCTACCGGAACCACGAGGGTCGCGACAGGCTCCGGTTTGTAAGAGGCTTGTAATATAGCTTCGCCCAAATTGGACAATTATATGTACCATGTAGTGACACCCATGCCAAATTTCATGATTTCCTGGTGAGTTTTGGATTTACACAAATTTAAAAACCGAGATTCACAATGTTTGTGGCCAAGCCAGGATGGCGAGACAGTTGAATTCGTTTCGATTCGCTCCATGGGACCTAAACATGCACCCCAAGGAAACATGTACGTTTTTTCTAGCCATTTTTGTGCACTCGAGCATGTATTTGTAGTCGGATTTGAATTATGGACATTAAATGCCTAGAAAACTCAATTAATGAATAAAAAAGGTCAAACAAACCCTGAATAATTTCAAAGTTCAGCGTGAATCTCCCGTTGTTCCGTGTTGCGTGTAGAAGAAAATACGAGGCAACCAGACGGAGCGATTATCGTTTGGCCCACAAGGGGACACGTTTCCCTATAAAAACCACGAGGGTTCTTGCGACAGGCTCCGGTTTGTAAGAGGTACGTAATAAAGCTTGGCCCAAATTGGCAATGTTTTTACCACGACATATATGTGCCATGACGTGACACCATGTCACCTTTGATGACTTTCTGGTGAGTTTTGGATTTATGGGGATTTAAAAACCGAGATTCAAAATGTTTGAGGACGAGTCAGGACACAGGTACGGTTGTAATTCATTCCCATTCCTGGCATGGGACCTAAACATGCACCCAAGGACACATGTATAATTTTTGTAGCCATTTCGGTGAACTGGAGCATCTATTTGTAGTTCAAGTTTGAATTATGGACATTAAATGCCTAGGACACTCAATTAGTGTATAAAAAGGCCAAACGAACCCTGAATAAGTTTAAATTTTAGCACGGATATCATGTCGTTCCATGTTGCCCGTGGAAGAAAATACAAGGCAAAAAGAGGTAGTGGTTACGTGTCGCCCACAAGGGGAACATGTTTCCCTATCGGAACCACGAGGCTTCTTTGAGAGAAGCTCCTGTTTGTAAGAGGTTTGTAATAAAGCTTGGCCCAAATTGGACAATGTTTTTACACGACATATATGTGCCATGACGTGACACCATGCCACCTTTGATGACTTTCTGGTGAGTTTAGGATTTACGGGGATTTAAAAACCGAGATTCCAAATGTTTGAGGACGAGCCAGGACGCAGGTACAGTTGTAATTTGTTCCCATTCCTGGCATGGAACCTAAACATGTACCCAAGGACACATGTATAAATTTTCAAGCCATTTTGGTGAACTGGAGCATGTATTTGAAGTTCAGATTTGAATTATGGACATTAAATTCCTAGGAAACTCAATTAGTGTATAAAGAGGCCAAACAAACCCTGAATAAGTTTAAATTTCAGCACGGATATCTTGTCGTTCCATGTTGCCCGTAGAATAAAATACAAGGTGAAAAGAGGCAGTGATTACGTTTCACCCACAAGGGGGACACGTTTCCCTATCGGAACCACGAGGCTTCTTTGAGAGAAGCTCCGGTTTGTAAGAGGCTTGTAATAAAACTTGCGCCAAAATGGACGAAAAAAATTCCTCGACATATATGTGCCATGTCGTGACACCATGCCAGGTTTCACTATTTTCGGGTGAGTTTTGGATTTACGGGGATTTAAAAACTGAGATTCTTCTCACGAAATGTTTTCAAATAGCACACGGTTCACTCACGAAAGCCGTGTGCCTACCAAACCGTGGCCGATGCCCCCCTCCCCCCCAGCTGCACGCGCGATCTGAGTCGTGCGTTTTGATTGGCCAGAACCCAAACCCCACGGGTCGTACGTGTGCACCGTTGGATGCTCCCAAATCGAACGGCAACCCTGAGCCCTTTCGACAGCACATGTAGTACATGGGTAAGCAATGTGCGCATGCGTCGTGCTAGCTCATGCTTCCTTCTCTGCTAGGTTTGCTAAACAGGCTACCGTTTCTCGCCACTCCTCTCATCGGTTTCCCGCCTCTTCTCCCATCGTTTTCCTGCTACCAGTGTCAGTGCTCATTGAAGGCTAGCAGCGACACACTGGCCATGTAAACATCCCACACAGTTTCTAAAAGCACAAATGTGTGTGATAGCAGGGAGTAGGCCCCATAGGGTGACCATCTTGAAACGCCTTAAGGGCAAGGATGCAATTCTTATCAGCAAGGGGCGGCTTCCCATTCGCTAGCCTAGTCGAATAGAACGCAGAAGTTAAGCGTGCTCAGGCTGGAGTAGTCCAAGGATGGGTGACCCGTCGGGAAGTTGCATATCTCAAGCTTCATTTAAATGCCATGACACGGTCATTATAGAGATATATTATATCTCTATAGTGTCCTGGCGATTATATAAACCTTTTTCAAGTTGCATGCAGGGTATAGGGGGCAGGTTCTTCTCGAGCATGTCTCCCTTGGGCGGCTTATAGACGTGGCACATATCTGTGGGCTCCCCGAGGTATATATACTATCCTTTACCGACAATTAGGGGGGCCCACACAATCTATCCCTTTGACCCAACAACGAGAAGGGTTTGACCATGATGGTTTCCTATTGATACTAGTAAGTTACACGTGCATTGCACGCATGAGATTTGGTAACCAAATTATGAATAAATACCACACTATAGCATGTAAGCTTTGAGTCATATATGCATGATGTAGATGTTCGTTTAATTCTTATAGTTCATCTCATCCAAAATCAATTAGTTTTATGAAAAAATCTATTTTAAGATTCATGGAATTGTGCATTGTAAAGCATAAAGTAAAAAATAAAAAGTGACAATTCATTTAGGAAAAAAAGTTCAGGCAATTAAGATATGGAAGATTCTAGAGAACAAAGGGGAAGTGCTTGTGTTTTGAGGTTTGTGCATTATGCTTAAGTTCAACCATGGAGTCTTCTAGATTGTACACGTGGCATAATCTGGTGGAATGTAGATGAAATCCAATGGCCAGTAGTGCTCGGATTTGCCATCTTTGTACCATCGGATTGGCTTCATCCACCGACCAACTTTCAAAATTATTCGCACACTATATAGGGGTATAGATATAGATATAGATGTGTCCCATGCTAGACCAAATAAAGTTTGAGCGCATGCGTGGGATGACCCCCCCCCCCCCCCCCCGCCGCCACCGCCTCGAAGTTGGGAAACCGACATCGTACGTATTGAACCAGGCTTGGAGTCGGGTACGGTGTTCGATTTGTAATGTAGTTGGTGGCCCATCGAAGTTGTGCATTCGGGATTTAAACACATCACACACCACCGTACCCATACATATTTTCAGTCCGCATGCAGTGTATATGGGGTCTTTTGATCAACCATGTCTCCCTTGTGCGGTTTTTTGTGATGACATGCATATCTATGTGCTCCCCGAGTGTATATATATCATCCCTTTGACCGATAATGAGGGGTATGTGTTGGCCATCAATGGATTCCTCCTAGTTTGTGTTAGGGCCGGTCACTGTCACATGTTGCTCAACCAAAGCTCGAGCTCATGCGTTGTCAGGATTCCCTCTCACATGCTTGGATTGCTGGGTTCGACCTACATCATACCATGCGTATCTCGTCCTTAACTACCTTGCCTTCATGGTTGTTTTCTGTATCGAGAGGTAGGCACCATGTCTAAATTGTACATTATTCTATATTGAAAACACACATCACCCCTTCCCAATGTACATCATTTTGGGCCGCATGCAAGAGGTGCTGGTTTTGTGGTCCCTCTCATGCGATTTTTATGATGGTTCAATCTATTGGCCCAAGCGGTTTATCAACAACAACAGCTATTGTTTGACCAAACGATAGATTCATTGGTCCGTCTTATGGTAGGTCATGGCGACATGCATGTATGACCAAAGTATCGATCATTACATGCATCCGCCCCGCTGACACGAAGTGGGAGGTGGTGGTCCAAGCATCCTAGCTAGGTACGACATTATGTCATTATATATATATATATATATATATATATCCAAGGGTGCTTTCGGGTTTGCGAGGCAGGTGCCACCAAAGTTATGCATTGTGTATTTAAAGTTTTAAACATCCCCAATATTCCTACATATATATGGCCACTTCCAGGTGGTTCTTGACTTCTGGCCCCTCTCATCGATCTTCGACGACGCGCCCAACCATGGGCCCGCGCTGTCAAAGTTGTGCATTGGAATTTTGAACATCACAGACCACCCTTTTCACTCATATATATTTGAGCCACATGCTGGTGTGTCCGTCTTCTGACCCTCTCTAACGTTTTTTTTGCTGCAAAGACTCTGATGACGCTCAACGGACACGGGTATAATATCTTAACCGTGTGCGATACAAGTGCGCTGTGAATCACCACGCCTGCGCAAGCGCGAGCAAAGGTTGAGGTTCAGGCTCAACCGTGTGCAATGCAAGTGCGCTGTAAAATCACCACAACCGCGCAAGCGCGAGCAAAGGGTGGAGGTACTGGCTTAATCGTGTGCGATGCAAGTGCGCTATAAAATCACCACCTATGCAAGCTAAAGGCGGGTAAGTTTATTTGGAAATTAGGACGAACCGTGTGTGATAGACCAGCTAGCTAGAAATATAAAAACAAACGACCCGCCTTGAGCATTGCAAAATCGGCGGTCCCGCCACTTTTCCTTATTATCATACACGCATATTGTTATTGGACCGTGCGCGATTTTGGGCACTCCCGCCCCGCATCAATTCCTTTACCCAAATTTTAGTAGCCGCCGTACTTCAACCGTCGCCCACACTCCTCCAGCACCGACCTTATAGCAAAATTGCAGTAGCCGGGGCATTTGAACCGTCCCCATCCCTCGTCCACCACCATCTCCACCCACCATTACTAAAATTTTCAGTAGCCACGGCGTATCCTCAAACACCCCCCTCCACAGTCCCCCACCCGCCCCCTCCCCCACTCGAACCCTAGCTCGCGGCCGCCGCCGGCACCGCCGCCAACCCCTGTCGGTCTGCCCGTTCCTCCTAGCTTAGATAATAAAGTTTAGGTTACCCAACGATTCGCATACCATCGCCCCACTCCCCTGAGTTTTTAGATGAGGCCTGCGGTGTCCTCCATGCCAGATCCACATCTCCTGCTCCAGAATGTCGCAGCCTAAGCTCGACCACGTATCCCGGGGAGCCCGACGAGCGTTCGGCCAAGAAGAGGTTTATCATGGCCTCTCTGGCGGACGTTGGCGAGGTGGCCGCCGTTCACCCTGACTTGTCGATCCCGGAGCAACACGTTGCCGTGGAAGCCGGCGAAGACGTTGACTACGTTGCCATGCCGAAGGCTTCATGTCAGCGGGCTAGCGTATTACTGTATCTTGGGAAAGCTGGCTACAACATCAAGCTCGTCCACAGCGATGGCTTCACGCGGGTCGTGTCACAGGTTAAGTGGTCCATCCCTAACCCCTCTGGTTCAACAGCCGTTGATCTCTTCAACGGCCCTGGCGCTGATGTCCTCCGCCAAGTGGTCAAGGATTTGTGATCTTTATACGCCATCGAGCCCATTTTGTCATTTCTGAAGGACACGTTCTATGGCGGCGGCTTGGGATCCTCAATTGCCAAGTCAGATCTCATCGACCATGACCACGACCATGAGGTGGGCACCCACAAAGGTTCTTCCAAGGTGAAACAACCCATCTGTGACATCAGAGAGCGCACCATGGGTCTGTGCTCTTCCAACTGGAAGGATCTCGTCCATGAAATGTGAGGCAACACCCTATCAGCAAATCTTACCTTTTCTAGCTTGCCAACCCATACCCTTTGTTGTATTAGCATTTTCCGTGCGGTGCTTTAACTGTGCCATGTTTAATTATTTTAGTTATGCAAAAATGTATTGTTCAACAGGGCTATGTGATGTTTAAGTATGAATTGTCCATTTCAGTTTCACGAATGGCTATATTTGGTTCTTTATAGTGAGTAGATGCCTTGTTTATCTGTATTCGGTTGTTAGGTTGGTTGGAGTGAGCATTTTTCCAGTTATCGAGCAGATGCCTTGTTTATATGTATTTGGTTCTTAGTTTGGTTGCAGTGAGCATTTATCCAGTTATCAAGTAGATGCCTTGTTTATCTGTATTTGGTTGTTAGATTGCTTTGTTAGCATTTGTCCAGTTATCAAGTAGATGCTTTGTTTATCTGTATCTGCTTGTTAGGTTGGTTGCAGTGAGCATTTGTCCAGTTTTCAAGCATATGCCGTTGGTTGCAGTGAGACTTTGTCCAGTTTTCAATGGCTATATATGGTTGTTGTACTGGTCATTTATGCCTTGTTTATTTCAGTCATTCACAATGTGTTGTTCATTATGTGCAAGTCGGAACTGTGCTGCTCGACTACATCAATACCAGTTTGAACGGCTATATTTGGTTCCAGTTATTCCTGGTGTAGTTAACACATGCCCTTTATTTCAGTTTTACACATTTATCCAGTGTGATGTTTAAGCATTACCTACGTTCTATTCATTTTCAACAATACCAGTTTGAATTGCAATATTTGATGGCTGTTAAGCCTGCTGTCGGTAACATTGCCTTCCATTTTATATCTGCTTTAACAACATGTTGAAACCAACACATTCAAGCTATCATTTGGAGATGATGTTGTTTACCTTTGCTATATTTGTTTGATATTAAGGTTGCTATACTTATCATGCCTTTCCACTACTTATGCAGGACAACAACGGGAGTGGCCACCATTTTCCGCCGAGGTTAGCTTCATCCCTCGACTTGTACTCCCCCCGTCGTTCCATAATGTAGTGCATATAGATCCAGGCTTGGACACTTGTTAGCTTCTAATATTTAATTGTTGCTTGTAGGTACATATGCCCTTGGCAAGCATCCACGCATCGACCCTTTTTGCGTATGGGGCAATGAGATATTCATGAACAAGCATCAAGTGAGGAAACTGATAAGGATTATTAGCAAAAAGATACGAATGGTGGCAAACAAATTATTTGTTTATGCTCTATCCAACACAACAGTGAACTGTAGGATGATAACTACAAACTCTGCAGCCTTCTCTTTTTACTGCCCATAATGAGTTGTTAGACAACAATGTCTGAATCTTTTTCGTTCGCAGTGGCTCCCGAAGCAGTTCACTCAAGATTACCTCGCAAAGTACATGATTGGTGGACACACAATGAAGGTTAAAGTATTTCATCCAGACTACAATGAGAATCGAGAAGTCCTAATGAAGACAGTCAAGGATGGACGGGCAGCCATCACAAGGGGTTGGCCTAGAGTCGTGCGCGCATTACGCATGGTGGAGGGCACAATATAAGCATTTTGCTTCACCTTCTCCAGCAACCAAACTGTCTTTCACCTCTCTCTTTACAGTCTTTAGTACAAATGTGGTTCATCATTCTTTACTTGGTGCTTCTGTAGTTCTTCAGTATATGTACCTGTGCATTGAATTATGCATTCGTGGTTAAACCTATATTTGTAATAAACATGGTTGGATGTGAAATAAGTGATTGCCTACTTTCAAATTCAAAACATGTCTCTACTCCTATAAAAATGGAAGTTGGTGATGATGGTGTGTCTGCCTTGGTGCAATCTATACCGTTCGATCTGGAATCTGAGGCTGGGATTGAGACTTTGTGCCATCATCTGAACAAGAGCACGGATAGCATGGAGGTTTCTCTCGCCAAGCAGATTCTTCGAGAACCCTCTCCACAATTCCTCGCTGCCGGCCCCTACCCTCTCTTTCGCAGCGTCTTTTCCCGGCGACCGCCGGAGTTGAATTGGGCGAGGGTCCCGTCTCCTGTATAGCTGTATTTGTAGTTAAGGTCTTGATAAATCTGATTTGGGTTGAGCTTTCCCTGGCGTCTCTCCTTCCAGATCTGGCCGTGCAGACCGTCGGAGAGGGAGACATGGCGGCGGTTGCTTCCTTGTCCAAGTTCCTCACTCTCCTGTCTTTCTACTCCCCATGAGAACTATCACCCCAAAACTGAGATGAGCCCATCCCCCGCACGATCGGGCGCGATCCTTCGTTTCCTCTATGCCGCATCATCCTACGGGGAAAGATGGCCGTGTTCGTCCAGGCCAGCGCTCCCGGCCACCCGGCAGGAGGTCTAGGTTGCCTTTGCCGATGCATCAACCTGCGGGCGCTCCGCTGGCGCGGCGTGCCCAATGCAGGTGTACGCCGGGTATTCCCGTGTTTATCCGATGGCAGCGCAATCACCGGCACAGCGTGTCGCATTGTCTTCCTCAACGATTGCCACGGCGCTGCTGTCGTATTCGACCTCCTCACTTCGCCGCTGTGATTCTATCCGCTGGGAGGTACGTGCACATTTATTTCATCCCCAATTTTGCATGCGTATGAGATTTGCTTATTTGATGAACTTCGGTCCTGCAGTAGTTTAATCAGCTCATCTTAGAGATATAGGCTAATCCCTAGCTTAACAATTTATAATTTATCAGGCCAATTACCTGATGGGAGACAACCAGACGGGGAGAACGATTGCTTGAAGAGCCTTAGGCAGTCTGCTCTCACAAGGAAATGCAAAGGTAATTTCACAAGAGAAGTGGTGATGGCGAGGCTCTGCCACGGCAACCTTGTTCGCCTCCTTGCGTACTACAATGAAGGAGACAAGTGGATATCCACTCATCTATGGCTACATGTTGAACAACATCATGGATCTCTACATATTTGGTACATATACTTGTATATTTTTTTCCTTGCCTATGATCAGAATTTGGATCACAGTAGACAATCAGGTTCTCTTCTATGATTGTTGGTTATTGTTTTCATGTAGTCCAATACATAAGTACAGCTCATAGCTGCATGGTTAGAATTCAGAGAAAATGTACATAAAGTTCCAGATAATAGAATTGCAAACTTGGACAATACCTTTAGAGGAAATTTGTATGCTGGACATGCTTGACCATGTCAAAGATCATGCATGGGTAGTTATATCCTCGGGTTATTCGTATTATCTGCAAAGTGAGCTTCAAAATTTTGTAAACTAGCATTTTCAATAGTTCAGAGCTACTACTTCACTGTCAGTATTTAGGTGGATGGTCTCTGTTTTAAATTCATGATACAAGTAATGCACTTCGTCAAGTTTTATTTATCTGTGTCCTTGGTTCCAATAGCTATATAATTTCTTCGCAAGCACCCAAGTACGGCAACTCTATTGCCGTTCATGCTTGGCCTATGCCCTACAGAGAGGAATTAGTATTTGCCTCTTTGTGTCAGAATGTAGTTGTGTCGCATGCCTCTTGTATCATTTTCATTGTTGATAGATGCATTACCAAAATATCATTGCAAAATTTCGTGGTTGCAGTATTTGTCTTGTTAATTTTGCATTCCTCCCTTTTCTCATAAAGTGTTAATTCTGTGTTAGTTATATCTTATGTTTTCTATGTTCATTGCTTCTGTTGACTTCAGATTGTGCATATGTGGAGAAGCATGTATGATTGCCCTCAGGTTTAGAACATATTGCATAACAAGCCATTCTCCTTGGCAACCGACCTAGAAGTGAGGTCACAATTGACACCCCTTGTCGTCCAACTTCCGGCACTTGAAGTCTCTGTGCGACAAAATTATGCTTGCCATCTGATCACCTTGCCGCATGGTATGTTCATGGGACAGAGAATATGAGATGCAGCTCCCCAATGTTTTCACTTCCCCACTCAAAATTTTCAGGCCACAACCTGAATATTTGTTTCCTTGTTGTCTGTCATCAGCATTTTTCTTTGCAGAAACCTGGTTAAGGAAGTTACCAGTAGTCTAGTACTAATATTTTCGTATGTATGTACTTGTGCACTCACCCCTTTTATATACATATATGGTTCAAAAAGCATCTTTTACTTTATTTTTTGTTTATTTGCTCAGTACAAAATGTAGTGCAGTCTATGATTTTTTTTCCTTGGTCTAAATATAACACAGACCCTCTACAGGCTCCTTATTTTTTTTCCTTTGTCTAAATATACTACAGACCGTTTATATATATGCAGTACTGATTGCCTAATGTCCTTCTAGGTGAGAAGATAGATTAAGTTGGAGTTCGAGAGCTAATATTGTTGGCACAAATGTTTTGAGCAAACAACTAAAAGAAGGGTATACTATGCTTTGCAGATGGAAAATGATTCCACGGCCTCATATATGCCTATGGTATATGTAACTAAGCATGAATCAATTTTTTTTCTCTTCATGGTGCTATTGCATGCAGCATGCTTGTGCATATTTATCAAAGTATTCAGTTGAACACTTCTACTTCATTCTTGTTTGTTCTTGAAAGTGTGCTCAAGCAACCGTAAGTATGTTATTTGGATATATTAATTGTGTGGGCTGGAGGTGGAGCCTGTGTTAACCAAAAGCAGATTAGTATTGTAACACTTCCCAAATGTGTGTGGATGGATTTTCTATTTGTCACATGCTCTGTCCCCTCAATTTGGAGAGTAATGAGAAAGCTGGGTGGAGAGAACAACAAATCTTCGCCAAGGTAAAAATGGAGAAGAAAATATTTGGCTTGGACAAGGGGTCATCGATCAGAAACCATAAGTTTGATTTTTGCTCAATGCGTACACATCAACAATATAGCATAACTGTGATCAATGTTATGATACATCTTTTTTGTCCACTATGCTCCTAAGTAAACAATGTCTACTTGATTATTTGTGATTCCGTAGCGTAGCACGGGCATCTTACTAGTGATTTTTAAATTAGGGACTAATTAGGAATTACACTGCACACGGTTTGCGAAAGCGAAACGTCTGCGATAGATGTGGAGATCAGAAACGTTTCTAGGATCCACTACGTGTGCGATCAATCTCCACTGTACACACGACATCCTCTTGAAAACTGTTTGTGTTAGGCCACCTTGCGCAAATGTTTACCATATAAAAATTGTGTGTGATGGACAGTCTTTGCCACACAGTTTTTTCTACGCACCGTGTGTGATGCATTCAATAACGCAAACGATAAAATTGTTAATATCGTGTGCAATGGCAACGCTATCACAAACGATTTAACGGAGAAAATTGTGTGTGATGTACCTGTGAACGGAAACGTTTTCCTTGAAGTGACTGTGTGGGATGTACATACGACAGAAATGTTTATCAAAGAATGACGGTGTGGGATATACATGCGACTGAAAACAATTTCGCCTGTATAATTATATTTTTAGCTCTACTGTACGTATTTCCGTATTAGAGCGCTCGCCGGTCGCACACGACCTCATTTTGCCGAGCGCGTGTGCTAGGAGGGCATATCCCGACGGTTTCTGGGTCGTGTGGGAAGGACCCCCCTATCGTCGTCACTCACTTGGCGACGGTTCCGAACACCGTCGCGGAAAGGGGTTAAAATCCGTTTGTATAGCACCGATGCGCACCAGTGTGTGCTTGATGAAGGAAGTATCATTTTGGCTTGGCCAAATGGCATGAAATTTTTATGGCACTCTCATATGCCCAAATCATCCTGCCATGTTCATTTCCAGCCCAAGTCATCACTCTATGTGAGTGCTACTTCCTGTTTTTTTTCCTGGACCAGATTTGACAGTTGCAAAGCAACTATATTAAATACTTGTCCAAATACCTTCAAAATTCACAGGATTGTAGTCCTTTCTATCATAAACCTTCCTGGCATCAAGTTTTTCACTTAACCTCACTAAGTTGATCACAACAGTGCGGTCAAGTTTGCTACATCAAACTTCTGAGCTTCATTCCAACCCAACCACAGTACTTCTGCTTGTTTCATTGATTCAGGGCTGCTCTATCTTGGAGGGACTTCGTGTCAGACATTATTTGATAGCCCGTGTTGCACTGTGTGCACTAGTGCATGCGGTGATCACGAGTCTGGCATGCCATATGCGTGCTCTGGCGCCTCTGTCTTCTTCTCCCCCTCTTTGCTCGTCGTCCTAGCGCGCCCGTGAATGTCTAGCAGCCTCCCTGAGTCGTCGCCGTCCCCCTGGACCCCTCTCCCCCTCCTGTAGCTCGCTCGTTGGAGGTCGTCGCCGCGCGCCCATGGGAAAACTGTAGCCGACCATCGTCTTCCTCCTCTGGTCGCTTCCTCCCCGTGCCCCCTTGGCTGTCTCTGCTCCGTGACCGCTGCATCGATGTTTCGTTGCGGTCCCGAGCCCTCCCTTGATCGCTGAGCATCGCCAAAGCATTGGTCGAGCCCGAGCGGCGGCACTCGGCCACGGCACCCGCGCCTCGGCTATAAGTAGGCCACCCGAGCCCCTCCTTTCATCTCCATCGGCCTCCCCTCGCTCCCAGGACCCCGCCCCACTTCTTCCCCGAGCCGGAGCTGCTCTCCCCACCTCCCTCTGTCGCCTCGGCCGCCGGTGAGCCCCGCCTCGATTCCGGCGAGCCGAGCTCCCTCTCTCCACTCTTCCACCTCCAGAGGACTCCCACCACCACCTAAAAGCCACCCCACGGCTCCACCCCTCCTCCCCGCGGCCTTAGTGTCGAGCCCATCTTCACCGTAGACGCCGTCCGCCGCAGTCAAGGCTGCGCTCCTTCCGGTGCATCTCAGCGAGCGTGAGGAGTCCAGACGGGAGCGCCTCGTCTTCCCGATCTCGCCGGTGCGCTGGGCGTCGCCGGAGACGACCCAGGTCGCCGGAACGGCCGCCCGCAGTGCTCCCCTGCCTCTGGCTCACGAGCGACAGGAGGAAGAAGAAGGACCTGCAGGCGGGCCCTACCGCCCCGCGGACCCCGCTCGTCCGTCTAACAGGTGTTGACCCGAGCTGCTGACTGGAATAAGTGGAAACGTATTCATGGGAACGTTTTCCAGGTCAGAAAGCGTATTCTCCTCCTTCTTGGACCTAGAGTATATTTTCTCTATAAGTAAGCGTATTCTCAGAATTGCGCTTTCTGTTTTTCTAGTCAGGGGCCTGTTGGTGAAGATATTTTTACAGATTAGTCCCTGGATTTTAACCTTCCGTATCTCCGCGACCGTAACTCCGATTGAGGTGAATCCAAAGCCCACGTTTTCGTATCATCGGGCTCTATCTGTAGGTATCATTTTCACCAGGTGGTTCCACAGTGAAAATGACCTTATTGCCCTTGCCCCTAATCATCCCCCTCCGAGGGAGAACCCTTTCCAGCGATTCTTTACGCGAGCTTTCCGCACTTCTTCCTGGTGTATTCTTCATCTCAAGGCAAGCCACGACAACCACTTGCATGATTGCATGCAGTAGCCATTTAATAACTGTCGGTCTGGTTTGCTACTGTTATCGGTGCTTCGGTAATGTTTATAGTTTCATGTTCATCTTCATGACATGTTCAGATGCACCTGGTTATCATGTATTCTTGCTAGTATTACTTTCATATGCCTTGCTTGGTAGTAGTAGTACGTGTTGGTGGTAGATGCTCATTTGTTGCATGCTTAATATCTATTATCATGTACCGTTGCTATGCATGTTTCCTTTGCATCTAGCTGGTTATATGCTTACTTGGTAGTATTATCGTTATGTTCTTGCATGGTAGTTATTTCCGTTGATAGTGGTCATGTTATGCTATGAGTAGTGTTATACTTGTGATATTCATGCTCGTCAGTATGCCATGCTCATTCGGAAATATGATTTATTGTTGTTGATATGCTTGATGATTATGTTGCACCCCATTCTTATGTTGATATCATGCATTATAGTTGCATCATGTTATTTTAATATGGCTCAGCTTATTGCATTCAAGTTTAACCGGATAATAATCAAACTTGAATAACCGTTGGCTGAGTCATGGTGCCACCAAATCGAGCCGACCAGTGTAGCCACACTTGCCTTATGGGGGGTCCTAACTGGTTCTATTGTCATGCCTCTCACCGGTGCCTCCAACGAGGGAAGGTTATGCGCGGGTGCTACCTTGGCCGGGTAGGACGGCATAAGCCTTGTGTGCCTGTTGTTGTTGTAAGGATCCTTGTCCCCGTTTGGGACCGTTTATGTTTCGCCATGATGGTGGCCGACCACGTAGGTGGCGGATGTCACGAGTTGACATCGGGGCCACCCATGACTTAGCCAAAAGGGGAATTTGTCGGAGTGGTTGGGAGAGTGTCTTCGCTATAGATCGGTTTTGTCGTTGGTCCACCCGAATGGGAGCATGAGGCCTTGGGTTCCATGGTGTGGGTATAGTGTGCTAACCTCTGCAGAGTGTGTGTTGAATCTATCGATAGCCGCGCCTGCGGATATGGGCCCAGTTCGTAGTCGATCACACTATGGGTCAATAGTAATAATAATAATGTTCTTAATAACAACCCTGGTTCGATGATGAGAGAAGTTGGTCGATCTTTATGTGATCGTGAGAGGATCACAGTGGTATCGCGGATACCGAGTTGGTGGATATTTGTGGTGTTATGCGAGAATCGTGGGTAAAGATCAAGCTCCTTGTGGTCATGTAATGATTACTACGGTATGGTTAATACCAAGCTTGATTGGATCCTGAGATGATAGTGTGATGTCCGTGATGGTAAGCTTGTGCATGTGATGGTTACAAGGTAACCCGAGCAGAGTAAGTTGGTGCATGATAGCGTCATCATGTTGCATGCTAGTATCATCATGTTCATATGTTCATGCCATGCTCATATTGTTCTAGCTGTATCATGTTCATCTTGTTCATGCTATGATTGATTTGATAGTATCATGTTAATCCTTGTTAACCTGTAATTGCCATGTTGTTGTCTGTCTTGATTGCTCTTGGTTGCTGCGAGCTTGCAAGTACATTCAATGTACTGACCTGGCGTGTCATGCCAATTTACAGGTCATGCCGGAGTTGATTGCTTGTTTGCCGTGGATTCATTGTTTGCGAGCTAGGATAAGCGTTCCAGCCAGAGTCCCTGCGGAGTGGAGTTCATCACCGTCGTCGTTGTTCCACTGCCAGTAGTTATTCCGCTACTTTGTGTTGTTCTGCTGCTTGCATGGAGTAACCGTGGCAGGCGTAGTGTCGTCGTGCCGATGTTATCCCCTTGTACTCATATAGATTGTAATAAAGAGCTGATTTGTTCTATGCTAAGCGGTGTCGTATTCCAGAAGACTTCTCCTCGATCTTTGGGCTGGAATACGGGGCGTTCCAGTTTCTCTGAGCCGGGGTGCCACACACTTCCCGGTGATGACCGTACTTTGAGGAGTTCATGTGTTCACTAAGTGCTAATGATTTGGTCTGGTTCTCTATTAAAAGGAGGCCTTAATATCCCTTAGTTTCCATTTGGACCCCGCTGCCACGGGAGGGTAGGACAAAAGATGTCATGCAAGTTCTTTTCCATAAGCATGTTTGACTATATTCGGAATACATGCCTACATTGTATTGATGAATTGGAGCTAGTTCTGTGTCACCCTATGTTATAACTGTTGCATGATGAATGCCATCCGACATAATTATCTATCATTGATCCATTGCCTACGAGCTCATTTCATATTGATCTTTGCTCCGTTACTTTTCCGTTGCCACTATTACGATTACTACAAAACTTCTACTGTTACTTTTGCCACTGTTACCGTTAATTCCATACTACTTCGCTACTAAATATTTTTTTGCAGATATTAATTCTTTCAGGTGTGGTTGAATTGACAACTCAGCTGCTAATACTTGAGAATATTCTTTGGCTCCCCTTGTGTTGAATCAATAAATTTGGGTTGAATACTCTACCCTCAAAAACAGTTGCGATCCCCTATATTTGTGGGTTATCAAGTACTAATAAAATGATTATTATTAGTGTTGGAAAAATCACACAATTTGGTATTTTTTTCATGACAAAGCAAGCAATCTAGCACATAGCAAACAAAAAGCAAACGACAAGACAAACGGAAAGAAGGCGAATAAGAAGGCAAATATTTTTGTATTTTTTGAAAACAATTTAGAAGTGGGGGAGAGGAAAATGAGAGGCAAACGACAAATAATGTAAATGCAAGAGATGAGAGTGTATGATATGTACTTGGTAGGCTTGATATAGAACCTCCCCGGCTATGGCGCCAGAAATTCTTCCTGCTACTTCTTGAGCTTGCGTTGATTTTGCCTTGAAGAGGAAAGGGTGATGCACCAAAGTAGAGATAAGTATTTCCCTCAGTTAAGAACCAAGGTATCAATCCAGTAGGAGGCACAAGCAAGTCAACAATATATGCACCTGCACAAACTAACAAACACTTGCACTCAACGTGAAAAAGGGGTTGCCAATCCCTTCATGGCCACTTGCAAGAGTGAGATCTAATAGAGATAGATATAAAAGATAAGTAAAAGGTAAAATAAAGTAAATATAAATAAATTGCAGCAAGGGATTTTTGGGTTTTGGTGTTACATGTTGGGGAACGTAGCAGAAATTCAAAATTTTCTACGCATCACCAAGATCAATCTATGGAGTAATCTAGCAACGAGGGGAAGGGAGGTGCATCTACATACCATTGTAGATCGCGATGCTGAAGTTCTGCAAGAACGCGGATGAAGGAGTCGTACTCGTAGCGATTCAGATCGCGGTTGGTTCCGATCTAAGCGCCGAACCACGGCGCCTCCGCGTTCAACACACGTGCAGCCCGGTGACGTCTCCCACGCCTTGATCCAGCAAGGAGAGAGGGAGAGTTTGGGGAAGACTCCGTCCAGCAGCAGCACGACGGCGTGGTGGTGGTGGAGGAGCGTGGCAATCCTGCAGGGCTTCGCCAAGCACCGCAGGGGAGGAGGAGGACATGGAAGAGGGGAAGGGCTGCGCCAGAACTTGGGTTGCTGCTGCCCTCCCATCCCCCACATATATATAGGGGCAAGGGAGCGGGGGGCCGGCCCCCTCAGATCCAATCTGAGGAGGGGGCGGCAGCCAGGGGGGTTGCCTTGCCCCCCAAGGCAAGGGGGGCGCCTCCCCTTAGGGTTCCCCAAACCCCCAGGCACATGGGCCCTGGGAGGGAAGGCGCCCAGCCCACTAAGGGGCTGGTCCCTCTCCACATACAGCCCATAGGGCCCTCCGGGGCTGGTGGCCCCTCCCGGTGGACCCCGGAACCCTCCGGTGGTCCCGGTACATTACCGGTGACGCCCGAAACTCTTCCGGTGGCCAAAACGGGACTTCCCATATATAAATCTTTACCTCCGGACCATTCCGGAACTCCTCGTGATGTCCGGGATCTCATCCGGGACTCCGAACAACATTCGGTAACCACATATATCTATTCCCTATAACCCTAGCGTCATCGAACCTTAAGTGTGTAGACCCTATGGGTTCGGGAACCATGCAGACATGACCGAGACGTTCTCCGGCCAATAACCAACAGCGGGATCTGGATACCCATGTTGGCTCCCACATGTTCCACGATGATCTCATCGGATCAACCACGATGTCGGGGATTCAATCAATCCCGTATACAATTCCCTTTGTCAATCGGTATGTTACTTGCCCGAGATTCGATCGTCGGTATCCCGATACCTTGTTAAATCTCGTTACCGGCAAGTCTCTTTACTCGTTCCGTAACACATCATCCCGTGATCAACTCCTTGGTCACATTGTGCACATTGTGATGATGTCCTACCGAGTGGGCCCAGAGATACCTCTCCGTTTACACGGAGTGACAAATCCCAGTCTCGATTTGTGCCAACCCAACAGACACTTTTGGAGATACCTGTAGTGCACCTTTATAGCCACCCAGTTACGTTGTGACGTTTGGTACACCCAAAGCATTCCTACGGTATCCGGGAGTTGCACAATCTCATGGTCTAAGGAAATGATACTTGACATTAGAAAAGCTCTTAGCAAACGAACTACATGATCTTGTGCTAGGCTTAGGATTGGGTCTTGTCCATCACATCATTCTCCTAATGATGTGATCCCGTTATCAACGACATCCAATGTCCATGGTCAGGAAACCGTAACCATCTATTGATCAACGAGCTAGTCAACTAGAGGCTTACTAGGGACATGGTGTTGTCTATGTATCCACACATGTATCTGAGTTTCCTATCAATACAATTTTAGCATGGATAATAAACGATTATCATGAACAAGGAAATATAATAATAACCAATTTATTATTGCCTCTAGGACATATTTCCAACAGTCTCCCACTTGCACTAGAGTCAATAATCTAGTTCACATCACCATGTGATTAACACTCACAGGTCACATCACCATGTGACCAACATCCAAAGAGTTTACTAGAGTCAACAATCTAGTTCACATCACTATGTGATTAACACTCAATGAGTTCTGGTTTGATCATGTTATGCTTGTGAGAGAGGTTATTAGTCAACGGGTCTGAACCTTTCAGATCCGTGTGTGCTTTACGAATATCTATCTCATCTTGTGGATGCTACCACGCGCTACTTGGAGCCATTTCAAATAACTGCTCTACTATACGAATCCGGTTTACTACTCAGAGTCATCCGGATTAGTGTCAAAGTTCGCATCGACGTAACCCTTTACGACGAACTCCTTTTCACCTCCATAATCGAGAAAATTCCTTAGTCCACTAGATACTAAGGATAAGTTCGACCGCTGTCATGTGATCCATTCCCGGATCACTATTGTACCCCTTGACCAACTCATGGCAAGGCACACTTCATGTGCGGTACACAGCATAGCATACTGTAGAGCCTACGTCTAATGCATAGGGGACGACCTTCGTCCTTTCTCTCTCTTCTGCTGTGGTCAGGTCTTGAGTCTTACTCAATACTCACACCTTGTAACACAGCCAAGAACTCCTTGTTTGCTGATCTATTTTGAACTCTTTCAAAATCATGTCAAGGTGTGCGTTCTTTGAAAGTATCATCAGGCGTCTTGATCTATCTCTATAGATCTTGATGCCCAATATGTAAGCAGCTTTATCCAGGTCTTCCTTTGAAAAACTCCTTTCAAACAACCCTTTATGCTTTCCAGAAATTCTACATCATCTCTGATCAACAATATGTCAACAACATATACTCATCAGAAATTCTATAGTGCTCCCACTCACTTCTTTGGAAATACAAGTTTCTCATAAACTTTGTATAAACCCAAAATCTTTGATCATCTCATCAAAGCGTACATTCCAACTCCGAGATGCTTACTCCAGTCCTTAGAAGGATTGCTGGAGCTCTGCATACTTGTTAGCATCTTTCAGGATTGACAAAAAATCTTCTGGTTGTATCACATACAACCTTTCCTCAAGAAAATCGTCGAGGAAACAATGTTTTGATATCCTATCTGCAAGATTCATAATAATGCAGTAACTGCTAATACAATTCCAACAGACTCTTAGCATCGCTACGAGTGAGAAAGTCTCATCGTAGTCAACTCCTTGAACTTGTCGGAAAACATCTTAACGACAAGCCGAGCTTTCTTAATGGTGACACTTACCATCATTGTCTGTCTTCCTTTTAAAATCCATCTGCACCCAACAGCCTTACGGCCATCAAGTATTTCTTCCAAAGTCTATACTTTGCTTTATACATGGATCCTCTCTCGGATTTCATGGCCTCGAGCCATTCGTCAAAATCCGGGCCCACCATCGCTTCTCCATAGCTCGTAGGTTCATTGTTGTCTAGCAACATGACTTCCAAGACAGGATTACGCACCACTCTGGAGTAGTTTGCATCCTTGTCGTCCTACGAGGTTTGGTAGTGACTTGATCCGAAGTTTCATGATCACTATCATAAGCTTCCACTTCAATTGGTGTAGGTGCCACAGGAACAACTTCCTGTGCCCTGCTACACACTAGTTGAAGTTATGGTTCAATAACCTCATCAAGTCTCCACCATCCTCCCACTCAATTCTTTCGAGAGAAACTTTTCTTCGAGAAAGGACTCGTTTCTAGAAGCAATTACTTTTGCTTCCAGATCTGAAATAGGAGGTATACCCAACTGTTTTGGGTATTTTATGAAGATGCATTTATCCGCTTTGGGTTCGAGCTTATCAGCCTGAAACTTTTTCACATAAGCATCGCAGCCCCAAACTTTTAAGAAACGACAACTTAGGTTTCTCTAAACGGTGTCGTCTCAACGGAATTGCGTGGTGCCCTTTTAAAGTGAATGCGGTTGTCTCTAATGCCTAACCCATAAACGATAGTGTAATTCGATAAGAGACATCATGGTATGCACCATATCCAATAGGGTGCAGTTATGATGTTCGGACACACCATCACACTATGGTGTTCTAGGCGGTATTAATTGTGAAACAATTTCCACAATGTCTTAATTGTGTGCCAAACTCGGAACTCAGATATCTCTATGATCATATCACAGACATTTTATCCTCTTGTCACGACGATCTTCAACTTCACTCTGAAATTACTTGAACCTTTCAATAATTCAGACTTGTGTTTCATCAAGTAAATACACTCAGCATCTACTCAAATCATCTGTGAAGTAAGAACATATCGATATCCACTGCGTGCCTCAGCACTCATTGGACTGCACACATCAAATGTATTACTTCCAACAAGTTGCTCTCTTGTTCCATCTTACTGAAAACGAGGCCTTTCAGTCATCTTACCCATGTGGTATGATTTGCATGTCTCAAGTGATTCAAAATCAAGTGAGTCCAAACGATCCATCTGCATGGAGTTTCTTCATGCATATATACCAATAGACATGGTTCGCATGTCTCAATCTTTCAAAAAACGAGTGAGTCCAAAGATCCATCTACATGGAGCTTCTTCATGCGTTCTATACCAATATGACTCAAATGGCAGTGCCACAAGTATGTGGTACTATCATTACTATTTTATATCTTTTGGCACGAACATGTGTATCACTGCGATCGAGATTCAAATTCATTTAAGTGCAAGACCATTGAAGGTATTATTCAAACAAACAGAGTAACCATTATTCTCCTTAAATGAATAACCGTATTGCGATAAACATAATCCAATCATGTTTATGCTCAACGCAAACACCAAATAACAATTATTTAGGTTTAACACCAATCTCGATGGTAGAGGGAGCATGCGATGCTTGATCACATCAACCTTGGAAACACTTCCAACACATATCGTCATCTCACCTTTAGCTAGTCTCCGTTTATTCCGCAGCTTTTATTTTGTGTTACTAACACTTAGCAACCGAACCGGTATCTAATACCCTGGTGCTACTAGGAGTACTAGTAAAGTACACATTCATATAATGTATATCCAATATACTTCTGTCGACCTTGCCTGCCTTCTCATCTACCAAGTATCTAGGGTAGTTCTGCTTCAGTGACCGTTCCCCTCATTACAGAAGCACTTAGTCTCGGGTTTGGGTTCAACCTTGGGATTCTTCACTAGAGCAGCAAATGATTTGATGTTTCATGAAGTATCCCTTTTTGCCTTGCCCTTCTTGAAACTAGTGGTTTTACTTATAGTTCATCACGAAGCTCTAATAGCTTGGTGGCAGCGACTATGGAGAACCATCACTATCTCATCTGGAAGATTAACTCCCACTCGATTTCAAGCGATTGTGGCACTCAGACAATCTGAGCACATGCTCACCGATTGAGCTTTTCTCCCTTAGTCTGCAGGCTTAAGAAACTTGTCAGAGGTCTCATACCTCTTGACGTGGGCACTAGTCTGAAATCCCAATTTCAGTCTTCGGAACATCTCATATGTTTTGCGACGTTTCAAAACATCTTTGGTGCCACAATTCTAAATCGTTAGCATTACGCACTGAACTATCACGTAGTCATCAAAACGTGTATGTCAGATGTTTCGCAACATCTACAGACGACGCTGAGGTTCAGCACACCGAGCGGTGCATTAAGGAAATAAGCCTTCTGTGCAGCAATGAGGACAATCCTCAGTTTACGGACCCAGTCCGCATAATTGCTACTACCAACTTTCAACTAAATTTTCTCTAGGAACATATCTTAAACAGTAGAACTAAAGCGTAAGCTATGACATAATTTGCAAAGACCTTTTGACTATGTTCATGATAATTAAGTTCATCAGATTATTTAATGAACTCCCACTCAGATAGACATCCCTCTAGTCATCTAAGTGATACATGATCCGAGTCAAACTAGGCCGTGTCCGATCATCACGTGAGACGGACTAGTCATCATCGGTGAACATCTCCATGTTGATCGCATCTACTATACGACTCATGTTCGACCTTTCGATCTCTTGTGTTCCGAGGCCATGTCTGTACATGCTAGGCTCGTCAAGTCAACCTAAGTGTTTCGCATGTGTTTCGAGGCCATGTCTGTACATGCTAGGCTCGTCAACACCCGTTGTATTCGAACGTTAGAATCTATCACACCCGATCATCACGTGGTGCTTCGAAATAACGAACCTTTGCAAAGGTGCACAGTTAGGGGGAACACGTCTCTTGAAATTTTAGTGAGGGATCATCTTATTTATGCTACCGTCGTTCTAAGCAAATAAGATGTAAACATGACAAACATCACATGCAAATCATAAAGTGACATGATATGGCCAATATCATCTTGCGCCTTTTGATCTCCATCTTCGAGGCGCGACATGATCACCTTTGTCACCGGCATGACACCATGATCTCCATCATCGTGTCTTCATGAAGTTGTCTCGCCAACTATTATTTCTACTACTATGGCTAACGGTTAGCAATAAAGTAAAGTAATTACATGGCATTTTCATTGACACGCAGGTCATACAATAAATTAAGACAACTCCTATGGCTCCTGCCGGTTGTCATACTCATCGACATGCAAGTCGTGATTCCTATTACAAGAATATGATCAATCTCATACATCACATATATCATTCATCACATCCTTTTGGCCATATCACATCACATAGCATACCCTGCAAAAACAAGTTAGACGTCCTCTAATTGTTGTTGCATGTTTTACGTGGCTGCTATGGGATTCTAGCAAGAACGTTTCTTACCTACGCAAAAGCCACAACGTGATATGCCAATTTCTATTTACCCTTCATAAGGACCCTTTTCATCGAATCCGATCCGACTAAAGTGGGAGAGACAGACACCCGCTAGCCACCTTATGCAACTAGTGCATGTCAGTCGGTGGAACCTGTCTCACGTAAGAGTAAGTGTAAGGTCGGTCCGGGCCGCTTCATCCCACGATGCTGCCGAATCAAGATAATGTTGGAAATATGCCCTAGAGGCAATAATAAATGGTTATTATTATATTTCTTTGTTCATGGTAATTGTCTATTATTCATGCTATAATTGTATTGTCCGGAAATCGTAATACATGTGTGAATACATAGACCACAACCTGTCCCTAGTAAGCCTCTAGTTGACTAGCTCGTTGATCAACAGATAGTCATGGTTTCCTGACTATGGACATTGGATGTCATTGATAACGGGATCGCATCATTAGGAGAATGATGTGATGGACAAGACCCAATCCTAAGCATAGCATAAAAGATCGTGTAGTTTCGTTTGCTAGAGCTTTTCCAATGTCAAGTATCTTTTCCTTAGACCATGAGATCGTGCAACTCCCGGATACCGTAGGAGTGCTTTGGGTGTGCCAAACGTCACAACGTAACTGGGTGACTATAAAGGTGCACTACGGGTATCTCCGAAAGTGTCTGTTGGGTTGGCACGGATCGAGACTGGGATTTGTCACTCCGTGTGACGGAGAGGTATCTCTGGGCCCACTCGGTAATGCATCATCATAATGAGCTCAATGTGACTAAGGCGTTAGTCACGGGATCATGCATTGCGGTACGAGTAAAGAGACTTGCCGGTAACGAGATTGAACAAGGTATTGGGATACCGACGATCGAATCTCGGGCAAGTAACATACCGTTTGACAAAGGGAATTGCATACGGATTGATTGAATCCTCGACACCGTGGTTCATCCGATGAGATCATCGTGGAACATGTGGGAGCCAACATGGGTATCCAGATCCCGCTGTTGGTTATTGACCGGAGAGGCGTCTCGGTCATGTCTGCATGTCTCCCGAACCCGTAGGGTCTACACACTTAAGGTCCGGTGACGCTAGGGTTGTAGAGATATATGTATGCGGAAACCCGAAAGTTGTTCGGAGTCCCGGATGAGATCCCGGACGTCACGAGAGGTTCCGGAATGGTCCGGAGGTGAAGAATTATATATAGGAAGTCAAGTTTCGGCCACCGGGAAAGTTTCGGGGGTTACCGGTATTGTACCGGGACCACCGGAAGGGTCCCGGGGGTCCACCGGGTGGGGCCACCTATCCCGGAGGGCCCCGTGGGCTGAAAGTGGAAGGGAACCAGCCCTTAGTGGGCTGGGGCGCCCCCCTTGGGCCTCCCCCCATGCGCCTAGGGTTGGGAACCCTAGGGGGGAGCTTCCCCCTTGCCTTGGGGGGCAAGGCACCCCTTCCCCCCACTTGGCCGCCGCCCCCCCTTGGAGATCTGATCTCCAAGGGCTGGCCCCCCCCCAGGGGTCCTATAAATAGTGGGGGGGAGGGAGGGCAGCAAGACACAGCTTTGGGCGCCTCCCTCCTCCCCTGCAACACATCTCTCTCTCTCTCGCAGAAGCTCGGCGAAGCCCTGCCGGAGACCCGCTACATCCACCACCACGCCGTCGTGCTGCTGGATCTCCATCAACCTCTCCTTCCCCCTTGCTGGATCAAGAAGGAGGAGACGTCGCTGCACCGTACGTGTGTTGAACGCGGAGGTGCCGTCCGTTCGGCACTCGGTCATCGGTGATTTGGATCACGGCGAGTACGACTCCGTCATCCACGTTCATTGGAACGCTTCCGCTCGCGATCTACAAGGGTATGTAGATGCACTCCTTTCCCCTCGTTGCTAGTAGACTCCATAGATGCATCTTGGTGAGCGTAGGAAAATTTTAAATTATGCTACGATTCCCAACAGTGGTATCAGAGCCAGGTCTATGCGTAGTTACTATGCACGAGTAGAACACAAAGCAGTTGTGGGCGTTGAGTTTGCCAATTCTTCTTGCCGCTACTAGTCTTTTCTTGTTTCGGCGGCATTGTAGGATGAAGCGGCCCGGACCGACCTTACACGTACACTTACGTGAGACAGGTTCCACCGACTGACATGCACAAGTTGCATAAGGTGGCTAGCGGGTGTCTGTCTCTCCTACTTTAGTCGGAACGGATTCGATGAAAAGGGTCCTTATGAAGGGTAAATAGAAATTGGCAAATCACGTTGTGGTCATACGTAGGTAAGAAACGTTCTTGCTAGAAACCTACAAACCACGTAAAAACTTGCAACAACAATTAGAGGACGTCTAACTTGTTTTTGCAGCAAGTGCTATGTGATGTGATATGGCCAGAAGATGTGATGAATGATATATGTGATGTATGAGATTGATCATATTCTTGTAATAGGAATCACGACTTGCATGTCGATGAGTATGACAACCGGCAGGAGCCATAGGAGTTGTCTTTATTATTTTGCATGACCTGCGTGTCATTGAATAACGCCATGTAAATTACTTTACTTTGTTGCTAAACGCGTTAGCCATAGAAGTAGAAGTAATCGTTGGCGTGACGACTTCATGAAGACACAATGATGGAGATCATGATGATGGAGATCATGGTGTCATGCCGGTGACGAAGATGATCATGGTGCCCCGAAGATGGAGATCAAAGGAGCATGATGATATTGGCCATATCATGTCACTATTTGATTGCATGTGATGTTTATCATGTTTTTGCATCTTATTTGCTTAGAACGACGGTAGTAAGTAAGATGATCCCTTATAATAATTTCAAGAAAGTGTTCACCCTAACTGTGCACCGTTGCGAAGGTTCGTTGTTTCGAAGCACCACGTGATGATCGGGTGTGATAGATTCTAACGTTCGAATACAACGGGTGTTGACGAGCCTAGCATGTACAGACATGGCCTCGGAACACACGCAATACACTTAGGTTGACTTGACGAGCCTAGCATGTACAGACATGGCCTCGGAACACGGAGGACCGAAAGGTCGAGCATGAGTCGTATAGAAGATACGATCAACATGGAGATGTTCACCGATCTTGACTAGTCCGTCTCACGTGATGATCGGACACGGCCTAGTTAAACTCGGATCATGTTTCACTTAGATGACTAGAGGGATGTCTATCTGAGTGGGAGTTCATAATCAGATGAACTTCATTATCATGAACATAGTCAAATAGGTATTTGCAAATTATGTCATAGCTTGCGCTTTAGTTCTACTGGTTAAGATATGTTCCTAGAGAAAATTTAGTTGAAAGTTGGTAGTAGCAATTATGCGGACTGGGTCCGTAAACTGAGGATTGTCCTCATTGCTGCACAGAAGGCTTATGTCCTTAATGCACCGCTCGGTGTGCTGAACCTCAGCGTCGTCTGTAGATGTTACGAAACATCTGACATACACGTTTTGATGACTACGTGATAGTTCAGTGCGGTTTAGAATTGTGGCACCAAAGACGTTTTTGAAACGTCGCAGAACATGTGAGATGTTCCGAAGACTGAAATTGGGATTTCAGACTAGTGCCCACGTCAAGAGGTATGAGACCTCTGACAAGTTTCTTAAGCCTGCAAACTAAGGGAGAAAAGCTCAATCGTTGAGCGTGTGCTCAGATTGTCTGAGTGCCACAATCGCTTGAATCGAGTGGGAGTTAATCTCCCAGATGAGATAGTGATAGTTCTCCATAGTCACTGCCACCAAGCTAGTAGAGCTTCGTGATGAACTATAACATATCAAGGATAGTTATGATGATCCTTGAGCTATTCGCGATGTTTGACACCGCGAGAGTAGAAATCAAGAAGGAGCATCAATTGTTGATGGTTAGTAAAACCACTAGTTTAAGAAGGGCAAGGGCAAAAGGGATACTTCATGAAACAGCAAGTCGTTTGCTGCTCTAGTGAAGAATCCCAAGGTTGAACCCAAACCCGAGACTAAGTGCTTCTGTAATGAGAGGAACGGTCACTGAAGCAGTACTACCCTAGATACTTGGTAGATGAGAAGGCAGGCAAGGTCGACAGAAGTATATTGGATATACGTTATATGAATGTGTACTTTACTAGTACTCCTAGCAGCACCAGGGTATTAGATACTGGTTCGGTTGCTAAGTGTTAGTAACTCGAAATAAAAGCTGCGGAATAAATGGAGACTAGCTAAAGGTGAGATGACGATATGTGTTGGAAGTGTTTCCAAGGTTGATGTGATCAAGCATCGCATGCTCCCTCTACCATCGAGATTTGGTGTTTGCGTTGAACATGATTGGATTATGTTTACCGCAAAACGGTTATTCATTTAAGGAGAATAATGGTTACTCTGTTTATTTGAATAATACCTTCAATGGTCTTGCACCTAAAATGAATCTCGATCGTAGTGATACACATGTTCATGCCAAAAGATATAAGATAGTAATGATAGTACCACATACTTGTGGCACTGCCACTTGAGTCATATTGGTGTAGAACGCATGAAGAAGCTCCATGTAGGTGGATCTTTGGACTCACTCGTTTTTGAAAAGATTGAGACATGCGAACCATGTCTATTGGTATATATGCATGAAGAAACTCCATACAGATGGATCGTTTGGACTCACTTGATTATGAATCACTTGAGACATGCAAATCATACCACATGGGCAAAATGACTGAAAGTCCTCGTTTTCAGTGAGATGGAACAAGAGAGCAACTTATTGGAAGTAATACATTTTGATGTACGCAGTCCAATGAGTGCTGAGGCATGCAGTGGATATCGTTATGTTCTTACTTCACAGATGATTTGAGTAGATGCTGAGTGTATTTACTTGATGAAACACTAGTCTGAATTATTGAAAGGTTCAAGTAATTTCAGAGTGAAGTTGAAGATCGTCGTGACAAGAGGATAAAATGTCTGTGATATGATCATAGAGATGAGTATCTGAGATACGAGTTTGGCACACAATTGAGACATTGTGGAAAGTGTTTCACAATTAATACCGCCTGGAACACCATAGTGTGATGGTGTGTCCGAACATCATAACTGCACCCTATTGGATATGGTGCATACCATGATGTTTCTTATCAAATTACCACTATCGTTTATGGGTTAGGCATTAGAGACAACCGCATTCACTTTAAAAGGGGCACCACGCAATTCCGTTGAGACGACACCGTTTATAGAAACCTAAGTTGTCGTTTCTTAAAAGTTTGGGGCTGCGATGCTTATGTGAAAAAGTTTCAGGCTGATAAGCTCGAACCCAAAGCGGATAAATGCATCTTCATAGAATACCCAAAAACAGTTGGGTATACCTCCTATTTCAGATCTGGAAGCAAAAGTAATTGCTTCTAGAAACGAGTCCTTTCTCGAGGAAAAGTTTCTCTCGAAAGAATTGAGTGGGAGGATGGTGGAGACTTGATAAGGTTATTGAACCGTCGCTTCAACTAGTGTGTAGCAGGGCACAGGAAGTTGTTCCTGTGGCACCTACACCAATTGAAGTGGAAGCTTATGATAGTGATCATGAAACTTCGGATCAAGTCACTACCAAACCTCGTAGGACGACGAGGATGCGCACTACTTCAGAGTAATGCGTGATCCTGTCTTGGAAGTCATGTTGCTAGACAACAATGAACCTACGAGCTATGGAGAAGCGATGGTGGGCCCATATTCCGACGAATGGCTCGAGGCCATGAAATCCGAGATAGAATCCATGTATCAGAACAAAGCATGGACTTTGGTGAACTTGCCCGATGATCGGCAAGCCATTGAGATAAATGGATCTTTAAGAAGAAGACGGACATGGACGGTAATGTTACCGTCTATGAAGCTCGACTTGTGGCAAAGAGTATTTTCACAAGTTCAAGGAGTTGACTACGATGAGTTTTTTCTCATCCGTAGCGATGCTTAGGTCCGTCGGAATCATGTTAGCATTAGCTACATTTATGAAATCTGGCAGATGGATGTCAAAACAAGTTTCCTTACCAGTTTTCGTAAGGAAAGGTTGTATGTGATACAATCAGAAAGGTTTTGTCGATCCTAAGGATGCTAAAAGGTATGCTAGCTCCAGCGATCCTTCCATGGATTAGAGCAAGCATCTCGGAGTCAGAATATACGCTTTGATGGGGTGATCAAAGTTTTTGGGTTTATACAAAGTTTGTTAGAAACTTGTATTTACAATAAAGTGAGTGGGAGCGCTACAACATTTCTGATAAGTATATGTGAATGACATATTGTTGATCCGAAATGATGTAAAATTTCTGGAAAGCATAAAGGGTTGTTTGAAAGGAGTTTTTCAAAGGAAGACCTGGATAAAGCTGCTTACATATTGGGCATCAAGATCCATAGAGATAGATCAAGACGCCTGATGATACTTTCAAAAGACAGCACACCTTGACATGATTTTGAAAGAGTTCAAAATAGATCAGCAAAGAAGGAGTTCTTGGCTGTGTTACAAGGTGTGAGTATTGAGTGAGACTCAAGACCTGACCACAGCGGAAGATAGAGAAAGGACGAAGGTCGTCCCCTATGCTTTAGACATAGGCTCTATAGTATGCTATGCTGTGTACCGCACATGTAGTGTGCCTTGCCATGAGTTGGTCAAGAGGGTACAATGGTGATCCGGGAAAGGATCTCATGACAGCGGTCGAACTTATCCTTAGTACCTAGTGGATTAAGGAATTTTCTCGATTATGGAGGTGGAAAGGAGTTCGTCGTAAAGGGTTACGTCGATGCGAACTTTGACACTAATCCGGATGACTCTGAGTAGTAAACCGGATTCGTATAGTAGAGCAATTATTTGAAATGGCTCCAAATAGCGCGTGGTAGCATCCACAAGATGACATAGATATTCGTAAAGCACACGGTTCTGAAAGGTTCAGACCCGTTGACTAATAACCTCTCTCACAAGCATAACATGACCAAACCAGAACACATTGAGTGATAATCACATAGTGATGTGAACTAGATTGTTGACTCTAGTAAACTCTTTAGATGTTGGTCACATGGTGATGTGACCAGTGAGTGTTAATCACATGGTGATGTGAACTAGATTATTGACTCTAGTGCAAGTGGGAGACTGTTGGAAATATGCCCTAGAGGCAATAATAAATGGTTATTATTATATTTCTTTGTTCATGGTAATTGTCTATTATTCATGCTATAATTGTATTGTCCGGAAATCGTAATACATGTGTGAATACATAGACCACAACCTGTCCCTAGTAAGCCTCTAGTTGACTAGCTCGTTGATCAACAGATAGTCATGGTTTCCTGACTATGGACATTGGATGTCATTGATAACGGGATCACATCATTAGGAGAATGATGTGATGGACAAGACCCAATCCTAAGCATAGCATAAAAGATCGTGTAGTTTCGTTTGCTAGAGCTTTTCCAATGTCAAGTATCTTTTCCTTAGACCATGAGATCGTGCAACTCCCGGATACCGTAGGAGTGCTTTGGGTGTGCCAAACGTCACAACGTAACTGGGTGACTATAAAGGTGCACTACGGGTATCTCCGAAAGTGTCTGTTGGGTTGGCACGGATCGAGACTGGGATTTGTCACTCCGTGTGACGGAGAGGTATCTCTGGGCCCACTCGGTAATGCATCATCATAATGAGCTCAATGTGACTAAGGCGTTAGTCACGGGATCATGCATTGCGGTACGAGTAAAGAGACTTGCCGGTAACGAGATTGAACAAGGTATTGGGATACCGACGATCGAATCTCGGGCAAGTAACATACCGTTTGACAAAGGGAATTGCATACGGATTGATTGAATCCTCGACACCGTGGTTCATCCGATGAGATCATCGTGGAACATGTGGGAGCCAACATGGGTATCCAGATCCCGCTGTTGGTTATTGACCGGAGAGGCGTCTCGGTCATGTCTGCATGTCTCCCGAACCCGTAGGGTCTACACACTTAAGGTCCGGTGACGCTAGGGTTGTAGAGATATATGTATGCGGAAACCCGAAAGTTGTTCGGAGTCCCGGATGAGATCCCGGACGTCACGAGAGGTTCCGGAATGGTCCGGAGGTGAAGAATTATATATAGGAAGTCAAGTTTCGGCCACCGGGAAAGTTTCGGGGGTTACCGGTATTGTACCGGGACCACCGGAAGGGTCCCGGGGGTCCACCGGGTGGGGCCACCTATCCCGGAGGGCCCCGTGGGCTGAAAGTGGAAGGGAACCAGCCCTTAGTGGGCTGGGGCGCCCCCCTTGGGCCTCCCCCCATGCGCCTAGGGTTGGGAACCCTAGGGGGGGAGCTTCCCCCTTGCCTTGGGGGGCAAGGCACCCCTTCCCCCCCACTTGGCCGCCGCCCCCCTTGGAGATCTGATCTCCCAAGGGCTGGCGCCCCCCCAGGGGTCCTATAAATAGTGGGGGGAGGGAGGGCAGCAAACTACAGCCTTGGGCGCCTCCCTCCTCCCCTGCAACACCTCTCTCTCTCTCTCGCAGAAGCTTGGCGAAGCCCTGCCGGAGACCCGCTACATCCACCACCACGCCGTCGTGCTGCTGGATCTCCATCAACCTCTCCTTCCCCCTTGCTGGATCAAGAAGGAGGAGACGTCGCTGCACCGTACGTGTGTTGAACGCGGAGGTGCCGTCCGTTCGGCACTCGGTCATCGGTGATTTGGATCACGGCGAGTACGACTCCGTCATCCACGTTCATTGGAACGCTTCCGCTCGCGATCTACAAGGGTATGTAGATGCACTCCTTTCCCCTCGTTGCTAGTAGACTCCATAGATGCATCTTGGTGAGCGTAGGAAAAATTTAAATTATGCTACGATTCCCAACAGACTGTAACCATTAATGAAAAATGCGCCATCTTGGTTCACGTCAAGAAACTAGTAGACTAGATGTGCACATGTTGGGACGTAGAGAATTATTTTCTAGCTCACAAATTCTATGGAGTAATCTAGACGAGGAGGGAGTGCATCTACATACCATTGGATGGATGCACGTTCAACCATGAAGTCGTACTCGAGCGATAGATCGGGTTGATTCCGATCTAAGCGCCGGACAACGGCGCCTCCGCGTTCAACACACGTGCAGCCCGGTGACGTCTCCCACGCCTTGATCCAGCAAGGAGAGAGGGAGAGGTTGGGGAAGACTCCGTCCAGCAGCAGCACAACGGCATGGTGGTGATGGAGGAGTGTGGCACTCCAGCAGGGCTTCACCAAGCACTGCGAGAGACGAGGAGGGAGAGGGGTAGGGCTGCGCCAAGAGAGAGATGTTCTCATGTCTATGGCAGCCCCAAACCCCCACTATATATAGGGGAAGGGGGAGGGGCTGCGCCCCATCTAGGGTTCCCCCCAAAGGGGTGCGGCCAGCCCTAGATGCATCTAGGGGGGCGGCCAAGGGGGGAGAGAGGGGGGGCGCACCACTAGGTGGGCCTTAGGCCCATCCGAGCCTAGGGTTTCCCCCTTCCCCCTTCCCTGCGCCTTGAGCCCCTTGTGGGAGGCGCACCAGCCTACCTAGGGGCTGGTCCCTTCCCACACTTGGCCCACGCAGCCCTCTGGGGCCGGTGGCCCCACCTGGTGGATCCCCGGGACCCTCCTGGTGGTCCCGGTACGTTACCGATAGCACCCGAAACTTTTCCGGTGACCAAAACAGGACTTCCCATATATAAATCTTTACCTCCGGACCATTCCAGAACTCCTCGTGACGTCCAGGATCTCATCCGGGACTCCGAACAACATTCGGTAACCACGTATATCTATTCCCTATAACCCTAGCGTCATCGAACCTTAAGTGTGTAGACCCTACGGGTTCGGGAACCATGCAGACATGACCGAGACGTTCTCCGGTCAATAACCAACAGCGGGATATGGATACCCATGTTGGCTCCCACATGTTCCACGATGATCTCATCGGATGAACCACGATGTCGGGGATTCAATCAATCCCGTATTCAATTCCCTTTGTCCAGCGGTATAGTACTTGCCCGAGATTCGATCGTCGGTATCCCGATACCTTGTTGAATCTCATTACCGGCAAGTCTCTTTACTCGTTCCGTAACACATCATCCCGTGATCAACTCCTTGGTCACATTGTGCACATTATGATGATGTCCTACCGAGTGGGCCCAGAGATACCTCTCCGTTTACACCGAGTGACAAATCCCAGTCTCGATTCGTGCCAACCCAACAGACACATTCGGAGATACCTGTAGTGCACCTTTATAGCCACCCAATTACGTTGTGACGTTTGGTACACCCAAAGCGTTCCTATGGTATCCGGGAGTTGCACAATCTCATGGTCTAAGGAAATGATACTTGACATTAGAAAAGCTCTTAGCAAACGAACTACACGATCTTGTGCTAGGCTTAGGATTGGGTCTTGTCCATCACATCATTCTCCTAATGATGTGATCCCGTTATCAACGACATCCAATGTCCATGGTCAGGAAACCGTAACCATCTATTGATCAACGAGCTAGTCAACTAGAGGCTTACTAGGGACATGGTGTTGTCTATGTATCCACACATGTATCTGAGTTTCCTATCAATACAATTTTAGCATGGATAATAAACGATTATCATGAACAAGGAAATATAATAATAACCAATTTATAATTGCCTCTAGGGCATATTTCTAACATTACAGAACTGAAAATATATGATGGAAAATAGACCAGGGGACCATAGGTTTCACTAGAGGCTTATCTCTTGAATAAAGCATATGGTGGGTAAACAAATTACGTTGAGCAATTGATAGAAAAGCGCAAAGTTATGATGATATCTAAGGCAATGATCATGAATATAGGCATCACGTCTGTGATAAGTAGACCGAAATGATTCTACATCTACTACTATTACTCCACACATCGACCGACTCCTGCTTGCATCTAGAGAATTAAGTTTATAAGAACAGAGTAAAACCTTAAAGCAAGATGACATGATGTAGAGGGATGAACTCAAGCAATATGATACAACCCATCTTTTTATCCTTAATGGAAAAAATACAATACGTGGCTCGCTACCCATTTTGTCACTGGGTGAGGACACCGCAAGATTGAACCCATCACAAAGCACCTCTCCCATTGCAAGAAAAACCAATCTAGTTGGCAAAACCAAATCGATAGATCGGAGAGAAATACAAAACTATCTCAATCATGCATAAAATAGTTCAAAGAAGACTCAAATAATATTCATAGATAATATGATCATAAATCCACAATTCATTGGATCTCAACAAACGCACCGCAAAAGAACATTACATCGAATAGATCTCCAAGAACATCGAGGAGAACATTGTATTGAAGATCAAAGAGAGAGAATAAGCCATCTAGCTGAAGGAAATATGCCCTAGAGGCAATAATAAATTTATTATTTATTTCCTCATATCATGAAAATGTTTATTATTCATGCTAGAATTGTATTAACCGGAAACATAATACATGTGTGAATACATAGACAAACATAGTGTCACTAGTATGCCTCTACTTGACTAGATCGTTAATCGAAGATGGTTAAGTTTCCTAGCCATGGACATGAGTTGTCATTTTATTAACGGGATCACATTATTAGGAGAATGATGTGATTGACTTGACCCATTCCGTTAGCTTAGCACTTGATCGTTTAGTATGTTGCTATTGCTTTCTCCATGACTTATACATGTTCCTATGACTATGAGATTATGCAACTCCCATTTATCGGAGGAACACTTTGTGTGCTACCAAATGTCACAACGTAAGTGGGTGATTATAAAGGTGCTCTACAGGTGTCAACGAAGGTACTTGTTGGGTTGCCGTATTTCGAGATTAGGATTTGTCACTCCGATTGTCGGAGAGGTATCTCTGGGCCCTCTCGGTAATGCACATCACTATAAGTCTTGCAAGCATTGTGACTAATGAGTTAGTTGCGAGATGATGTATTACGGAACAAGTAAAGAGACTTGCCGGTAACGAGATTGAACTAGGTATTGAGATACCGACGATCAAATCTCGGGCAAGTAACATACCGATGACAAAGGGAACAACGTATGTTGTTATACGGTTTGACCGATAAAGATCTTCGTAGAATATGTAGGAGCCAATATGAGATCCAGGTTCCGCTATTGGTTATTGACCGGAGACGTGTCTTGGTCATGTCTACATAGTTCTCGAACCCGTAGGGTCCGCACGCTTAAAGTTAGATGACGATCGGTATTATGAGTTTTGTGTTTTGATGTATCGAAAGTAGTTCGGAGTATCGGATATGATCACGGACATGACGAGGAGTCTCGAAATGGTCGAGACATAAAGATCGTTATATTGGACGACTATGTTCGGACACCGGAATGGTTCCGAGGAGTATCGAACATATACCGGAGTTCCGGGGGGTTACCGGAACCCCCGGGGAGTTTAATGGGCCAAGATGGTCCTTAGTGGAGAAGAGGAGGGGCGGCTAGGGCTGACCGCGCGTCCCCTCCCCCTCTAGTCCGAATTGGACAAGGAGGGGGGCGGTGCCCCCTTTCCTTCCCCCTCTCTCCTTCCCTTCCTTTCCCCCTCCTACTCCAACTAGGAAAAGAGGGAGTCCTACTCCCGGTGGGAGTAGGACTCCTCCCTGGCACGCCCTCCTCCTGGCCAGCCGCCCCCTCCCCCTGGTCCTTTATATACGGGGGCAGGGGGCACCTCTAGACACAACAATTGATCTCTTGATCTCTTAGCCGTGTGCGGTGCCCCCCTCCACCATATTCCACCTCGATCATATCGTAGTGGTGCTTAGGCGAAGCCCTGCATCGGTAGCATCATCATCACCGTCACCATGCCGTCGTGTTGACGGAACTCTCCCTCAAAGCTCGTCTGGATCGGAGTTCGAGGGACGTCATCGAGCTGAACGTGTGCTGAACTCGGAGGTGCCGTACGTTCGGTACTCGGATCGATTGAATCGTGAAGATGTACGACTACATCAACCGCGTTGTGCTAACGCTTCCGCTTTCGGTCTACGAGGGTACGTGGACACACTCTCCCCTCTTGTTGCTATGCATCACCATGATCCTGCGTGCGCGTAGGAATTTTTTTGAAATTACTACGTTCCCCAACAGTGGCATCCGAGCCAGGTTTTATGCGTAGATGTTATATGCACGAGTAGAACACAAGTGAGTTGTGGGCGATACAAGTCATACTGCTTACCAGCATGTCATACTTTGGTTCGGCGGTATTGTTGGATGAAGCGGCCCGGACCGACATTACGCGTACGCTTACGCGAGACTGGTTCTATCGACGTGCTTTGCACACAGGTGGCTGGCGGGTGTCAGTTTCTCCAACTTTAGTTGAACCGAGTGTGGCTACGCCCGGTCCTTGAGAAGGTTAAAACAACACTAACTTGACGAACTATCGTTGTGGTTTTGATGCGTAGGTAAGAACGGTTCTTGCTCAGCCCGTAGCAGCCACGTAAAACTTGCAACAACAAAGTAGAGGACGTCTAACTTGTTTTTGCAGGGCATGTTGTGATGTGATATGGTCAAGGCATGATGCTATATTTTATTGTATGAGATGATCATGTTTTGTAACCGAGTTATCGGCAACTGGCAGGAGCCATATGGTTGTCGCTTTATTGTATGCAATGCAATCGCCCTGTAATGCTTTACTTTATCACTAAGCGGTAGCGATAGTCGTAGAAGCAATAGTTGGCGAGACGACAACGATGCTACGATGGAGATCAAGGTGTCGCGCCGGTGACGATGGTGATCATGACGGTGCTTCGGAGATGGAGATCACAAGCACAAGATGATGATGGCCATATCATATCACTTATATTGATTGCATGTGATGTTTATCCTTTATGCATCTTATTTTGCTTTGATTGACGGTAGCATTATAAGATGATCTCTCACTAAATTTCAAGATAAAAGTGTTCTCCCTGAGTATGCACCGTTGCCAAAGTTCGTCGTGCCGAGACACCACGTGATGATCGGGTGTGATAAGCTCTACGTTCATCTACAACGGGTGCAAGCCAGTTTTGCACACGCAGAATACTCGGGTTAAACTTGACGAGCCTAGCATATGCAGATATGGCCTCGGAACACTGAGACCGAAAGGTCGAGCGTGAATCATATAGTAGATATGATCAACATAGTGATGTTCACCATTGAAAACTACTCCATCTCACGTGATGATCGGACATGGTTTAGTTGATTTGGATCACGTGATCACTTAGATGATTAGAGGGATGTCTATCTAAGTGGGAGTTCTTAAGTAATATGATTAATTGAACTTAAATTTATCATGAACTTAGTACCTGATAGTATTTTGCTTGTCTATGTTGATTGTAGATAGATGGCCCGTGCTGTTGTTCCGTTGAATTTTAATGCGTTCCTTGAGAAAGCAAAGTTGAAAGATGATGGTAGCAATTACACGGACTGGGTCCGTAACTTGAGGATTATCCTCATTGCTGCACAGAAGAATTACGTCCTGGAAGCACCGCTGGGTGCCAGGCCTGCTGCAGATGCAACTGACGACGTTAAGAACGTCTGGCAGAGCAAAGCTGATGACTACTCAATAGTTCAGTGTGCCATGCTTTACGGCTTAGAACCGGGACTTCAACGACGTTTTGAACGTCATGGAGCATATGAGATGTTCCAGGAGTTGAAGTTAATATTTCAAGCAAATGCCCGGATTGAGAGATATGAAGTCTCCAATAAGTTCTACAGCTGCAAGATGGAGGAGAATAGTTCTGTCAGTGAACATATACTCAAAATGTCTGGGTATAACAATCACTTGATTCAACTGGGAGTTAATCTTCCGGATGATAGTGTCATTGACAGAATTCTTCAATCACTGCCACCAAGCTACAAGAGCTTCGTGATGAACTATAATATGCAAGGGATGGATAAGACAATTCCCGAGCTCTTCGCAATGCTAAAGGCTGCGGAGGTAGAAATCAAAAAGGAGCATCAAGTGTTGATGGTCAACAAGACCACCAGTTTCAAGAAAAAGGGCAAAGGGAAGAAGAAGGGGAACTTCAAGAAGAACAGCAAACAAGTTGCTGCTCAAGAGAAGAAACCCAAGTCTGGACCTAAGCCTGAGACTGAGTGCTTCTACTGCAAGCAGACTGGTCACTGGAAGCGGAACTGCCCCAAGTATTTGGCGGATAAGAAGGATGGCAAGGTGAACAAAGGTATATGTGATATACATGTTATTGATGTGTACCTTACTAGAGCTCGCAGTAGCACCTGGGTATTTGATACTGGTTCTGTTGCTAATATTTGCAACTCGAAACAGGGACTACGGATTAAGCGAAGACTGGCTAAGGACGAGGTGACGATGCGCGTGGGAAATGGTTCCAAAGTCGATGTGATCGCCGTCGGCACGCTACCTCTACATCTACCTTCGGGATTAGTTTTAGACCTGAATAATTGTTATTTGGTGCCAGCGTTGAGCATGAACATTATATCTGGATCTTGTTTGATGCGAGACGGTTATTCATTTAAATCTGAGAATAATGGTTGTTCTATTTATATGAGTAATATCTTTTATGGTCATGCACCCTTGAAGAGTGGTCTATTTTTGTTGAATCTCGATAGTAGTGATACACATATTCATAATGTTGAAGCCAAAAGATGCAGAGTTGATAATGATAGTGCAACTTATTTGTGGCACTGCCGTTTGGGTCATATTGGTGTAAAGCGCATGAAGAAACTCCATACTGATGGACTTTTGGAATCACTTGATTATGAATCACTTGGTACTTGCGAACCATGCCTCATGGGCAAGATGACTAAAACGCCGTTCTCCGGAACTATGGAGCGAGCAACTGATTTGTTGGAGATCATACATACTGATGTATGTGGTCCAATGAATGTTGAGGCTCGCGGCGGGTATCGTTATTTTCTCACCTTCACAGATGATTTGAGCAGATATGGGTATATCTACTTAATGAAACATAAGTCTAAAATATTTGAAAAGTTCAAAGAATTTCAGAGTTAAGTGGAAAATCATCATAACAAGAAAATAAAGTTTCTATGATCTGATCGTGGAGGAGAATATTTGAGTTACGAGTTTGGTCTACATTTGAAACAATGCGGAATAGTTTCGCAACTCACGCCACCCGGAACACCACAGCGTAATGGTGTGTCCGAACGTCGTAATCGTACTTTACTAGATATGGTGCGATCTATGATGTCTCTTACTGATTTACCGCTATCGTTTCGGGGTTATGCTTTAGAGACGGCTGCATTCAAAATCCGTTGAGACGACGTCTTATGAACTATGGTTTGGCAAGAAACCAAAGTTATTGTTTCTTAAAGTTTGGGGCTGCGATGCTTATGTGAAAAGCTTCAACCTGATAAGCTCGAACCCAAATCGGAGAAATGTGTCTTCATAGGATACCCAAAGGAAACTGTTGGGTACACCTTCTATCACAGATCCGAAGGCAAGACATTTGTTGCTAAGAATGGATCCTTTCTAGAGAAGGAGTTTCTCTCGAAAGAAGTGAGTGGGAGGAAAGTAGAACTTGATGAGGTAACTGTACCTGCTCCCTTATTGGAAAATAGTTCATCACAGAAACCGGTTCCTGTGACACCTACACCAATTAGTGAGGAAGCTAATGATATCGATCATGAAACTTCTGATCAAGTTACTACTGAACCTCGTAGGTCAACCAAAGTAAGATCCGCACCAGAGTGGTACCGTAATCCTATTCTGGAGGTCATGTTACTTGACCAAGGTGAACCTACGAACTATGAAGAAGCGATGGTGAGCCCAGATTCCACAAAATGGCTTGAGGCCATGAAATCTGAGATGGGATCCATGTATGAGAACAAAGTGTGGACTTTGGTTGACTTGCTCGATGATCGGCAAGCCATTGAGAATAAATGGATCTTCAAGAAGAAGACTGACGCTGACGGTAATATTACTATCTATAAAGCTCGACTTGTTGCAAAAGGTTTTTGACAAGTTCAAGGGATTGACTACGATGAGACTTTCTCACGCGATGCTTAAGTCTGTCCGAATCATGTTAGCAATTGCCACATTTTATGATTATGAAATTTGGCAAATGGATGTAAAGACTGCATTCCTGAATGGATTTCTGGAAGAAGAGTTGTATATGATGCAACCAGAAGGTTTTGTCGATCCAAAGGGAGCTAACAAAGTGTGCAAGCTCCAGCGATCCATCTATGGACTGGTGCAAGCCTCTCGGAGTTGGAATAAATGTTTTGATAGTGTGATCAAAGCATATGGTTTTATACAGACTTTTGGAGAAGCCTGTATTTACAAGAAAGTGAGTGGGAGCTCTGTAGCATTTATGATATTATATGTGGATGAAATATTACTGATTGGAAATGATATAGAATTTCTGGATAGCATAAAAGGATACTTGAATAAAATCTTTTCAATGAAAGACCTCAGTGAAGCTGCTTACATATTAGGCATCAAGATCTATAGAGATAGATCAAGACGCTTGATTGGACTTTCACAAAGCACATACCTTGACAAAGTTTTGAAAAAGTTCAAAATGGATCAAGCAAAGAAAGGGTTCTTGCCTGTGTTACAAGGTGTGAAGTTGAGTCGGACTCAATGCTCGACCACTGCAGAAGA
Source organism: Triticum aestivum (assembly GCF_018294505.1). Classification (NCBI taxonomy): domain Eukaryota; kingdom Viridiplantae; phylum Streptophyta; class Magnoliopsida; order Poales; family Poaceae; genus Triticum; species Triticum aestivum. The sequence goes on from NC_057799.1 coordinate 312,686,413, forward strand.
TAGAGATAAAATGAAAGATGTTCCCTATGCTTCAGCCATAGGCTCTATCATGTATGCAATGCTGTGTACCAGACCTGATGTGTGTCTTACTATTAGCCTAGCAGGGAGGTACCAAAGTAATCCAGGAGTGGATCACTGGACAGGGGTCAAGAACATCCTGAAATACCTGAAAAGGACTAAGGATATGTTTCTCATTTATGGAGGTGACAAAGAGCTAGTCGTAAATTGTTACGTCGATGAAAGCTTTGACACTGATTCGGACGATTCTAAATCGCAAACCGGATACGTGTTTACATTGAACGGTGGAGCTGTTAGTTGGTGCAATTCTAAACAAAGTGTCGTGGCGGGATCTACGTGTGAAGCGGAGTACATAGCTGCTTCAGAAGCAGCAAATGAAGGAGTCTGGATGAAGGAGTTCATATCCGATCTAGGTGTCATACCTAGTGCATCGGGTCCAATGAAAATCTTTTGTGACAATACTGGTGCAATTGCCTTGGCAAAGGAATCCAGATTTCACAAGAGGACCAAGCACATCAAGAGACGCTTCAATTCCATCCAGGACCAAGTCCAGGTGGGAGACATAGAGATTTGCAAGATACATACGGATCTGAATGTTGCAGACCCATTGACTAAGCCTCTTCCACGAGCAAAACATGATCAGCACCAAAACTCCATGGGTGTTAGAATCATTACTGTGTAATCTAGATTATTGACTCTAGTGCAAGTGGGAGACTGAAGGAAATATGCCCTAGAGGCAATAATAAAGTTATTATTTATTTCCTCATATCATGATAAATGTTTATTATTCATGCTAGAATTGTATTAACCGGAAACATAATACATGTGTGAATACATAGACAAACATAGTGTCACTAGTATGCCTCTACTTGACTAGCTCGTTAATCGAAGATGGTTAAGTTTCCTAGCCATGGACATGAGTTGTCATTTGATTAACGGGATCACATCATTAGGAGAATGATGTGATTGACTTGACCCATTCCGTTAGCTTAGCACTTGATCGTTTAGTATGTTGCTATTGCTTTCTTCATGACTTATACATGTTCCTATGACTATGAGATTATGCAACTCCCGTTTACCGGAGGAACACTTTGTGTGCTACCAAACGTCACAACGTAACTGGGTGATTATAAAGGTGCTCTACAGGTGTCTCCGAAGGTACTTGTTGGGTTGGCGTATTTCGAGATTAGGATTTGTCACTCCGACTGTCGGAGAGGTATCTCTGGGCCCTCTCGGTAATGCATATCACTATAAGCCTTGCAAGCATTGTGAATAATGAGTTAGTTGCGAGATGATGTATTACGGAATGAGTAAAGAGACTTGCCGGTAACGAGATTGAACTAGGTATTGAGATACCGATGATCGAATCTCGGGCAAGTAACATACCGATGACAAAAGGGAACAACGTAAGTTGTTATACGGTTTGACCAATAAAGATCTTCGTAGAATATGTAGGAGCCAATATGAGCATCCAGGTTCCGCTATTGGTTATTGACCGGAGACGTGTCTCGGTCATGTCTACATAGTTCTCGAACCCGTAGGGTCCGCACGCTTAAAGTTAGATGACGATCGGTATTATGAGTTTTGTGTTTTGATGTACCGAAGGTAGTTCGGAGTCCCGGTATGATCACGGACATGACGAGGAGTCTTTAAATGGTCGAGACATAAAGATCGATATATTGGACGACTATGTTCGGACACCGGAATGGTTTCGGGGACTATCGAACATATACCAGAGTACCGGGGGGTTACGGGAACCCCCCGGGAGTTTAATGCGCCAAGATGGGCCTTAGTGGAGAAGAGGAGGGGCGGCTAGGGCTGGCCGCGCGCCCCATCCCCCTCTAGTCCGAATTGGACAAGGAGGGGGGCGGCGCCCCCTTTCCTTCCCCCTCTCTCCTTCCCTTCCTTTCCCCCTCCTACTCCAACTAGGAAAAGAGGGAGTCCTACTCCCGGTGGGAGTAGGACTCCTCCCTGGCGCGCCCTCCTCCCGGCCGGCCTCCCCCTCCCCCTGGTCCTTTATATACGGGGGCAGGGGGGCACCTCTAGACACAACAATTGATCTCTTGATCTCTTAGCCGTGTGCGGTGCCCCCCTCCACCATATTCCACCTCGATCATATCGTAGCGGTGCTTAGGCGAAGCCCTGCGTCGATAGCATCATCATCACCGTCACCACGCCATCGTGTTGAAGGAACTCTCCCTCAAAGCTCGGCTGGATCGGAGTTCGAGGGACGTCATCGAGCTGAACGTGTGCTGAACTCAGAGGTGTCGTACTTTCGGTACTCGAATCGGTTGAATCGTGAAAACGTACGACTACATCAACCGCGTTGTGCTAACGCTTCCGCTTTCGGTCTACGAGGGTACGTGGACACACTCTCCCCTCTCGTTGCTATGCATCACCATGATCCTGTGTGTGCATAGGAATTTTTTTGAAATTACTACGTTCCCCAACACTAGCTACTAGGTACGGACCCGTAGGTGTGTGGTAAACTACTCATGCTTCATCGGAAGGGCAGCAAGGTTGATGTAGAGGCCGTCTGTGATTGAATCCCCCTCCGGCGGAGTGCCGGAAAAGGCCCCAAGATGGGATCTCACTAGAACAAAAGCTTGCGGCAGCGGAAAAGTATTTTTGGTGTGCCCTCTAACGTAAGGGGGATATTTGGGAATTTATAGTGGTGGTTGGAAGGTCTCCCAAGGGCCCACAAGCCTAAGGGGCACGCCCCTAGGGCTTGTGGCATCCTCGCAGGTCTTCTGGCATCCTCCCGAAGCTTCCTAGGTTTCTTCTGTTCCAAGAAAAATCATCATAAAGTTTTATTCTGTTTGGTATTGATTTTCTGTAAAAGCCAAAAACAAGGAAAAACAGCAACTGGCACTCGGCACTAGGTTAATAAGTTAGTCCGGAAAAATAATATAAAAAAGCATATTAATGCATATAAAACATCCAAAATAGATAATATAATAGCATGGAACAATAAAAAATTATAGATACATTGGAAACGTATCAGTGGACATCATTGATGACGAAAATTTTGACCGATGGGCAAACTTTTGCTGATCATGTCCCCATATGACTCTTGTTCATATTTTGATGCTTTGTTCTCTATGCTGAAAATGATTATGCTAGAACTTCAAGACAACTGAGTGCTATTTGCTAACATGGCCTAACTAGTTCCATCTTGCACCTCACGTCTCTCTGCACTCATGTGGACATGACGCACTCCGGAACGCTACGTGTTATAGACAATTGCAACAGTAGGAAGGTCACCTTTATAACTTGATATTTACTGTGAGAGATCACCCCAATAATTGACTACTTTGCAATCAAAGGGTGCAAACAACAAAGAGATAAACATCTGAGGCGGTTCATAAAAGCATGATATGGTATAGCCTTGGGCACTGGGAATCTTCGTGATCATCTTCAATCTCTAGTTGAAGCGTCGTGACGTCCAATATTTCTTTGCCGTGGCACTCATTTCAAAAACGTTGATGTGGCGGCAATTTTAGAAATTTCCATGGTGACCATTTCAGAGAATGTTGTCGTGGCACCAAATTCAGAAATTCCGTCGTGGCATGAAATTATAGCTCCCCGTTGATACGTCTCCAACGTACCTATAATTTTTTATTGTTCCATGTTGTTATACTATCATTCTTGGATGTTTTATATACATTTACTAGCAACTGTATATCATTTTTGGATTAACCTATTAACTTAGTGCCCAGTGCCAGTTGCTATTTTTTTGCTTGTTTTTTTACTTTGTAGAATATCAATACCGAACGAAGTCCAAATGCCACGAAACCTTTTGGAGATTTTTTCTGGCAAAAAGAGACCCTGGAAGCTTCTGGAGACCATGAGAAGAGGATCATGGGGCCCACTAGGCACCAGGGTGCTCCAGAGGCCTCTGGCGTGCCCTGGTGGGTAGTGGCCCCCAGGGCTCTGCCTTGACCTACCTCCGCCTCTATAAATACTCTAAAATCCCAAAAACCCTAGGGAGACGACTAAATACTTTTTCCGCCACCACAAGTTCTAGAACCACAATATCTAATCTAGGGCCGGCACTCTGCCGGAGGGGGCAAGGATCACAGAGGGGTTCTTCATCATCCTTGCTGCCCCTCCGATGATGCGTGAGTAGTTTACCACAGACCTACGGGTCCATAATTATTAGCTAGATGGCTTCTTATCTTTTTTTGATCTTTGTTCTCCTTGATGTTCTTGGAGGTCTATTTGATGTAACTCTTTTTTATGGTGTTTTGTTGGGATCCGATGAATTGTGAGTTTATGATCAGATCTATCCATGAATATTATTTGAGTCTTCTCTGAACTCTTTTATGCATGATTGTTATAGACTTGTATTTCTTCTCTGATTTATTGGTTTGGTTTGGCCAACTAGATTGATTTATCTTGCCATGGGAGGAGGTGCTTTGTGATGGATTCGATCTTGCGGTGCTCAATCTCAGTGACAAAAAGAGACATGACACACATGTATCGTTGCTATTAAGGGCGACAAGATGCATAATTGTTTCGGTCTACTAATCTTGGGTGTGATGCCTATATACATGATCATTGCCTTGGATATCGTCATAAATATTTGCTTTTCTATTAATTGCCCAATAGTAATTTGTTTACCCATCGTATGCTCTTTTCTCGAGAGAAGCCCCTAGTGAAAACTATGGCCCCGGGGTCTATTTCCTATCATATATTAAAAATAAAGATACCTTGGTGCAATTTTCTTTTATTTATTTTATTTTGTATTTTTTGTTAGATCTATTTATCAAAATATATACAATTTAATCTATCTCAATACCGTTGAGGGATTGACAACCCCTTCACGCGTTGGGTTGCAAGTACTTCTTGTTTGTGTGCAGGTGCTATTTACATAGTGTTGCTTGGTTCTCCTACTGGATTGATAACCCTGGTTTCATAACTGAGGGAAATACTTACCTCTATTGTGTTGCATCATTCTCTCCTCTTCAGGGAAATACCAACGTAGATTACAAGTAGCAGGAAGAATTTCTGGCGCCATTGTTGGGGAGACATCATCAACATCTACCAAGTACCTACGCATAAACTCTCATCTCCTTGCAATTACTTTATTTTCCATTTGCCTCTCGTTTTTATCTCACCCACTTCTAAATTTTTTTACAAAAATATTTTCCGTTTGCCTTTTTCTTGTTTGATCTTTTGTTTTCTTGTGATCTTGTTTATGTAGTCACTATCTTTCAAGAGGGTTATCATGATATTTCCTATCCTAATATATTGGTAGAAATTGAGAAAAATACTAAGACTTATATGACCACACAATTTGAACACAACAAATTCTTTACCGAAGCACTTAGGGAACACTCTATCTTACTTGATGCTATCACAAAACAACTTGATCATGTCAGCGAAGAAGTTGCTAATCTTCAATCCCAGTTTGCTCATACTGAAAATTTATAAGGGAAAATCGCCGTTGTACAAGCTACGCTAGTAAACCAAATGGCAGCTAAGCCGGAATGTTTAGAAACTAGTAAAGATGAAGATATTAAGATGATTGGTGTTTCTTCAATTGATTCCTTGTTTAGTAATATTAAACCTGATGATAAGGGGACTGAAGAAGAGTCAACTTTAGCTAGAAGGCGTCATCATAATTCGAAGGGATAAAATCTTGTTGAAACTTTTGATAAAAGTGGGTTTGGAGAGGTAAAAACTTTAACTAGTGATGTGCCCACTCTTTTGGATTACAAAGACTTTAATTATGATAATTGGTCTTTGATTGATTGCATTTCTTTGTTACAATCCATGCTAAATTCACCCTGTGCCTATGGAAAAATATAGCTTTTACTAAAGATATTGTAGAAGCAATGATGAAAGCTTTAGAAGAAAAGTTAGAATTAGAGATTTCAATTCCTAGAAAATTATATGATGAATGAGAACCTACCATTAAAGTCAAGATCAAAAATTGTGAGTGCAATTCTTTATGTGATTTGGGTGCTAGTGTTTCCACAATTCCGAAATCTCTATGTAATGTTCTAGGTTTTACCAATATGGAGGAATGTTTTCTTAATTTGCACTTGGCAGATTCTTCTATTAAAAGCCTTTGGGAAGAATTAATGACGTTCTTATTCTTGCAAATAGGAATTATGTGCCCATAGATTTTATTGTACTTGATATTGATTGCAATCCGTCTTGTCCCACAATACTTGGTAGACCGTTTTTGCGAACTATAGGTGCCGTGATTGACATGAAAGAAGGGAATATTAAATTTTAGTTTCCGTTAAGGAAGGGTATGGAACACTTCCCTAGAACTAGAATTAAGCCACCGCATGAGTCAATCATGAGGGCAACCTATGGAGCAAAAACCAAAGAGGACAACACTTGAAACTATGCATTATGCTTAGCTAGGGGCGTAAAACAATAGCGCTTGTTGGGAGGCAACCTAATAGTTATCTTTTAATTTTTTGTTTTCCCTTCTATTTTTCAATAAATGTAATTGTGCTACTGTTATGATTGTGTTTTAATGTTTTAATTGGAGTTTGTGCCAAGTAAATCCTTTAGGATTATGTTGGATGATAGTTGATTTGATCCTCTTGGAAAACAAAAACTTTTGCATCCAGTAGTAGAATTGTTAAAATTTGTTCGAGCGTGATAAAATTCTTATTTTCTTAAACATGATTTATATACAAATTTCCCACATTGTCCTAAATTTTTAGAATTTTTTGTGTTACGGAAGTATGGTCAAAGTTCAGATTACTACATATTGTTTTATTTTTCATAGATTCTGTTTTCGTTGCATTGTGTGCTTATTTTGATGACTCTATGGATTGTATCGGGGGGGTATAAGCCATGGTAAAGTTAGAATACAGTAGGTATAATGCAATAATAAAATATGAATGGGTTTGCAACAGTACCTAAAGTAGTGATTTGCTTTATTATACTAACGAATCTCACGAAGTTTTTGTTAAGTTTTGTGTGATTGAAGTTTTCAAGTTTTGGGTGAGATCACGATGGATGAAGGAATAAGGAGTGGCAAGAGCCTAAACTTGGGGGTGCGCAATGCACGCCAAGGTAATATTCAAGGACTCCCAAGCAACTAAGCTTGGGGATGCCCCGAAAGGCATCCCCTCTTTCTTCTAACGACCATCGGTAAATTTACTTGGAGCTATATTTGTATTCGTCGCATATCATGAGTTTTGCTTGGACCGTCTTGTATTATATGATTCTTTGCTTTTTTTTTCTTTTTACTTTGTCACAATCATCCTTTCTAGACACACCTATTTTAGAGAGCCATAATGATATTCTGATTTATTATAATTGCTCTATGTGCTTCATTTAAATTGTTTGAGCTAGGGAATCGCTCTAGTACTTTACTTATATCGTTTTGAGGATGTTGGTGGTTTTTTTGAAGAAATGCTCTCATGCTTCACTTAGATTATTTTGAGAGTTAGTAAATTTTGAAGAAATACTCTCATGCTTCACACAGATTATTTTGAGAGTTAGTAAAATTTTAAAGAAATATGCTCTCATGCTTCACTTATATCATTTTGAGAGTTGAAAATTTCAAAGAAATATTTATGCTCTCGTGCTTCACTTAAATCTTTTTGAGAGTTAAAGAATAGTAATGGTAATTTGCACGAGACGTGAATTTGGTCCGAAAGTGATAGATATCCAAGAGGGATATAATAAAAACTTTCATGAAGATCATTGGATATTATAAACTTGATTCCTTGCAATAGTTTTGCCATATGGAGATAGTAATATGTGAGTCATGTTGGTGAGTAATTATGCTTTAGTAAGAATATTGCTGTTAATGTTTACGATTCCCTATGCAGGCACGAAAGTCAATAGTTATGCGACGAAGTTACATCCTACTTGTGGTGCATTATTTAGTGTTAGTTATGTTTAATGCTCGTTTATGCTCATTTTCGTTTCTTGGTTGGTCGGATGCAACTCTTACGTCTGAAGACCGGGAATCAACCCCGTCTGGACCTTTCCTCCTTGCCGGGGATCTGACTTTGAGCCCTAGCGGGAGTTTCGCATCCGAAGACTGGGAGCCAACCCCAGCCGGACTCGCCCCCTTACGACAGACTCGACTTTGAGCCTTGACGCAAGTGCGGCGTATGGAGACCAGGATTCCGCCCTGGCTGGGCTCACGCCTCGCCCCACCGTGATGACGGAGGTCAGCTTCGAAGAAACCTCACACGCCAATCCGGCTAGCCTCGCCCTATTAAACGGGGCGCTTGATCGGATCCAGATGATGACCATTATGGATGGCCCATCCTCAAGTCACACTCAACGGAGCCTTGAGGTGGGCCACAGGGAATTTTACGTCCCGCCCACCACCCACTTAGTAGCCATTGTCAAAGACTTAACCGACATGCTAGACTACGCCTCTAAGGAGGCCGACGACATGGACGACGACAACGAAGCCATGGCCCAGACTGCCCCTCCCATCACCGGCCGATGGACGACCACCTCCACCTATGACATCTACATGGTGGACACCCCCAAGGACGATGGTGATGGCACTAATAATGGGGATGGCACCCCCAGAAGAGATGGTAACAAGCCTGGCAAGGAGCCCCCTAAACGCCGGAAACAACATCGACGATCCAAAGGGCGTCGAGGCAGGGAAAGCAACACGTGCACTGGAGAGGACGATACTCCAGAAAATATAAATATAGAGGACCTCGGCGACCCCGCCCCCGAGCAATAGTCTGATGGCCCAGAAAGGCATGGGCGTTAGTATAACCCCCGAGAACCCCAATGATTCCGAGGATAGCAACTATATGCCTCTCTCTGAGGAGGAGGTTAGCCTCGAAGCTGAAGAATTCATTGTTCCAGAAGATCCATTGGACCAGGAGCGGTTCAAGTAGCAGATCATAGCCACACCACGGAGCCTAAATAATAAGCAGCATCTAAAGGTCGAACAGAATACCATCAATGATAGATGCACAAAAGTCCTGGCAGCCGAAGAAGGGTACGGCTACTAATAGTAGACTAAAAGCTACCCAAAGCGGAAGCTGCTGCCACAATTCAACGAGGAGGCCCTTGCACCCGCACCACCAAGATACACACAGGCAGACCAGCCCGACCGCCCCCCCCCCCTTGAGGAAGGGACAGGCCGGCTAGAGAGGCCGAAAACCCACCTGCTCCCCCTCACCATAAAGGCAAGGAGGCGGCACAGCCAGAATACCAATATGATCTCCGTCATGACCTCGCCATTAGAGCAGGAAAAACACGATCCATTTATGGATCTCGGGATTATGCCCCGGCTGGATGAGACAGATACCAATCATGGCGCGACTGAAATGATAGAATTCGGGAGCAGCACCAGACCGATACAGCCGCCGATCTACGGCGTGATGTAGCCCGGGTTAGGGGTGCCGCTCACTTGATGTGTTTCATCGACTTGGTAATGCGGCATCAGTTCCCTGAAGGGTTTAAACCTGTAAACATCGAACAATACGACGGGACTACAGACTCAGCTGTGCGGATCGAGGACTCTCTTCTCCACATTCATATGGCTCGAGGGGACGACCTCCACGCCATAAAATATTTACCATTGAAGCTCAAAGGACCAGCTAGTCATTGGCTAAACAGCCTCCCTGAAAACTCTATAGGGAATTGGGAAGAGCTCGAGGATGCTTTCTGAGCTAACTTTCAAGGCACTTACATCCGAATGCCGATGACCTGAGCCACGTGGTCCAACATCACGGAGAATCAGCCCGACAATTTTGGAATCGGTTTTTGACCAAAAAGAACCAGATCGTCGACTGTCCGGATACGGAAGCAATAGCCGCATTTAGGCACAGTATCCAGGATGAATGGCTAGCGCGCCAACTCGGCCAGGATAAGCCAAAGACAATGGCAACACTTACCTCTCTCATGACCCGCTTTTGCGCGGGGGAGGATACTTGGTTCGCTCGAAGACGCACCAACCCAGAAGACCTCGACACCTCAGAAGTCCGAGACAGAAATGGGAAACCATGGCGCAATAGAATTAAGCGTCGCCACAACAGCGAATGCCAGATTCCGCGACTCCAAAATAGGACCGCGGAAGAAACCCTCTAAGGGGAACTAGGATGGACCCACCAAGTTGGACACAATCCTGGATAGACCCTGCCAGATCCATGGCATGTCTGATAAGCCCGCCAACCACACCAATCGCAATTGTTGGTCAATCAAATAGGCCGGCAAGATCACAGCCAAGGACACAGGCAAAAGCCCCCGCAACAAGGACGATGAAGAACCTTGCAGGGCGAACAATGGATGCCAGAAACCCCCCCCCCCTAGATAAAGATGGTGAATATGATCTACGCCACCCATATACCCAACAAGGAGCAGGAATGTGCACTTCGGGATGTCTACGCCATAGAGCATGTAGAACCGAAATATAACCCATGGTCGGCATGCTCGATCACCTTCGATCACAGAGACCATCTGACCAGTATCCGTCATGGAGGGTCGGCGGCTCTGGTCCTCCACCCCATTATCGATGGGTATCACCTCCCTAGAGTCCTCATGGATGGGGGCAATTGTCGGCGTCCTGGGAACGAGGGTCCCCAGACTTGCCTGCCTGCAGCCCACGGCGTGGCTCCACCAGCGGCCCTGTACAGCCCATCTTCACCAGCAAACACTCAAGACCCTCGCGAGGGGCCAAGCCTCGCGAGGCAGACGACACAAGACCTCCTCGGGAGCGGCCTCACCAGGCTGGCTCGCGAGGGGTGGAGAGATCAAGGCAAGGGACACCTCGCGAGGTTCCTATGATGCAAGCCATGACGACTGGAGCCAGGCGGGTGCGAGCGCGCGCAGTGTCCTCGTTTTCTCTTTGGCGCTAAAGGGGCAAGCGCAGGCGAGGAATCCCGAGGCCTCGGGCAAAGGTTTCCATATCGGTGCAACGAGACCAAGACCAGCAGGACGGCAGGACGAAGGTCACCGTGGAGCCCAAGACGGCGTCACCACCAGAGCCTTTGGTAGGAGAAGACCACCTTTAGTCAGGATAACTTGTACTAGTTGTCTCCCTTCGAATTTGGCCGTTGTTGGCTCCCTTCCCGCTCAATATTTGGGGAGAGGACCAGGGCCTCTATAAATAGGAGTAGACACCACCGTAGGAGGCAACTCAGCTAAAAGGGATTGATATCACCCTCACACTCACCAAGCACAAGAACACCTCTCCTCTGGAGGCTATTCTTCCCCTTGTACTGTTCATCCTCAGCCCAAGAGGCAATCCACCACACCACACTAGAGTAGGGTATTACACCACAACGGTGGCCCGAACCAGTATAAATCTCGAGTCTCTTGTGTTGCGGGTTCATTGAGCTAGGCCTTGAGATCGCGGTGAGGCTGAGGGCATGATTAGGTAGGGGGAGATCTTCGTGCGCACCCCAGTGTTCGAACCTCAAGGGTTTTGCCGAAACCCGAAATCTGACATTTTGCGCGCCAGGTAGGGGTGCGCCGGAGCTCTCCTTTCGTCGATCTGCGCTTCGCCACCACCGCGCTTCACCCCCATGGCAGGCGTCACACTTCCAGCTCCGACGACTGGTGCCAGTGGCGGGGCCAGGTGGCTCCGAGCCTTGGCCCCCACCTTAAAGCAGGTGCGGTGACCGCCCAAGTTCAAGCCGGAGATGCCACCGTGCTACGACGGCGCGGCGGACCCGATGGCTTTCCTGCTGGCATACGAGGAGGCCGTCCTTAAGGCTGGGGGCGATGACAAGGTCATGGCCAACTGGCTTCCCATGGCCCTCACCGGCGTGTCGCACGCCTGGCTGCTCAACCTCCCCGGATCCACGGTGGCATCTTGGGAGGAGTTGCGAGGCCTCTTCGCCGCGCACTTCGCGGCACCGGCGCCCACGCGGTCGCGGCCCTCCTCGGCAGCTTGCAAGCGCCGCCCTCGAACCGCCACACCAAGCCGTTCTTTCGCCAGATTGGCGCCACCTCCACGCGGCAGGGGGCTCCCCCGGGTTGGGCGGCGCCCGAGGCTGACCTAACCTTCGACTCGGGGGATCACCCTGTCACCACTGCCGGCTCGGGCGTGCTCCCAATGCTGTGCACCCCCACCATCTACAGCGTAGCCGTTACCAAGACCCTTATCGACGGTGGCGCCGGCCTCAACGTGCTCTCTGTGGAATCTTTTAGCCTTCTTCACGTACCACTCGAGCGGCTTCACCGTAGCAAGCCCTTCTCTGGAGTCGGCGGCAGCTCCGCCAGTCCTCTGGGGCAGATCCGCCTGCCCGTGACCTTCGGCACTCGTGACAACTACCACACCGAGCTGATCAACTTCGACATCGCCCACATCGGCCTCCCGTACAACGCCATTCTTGGGTACCCGGCTCTGGCTCAGTTCATGGCGGCGACCCATCCGGCCTACAACCTCATGAAGATGCCTGGGAGCAAGGACGTCCTCACCGTAGTAGGAGATACCAAGGAGGCTCTGGCGGCACTCAAGCTTGCCCTCAAGACCGCCGCGACGGCACAACCGGTCGACGCAGACACCTCCGGAGTTAAGGAAGCCACACCAACCAAGAAGAATCAGTTGTTCACTCAAGACCGGGCGGAAACCAAGAAGGTGCCGGTCGAGGAAGATGGGTCCTCGGGGAACACCTTCACCATAGGTGCCAACCTCGACACCGATCAAGAGGAGGCACGGGTGAAGTTCTTGCGCGCAAACAAGGAAGTATTCGCCTGGGAGCCCGATCAGCTGGTAGGGGTCCCAAGAGGAGTGATTGAGCACCACTTGAAGGTGTGCCCAATGTACACCCTGTGAAGCAGAGGGCGTGGCGGCAGTCCACGGAGAAGCAGTCCTTCATCATTCAAGAAACCCGCAAGCTGGAGGCAGCAGGTGTCATTCGCGAGGTCCGGTACCCTGAATGGTTGGCAACCCAATCGTTGTGCCCAAGAAAGGCGGAAAGGAGCGCATGTGTGTCGACTTCACCAACCTCAACAAGGCCTGCCCCCAAGATCCATTCCCGCTTCCTCACATCGACCAGATCGTCGACTCCACTGCCGAGTGCGACCTGTTGTGCTTTCTGGATGCGTTTTCAGGCTACCACCAGATCAAGATGGCGGTAGAAGATGTCGAGAAGACGGCCTTCCTGACCCCGTGCGGGGTATACTGCTACACTTGCATGTCGTTCGGGCTGCACAACGCGGGCGCGACCTTCCAACGGCTGATGCACATCGCCCTGGGTCAGCAGCTCGGGAGGAACGCCGAAGCCCACGTCGAAGACATTGTGGTGAAGTCTCGGGAGGCGAGAACCTTAATTCAGGACCTGGAGGAGACCTTCGAAATCCTACGCTGGCTGGACTTGCGGCTCAACCCGGAGAAATGCGTGTTTGGTGTCCCTTCCGGCAAGCTGCTGGGTTTCCTCGTGTCCCACAGAGGGATCGAGGCCAACCCAGAGAAGGTCAAGGCAATCGAAGACATGAGTCCACCACAGACCCTTAAGGAGATGCAGAAGCTTGCCGGCCGCGTGACTGCGTTGGGGCGCTTCATCTCCAAGCTGGGAGAGCGCGCCCTACCATTCTTCAAGCTGATGAAGAAGAAGGGCCCATTCGAGTGGACCCCGAAGGCCGACCAAGCATTTCAAGACCTCAAGAGATACCTGACTAGCCCTCCAGTGATGGTGGCGCCCCGACCTCTCGAGCCCCTGGTGCTGTACCTTGCCGCCACCCCTTACTCCTCCAGCGCAGCTCTGGTGGCGGTCCGGGAGGAGCGCCGGGTCAGGGATGCGTCGCGCCAAGCCGCCCCCCCAGCCAAGCCGATGCAAGACCCAGAGGGCACCACGAGGGCTGCGGCGACATCGGCAATGGACCAGGCTCAGCAAGACGGCGCACTTGGGCCTGCGGAGGCCCCAACGAGCGACCAGGCTCTAGGGGCTTCGTCGTCTCAGGAGGCGCCCCAACCTCCGGAAGCCGTGAGCCTCATCAATGCACCTGCCCTCATCGAGCACCCTGTGTAATTTGTCAGCACGGTGTTGCGGGACGCGAGGGTGCGGTACCCCATGCCTCAGAAGCTCCTGCTCGCGCTCTTGGTGGCCTCGCGTAAGCTGTGGCACTACTTTCAAGGTCACCCCATCAAGGTCGTCTCGGCCTACCCATTGGAGAGAGTGCTCAGGAGCCCCAACTCCGCCGGGAGAGTCGCTGAGTGGAACATCGAGCTGCAGGCATTTCAGTTGGAGTTCAGCACAACTAGGGTCATCAAGGGAGCCGCGCTCGCTGACTTCGTGGCAGAATGGACGGACGCCCTGGGGCTTGAAGAAGGCGAGGATCGGTCCCACTCGCCAGGGAGTGAAGTGCCAGACGGCTGGGTTATGTATTTCAATGGCGCCTTTGTGCGCCAGGGCGCGGGGGCTGGAGTAGTGCTCATCTCACCCACTTAGGACAAGCTTTACTACGCCGTGCAGCTCTACTTCCAGCAGGGCGAGAAGGTCTCCAACAACATAGCAGAGTACGAAGGCCTCATAGCTGGTCTCAAGGCTGCGGTGGCACTGGGAGTGAAGCGCCTCACCATCAAGGGCGACTCGCAGCTCCTCATCAACTTCTCCAACAAGGTATATGATCCGAAGGACGAGCACATGGAGGCATACCTCCCGGAGGTACGCAAGACGGAGAAGTAGTTCTTGGGCCTGGAATTGCAGCACGTGCCTCATGGCACCAACAAAGAAGCCGACGACATCACTAGGAGAGCATCCAAGCGGCTACCCCAAGAGCCTGGCGTCTTCGAGGAGCGGCTCTTCAAGCCATCGACAACACCACCACTTTCAAGAACAGCGCTGCCTCGGGAGGAGCTCGCTCAACCGCCTGCCTCAGGATCCCCGGCCTGCGGCCCAGCCTCGGGAGCGCGCTTACTCTTGGCGCTCGAGCCTCGGGAGGGGTGCTGGACCAAGGAATTCAAGGAATACCTGACGCAAGGGACGCTGCCGGAGAAGGAGGAGGACACGTTGCGTGTGGCCCGACAGGCCACGGCATACTGCATCCAGGACAGTGAGTTATACAGGAAGCGGCCAAATGACGTTACCCTGCGTTGCATCTCCAGGGAGCAGGGGAAAGAGCTGCCAGCCGACATACATGACGGGGACTGCGGGCACCACTCGTCGTCACGGACCCTCGTCGACAAAGTGTTTCGCAGCGGATTCTACTAGCGTACAGCACTCAACGACGCGACTGAGGTGGTGAAGTCCTGTGAGGCCTGTCAGTTCCATGCCAAGCAGATCCATCAGCCGGCTAAGGGCCTCCAGACCATCCCACTCTCGTGGCCATTCGCGGTCTGGGGGCTGGATATCTTGGGTCCGTTCCCTCGAGCGCCTGGGGGCTACCGCTACCGTACCTCTACGTCGCCATCGACAAGTTCACCTAGTGGGTGGAGGTAGAAGTCGTCCGCACCATCCTAGCCGGCTCCGCGGTCAAGTTCATTAAAGGTCTCATGAGCAGGTCTGGGGTCCCCAGCCGCATCATCACCGATAACGGCTCACAGTTCACTAGCAATCTCTTCAAGACATATTGTGCTAACCTTCGAACGCAGATCTGCTACGCTTCGGTGGCGCACCCCCGGAGCAATGGTCAGGCCGAACGCGCCAACACGGAGGTCCTGAGATGCCTCAAGACCAGGACCTTCAAGAATAAGCTCGAGGCCTGCGGCAGGGGCTGGCACGACGAGCTCTAGTCCGTGCTATGGTCCATCCGCACCACCGCCACCAAGCCAACGGGCGAGACCCCATTCTTCCTCGTCTACGAAGCAGAGGCGGTTCTCCCTCACGAGGTTAAGCATTGCTCCGCTCGGGTCGTGGCGTTTGATGAGGCGCAGCAGGACGCCATGCGGGGGATGGACCTTGTGCTGGGGGAGGAACACCGCCGTGAAGCCACGCTACGAGCGGCAAGATATCAGCAGGTGCTGCGACGGTACCACTGCCGCAACATCCGCTCCAGGACGCTCGAGGTGGGTGACCTCGTCCTAAGGCGGGTGCTCTCCAGGGAAGGGCTGCATAAGCTCTCGCCCATGTGGGAGGACCCGTTTAGGGTCGCCCACATCTCCAGGCCTGGCGCCGCGCGCCTGGAGACGCAGGACGGGGTACCCATCCAGAACGCCTGGAACATCCAGCACCTCCGGAAGTTCTACCCATGAAGAAAGGCCCAGCGCCTGTGAAGAAGGCCCAGCGCCTGTGAAGAAGGCCCAGTGCCAGTGACACTCTCACGTAATAATGAGTGGGGCTGTACACACCCCGGAGTCTCAGGAATGCCGCCCTCGGGCCTCTGGGGCTCCCACCCACGTCCTAGTGGCAGCACTTAGCTCCGCGTTGGTGAGAAGACAAGAAGACTAGGTGTGGGACGTGGCTTTTCATTTGCTTTCCGTAGTTGGCTTGCCCGTCTTTAATCGAAATTTGTCTTGTTCCATCGCCTTCTGCCTCTGTTTCATCCTTTGGTTCTCTGTTTGACCTGTACTCTCTCGCGCGTCCCTCGCGAGGGGGCTGGACAGGTGCCCTCATGAGCGTCTTGTCTATTTTTTTGCGAGGCACTCTCGTTTGAGCCACAAGCTGGCGCTCCTCTCTCAATCCGTGCCCCTTGGGTACCGCGATGCGAGGCGCTGGGTCATGGCCAGCGGCGCCTGCGACCAGGGCTCGGGATCTCCTAAGAATTTTTTGCAGTTCCTAGATGCCTCGCCAGGTACTGAGAAATGGATGCCTCGTGAGGCGGAAACTACTTCAAGCGCGTCAGGCTAAGTTATTCCTACGTGCCTATATAAGACATTGATATTGCGACGCGACACAGGAACAATAAACACAGCATAACGACTTGGAAATCACAGTTTGTTGCATGCCCCCGTGGGGCCCCATACCTGTCTCTCTCTTAATGCAGGAAGAAAAGGAAGAACAAAACAAAAGCGGCGCATGCCCCTGCAGCAGCTCGCGAGGATGGACCCATGGCGCTGTCACGGGCTCAGCCGGACCCCTCCTCACGCTTTACCGGGGCGCGGCGACGAGACAACTCGCTGCCGCCCTCGAAGAGGCCACGGCAGCATCGCGGCTGATCGTAACCGCCACTGCTGGAGCTGTCGTCGGAGGGGGAGTCGACGTAGCTGGGCGAGCGGCGGCCAGCACCGAAGGCAAGGCCATCCTCACCCTCGTCTCGACCGTCGCCAAGGCCAAACACCTCGTCGCCGTCGTTGTCCTCGAGGAAGCACCCGATGCAGCGGCCCTCTTCCCTGAACGCCCTCACGTAGAGGGTCGCGTTGCCGTCATACTTGAAGTGGAGGGTGCACCGCCTGCCCAGGCCGCGCGCGGGGGCAAACGTCTGCCACCCCCATGCCAGGGCTGCGTTGCCCACGACGGAGACCTCGACTGCGACCCACGAAGCCTTGCTGCAGTAGCCGTCCGCCTGTAGCCAGAGCCCGCCTGGACCTGTGGCCGGCAGCTCGGTGACGAAGAAGCACGGGAGCTGAAGCCAGGTGCCAGCCGGGTTCTCCGACCACACGATGAACTCCGGTAGCACCTCCGCCGAGTGGAAGCACGACCGGGGAGGCCGTGCGACCATGGCGCGTCTCCCCTCATCGACGGGGCTGCCACGACATGGGCGACTCCCGCCACGCGAAGGGGTGCCGCTGCGGCCGCGGACGGCCATAGCGGGGATCGCAGTGTGCTTGCGGGGACGGCCGCGCCCGCGCTTGGGCGGCGGGGAGCCGGGCCCCTCTTGGCGAGCCTTCCCCTTCTCGGCGGCCGAGAACCTCTTCGCAGGCGCCATGGATGTCGCCGCTAGCAATGAGGCGAGGAAGGAGAAGCGAGCAGGAAGAGATGAGCAACGGGGGCTCCGCCCCCCTCCTCATTTATAGCAGGAGAAGGCCAACCGGCGATCCCCACGATCATAGGTAATGATGATATTTCTCTGCATGCAGCAGGGACTCGTCAAGTCGGGCAGTTGCCGAGGCAGCATGGGGAAGCGGAGACACCCACGTCCAATCAATCGCCACGTGTCGACCAAGGCCGCAGGCTGTTGGGACCCGCGGCGCTCCACACTTGCCCTTTGGCTTCGCCTCAAAGCCAAGTCCGAGCATGCCTTGGGCCCGGGGGCTACTGTCGGCGTCCTGGGAATGGGGGTCCCCAGACTTGCCTGCCTGCGGCCCATGGCGTGGCTCCACCAGCGGCCCTGTACGACCCATCTTCACCAGCAAACACTCAAGACCCTCGCGAGGGGCCAAGCCTCGCGAGGCGGACGACACAAGACGTCCTCGGGAGTGGCCTCGCCAGGCTAGCTCGCGAGGGGCGGAGAGATCAAGGAAAGGAACACCTCGCGAGGTTCCTATGATGCAAGCCATGACGACAGGAGCCAGGCGGGCGCCAGCGCGCGCAGTGTCCTCATTTCCTCTTTGGCACTAAAGGGGCAAGCGCAGGCGAGGAGTCCCAGGGCCTCAGGCAAAGGTTTCCATATCGATGCAACAAGACCAAGACCAGCAGGACGGCAGGACAAAGGTCACCGTGGAGACCAAGACGGCGTCACCACCAGAGCCTTTGGCAGGCGAAGACCACCTTTAGTCGGGATAACTTGTACTAGTTGTCTCCCTTCGAATTTGGCCGTTGTTGGCTCCATTCCCGCTCAATATTTGGGGAGAGGACCAGGGCCTCTATAAATAGGACTAGCCACCACCGTAGGAGGCAACTCAGCTAAAAGGGATTCATATCACCCTCACACTAACCAAGCACAAGAACACCTCACCTCCGGAGGTTGTTCTTCCCCTTGTACTGTTCATCCTCAGCCCAAGAGACAATCCACCACACCACACTGGAGTAGGGTATTACACCACAATGGTGGCCCGAACCGGTATAAATCTCGTGCCTCTTGTGTTGCGGGTTCGTTGAGCTAGGCCTTGAGATCGCGGTGAGGCTGAGGGCGTGATTAGGTAGGGGGAGATCTTCGTGCGCACCCCAGTGTTCGAACCTCAAGGGTTTTGCCAGAACCCAAAATCCAACAGCAATAGCCTCAATCTGATTTATGCAGATATAGTAAGAAAAATGGGCATTGACCCGTCAAGGATCAAGCCTAGTAACACCACCTTTAAGGGGGTAATCCCGGGCGTTGAAGCCCGCTGCTCGGGCATCTTGACTTTGGAAGTGGTGTTTGGCTCGCCAGACAACTTCCGCAGTGATGACTTGATCTTCGACATTGTCCCCTTCCGCAGAGGTTATCACGTGCTCCTGGGCCGGACGGTGTTCGCCCGTTTCAATGTTGTCCCCCATTATGCATACTTAAAGCTAAAGATTCCTGGACCTAAGGGCATCATTACAGTCAATGGTAATACGAAACGTTCACTCCGGACTGAAGAACATACAGCGGCCCTAGCGGCCGAAGTCAAAAACAATATCGAGGGGGCCCATTATCAGCCCGTCGTGAAGGCACAAGAAGCAAGGAAATGGGTCCGAGCTCTATCTCCATTTGAGGAACATCCTGCATTTCGCGTAAATAGGGATACACCCCCATAGCATACCGACCAATTCGCACATTATGTGCGTCGTCAGCACAACTTCGCACATAAAATACCATGGGCTGCTGTGGGGACCGAATCAAAACCAAGTATTCGGCTCAACCGAACTCTGGTCATACACGTTTTCGGATGTCGAACAAGTACCTTTACGGACCGATTTGGCATTAAGCTAAGAACAACTCGGCGACCTCTCAAGGCTCCTAGTCAAGAGCCCCTCGACCGATTCTCAACCCCTCTACGGAGCTTCCCCCCAACAAAAGAAAAGGCGTAGATGTGCAGTAGGGCACAATAGGGATATCCACCGACGCTTCAAGGACTTGTGTAAACCTTTCATCTGAAAAAAAATTCCTCTTTCTTATAAAGTTCTTGTAACAGATGCTTTGGCAGTTCGAATTGTACGGATAGACGCATGAGCTTTTTTGTTATAAAGACCAATATTTATGGTCCTCTTGCAGTCTTCTATATTGCACCTTTCTTTCACTCTTCGATGCTACTATAAGCTAGTTCGGCACAATTTTTCCTTAAGGCAACCATCGGGTAATAGACCGGGGGCTCGACCATAATATTCGCCCTATGCATAAGAGTCCGACACTATTCTTTCTTTACGTGTTCGGCGTCTCAGGTATTGCATTATATGCATCGATTCTGAATTATGTCTTGGGTCAATAGTTGGCTTGCCTGGCTCCTGTTCTTACCTTCTTATATTCTGCTAGTTCAGTAAGGAGGTAAAGGGAGAACCACTGCGATTGTACTTCGGGCTAACCTGGTTCAGTACCTCAGTGGAGAAAGCCGAAAACTGACCGTCATAATAAGCGAGAACTAGTCTGCGATCCGATGACAAGTATCAAACTAAAAATCGTTGGCGATTACACCATGTAATGCGAAGGGTTTGTGTCTTCGGGCAAGCCAAGTGATACATGTATATACCTCGGATCTCCCAAATATCACACTGGGGGCTAGTCACCAGCCCCCACAGTCAAGCTCCTATGGCTAAGTGAAGGTAAATAAAGCCGCATAGTCTGATTGCCTTGTTCCCCTCACACGCTACCGCCTCTGGGCACCGAGACATCGGCTAAGGGTCATAGTGCGTAGGGTGGAACACCCCTTGTAGCATCTACATGGGGGCTGAAGCCGATGACTGGCAACTTTCAGATTCAAACCGGCCGCATAGGAGTCAAAACAAAACTAAAATAGATTCAAGTATGATGAACCATACAAAAGGCCGCATTAAGCACAAGGTTTCATTGTCATTACATGATAGTTTACTCAAGGATTACATCTTTGGGACCTGGTCCTCTACCGCCCAAGCACCATCCATAAGAACGGAGAAATACTACTCGGGACGACGATGCTCCTTTCCAACAGGCAGGGGACCAGCAACCATTTCAAATGGCTTGATCTTCAGCGAGTGCACCATGGTCCTCGCGAAGCCCATCCACGCGCCCTTCGATGCATGCGGAGCGCTTCATAGTGTCAACCTGGGAGGATGCGTCGCGCAACTTCTGCACTAGGCCAAAGTAGCTTCTCAGTATGGGCTCTGCGGGCCACAGCCGGACACAGAGGTCCTTCATGGCTGGCTCGGCCATCCGATGCAGCTCCATCAGCTGCTTCATCTGGTTGCTAAGGAGGGGAGGATGTTCGGGCACTCGAAACTGCGCCTAAAACAGTCTGTGTTTGGCATCACCCTCCTGAGCTGCATAGTGCCTTGCAGCATCCGCCGCACTCCTCAAAAGCTCCGCAAATGCGCGTGAAGAATGCCAGACTCATGTGAGCAACATGAACTTCTGACCACCAAAGACATTGTGTAGTAAGTAAGGCTTACTATCTGCAATTTTCTTCAGTTGGCGGAGCTCCTCCCGGTCGCTTGATAACCCACAAGTATAGGGGATCGCAACAGTTTTCGTGGGTAGGGTATTCAACCCAAATTTATAGATTCGACACAAGGGGAGCCAAAGAATATTTGCAAGTATTAGCAGCTAAGTTGTGAATTCAACCACACCTGGAGAATAATTATCTGCAGCAAAGTGATCAGTAGCAAAGTAGTATGATAGTTTTGATAGTAGTAGCAATAGCAATAGTAACGGTAACAGTGATAACAGTGATTTTGTAGCAAGTGCAATAGTAACAATAGCAGTAGTAACTTAGCAAGATCAATATGTAGGAAAATTGTAGGCATTGGATCAATGATTTGTTGGATGATATTCATCATGTGACAGTCATAACCTAGGGCGATACGGCACTAGCTCTAGTTCATAAATATAATGTAGGCATGTATTCCATAAATAGTCATACATGCTTATGGAAAGAACTTGCATGACATCTTTTGTCCTACCCTCCCGTGGCAGCGGGGTCCTATTGGAAACTAAGGGATATTAAGGCCTCCTTTTAATAGAGAACCGGAACAAAGCATTAACACACGGTGAATACATGAACTCCTCAAACTACGGCCATCATCGGGAAGTGTCCCGACTATTGTCACTCCGGGGTTGCCAGATCATAACACGTAGTAGGTGACTATAACTTGCAAGATCGGATCTAGAACATAGATAGATATAATGGTGATAGCATAAATGGTTCAGATCTGAAATCATGGCACCCGGGCCCAAAGTGACAAGCATTAAGCATGGCAAAGTCATAGCAACATCAATCTCAGAACATAATGGATACTAGGGATAAAGCCCTAACAAAACTAACTCGATTACAGGATGAATCTCATCCAACTCCTCACCGACCAGCGAGCCTAGGAAGGAATTTCTCACTCCCGGTGGGGAGCATCTTGGAATTTGCAATGGAGAAGGGTTGGTGATGACGAAGATCGAAGACCCCCCTCTCCGGAGCCCCAAACGGATTCCAGATCTGACCTCCCAGTGAAGAACAGGAGACGGCTACAGCTCCGTCTCGTGGAACGCGGTAATTCTTTCTCCCCGATTTTTTCTGAAAAATAGGATTTTATATAGTCGGTTTCAGGGTCTGCGGGGCCACTAGGTGGGGACAACCTACATGGGCACGCCTGGAGGGGGTGGCGTGCCTTGGTGGGTTGTGTCCACCCAGGTGCCCCCCTCCGGTGGTTCTTGGCTCTAGAAGTTCTCTTTTATTGTATAAAAAATCCTCGCAAAGTTTCGTTCCATTCTGAGAACTTTTATTTCTGCACAAAAACAACACCATGGTAGTTCTACTGAAAACAACGTCAGTCCGGGTTAGTTTCATTCAAATCATGTAAATTAGAGTCCAAAACAAGTGGAAAAGCATTAGGAAAAGTAGATACGATGGAGACGTATCAACTCCCCCAAGCTTAAACCTTTGCTTGTCCTTAAGCAATTAAGTTGATAAAGTGAAAGTGAAAAAGAAAAACTTTTATGAACTCTTTTGCTCTTGTTTGCATAAATAAGCTTAAACAGCACCCAGGTTTTCAGCCAATATTATAACTAACCATGTCGACAATAACTCTTAAAAATTATATTAACTCATATCAATGACATAATCAGCTAGCGAGCAATAATAAGATATCTCAAACATGAACACGTTATCAAAACAACCATGATATAACATGACAATAGTGGTATCTCTCTAGCCCTTTCTAAGACCGTGAAACATAAATGCATAGCACCTCCAAAGTTCAAGCAGCGACCAAACATTGTAATTCATGGTAGAAAAGATCCAGTCATGATGCACCCAACATTAGCTACACACAATGCATAAGCATGACAGCAGTGCTCTCAGGTTCTGGCGCTTATTTTAGAAGGTGATGACACAACATAAAAGTAAATAGATAGTACCTTCGCAAAGGGAGGCAGTGATTTGCAGAGGTGCCAGGGCTCATGTTTTTAAAACAGAGGTAAATGATATTTTGAGAAATGCACCCTTCTTGTTTACTTCGCGACCATCAGTTATCAGTATCTTCCATGCTAAACACATTAGTGGCGATTCCCAAGCAATAAAGTAAAGGTTATTACTCTGTAGGAGTTTCTATTTGATTATTTTTAAGCTCAATTCTTTTTGCAGTTTGGGACCGGGAATCCCTATTACCGCCCTCTTCTTATGTAGTGGCGAGTGAATAAACACTCATCCTGAGAATAATCCGCTTACCATGGAAGATACCGACTACCTCCTGTCGTTCTATGAACAATCTAGGCACATAAAAATGATATTTATTTTAAGTTTCTAGAGATGGCACATGCAAATTTACTTAGGACGGCAGGGTAATACCGCATATAGGTAGGTATGGTGTACTCATCTAGAATAACTTGGGTTCAAGGATTTTGATGCACAAGCAGAATTCCCGCTTAGTACAGGTGAAGGCTAGCAAATAGGTTGAGAAGCGGCCAGCTAGAGAGCAACAACGGTCATGAACATTCATTATGCATAAGTAACATTGGATACTAGCATGAGTAGGATATGAACACCATGAACATAAATATCATAGAGGCTATGTTGGTTTTGATTCAACTACATGCATGAACATGTGCCAAGTCAAGCCACTCAAACATTCAGAGGAGGATACCATATCATCATACTACATCACAATCATTTTAACGCAATGTTGACATCCAAGATAAATCATTATCCACTCCTAGCTACTTATGCATGGCATGAGGAACTATAATCTCGAATTGTCATTGCAAACATGTTTAATCATAATGAGTTGAATCATGGATACTAGGTTAAACATATTTACAAAAACAGAACAAGTTGAGTTCTTACTCGTTTCTCTCTGCCACGGCGAGTTCATCAAATATCGTCATTATTGCCTTTCACTTGCACGACCGAATGATATAAAAATAATAATAGTGCAAGAGTGCCGTGGACTAAGCTGGAATCTGCAAACATTTTATTCAACAGGAGAAGACAAGGTAAATGGGCTCTTTGTTAGATCAATAATAATGCATATGCGAGCCACTCAACATTTTTCATTGTGGTCTTCTCCTCGGTACGACTCAATAAGAAGAAAAGAAATTCAGAAAAACACACGGAAATATTTTTGGAGTTTTTGGTTTTCTTGAAAGAAAGCAAATAAAAGGGAAAAACAAAAACGAGAAAAACTATTTACACGAGAAAGCTCCCAAAAAGCAAAAGAAGGACAAGGAAATCCTTTCGGGTTTTCTTTTTAGTGCTACAACAAATTAAACTAGGAAGAAAAACCGAAAAGAAGCAGGAAATATTTTTGGATTTTCTCAAAGTTTTTCAAACACGCAAGAAGAACGCGAGAAAATAAATTTAGCATGGATAATACAATGAAGAAGTGAGAGCACCAACAACTGAAATGAAATGCATGAACATGAATGTAATGTCAGTGGAAATACGTACTCCCCCAAGCTTAGGCTTTTGGCCTAACTTGGTAATCAGTCAGTAGCCTGCATAATGATCGGAGTGATAGCTCATGGAGGCTCTTGGTGCGGATACCTCAGCCTGTGGTGCGGCCACAACCGCCGCGTTATGAGCTCGGGCCTCGCTCTCCAGAACAAAATATCTTCGCCTACTGTGAGCATCAAAGAGAGCAGGCGCAGGCAAATATGTGTGCACAACGTAACTTTGATTAAACAACAATTTATAGGTGAAATTATGGGGTTCACCTCTAAGGATCTTATGACGTTTCATAGCATCAAAATCTAAATACTGCATGGATAAAATAGTGTCATAGGGCAAAGGTGAAACACCCAGCTCTCTTGTTAAGCGTGTGGCATAAATCCCACCATAGAAATGACCACTACTAGCATTGTGTTGCAACCTGCATGCAACAATCGCTCCAAGATTATAACTTCTGTCACCGGAGAGAGCAGTGCGTATGAGGCTCAAGTCTGGAGCACAAAGCGCACCCACCTTCTCTCTAGCAAGCAAAAACTTCGCAATGAATAGAGCAAAATAATGCATGACCGGGAATGTAAGCTAGTGGAGGTGACACTTGACACCCCTCTATCATCCCCTACAGACAAGGTGCGATAAAAGCCTTCGAACTCTGCAGGCCAAGACTCTACTAAATTCCCATCAGAAGGGATCATGCAAATATCACAAAATTCAGTAAGAGGGATCTGATGGGTTTCACCATATAAATTAAACTGCACCTCAGGAGGATTATTCCTATGAAGGAAATGAAAACTTTGCACAAAGGAATTTGTGAGGAGATGATAATGTTCACATTCAGCTGCGATGAAGTCGGTGAGGCTGGCATTAGCAGCATATTGTGTAAACTCTTGAAGGATTCCGGCCCCTTCCATGAATGGGTTATGCGACCATTCGCACGGCCGTACCTCTGCCATTCTCTGGGTATGGAGATCACTGTCAGATGACTCCCCAATAACTCCCTTGGAGTTCTTCTTGGAAGCAAACTTCCTAAAGATACTCATCTTTTTCCTATGAACAAAATTATGAATTTTTTAGTCCACAAAATTTTCTCAACAAAACTTTACAAGATTGATAGCAACTACTCATAGGGATGCATAGAGGCCATAGCAAGCATTCAAACTACTTAAAACTCTAAGAATTCAACATGCAAGCTCATCTACAGCAGCACCAAGAGCAACTAATTATTCAAAATATAAACCATTAAAGCAAA
Source organism: Triticum aestivum (assembly GCF_018294505.1). Lineage (NCBI taxonomy): Eukaryota > Viridiplantae > Streptophyta > Magnoliopsida > Poales > Poaceae > Triticum > Triticum aestivum. The sequence continues at coordinate 312,712,428 of NC_057799.1, forward strand.
AACTAATTGGACAAACGGAGGAGTCACATACCAAGCAACAATCACCTGAAACAGTTTCGGAAACAGAGCTTCGAGCAAAGAGATCGAAATCCGCGGGTTTGAGAGCAAGAACACGAGAGAGAGAGAGAGAGAGAGAGAGCAATGGTGATTTTTTCTGGAGGTAGGTGGTGATGTGGGATGAAAAGATAAGTGAGGGGGGCCACGTGGGGACCACAACCCACCAGGGCGCGCCTGGGGGTCCTGGCGCGCCCAGGTGGGTTGTGCCCACCTGGTGCACCTCCCTATGATGTTATTTGCACCAAAAATTCTTAAATATTCAGAAAAAATCATATTAAATTTTCAGAGCATTTTGAGAACTTTTATTTTTGGGTCATTTTTTATTGCACGGGAAATTCAAAAAACAGGCAAAACATGGCATTCTATTTTATTTAACTAATAAAAACAGAAAACAAAAGGTATGGGCAGAAGGTAGTGCTTACTAAATTCATCAACTTCATACCTCTCAAAAATGATCCATTAATAAGGTTAATCAAGTCTTATTAACAACCACTTTCGATTAGCATGAAACCGAAGAATTTTCATAAATCACTAAGTTACCTCAACGGGGATATGAATATCCCCAATAATAAGCATTTCATATTTGTCTTTTAACAGTAGGTAGAGATAGTTGAAAATTTCCAATAGTGATTGTCGGAGATTTTTCAATAACGTTAATACCATTCACTTGGAATTGTTTCTTCAGAAAGTGCACCGTATGCTCATTACCATTGATATGAAAAGTGACCTTGCTTTTATTGCAATCAATAACAGCCCTTGCAGTATTCAAGAAGGGTCTACAAAGTATAATCGACACGTTGTCATCCTCGGGAATCTGAAGTATAACAAAGTCAGTCAAAATAGTAACATTAGCAACAACAACGGGCACATCCTCACAAGTACCGATAGGTATGGCAGAGTATTTGTCAGCTATTTTCAAAGATATTTCAGTAGGTGTGAGTTTATTCAAATCAAGTCTTTTATATAAAGGGAAAGGCATAACACTAACACCAGCTCCCAAATCACACAAAGCAGTTTTCACATAATTTCTTTTGATGGAGCAAGGTATAGTTGGTGTTCCCGAATCTCCAAGTTTTTTAGGTACTCCATCTTTAAAAGTATAATTAGCAAGCATGGTGGAGATTTTAGCTTCCAGTATTTTTCTCTTATTGGTGATGATATCTTTCATGTACTGTGCATAAGGATGCATTTTCAAGATATTAGTCAAGCGAGTACGCAAAAAGACTGGCCTCAACATTTCAGCAAAGCGTTCAAATTCTTCATCATCTTTATTTTTAGTTGACTTAGGTGGAAAGGGCATAGGCTTACCATGGTTCTCTTTCTTTACCATGTTTTCTAGCAACAAAGTCTCTTTTATCATACTTTTTATTCTTGGGTTGCGGGTTATCAAGATCAACCGCAGGTTCTATCTCAACATCATTGTCTGGTTCTTTATTATTTGTTGGAGTATTTTCATGAACCTCATCATTATCTTGTTCATTATCAGAAGGTGATGGTTCAATACCAGATTGAGTTCAGCATCAGAGATAGAAACTTCATTATCATTATCAGGAGGTTTTCTACTTCCGGTTCACTAGAGGCATGCAAAGTCCTATCATTTTTCTTCTTCTTTTTCTTTTTAGAAGGACTACGTGCATCAGTGCTAACTCTTTGAGAGTCTTATTCAATTCATTTTGGGTGTCCCTCAGGATAAAGTGGTTCCTGAGTCATCCTACCTCCTCTAGTCATTACTCTAACAGCATGATCATTGATATTATTATTCATTTCATCTAGCAACCACTACAAAAAAAGACACATCCGTGACATTTTGGGCTGAACGATTTTTTTTCTGTCATGCTTATGACTTTTATGACGATAATTGTGACAAAACCGGTATCATCATAGATGTGGTGCGCTCCTACTTCTATGACCAAAAATCATGACAGAAAATGGGCTTTTCGTCCTGGGCGGGCCGGAGACGCAGCTGCATGACATTCTTTGGGTCGTCCATGACGGAAAAAACCGTGGGAGAAGCGAGGGCGAGGAAAATATCGGGGAGTCCCTGGTTACGGTGGGTGGTCGGGGGCCGAGCGATGCGCGTTTCTCTCGTACACGTACGCACGTGGGTGCGAGGCGTTGGGCTCTAACTGAACCCGAGCGAGGCGTTCGCCTACTGAACCCGAGCGATTGCACTGCAGGCTACGCGTTACTGAACCCGAGCGATCGATCGATGGCTGTTAACTGAACCCGATCAAGCGATTCCTTCGCTACTGCTGCTAACTGAAGCCGATCGAACCTACTGCCTCTTGATGAACAGTGAGCGTTGTTGGGGGTTTGGATGAACAGGAACCCGTGGTGTTGCCGCTGGATGAACAGGACCCCATCGATCGAGCCGGTCGAGGGCTGGATGAACAGGACGGCCCCGTGGAGGGCTGGTTGAACAGTAGCCGGTGGAGGGCTGGATGAACAGTAGCCCGTGGAGGGGTGGTTGAACTGGACCCCGTGGAGAGGGCTGGTTGAACAGTAGCCGGTGGAGGAGCGCTCGGTGGAGGCTGGATGAACAGGAGCCCGTGGATGAACCATCGTAGGTGGAGGTTGGAGGAGGTCGATGGTGGATCAACAGTAGCCCGTGGAGGCTGGAGGAGGTCGACGGTGGAGATGAACAGTATCCCGTGGAGTCCCGTTTTGCGGTACGCCACACCCCTCCCAATGAACAGGACCCCCGTTTCGACCGTAGCGCTCCAACACAAGTCCGTTTCCTACGTTTTGCGGTATGCCACACCCCTCCCGATCAACAGGACCCCGTTTCAACCGTACGAGGTCCAAGAGAAGTCTGTTTCCTCCGTTGTGTGGTACGCCAGACCCCTCCCGATGAACAGGATCCCGTTTCGACCGTGGCCGGTCGAACACAAGGCCGTTTCCTCCGTTCTGCGGTACGCCAGGCCTCGTTTCCATCAGTTGTTCCATCCAAGCCGGTTGGCTCCCGATGAACAACATGCATTCCGTTGCCTCCCGATGAACACGACGCATTCTGTTGCCTCCCCATGAACACGACGACGACACAGTTTCTCCGTTCCGACCCAGCCATGTACACAAGACCCCTGGCCGTACGTATGCGCGAGTAGGCGTTCGAGACCCCGCCCGCATGTACGTACGTGGCCGTATTTACTTTCTTGCACCCTGGCCGCTGTACGTACATGTACATGCTACGTGCGCGCCTCTACTATGACACGTGCGTGCCTCTACTACGACACGTGCCCTTCCTTACACGGCCACGGTTCATCGCTGCAGCCTGCAGACAGACCGATCGTATGTACGTACACGTTCGCGACCAGAATGACAACGCTACGTACGTTTCGACCAGGTGGGTCCCGATTGTCAGGCACTTCCTTGCGTGCGAAGATGTAGCTGGTGGGTCCCAGCACTCAGGAGGGTGAATCATTTTTTTGCTCGTAATATGGACGCACTTCCTTGCGTGCGAAGATGTAGCTGGTGGGTCCCAGCAGTCAGGGGGAAACGGTTTTTTTTGTGAAACACGGTGGCCCGTCCGGTGGGTCCCTGCTGTCAGTTGGAGGAATCATTATTTTTCGTGTAATAAGGAGGCACTTCCTTGCTGCAGCCGTGGACCCAGCTGTTAGCCTCTCCACATACAGTACTATTCCAATGGAAGTTGTTCCTTGACCACGTTGACCACGCCGCGCCAAGAGCACCAGGGCGGTGGACGACAGCGAGGCCTAGGAAGGGGACGACGCGGAGCCGGGGAAGACGCGGCAGTCGATGCCCATGCGGAGAGGAGTACGAGGGTTCACTGGTTCGGCTGCGGTGTGAGGCTGTCGTCGCCATAGAATAACAGGGGGTGTGGGTGAGTAAAGGGATGGCCTGGCCATTCGTGGGAGTAGTAGGGGCGATGAGGCCTCCGCGACATCACAGCCGTCCACGGGAGGCAGGAGCACGCGGCATGACCGGCGCTAGTTTGGGTGGCAGGAGCGAGAAGACCAGAGATTGAAGAAGCACTACGGCCGTTGGATGGACATCGTACGCTCACTCGAGCTAGAATCGTTCATATTGAATAAGTTGACAAAGCCCTCCATCCCCGTCAATTTAATAGACCCACAAGCCAGCCTCTCACTATGGTGGGTCCTAGCAAGCAGGGGGTATTCATTTTTTTGTGCGTAATAAGGAGGCACTTCCTTGCGTGCGAAGATATAGCTGGTGGGTCCAATCTGTCAGCGGGGGGAATGTTTTTTCGCGAAATACAGAGGCCCTTCTGGTGGGTCCCAGCTGTCAGGTGGAGGAATCATTATTTTGCGCGTAATAAGGAGGCATTCCCTTGCGTGCGGCCGTGGACCCAGCTATCAGCCTCTCCACGCACAGTCTACTTTCGATGGATGTCGTTCGTTGACCATGTTGACCACTCCGCGCCGAGCGCATCCAAGGTGGTGGACGATGGCAAGGCCCCGTACAACAACGAGCCGGAGATGGGAAGACGCGGGCGTAGAGTCGCAGACGGAGAGCTGTACGAGGGTTAACTGGTTCTGGTGCGGTGTGGTTCGAAAGTCGGTGGAGAAGAATAGGAGGATTGGAGGGGTGGAGGGATGGCCTCGCCAACGGTGGGGTAGCGCTTCATAGTGAAGCGTGCTAAGCAGAGCTGCTAGCAGCAGGAGGCGGGAGCAGGTGGTCCCGGCGGCGCTGGAGGAAGAAGATGAGAGATTGAAGATGGATGCGGGTCGTTGGATGTAAATCCAACGACTAAGAATGTCAGAATCATTTATTGACTAAGTTGACAACGACTTGCGTTGGCTTCGACCTATTGGCCCACCATTTCAGCCTCCAAAAATGTGGCACGTATTCAACCCATTTTTTTCAGAATTTACAGTCAATTTGATCTCTTTTTTTTGAAATATAGTCCATTTGCTGGGCTGGGTGAACAAATAATGTAGCGTCCATGCGGCCCATTTATTTTTTTTCCTAAAAAATTACAGGCCATTTGCACTTTCTCGAAATACACTATTTTGTTGGGCTGATTCTAATTATAATGTTGGGTTGGGCGCAGCAATGTTATCAAAAAATAAACAGGGGCAGAGAATTTTGTTATAAATATATTTAAATAATAAGTGATTTATTATTACATTGGTCCTTAGATCTTACCAAGCTTTTGTACACGATCACCAGGATTTTCGTTGCCAAAAAAAATCCAGGATTTTATTGTTAAGAAATTATTTTTATAAGTTAATAAGATGTGGGATATTGTTTTCTTACATATGTAAGTATCTGTTAAATATATGATGACAATAACAATAATATATAATAACATATAAAATAATTTAAATATATATAATATAGTTAGAAGGGAAACATAAGTTGGACCAGGCGTTCCTATTCTTATATAGAAACATAGAACAGACCTCTGCGTTTTCTTCAAAAGAATACATAAATTGGGCTGCTGATGTTTCAGGAAAAATAAATCTCAGATGGGAGGTCCATAGGCCGGTCGATACATGACGACCCTCAAGAAAATACAAACAGGCATGTCGTGGGCTGTGCATGTTAAAAAAGAAAGCCTAGACGGGGCAGCCCAAAACCCAGCTGACGCTTGCTGCCCCAGTGATAATAAATGATACCTGCCAGCTCCCTGGCTTCGTTGTGAATTCATCTCCTATAGTAACTACGTTGAAGCACCTAAAAAATGTAACTATGTTGACAAACCCGTGGGCCCCAACGTTAGTATAGCATTAGGAGGAAGTATTTTTTCAATGAGGCACTTGCTTGCGTACGGCCATAGACCTGGTGCGTCCCGACTGTCCGCCTCTCCACGTACAGTCCTCTCCAGATTCCTCTCGTTTGTTTAGCATGTTCACAACGGCAGACAGCGGCGCCACGGCGAGCGCACAAAAGCGCAGGAGGAGATCGGACCACCTAAGGCAGTGTCTTATTTGTAACGAAAGTACTGAACTAGCCCAGTGGCCAAGTGACACTACCCGACAGCTGTTCCGCCCGGGTTCGATTCCACCTGATGCAGGGAAAATATCTCCAATTTTTTTGCCTGTGCCATTATTGACATGTGGGTCCCCATTGTCATCTACACACACCACATCCAACACTTGCCAAAACTTCGTCCCTCATTTTCTCTGTTTTTCGCACACTCGACATTGTGTGGGCAGTTTGAAAATAGCATATCTTTTTGACTGTGCTTCATATGAAGATGTGCTATGCATGAATGTTGATCAGCTTGATGTTAACTGGCCGGTAGTTCCATTTTCGACCATGAATAAAACTTCCAACATGATGTTAACCCTGTTAGAAAAGGCCGTGTTAATATAAATGCTCTACCTCTGAAAGTTGCAGTTTCTTATCTGAAACCGAACTTGCAGTTTCTTATCTGAATCTGAAACTTGTTGTTTCTTCTCTGAGAATCACATTGTCTGCACATTTATACTCCTATGAAACTACATTTTTAAGTGCTAAAAATAGATCTTTAGAATTCATAAAATACTTCATATGCTCAATACTGCAAATCTGAAATTCAAAAGACATTCATATCTGGAAGTACTCTCAAAATACACAACACAAAACACAATTCACAACCTGCAAATACTGACAACACTAAGCTCCTCCTGACAATTCACAACCTGCCCGACTATTGGGCTGGGGGGGCAGTCCCCTCCTATTCCTCGGCGGCAGACAGTCGCACCGTGAGACGATGTGAACGACGAGGGAGAGGGTGGTGGGGAAGCATCGTCGGGCCAACTGCTTTTCTCCTCTTGCAGTTGGCTTCGGTCCACGAAGACTCCACCGGCTCGCTCTGGCACCACACCCTCACAAACGACACCTTGTAGATGCTCGATCCTTCAATCTCTGGTGGATTCTCCATCTGGGATTGATACCCCCACCACCGCTCCCTCACAATCGGATTCGGTGAATCTGTTTGCTCCATGGCCCAGAGGAGCAGCTTATGTACTCCCGCGCGACTCCCTTCGGGAGTATCGCCGCCTTTTCGCTCTGTTGCAGATATTTGGCCATGGATGTCACCGTCGCCGCTAGTTGGTCCTTGTTGTCAAACCAAGACTGTATCTCCAACATCCTAGCTAGCTTCACAGGGTCGCCGTCTGCGATCCTCACGTATCGGTTGTACTCCTCCATCGATCTACTTCTCCACAGCACCTTCACTCGCCGGCGGTGGTTTTTGAATGGAAGAGGAGAGGAGTAGCGCTGGTTTTGGATTAGAATGGGAGAGGAGCGACGCTGGTTTTGGATTGAAACAGGAGAGGACGGGCGGTGGTTTTGAAATGGAAGAGGAGAGGAGCGGCGCTGGATTTAGATTGGAACAGGAGAGGAGCGTCGCTGGTCTTGGAAGTTTTTTTTGTTTTGCGTACTTTGGGTCAAAGTTTGACCATGTACTGTATTTGACAAGCAAAATGTGAATGCATGTCACCAAAAATTGTATCGTTTGGTTCGTATCTTAATGTACTTTCAAATTATATTATTTTTGCAACGTATAACATATATTTTATTTGTGAAAAACATGGTCAATTATGACCTAGAATAAAAGGGAGACTAGTTAATGTGGGGTCGCTTTCTTAATTGAAGGATAAATTGATTTTGATTTTGATCCAGTCACAGCGCGCCGGCCCTCTCATCCAATCCTAAATCGCTGTCGCACGCTCCTCTCCCTCTTCTCCATTGCAAAACCACCTCCTCTCCTCTCCATCGTCTCCATTCCAAAACCATCGTCTCGCCTCTCCCTCTTCTCCATTGCATAACCACCCCCTCTCCTCTCCATCATCTCCATTCAAAAACCACCATCTCGCCTCTCCCTCCTCAGTATTGCAAGACCATCATCTCTCCTCCCATCTTCCAAAGCTAGCACCGGACCACTCAGAAGGACATCTATGGAGAGGATGCATCACCGAATCATGCAGATTTCCGGCGGCGACCACGCAAAGTTAGCCAGGTTGAAGGAGATGCTTACTTGGTTTGACAATGAGTGGGAGATTTCGAGGACGGTGAGGGCCATGTGGCAATGTATGTTGTCGGTGTACAAAAGTAGGGGCTCTCCTTTTTACCGCTTTACTTGTGCACGGGCAGTCTGAGCCGCGCCAACGGCCACACTAAGTAGGGCAGAGGAGGGAAGCCAGAGGCACAAGACAAGCAGAGCAGCGCCAAGACCAGAGACACAAAGAGCAAGAGGGCGAAGCGGACTCCCCCCGCAAGACCCTTGCCGGGGCGGCCTCCGCAGCCCCGACAAGAGCCTTGCCAGAGCAACTTGCCCAACACCAGCAGAGCGCGCCGCCCTTGAGCCCAAGGGTTCCAATACCATCAACCACATTGGAACCAAGGCTCGGGAGGCACCTCCGTGGTGGCATGCAGATCTTTGTCAAGATCATAAACACACAAGATCAGATGAGGACCAGAAGACGACGATCCTCGGCGAGATCCTTGCTGAGGAGATCCACGAGACCCCCGGCAAGATCGTTGCCGGGGACAACCGCGACGCCACGGCAAGACCACTTGCCGGGGCCCCGGCAAGACCCTTGCCGAGGAGACCCGCGGGGCCGCAGCCAGGCCCGCGTCTGCCAAGGCTCCACCGCCGTTCCCATATAGCTGCCAGCCCAACCAGCTGGGCAGGCACCTACGTGGCAACGTGCGGCTTCCAGACCAACTCAGCAAGCACCTGCGTGGTGGCATGCAGATCTTCGTGAAGATCCTTCCACCACGCCATCTCAGCAGCCTGCCAGCCTACGTGGTGTTGCATGCCTCGTTGGCCTGGACGCATGTCGGAGCAAGACGGAGCGGCGACGGACAGGGACGGGCCTCGTTGCCGTCCGCAATAAAGCAACGGGAGACCTAATGTGACGCCCGGATAATTAAGCTACAGTAAACCACTATTAATGATGCCATGTCACCTTGGTTACAGTTGCTAATCTCACATTAGTTCGAAATTCGATTCAAATTCAAATTTGAATTATAGTCAAACAGTAAAGGTTTTCAAATATTAAAACTAAAATGTTCGGGTTGTGCCAAATAATGCATAGGTAATTATGGTGGAGAAACCACACTTTTATAAAGTGTTTAAATACTCTAAAATGAATAAAACAGTAGCAAGAACAATTATTTAAAGGCTTTTAAAATAATAGACGATTACAAACTATTTTATTTTAAGTGCCAAGTTAATTCTGGTAGTGGCATTATTACTAATACTATTTTAGGTGCAACTTACGTACTTTATAAAAGCTAAAATTTAATATAAAAGTATTAAAGAAATAAAAGAAAACAGAAAAGGAAGTTAAAAATAAAGCAAAACTAACAAAAGGAGACCACCCCCTGGCCGTTCGACCCAACTGGGCAACCAGGCCACCCGACCGGCCCAACCGACCCCTCTTTAACCCCCCACTCCCACCGAACCCTAACCCACTCCCCCGTCGCCCCACACCCCACTCGCCACTCCCCCGTCTGGATCTAGATCGGGAGGAGCCCGATCCCATCATCCCCTTCGCCCTCGCTCGACGCCCGACGCCGCCCCATCCCTGGACCTCGACGGAGCGCGCCCTCGCCGGCTTGCCTCCTCCTCCTCGCCGGCCTGCTTCCTCTCTGCCGCGTCGTCTCCGCCCTCCTCCTCGTCCCCGTTGCCCCATCCCTACGAACCCCGGCGAGGCCCTCAGCCTCCTCTTCCCCTCGCCCCGCTCGCTGGCCGCGTGCGCGCCCGCCTCCGCTCGCCACTACTGCTCCGCCCGCACGCGCACGTCCCCGCATCGTCGCGCCCTTCCACCCGCAGCACATGCTCAGTAGCGCCCCCCCTCCCCGCACTCGCCGTCCACACAGCGGCCCTGCTCCTCCCTCGCGTCGCACACGCGCCTGTAGCTCGCCCTGCCTGTGCGCGCGCCCCGCCTCAGCCCGCGCGGGCCACCCCTGCATGCCCCGGTCGCGTCGTTTGCCTGCACGCCCAACCGCGCGCCCGTGACTCGCCGCACTCCCCCTGTCCCCACACCGTCCGGGCCTCCCCTGCTCACCACGCTCGATGCGCCACCGTGCACACGCGCCCGCCAGCAGCCCTTCGCCCGCAGATGCCCGCACCGTGCGCCCTCTGCTCCACCCTGTCGCGTGCCCCGACCGCGTCGGCCGCGCACACGCCGCGTGTGGCCACGCCCCCTGCTCCTCGACGCTGGTCGCCCGCGGATCCTCCCCGCCCCTGGAGCCCCTCGTTAGCCGCTTGGTTGCTCCCTCGTCGGCCACCTCCGCCCCGCCACTGCCAAAAGTCGGCGTCGCCCTTCATCGGCGCCGTCCGCTGCTGCCGGCCCGCGTACGCGGTCCCCCCTGCTTCCCCGTCGCCCAGCGACCTCCCCGCATCGGGCGGGTTCTGTCCCAGCGCCCGTCGCCCGATCCGCTAGCGCCCACGCCCATTAGGCCCCCCTATGCCTATGACATATGGGCCCCACGCCCCAAAACATTTATAAAAAAGAAAGTAAAAATATAATATAATAAGTAAAATATTAATTAAAGAATTAATTAACTTAATTAATCCGGGTTAGATTAACCTAATCATTTAGTTGAAGCTAATTAACCCTGTTTAATTACTATGACTATGACAAGCGGGATCCACTGGTCAGTTTGACTAGTCAACAGTCAATGCTGACTGGGCTGTTGACTTTGACCGGCCCCATCAGTCAGCCTCTGCTGACTGGGCAGTTGACTAAGTCAACTGGGCCTACTGGTCAGCCACACAAGCCCATCTGTGGGTACACTTCTGTGTACCCATAGCATTTTAACATTTAATTTTCGAATTAATAATAATAATAATTTAGAAAATGATTTAAAACTTTAAAAAATAATATAAAATAATTCGTAGCTCGGACGAAAATACTTTGTACATGAAAGTTGCTCAGAACGACGAGACGAATCTGAATGCGCAGCCCGTTCGTCCGCCACATATCCCTAGCATATCGAACAGGGAACTTTCCCCCTCCGGTCCATCTATCCGAAAATGCGGAACACCGGGAATACTTTCCCGGATGTTTTCCCCCTTCGTCGGTATCACCTAGTACCACGTTAGGGCACATCTAGCACCGCTCATTGTCATGTCATGCATTGTCATGCTTATGTTTGCATTGTATTTATTGTTTCTTCCCCCTCTTCTCTCCGGTAGACTATGAGACTGACGCCGCTGCTGGTGCCCCGATCGACTACTGGGTTGACGACCCCTCCTTCTCGGCTGAGCTTCCAGGCAAGCCCCCCCCCCTTGATCACCAGATATCGCCTATTCCTTCTCTCTATTGCTTGCATTAGAGTAGTGTAGCATGTTACTGCTTTCGGTTAATCCTATTCTGATGCATAGCCTGTCATTGTTGCTACGGTTGTTACCCTTACCTGCAATCCTAAATGCTTAGTATAGGATGCTAGTATTCCATCAGTGGCCCTACATTCTTGTCCATCTGCCATGCTATACTACTGGGCCGTGATCACTCGGGAGGTGATCACGGGCATATGCTATATACTTTATACTGTTACATTACTTATGCTACTGTTCGGAGATGGGGGCTGAAGGGGCAGGTGGCTCCATCCCGGTAGAGGTGGGCCTGGGTTCCCGACGGCCCCCGACTGTTACTTTGTGGCGGAGCGACAGGGCAGGTTGAGACCACCTAGGAGAGAGGTAGGCCTGGCCCTGGTCGGCGTTCGCGGATACTTCAATTAACACGCTTAACGAGATCTTGGTATTTGATCTGAGTCTGGCCACTGGCCTATACGCACTAACCAACTACGCGGGAACAGTTATGGGCACTCGACGTCGTGGTATCATCCGAAGCCTTCTTGACGTCAGTGACTGAGCGGCGCGCGCCGGATTGGACCGAGCTTGCTCTTGTATTGAGGGGGCTAGTTCTGCTTCCGGCCGCCCACGCAACATGCAGGTGTGCAATGGGTGATGGGCCCAGACCTCTGCGCGCATAGGATTTAGACCGGCGTGCTGACCTCTCTGTTGTGCCTAGGTAGGGCTGCGACATGTTGATCTTCCGAGGCCGGGCATGAACCAGGAAAGTGTGTCCGGCCAAATGGGATTGAGCGTGTTGGGTAATGTGGTGCACCCCTGCAGGGAAGTTTATCTATTCGAATAGTCGTGATCTTCGGTAACAGGACGACCCGGAGTTGTACCTTGACCTTATGACAACTAGAACCAGATACTTAATAAAACACACCCTTCCAAGTGCCAGAAATAACCCGGTGATCGCTCTCACACACAGCGACGAGGGGAGGATCGCCGGGTAGGATTATGCTATGCAGTGATACTTGGTGAACTTACCATCTACTCTCTTCTACATGCTGCAAGATGGAGGCTACCAGAAGCGTAGTCTTCGACAGGACTAGCTATCCCCCTCTTATTTTGGCATTCTGTAGTTCGGTCCATCGATATTACCCCTTTACACAGATACCCATGCATATGTAGTGTAGATCCTTGCTTGCGAGTACTTTGGATGAGTACTCACGGTTGCTTTTCTCCCTCTTTCCCCCTTTCCATTCTACCTGGTTGTCGCAACCAGATGTTGGAGCCCAGGAGCCAAACGCCAACGTCAACGATGACTCCTACTACACCGGAGGTGCCTACTACTATGTGCAGGCCGCTAATGACGACCAGGAGTAGTTTAGGAGGATCCTAGGCAGGAGGCTTGCGCCTCTTTAGATCTGTATCCTAGTTTGCTAGCCATCTTATGGCAACTTGTTTAACTTATGTCTGTACTCAGATATTGCTGCTTCCGCTACCTCGTCTATGATCGAGCACTTGTATTCGAGCCCTCGAGGCCCCTGGCTTGTATTATGATGCTTGTATGACTTATTTATGTTTTTAGAGTTGTGTTGTGATATCTTCCCGTGAGTCCCTGATCTTGATCGTACACGTTTGCGTGCATGATTAGTGTTCGATTGAATCGGGGGCGTCATACCTAAGGAGCACATTTAATGCGTCTTGTCCCATAATGACAGGTGAGAAGCTTAACCACTGTATACCTTTCCACCTCCTGTGTGCCACTGTGGCAGCCCCTTTCAACTATAAAAGGAGGCCCGGGGCATACTGGAGAAGGATTTGGATCTTTTGGACTACGCACACACCATAGCTAGTTCGAAAAGCTCAAGAACACTCAAATATACACCAAAGCAGGACTAGGGTATTACTCATCCTTGCGGCCCGAACCTGGGTAAAAGATCCTTGTGCTGGCCACCAGACCCGCTCTTTGCACAACCCCGCGCCCGCCAACCGTAGAAGGGATCCCAGTGATTCCATAGGTGTCGTTTTCCCCGACATCTTTGGCACGCCAGGTAGGGGGCGCAATTGTGGAAATCTGGTCTGACTGGAGCAGCGGCTTCGTCGTGGTCGTCACTCCAAGGAAGAAGACGACCAAACGGGCGGCGTCGCCTGTGGATGTGGTGAACGCCCGCGCAACGACAGAAAAGCTAAGTCACGTGAAATCTTGGTTATTCTCACTTATATAAGGCTGTTCTCCCCGAGAGATCTCATTCTTTGTACGGGAAACCTGCACGTGATGGGACCCTTCCGCTGTAGGCAATGCCTTTGTTTCTGTCTCGAGTCCGCTCGACAGTTCATGCGGCTGCGCTGGCGGCAGCAAGGTGGCCTATCCGTTCCCAGCTGCGCTCTTGTCCTGCCTTGAGTCCGCTCGACAGTTCAAGCGACCACGCTGGCGGCGGCAAGGTGGCTCGCCCGGTAGAAGCGCCCTTCCGGCAGGGTGCTAAGGATCCGTCCTTAAAGCACCACGGCATGGGTTTACGCGCCGGCAGCCTTATCTCAACGAGTGTAGGGTACGAACATACAAAGAAAGATCTAACGAGAAGATAGCATGCATGATATTAAAGTACTGCAGAGTTATATTACATCAATTGTTGCTACGGTTCTAACTAAAGATAAAAATTGTCTTGGTCATGGACCTACAACGGCGATGAAGAAGGGGTGCCTAGTCCCGACGCTGGCCCTCTACCCTCTGGATTCCGTCGATGCGGCTGATGATGGGCTTGATACGCGAGCATTGCGAGGTCCACATCCTACGGCAAGCTCTCCAGCGCGGCGTTGAAGTCGAGGTTGGGGTTCCAGTACTCCACCTTGGTGAGGACCTTGGTCATGGCACCCCGGCAAAGCCTCCAGGCCTCATCGGCCAGAGAAGCCGCCCGGTTGGAGCGGAACTGCTCCACGGCTCCAAGAACACCCTCGAAGAACAGGGTCAGTATGGCATTGGGGATCGCATTTGGCTCTGGGGCGTACCTCACGTGCGGCATCCCCATGGTAGCCAGCTGCGTGGTGATTCTGCCGGCGACGTCGGCGAGGCGGCTGATCCATAGGTTTTCACCCTTCACAAAATCCGCGTGGTTGGCGTCGTCGTTCTTCCGTAGCTGCCTCTCCTTCTCTAGATTGTTGGTCAGGGTCTCCTCCCGGGCCCTGACCTCTGAGAGCGTCGCCTCAAGACCCTCCAGCTTTAGCTTCAGGTCTTTGATGGAGTCGTGGGCCTTGGAGAGCTGCTTAGCCTTGCCGAGGACTGCACCCTGCGCCTCCACTAGAGCACCGTTGAGTGTGTCTTTCTCCTTCGCCAGCTTCAGGGCCTGTTCCTTCAGCCCGTCCCGCTCCACCTCCAGCTCTTTCACCTTGCTGGCCTGGACCTGGGCCTGAGCATTGAGTGCCTCCTCGTGTTTCTGCTCTAGCTCCTGGGTCCGCCGCACGACAAGCTTCTCCACCTCCTCATCCTTGCCGCGGAGTGTTGCGGCAAGCTTCTCCTCGCGAGCGGCAAGATCCTCCTCCTGGGAGTTCAGCTCCGCTTGGTGCTGGTGCCGAGCGGCCTCGTCCTTGGCGGCCTGTTCCCTCACCGCCTCCTGGGCCTTCTCGATGTCGGCCTGCTTCATGACAAGCTCCAGCTTGCGCTCGGCCAGCAGGTCCTGGGCAACCTTCAGCCCCTCATGGGCTTGGCAAAACCAAGCCTGCGTCTCAGCGACGCGCCCCGCGAGGTCCGCCTCCGCCTTGTCCATCGCCGCCATCCTGGACTTCGCCTTGTCCAGGCGGGCACGGTGGAGCACCTGGAGCTTTAGGAAGTTGGCACTCATGCCCCGGAGGAGCTGCTCCTCCTGGGAACCGCCGCCACCAGCGCCCGGTTCGTCAACAACCTCAAGCCTGGCGGCGGCAAGCACCTCGTGGTCGAACACCTCCCCCTCAGTGGGCATCCTGGTGCTCGCCATCCCTGGGAGGTGGACAAACAGATCATCACTCACCTTCAGGTACTTTCCTGAGCCGGAGGCAGCAGAGGAGGAAGGCTAGTCATCAACCGCCCCTCCTCGGCAGCGGCCTTGCCGGCCTCTCCGGCGGGCCCCTTGTCGGCCTCCTCGGTAGTGGCCTTGCCGGCCTCTCCGGCGGGCCCCTTGCCGGCCTCCTCGGTAGCGGCCTTGTCGGCCTCCTCGTCAGGCCCCTTGGCGGCATCCTCAGCAACGGTCTTGGCGGCCTCCTCGGCGGCGATCTTCTCGGCCTCGGCCTCGGCGTCCCTGGTGACCTCCCCAATGACGGCGTCAATATCCTCCTGGTCCGCCGAGGAGGGGCCTGGACACCAAGAAAGGCAATGAGGCGGAGCCAAGGTCAGGGCCCGAGAAGAAGAAAGAAGCATGAACAGGGACAGAAGGCAAATAACTCACCCGTGCCAGGCTGGGAATGAGTGGCCCCCTCCCCACCAACATTCGGTGCCGGGACGGAGCCTCCGGCGCCCGGGTTTGCCTCCTCCTCCTCCTCCGTGCGCATGGGCTTGGTGCTTGCTGCCCTTGCTGGGGACGCTCCTCGGGGCGGTGTGGTTGATGGGGGCAGCGTGTTGGGGGTGGCCCTCAGTGGCTCCTCCTACTGCCGTCCTCCTCCTACAACCACGGCAAGGTCAGTGCAAGGAGATCGTACCCCAACACACGTTGATAGGGAGCGAGTGGTGAACACACGCTGGGGGCTGTGCCGGGGGCTGCTGTCCGGGCTGCTCTCCACCACCAGTGGCGTACTCGAGGTGCCCGCCGGGGGCTGGCCACCCGTTGAGGCACTGGCTCTCTTTGCCACCCTCTGGGCTAGCGTCTCCACATCCCTGCAAAGATGAAGACAAGTCAAGAAAAGCGGCACGGTCTGGGGGGGGCGGAGATGACAGAAGACAAGTTACTTACTCATCCTCTGCCTCCTCTTCCGCTGCCTTCCTCTTCCTCCTCGGGCTCAGAGACCCAAGGTCAAAGTCGACCTCCGTGTCGACATCCGCGGGAGGAGGGGAAGCAGGTGGAGTCCGAGGATGCTTGGACGAAGAAGAGGCAGTCGCCTTCCTCTTCACCACCGCGACCTTCACCACCTTCTTTGCTGTCGCGGCCCTCGCTAGGCGCACGGACTCCCCCTGGATCTCTTGCCGCTGCTCGGTCCTGCCGGGTCGGACCGGCTCGCCAGAGGTGGCCCGCCGTAGGACGCGCCTTCTCTCCAAGGCCGGAGGATCGTCAGCCTCGGCCTCCTCCTCGGTCGACTCGTCGACCACGTCTTCAAGGTGTCGACGCTGCTGGCCACCCCAGCGGACTCCGGCCACCCGGCAAGCTCCTTCTCCTCCGCGGCAGCCTCAGCCTCGTCCTTCACGTGGCCGGCGCTGCCAGCCTCCTTGGCGAGCTCCGCCTCCGCCGCCCTAGCGGCGATGTAGTCCAGCTCCACCTGGCTGGTGTTCTGGATGAGCAGCGGCTCGGCATGGACGTACCTCTCTGACAGCTTGTCGAAGAACTCCTGGACCTGATCCGCCCCCGGCTCGGCCCAGTTTGGGTCAAGCCCGTGCGCGTTGAAGTCCGGCATCATGGCGATGATGTCGTTTCGGCGAGAGTTGTTGCTTAGCGGGACCACCCCCACCGGCAACCCAAACAGGGGCCCTTGACGACCTTACTGGCCTTCGTGGCCTTGTCGGACCTTTCGGCCCTGCCGTCGTGGTACACATGAAGCTGAAAAAGCCTCTGGCACAAGTGGGTGTGCCTCATCACCGTGGGGTTGTGGTCGAAGCCAGGGCGAAGCCTCATGATGTCGGCCGCGTTCGTGAAGAGCCAGGCTGGCCTCCCCTTGTTGTGCAGTGGAGCAATTCGTCGGCGGATGAAATCCGCCCCAATCATCTCAAGGGTGAGCCCGGCCAGGGTGAGGCGGTGAATCCTGGTGGTGACGACCGTGAGCTTCTCATCATCGGCGTCGACATTGCTCCAATCATCTCTGCGAACCAGCGACGCCTGGCGGACTCAGCAAAATTCCTGTGGGTCCTCCTCCTCAATCCAGCACCACCGGCCCCGCCACTCCTCCCACCTCTCCTTTTGAGCGCCCTCCGGATATGTCCCCTTTTCCTGGCTCCTTGGGCTCCAGGCGACACAACCGGAGATGGCGCCTCCCTTTTGGATATGAGCATAAAAGTAGTGGCGGAAGAGCGCTGTGCTCGGATGCACTCGGCGAAGCCCTCGCAGAGATGGGCAAAAAGGGCCATGCACGCCACGACATTTGGAGTGAAATCCAGAAGGTGGAAGCCATAGGTGTGCATGACATCGTTGAAGAAATCGGAGAAAGGGGGCAGAGCTCGCAGGAAATGTAATCAACAAAGAATGGGTACCGATTAGGGCCGGCCTCGGCGAAACCGGCGGGGATGATGCGCGTGGCAGGGTGCCCCTTCGTCTTGCATCCCCACAGGAGCTTGAAGTAGTCCCGGAGGTGGATCGCGTCGATCGTCAAAGGGAAGTAAGCGAACTACGTCCGCCACGCCGCCAACTCGCTCTCCGGCGCCTCCTTCCCCCCGGCGTCCTTGACCACTCCCTTGTTTTTGCTGGTTTTGGGTGCCATGGCAGTTGAGGGAGACGAAGGATGAGGGACAACAAAGGCGTGGCGGCGGCGAGCGAAAGCAAGAGCTTGAGAAGGAAGAAGGGAGGGACGGCGGTTTCGAGATTGGAGAGAGCACAGGGGGTAAATGGGCGTCGCGCCCGCAGTTTCTCCCTTTTAATGGGGAAGGCGCGGGCCGCTTCGTTACCATTTACCATGATGTGATGCATGAGGGCAGCGGCTGTCGGATGTGGGGTTCCGGCAAACCCTTAAGGTTCGAACACTGGGGTGCGCACGAAGTCTTTCCCTCCTACCGATCTACGCTCTAGCTTGCTAAGATCTCGCGGACGAACTCGACGAACTCGCAACACAGAAAGACACGAGGTTTATACTGGTTCGGGCCACCGTTGTGGTGTAATACCCTACTCCAGTGTGGTGGTGGTGGATTGCCTCTTGGGCTGATGATGAACAGTACAAGGGAAGAACAGCCTCCTGAGGTTGAGGTGTTCTTGTGGCTAGGCTCTCGATCGGGTTGGATCAAGCTAAGATGAGATGCCTCTACTATGGTGGCTAGCTCTACATATATAGGCCCTTGTCCTCTTCCCAAATATCGAGCGGGAAGGGAGCCAACAACGGCGGGCAAATTTGAAGGGGGACAGCTAGTACAAGCTATCCTGACAAAAGCGGTCTTCGCCTGCGAAAAGCTCTGGCGTGACGCTGTCTTGGGCTCCATGATGACCTTCGCCTTGCCGTCCTCCTGGTCTTGGTCTCGTTGCACCAATATGGCAACATTTGCCTGATGCCTCGGTACTCTTCGCCTGCGCTGGCCTCCTTAGAACCAAAGAGGAAATAAGGACGCTGCGCGCGCTGGCGCCCGCCTGGTGCCATTCGTCATGGCTCACGTCACGAGAGCCTCGTGAGGTTTGCCCTGCCTTGATATCTCCGCTCCTCGTGAGCCTGCCTGGCTAGGCTACTCCAGAGGAGGTCTTGCGTCGTCCGCCTCGCGAGGGTCTTGGATGCCTTGTCGATGAAGATGGGCCATACGGCCTGCCGGCTTAGCCACGTTGTGGGCCGCAGGCAGGCAAGTCTGGGGACCCCCGTTCCCAGAACGCCAACAGTAGCCCCCGGGCCCAAGGTGCGCTCGGGCTTGGCTTCGCGACGAAGCCAGGGGTCAAGTTCAGAGCACCACGGGCCCCTAAAGCCTGCGGCCTTGGTTGACGCGTGGCGGTTGATTGGACGTGGGCGTCTCCGCTTCCCCACACTGCCTCGGCAACTACTTGCCCTGACAAAGGCTGGCGCGGGCAATTCCTTCCTTCATTGCTTCTTCCTTGCCTCGCTCCAGATCCCCTTTCTTGCTCTTCGCCGCCGCTATCTCCAGATCTGCTCCATCCTTGCTCTGCATCTGCCGCCCATGGCGCCGAGCAAGGTCAAGACTTCCTCAGCACCGGCTTGGTATGAGCCGGCCCTCGAGACGTCCACCATCACGAAGAAGAGCCTCACCTCTGTGCGCCTGCTGACGGCGGGTGAGAGCAATGAGTGGGGGAAGACAGAGCTCCGACTCGCATCCGACGAGCCGGAGCCTGAGGGGAGCACCTTTTTCCCTTCTTCTCGAGCAGCGTCGCCGTTGGGTTGATTCCTCCCTTCTCTGATTTCTTTTATGAAGTCCTCGACCACTATGGGCTGCACGCGTTGCATCTCCATCCCAACTCTGTCATCCTCCTGTCCATCTTTGCTTACTACTGTGAGGCGTACCTGGGCGTTATGCCGTCCGTGGCGCTCCTGCGCCATTTCTTCTTCCTCCACGTCAGCGGTGAGCACACCTCCGGGTGCGCTAATTTCGTCGCATGCGGCAAGGCCAACTCGATCTCGAGCACCGGGAAGAGGGCCGACAACATCCGATCCAAATGGGTCATGATTTTGATGCCCAGCGCGCCGCCTGCGTCTAGCGTTGCCAACAGCGGTGCCCCCTCCCAACGGGGGGTGGCCCAAGGCGGAGTTCGTTGATGAGCGAGCATCATTGGTGTTGGGGCCGATGATGACCGACTTGAAGCCGGGCAACGCGAGGGCGGCCAAGGTAACGGGGCCGATGCTCCTGAGGGAGTTCTTGACGCTGCGGGTTGCTCCACTTCAGGCGCGCGCGCCCCCTCTGGGAGCTTGAAGAAGGGGAGAACAAGACCCACCTGAGGCCAGGGGACCTACTTGGCGATGAATTGGACGCCGTCCTGCGCCTCATAGTCGGGGACAATCAAGAGTACCCGCCTAGCGCCTTCGTTCCCCTGTTCCAACACAGGGCCCGGGAGGAGTTCGTCGCCTCCAGGCCGACTTTTGATGCGCGCGGGCTGGTGCCACCGGCACTTCCGGGAGCTCCCACGGCGCAGGAACCAGTGGAGGTGTCTTCTGGCGAGTCCCTCGGAGAGGGGGGAGAGGAGGTGGACTCGGAGAAGACCCTGGAAGAGGTGGGGGAGACTTCCCCTCCGAGCAAGGCCGAGATTCTCCGCGCCCTTCCTGATGATGCCGAGGCCGACGCCTTCCAAGGGGAGAGGGAGCAACCCCTCATCCCGACGAAGGGTAGGTCGTCATTGGTGGCCCGTGGTGCTGCCTTCGCCCCGGCACCTCCTGGGGCTGGCTCCGGTTCTGCCTCTGCTCCGCTTGGTGCCGCCGGAGCCCGAACGCCTGCTCCTCGGGTCCTGAAGCTGTCAGGCTTCAAGCTTCCCAAGCGGTCAGTGGAATACATCGCAGTGGATCGGTAAGTGCCTCGAGCTTCGCTTTATTCCTGCTGGTACTTGTTATTTCCTGACGCTCGCCCTCGGTTGATCAGGCCGACATCTTCGGCGAAGAAGAGGAAGGAGGATACGGCGGCCGTGCCTCCCTCCGTAGAGAAAGGGGGCAGTAGCGCCCGCATCTCCCCAGCCCGGTCGTCCTCGCGGGGCCAAGAGTAACATCGCCGCGTGGAATCAGCCCCCATGGCCCCGCTGGCTCCGGAGGTGCCGGTACTTGGCGCGGCTGACGAGGTCCCAGCTGCTCCGGAACCCGCGATCTCCCAAGCCCTGGTGACGATGTCGCTTCCTCCTACTGCTGCACCTCCACTCCCTGGTTCTTCTGCTCCTACTGCCGTCTTGGAGCGTGCCCTTTAGGAGATGACCCAGCTACAGGCGGATCTCCTGAGCACGGACCCGCGCCTGGTGGCCGGGCGTCTGGAGCTGGCCTCTGGCTGGCTTCACTCCGACCTGGTAGTTCGCGCGGCGCTGGGTCAGGCTGCTGCGGTTTCTGAGGAGGAGAAGCAAGGGGCCGCCAGCGCTGCAGCCGATCGTGAGGCCACGCTAAAAGACGCCAAGGCCGCCTGTGACCACTGCCAAGTGTTGGAGGGTGAGTTGCAGAGCCTGCGCGACAAGCACACCGAAGAGGTGCGCTGCCGCCAAGCGAAGGAGGAATAGATGAAGGCGTGGGAGGAAGCCGTCAAGAACCGTGATGCTGAGCTGACGGAGCTGGGGAAGAAGCAAGCTACCGAGCGCAACCGGTTGGAAGAGTTGGAGCGGAAGATGGGGACGAGGGAGGCCGATCTTGATGCCAAGGCGCAAGTCCTGGCCGAAGACCGTGTGGCTTTCGCCGATCTCTAGAAGAGATCTCGCAAGGCGCTGAAGACGCTCTACGAGCATGGCCTGGAGAAGCCTCTGGACACCGACGAGGACGGCCCCGCCCAGCTGCTCCCTCTCGTGGTGAAGGCGCTTGAGGAGGTCGTTGATGGTCTCGGTCCCATGGCGGAGGCAGAAGCTCGTGTCCTGTCTTCAGCCGCGCTGACTCGCGTCTTTAGCCACCTGCACCTTCGCGACCCCAACGCTTGCCTTGACGAGCTGCTAGAGCCTGTAGCTGAAGATCAATGCGAGGAGGCTGCCGTGGTCGTGCAGGATCAGGTGGGGCCTTGCTGAGGAGGTTCCGCGGCTTTGTCTCCGCTCCTCTGTCCGGTGTCATCGACCTTGCAGCTGGTGGTGAAGGTGAAGACAAAATTGCTCACGGGGGAGCACCTTCCACAGGCGACGGCAACGTCTAGAGGTGACCTGCGGCCATTCTTCCCGTTCTGTTCCTGCGACATGTATCAGGCCTCGTGAAGGCGTTTAGACTTTTCATTTGGTATTGTGAGGACAATATGCTTGTAATATTTGCTTCGAGATTTTGCGATTTCCTTCCTATTTGCTTTGCGTTCTGCGTCGGCAGAGCCCGGCCCCGCGCATACCTCAACCGCCATTGGGCCGACCGGAGACCAGGACGGACCAAGGAGTGAGGGGCTACGTGACCAGTTAGGCTCCTGAGTCGCGATGCTCAGGAGTCCCCCTTGACGCGCAAACAGCATATAGGGAGAGTTCGTGGGGATAGATTAATGTTCTACGTCGGCAGAGCCTGGCCCCGCGCATACCTCAACCGCCATTGGGCCGACCGGAGACCAGGACGGACCAAGGAGTGAGGGGCTACGTGACCAGTTAGGCTCCTGAGTCGCGATGCTCAGGAGTCCCCCTTGACGTGCAAACAATTTCCATACCTGCCCTCGCCGAGGCCTCGAGAGGGGCGCGCGATGCCCAGGTCCGGGGGACCTAGTTGGGTGGCGTGCACTTGGGCGTGACCCGAGCGCAGCCCCCGTGCCCAGCCCCCATGCGCGGCTCTCCCGAGGGGAGGCGTTGTGGTAAGGCTGGGCGCTGAGCCCTGGGCTCCCTGAGGTTGGCACGACCGTGGGGTCGCGCTCAGTTGTTTATCACCAGCGCGGAGCATAGTGCTTCCGCTTGTGCACGGGCATAGCCTCTCCTCGGCAGTGTCGACAGCCAGCGCGGAGCATGGTGCTTCCACTTGGGCGTGGGATGGGGGCCCCCTCCGGGAGGAGCCCCCTGGG
Organism: Triticum aestivum; assembly: GCF_018294505.1. Classification (NCBI taxonomy): domain Eukaryota; kingdom Viridiplantae; phylum Streptophyta; class Magnoliopsida; order Poales; family Poaceae; genus Triticum; species Triticum aestivum. The sequence continues at coordinate 312,735,155 of NC_057799.1, forward strand.
CATGTACAGCCCCGCCCTAACACATGGCTTGCACGGCAGGGCTGCGAGGTGTATCTGGGCACTCATGAGCCAGCGCGGGACTCACGAGGCCCTACCTCAAGGCGGGTTGCGCCTGGTCTTGAGTCTTGGTGGTTGTATGTTCCTGTGAGGCGGTTAGATGCAAGCACTCTACGTCCTCAGGTCCCGGCCCTTGAGCGAGCTCAGCCGCCGCTGGTATGCCAGGTCGCGATGCCGTGGTCAAGGCCAGGGGGTGAGGGCTGGAGAGCCAGTAAGAGCTCCCGAGTCGCGATGCTCAGGAGCCCCCCTTTTAACGTGCAAGCGAATTTCATAGGATGAACAGACCCATGGCGGGCGGCAATCGAGTGGGCGATATCCGTTGGCATGTTAAGGCCAAGTGGAGAGCAGATCAACTTGGATAAATGCAGGAAGATACATGCCACTGGGTCCGGCCCGAGCGGCTTGGGGATGATGCAGCCCGAGGGGCGCTCCCAATAAGGTAAGCTAAAGACATAAGCAAAAGGGATACATGCCACAGGGACTGACCAATGTGGCATGGGAATAATGTAGCCCAAGGGGCGCTCCCAGCTTAAATGAGCTTGGAAGATGTCACCTGGTTCTGTAGACGAAGTAGAGTTGGTGCAGTTGAAGGCGTGCGTTGAAGAAATGACTCCTCATGAGCCACCGGAGCCCTGAGCCTCGGGAGGCTCTGGAGGTTCCCTGAAGACTGTCTCCATCTCCTCCAGAACGGCGTGGTACCTGGCTTCCTGAGCCGCCAGGACACGTCGCATGTTGCGCTGATAGGCCGACGCCACGCCCAGCAAGCCGAAAGGCATGCGAACGTAGTTGTGTGGTGGGCCCTCGCAGCGGCCCACACGCGATGGCCAGAAGCGCTCCTGAGATGCGGCCCTGTTGAGCCCTGGGATGTCGACACAGACACGCAGCCCAGCATCCTCGCCAGGATGCGGGACTGCGCCTCGCGAGCGGCTATCGCCGCGCATGGCCCTTGCATCTTGCAGTTCCTGAGTGGTTTTGGTGATGAACTCCTGAGTGGTGGGCACTCCTTGCCCTGTGCTCTCCTGAGGGTCACGTGCCGCGAAGCACGCCTCCAAGTGTTGCCCAAGCGCCTCCCTCATGAGGTTGGCAAGGTCTGAGGCCCTCCAGAAGAGAGCCCTCGAGCCCTGCCTGAGGAGGGCACCGGGCGCGCTTTCCTATGCGATGGAGGGAGGCGCCCCTGGAGCGGGCGCTGATCCTGATGAGGCTCCTGCCGCAACGCCATCCTCCTGAGGTCCTGCATGGCGCAGCAGCTTCTTCTTGGGGATGGTCTCCGGAGGGCCTTCATTTCTGCTGTCGGGGTCGTCGATTGTTGCAGCTTGAAAGGCGCGCTCGAGGGAGCACACCGCATCTCTCTCTTCACACGGGACCGTGATGATTCCTCCGCTTCCTGGCATCTTGAGAACGTTGTAGCCATGATGAGTGACTGCCATGAACTTGGCCAGGGCTGGATACCCGAGGATGGCATTGTACGGCAGGCGGATGTGCGCAACGTCGAAGTCGATGAGCTCGGTGCGGTAGTTCTTGCGCTCCCCGAAGGTGACAGGCAGGCGGACCTGCCCTATCGGTATGGTGGAACCGTCAGTCACTCCTGAGAAAGGCTTGGTGGGCTGGAGCTGCTCATATGGCACTTGGAGGTTGTCGAACGTGTCGACGGACAGGACGTTGAGCCCTGCGCCGCCGTTGATGAGAGTCTTGGTGACCTACACATTGCTGATGTCTGGGGAGCACAACATGGGGAGGGCGCCAGCGGTGGCTGCGCACTTGAGCTGATCTGCCGAGTTGAAGGTGATGGCACATTGGGACCACCTGAGCGGGCGCGTGGCCTCGAGCTTGGGGAGCACCGCGTTCACCTCGCGAGCGAACTGTTTGAAGATGCGCTAAGAGGCTGGGGCCTGGGCACCGCCCAAGATGCAGGCGATCGCACGCGGCTCCTGGAAGCCCCCAGCCCCCTCGTCCTGGTGGTGGTCGTCGTTCCTTCTTGGTGGCGGCAGCGGGGAAGACCCGCGTTACCCTGGGGGCGATCCTCACGAGGTTGGTTCCTCCAGGCGCCCTCGCGAGGTTGGTCCTGCTAGCGGTCCTCACGAGGCCGGTCGCGCCACTCCTGGCGTGGGCCACGGTCGTCCCAGCGTCCGCCTCCACGTCCTCCTCCGCGGCCGTAGCCCCGGTCGTTGCGCTCGGGGCGTCGATTGTAGCGTCCTTCTCGTATGGCTCTGAGCTCTTGACAGTCGCTGGTGTTGTGGGTGTTCAGGTAGTGGAAGGCGCAGAACGGTCGGCCGTTCTTGGATGACTCGGGCTGATCTCTGCCCCGCTTGGTGTCGGGCTCCGCTGCGAGCACAACTGCCTCCTTGCGCTTCACATCCTTGGCCTTGGTCTTCTTCTCCTCCGCCCCTGCGGCTGGCAGCTCAAGGAGAGAGAGGCGCCCCTCTTCAGCCCTTGCGCACTTGGTCGCTAGGTTGAACAGCTCCTGAGAGGTGCAGAGCTCCTCGTGGATGGCGAGCTCTTCCTTCATCTTGACGTCACAGACGCCATCGGAGAACGCGGAGATGATGGCCTCGTCCGTGACCTTGGGGATCTTCAGGCGGGTGTTGTTGAAGCGCTGGATGTACTTCTGGAGGGTCTCTCCTGGTTGTTGCTTGATGCGGCGCAGATCACCCGCGGCTGGTGGGCGGTCGCGAGTGCCGTGGAAGTTGGCGACGAAGCGATCGCGCATCTCGTCCCAAGGGGAGATCGAGCCGTGTTGTAGGTTCAGGAGCCAGGAGCGAGCTCCATCCTTGAGAGCCATGGGAAACCAGTTCGCCATGACCTTTTCGTCGCCGTTGGCCGCTTTGATGCTCAGCTCATAGAGCTGCAGGAACTCCGCGGGGTCGGCGGTACCGTCGTAGCGAGGAGGCAGATCTGGCTTGAACTTGCCTGGCCAGGCGACGCTACGTAGCTCGGGGGTGAAGGCGCGGCAGCGGCCGTGGTTGCTGGGGGCCGCTTTGGAGGTGGAGCTTGGTCTTGATGAGGTCCGCGCTGCGCTGCTACAGGCGGCGCGCGGTCTTGATGAGGTGGCGCGGGGAGCGCTGGTGCAGCTTCTCGCGACCGCGGGATTTCTTGGCAGCTTCTCTCTTCGCGCGCGGGCGCCGGGCGTGGCGGATCACGCCGCGGAGCCGCACGCCTTGGTGCCAAGGCGACGTCCTGGGGCTGAGGTGGTGGAGGCACGCCATGTGCCCCGTCGCCCGCGACTGGTTGAGGGGGGCAGAGAGTGGGACGGGGCCGGAGAGCCCCCTGCGGCGCGGACAAGCTCGGCAACGCGGTCGAGCCACTCCTCGTAGAGGTCATCGACGGGGCGGTAGCGCAGGAGCTCGTTTGCCGCGATGAGCGCGGCCCGTGCCTCCATGGGAGCGCGGTGCGCGTGAGACGAAGAACCGGCAGGGTTCAGTGATGGAGTAGCGGTGCGGCCGTCTTGCCGCACCGAAGGATGCAGCGAGGACGCCTGCTGCTCGTCCCTGCCGGGCCGGTGGCAGTGTTGGCGGCGGGAGACAGAGAACGATGAGGTGGCCCGCTGACGGGAGCCGTCTGAGCGACACGGGCAGTGAGGGCAGCCCGGCGCTCAGCTCGAGCACGGCGAGCGTCCGCCATGGAGACGACGGAGCGATGGAGCGACGAACTGATGGAAGGGAAGCTATGGCGCACCCCTACCTGGCGTGCCAAATGTCGGATGTGGGGTTCCGGCAAACCCTTAAGGTTCGAACACTCGGGTGCGCGCGAAGTCTTTCCCTCCTACCGATCTATGCTCTAGCTTGCTAAGATCTCGCGGACGAACTCGACGAACTCGCAACACAGAAAGACACGAGGTTTATACTGGTTCGGGCCACCGTTGTGGTGTAATACCCTACTCCAGTGTGGTGGTGGTGGATTGCCTCTTGGGCTGATGATGAACAGTACAAGGGAAGAACAGCCTCCTGAGGTTGAGGTGTTCTTGTGGCTAGGCTCTCGATCGGGTTGGATCAAGCTAAGATGAGATGCCTCTACTATGGTGGCTAGCTCTACTTATATAGGCCCTGGTCCTCTTCCCAAATATCGAGCGGGAAGGGAGCCAACAATGGCGGGCAAATTTGAAGGGGGACAGCTAGTACAAGCTATCCTGACAAAAGCGGTCTTCGCCTGTGAAAAGCTCTGGGGTGACGCCGTCTTGGGCTCCAGGATGACCTCCGCCTTGCCGTCCTCCTGGTCTTGGTCTCGTTGCACCAATATGGCAACCTTTGCCTGATGCCTCGGTACTCTTCGCCTGCGCTGGCCTCCTTAGCACCAAAGAGGAAATAAGGACGCTGCACGCGCTGGCGCCCTCCTGGCGCCCGCCTAGTGCCGTTCGTCATGGCTCACGTCACGAGAGCCTCATGAGGTTTGCCCTGCCTTGATATCTCCGCTCCTCGTGAGCCTGCCTGGCTAGGCTACTCCAGAGGAGGTCTTGCGTCGTCCGCCTCGCGAGGCTTGGACCCTCGCGAGGGTCTTGGATGCCTTGTCGATGAAGATGGGCCGTACAGCCTGCCGGCTTAGCCACGCTGTGGGCCGCAGGCAGGCAAGTCTGGGGACCCCCGTTCCCAGAACGCCGACAGCGGCCGCCCCATGCACGACCCCCACGTCACGCACGACCCTCCACGCCGCGCATTCAACGTGGATTGTGGGGAACCGCAATGAGCGGAGAAGTTACTGCGGTAAAATTCCGCCACGCCTACCCGCGCACCGTTCTGGACCCGGCCCAACAATGCGTTGCGCTTATGTGTGGCCCAGGCCCAGGGGCTCCTGTCGGTGTACAAAAGTAGGGGCTATCATTATTACTCCTTTACTTGTGCACGGGCAGTCAGAGCCGCGCCCACGGCCACACTAAGTAGGGCAGAGGAGGGAAGCCAGAGGCACAAGACAAGCAGAGCTGCGCCAAGACTAGAGACACAAAGAGCAAGAGGGCGAAGCAGACTCCCCCAGCAAGACCCTTGCCGGGGCGGCCTCCGCGGCCCCGGCAAGAGCCTTGCCGGAGCAACTTGCCCAACACCAGCAGAGCACGCCGCCCTTGAGCCCAAGGGTTCCAACACCATCAACCACATTGGAACCAAGGCTCGGGAGGCACCTCCATGGTGGCATGCAGATCTTCGTCAAGATCATAAACACACAAGATCATATGAGGACTAGAAGACGACGATCCTCGGCGAGATCCTTGTCGAGGAGATCCACAAGACCCCCCGGCAAGATCCTTGCCGGGGACAACCGCGACGCCATGGCAAGACCCTTGCCGAGGACAGCCACGGGGCCACAGCCAGGCCCGCGTCTGCCAAGGCTCCACCGCCATTCCCATACAGCTACCAGCCCAACCAGCTGGTCAGGCACCTGCGTGGCAACATGCGGCTTCAAGACCAACTCAACAAGCACCTGCGTGGTGGCATGCAGATCTTCGTGAAGATCCTTCCACCATGCCATCTCAGCAGCCAGCCAGCCTATGTGGCGCTGCATGCCTCATTGGCCTGGACGCGTGTCGGAGCAAGACGGAGTGGGGACAGACAGGACGGGCCTCGTTGTCGTCCCCAATAAAGCAACGGGACACCTAAGGAGCGCATTTAATGCGTCTTGTCCCGTAATGACAGGCGATAAGCTTAACCACTGTATACCTTTCCACCTCCTGTGTGCCACTGTGGCAGCCCCTTTCAACTATAAAAGGAGGCCCGAGGCATACTCGAGAAGGATTCGGATCTTTTGGACTACGCACGCACCACAGCTAGTTCGAAAGCTCAAGAACACTCAAATATACACCAAAGCATGACTAGGGTATTATGCATCCTTGCGGCCCGAACCTGGGTAAACGATCCTTGTGCTGGCCACCAGACCGGCTCTTTGCACAACCCCGTGCCCGCCAACCATAGAAGGGATCCGAGTGATTCCATAGGTGTCGTTTCCCCCGACATATGCAAAAGAGCGAGACGACGACGATGAGGGCGACGATGTACTCCTCGGCGGCAGTCATGCCGCAGTCCTTCAAGTTCATCGAGTAGCTCCTCTGGGCGATGGAGCAGACAGATTCGCCCAAGGCGAAAGTCAGGCGGAGGTGGTGGTCGTACAAGTCGAAGGTCGAGCACCCAGAGGATAATGAATCGATCGAGTACGGTGTGTCGTTCGTGAGGGTGCAGAGCCAGCCGGAGCCACAGGAGTATTTGTTCTCCCACCACAAGAGGAGACCGGATGGCGCAACGTCGCTTTCCCACCGTTCTCCACGGTTCCCTCGACGCTCGCCTCGTTTCAACGGCGGCGGTAGGGTTTAAGGTAAGCTTCGCACTAACCTAATCTTCCATCTGCTCATGCTTACAATCAGTGTGACAGCTAATGAAAAGCATGCTTACAATCAGTCTCTGAGTACTACGCCAATCACCCTAAAATATCTCTCGACCTTTGGGTCAAAGTTGTGACACTGTGTACAAATAAAGAAAAATAGATTGGTGCTTCTTTCAGAAAAGAGTACTCCCTAGAAAACTGCCAATATGAGCTACTAGAATTTGGTTAGAGGATTTGCTGCCGAGAAAGATCCATCCACAGAGAGCGCCACACATCCCACTACCGGTGGTGGATGCCAATGCGTGCATGGAGCATGGTTGGTGTCGGTAATTTTTACTTGGCACACCTCGCACTCTGCATATATGCCGGTTCCATCCGTACATTTGTGCAGTTCCACCAAAATGCAGCTGAATAACCCTGTTTTGCACAGATAATGAAAAAGCATGATTACATTATAGTAGCCCTATTTGATGAAACATACACTAATAAATAGAAGAAAATATTGCGATAGTATCATAGTATGCCATGCTGCGAGGGCAAGATGGGCCCTGCGATGCCTCATACGATACGCCTCATACTGGAAATCGACCCAAGTCTCCCCGATACACCTTCTGCTAGCGATGAATATCAATGTACAGTGGTAGTGCAAGGAGGGGCCTTGAGACATTCCAATCTCTATTTTTTTGCAGATTAACTAAAATTAAGCACCCCAGTTTGTAGAAACGCTTAAACATTAACAATGGGACTAGTTGATGAAACATATACTAACAAAGAGAAGCACTTTCTTTATCTACATTGGAAATGAAATGGTAGAGAGGACATTTGCTCTATTTTAACTGTATTATTACTTCATTTTATCAATGGCACTAGGGTCGAGTAGGTGGCAAACGAGGTGTACCGTGCGTCGCAAGGATGGAGGCCGGGGGTGCTTAGATTGGGATGCTGGAGCTGGCTCTTTCAGTCCCTATCTTCCCACCTAATGTTTCTGTGGTAGCATTTGGGTTGTAATCATAACTTGGTCGAGCTGGTGCTGCGTCCCCCTACCTGCCTAGCTTATGTGGCGAACTTGTCTCCTGCTAGTACTCAGTCCGTTCTAGTAGTAGTAGTAGTAGTTGCATAACTGCCCGTTTACACTGAGATGTTATCGGATAATGGTTCTCTATGGTTGGGTTTCTTTAATGAAATCGGAGGAAACCCCCTCTTTTGATATATAAAAAAATTAGTGGCACTAGCGGTGCCAAAACATTGCCTCAAATTAATAGTGCCACTAGATTAAGGTGCAAAATAATAACATTACTGCTTTATCATGGCAGTGCCAAAATAGTAGCACAAGAGCTGACTGAACATGCAGGATCTTTGGCAAACGGTCAGATCAAAAAGGAACATACCTCGTGATGGGAACCATATCTGCAGTCAATGCCATCGTAGAAGGGATGACACCAGTCACCAACATGGATGATTCAATTCATGGGACCTTTTGGTGCAGTTCACCCAAAATGAAGCAATGTCCCATGAGCTAGCAACTTCTCCTTCTATTTTTAAGAAAAGGGCTCCAGCCCCGGTTCCATTTCCATCAGAAAACGAAACCCACAAAGCTTCTTCTTCATTAGTCACAATAAAATTGAGCAACATCAAGGTTGGTTGTGAAGCTCCTGGAATGTTCAACTATAATTTGGATATCATTTGTGCAGTTCAACTAAGATCAATCGTGAAATGTATATCTCTGTTTGCACAAAAAAGGTGGAAAGGAGGGTGACTAACAAGTGATGAAACATACATCAAATGAAAAGAAGCATGTTCCTTATCTGAATGGCAATCCTACAAGGACAGTAGCAATTTCTAAAGCAGCAGCATCGCTAGATATTAGTGTGGGCATTAGGATTAACTACGACAACCGTTAAATATGACATTACTTTAATGGTGCCATTGCTTCATTTTACCAGCAACATTACATTAACAGCTGCTACAGAGTTGGTATTTGGGCACGGGAGAGTAGGCGGACCAGGACAGTTGCATTTCTAACGAAAAGAAGCAACTTATCTTAATGGAAAATTTAGCAGGACATGAAAAAAAGTGCCATTGATTCATATTACTGGAGGCATTACATTGAAAACAACATTGGTTTAACGTGTTCTTACTTTTAACAGTGCGACTGCTACATTTTACCAGTGGCAATACATAAGAATGGCTCGGGGCAACAAACATCAGAACAGGATCTCTGGGTTGGTCCCTTTTTGTTCGGTATAGCCACCTTATACTGTGTGAGGCTAGTAAATCTAGTGCTAGACTTACTCTGTTGACTTGTCCCCCAGTCCCCACTTTCTTTCCTTTTTCAACCAATAGATCGGGTTTATATTTAGTTTGTACTGTGTTTCCCTTTATTTCCCTATTAGACCTAGAGACCAGTTGGATAGCCAGTCTCTGCTACTTTTCGCCCCCATTATTTCCTCTTCCAACCAAGTCCTAGATTCAGGTAACAAATCTTCCCCCACCCCACCCCCTTTCTTCCTTGTTTGAACCAAGTAGTACTAGATTCGAGTGCATGAACTAGTTTTACCTCTTAACGGTAAAAATTTAGGTGGCTTTCAAACAGCCGATCGATCCTATCTATGAGGGGGCCTGAGAAATAGTAAAAGATACAAATGCAGCAACGGCAGGAGCTCGGGAAGTAGAGCAAGGCCGGTTTTGAAGGAATTTATACCTGAGGGTCGCCGGGATGTCACTAGGTGGGCGGCGGGAGGCCGGATCTGCCCACACTACGGCAGCGAGGAAGAAGGAGTCGGAGGCCCTCCCTAGCCAGCGGTGCTTGGGATAGAACGGCAAGTCACACTATTCAGGACGTGCCGGCCGTGGGTAAGATCCGTCACCGAGGACGACCGCGTGAACGTTGCACCTTCTCACCATCCCCGACGGAGAGGATCCGGCTGGATCTGTGACCAGCGGTGAGCAGACAGAGAGAGAGTGTGGCCACCGCTATCGTGTTTAGATCTGGAGAGGACGAGACAGTGTGAAGAGAGCAACACTAGCAAGCAAGCGCGGAGGCTCCTGCCTATGTAGTGGAGTACTACTAGTTTTCTTTTGTCTACCGGAGTCGGCTTGACCTCGTCAATGACTATCAAGAAGTCTTCGTGCACGTGCCCCGGAGGCGCAGTTGTCATCATTTTGATCTAAAGCACCGGATTATAACATATAACACGAAAAAAGCCACATGACAAGAAACTATAACCTCACTGCCCAAAGGAGACAACATGAATCCCAACGGACAAACTAGACGAGGATCAAAGCTCAAATTAAAGATAAACTCGTAGAAAAGGGGTCCATTGACAGATCTCCTAATTAACATAGCCGGCTTGACCTAGATGGAAGCCGAGTAGTCTTCATGCATGTGCCCCCAATGACTAGCACCTTGGAGGAACTCAGTTGTCGCTGTTTAACCCTCGCAGTGATCCGAAGCACATGACACCTAATATTGCGAGATGACAAGAAACTTTTTTTTAGATTTGTCATCAGAACTAAAGCCATGTACAACACAGCCTGCACGATATGTAGACGATAGCCAATCCAGGCGTGTTTGCTGGAGTCTGGTCACATGCATGGACAAACTGATCTTCCGTGTCATGCAGGGATCGTCCACGGACCAACGTCTGTACAACACTTCTCTAGTACTATCGCTCGTCTCTCTCTTCTATTAACTCACCCGACTTGCAGGGCCGGGGAGTGTGCCTATGGTCGGTTCTCAATTGCGGTCCCGCATGTGTGTGCAAATGCAATATGGCGCGCGTTCCATTCGGAGAGCGGTGTGCCAGACCGACCGCCCGTCTGGGGTGCGACGCGAACGTGACAGGCGTGCTGTATACTCCGTACATGTGTACCGCCATTTTCTTGAGGCTTTGCTCCATGGCGCAATCCATGGATATAAAATTAGTATACTGTACTATTTAAAAGTAGGGCGGGGCTTTTCCCGCACGGTAGGTGGGGCAGTTCCGCCTAGTCGGTTCGACAGAGACGCGAGAAGACGAGGGAGTAGGCTGCTGCAAACGTAGGGATGTGTGATTTGACAGCGAGTTACTGCTGGACAGGTGGGTCCCCATGATTTGACTTGCCATTATCATTTTAACTGCGGCGCTACGACCGACGTGAGTCTCCTGATTCCTGACCACCTCCATACAGGTGCCTCTCGCAATGCTCCACCATGTAGAGGCTGGCTCTTGCATGAGAGCCCACTCCTCCACTTTTTCCTTGCCTCTTTCCTCCACATATGCAAAAATGCCTAAGCGGGCTTATAGCCCACTATTGTTCTTGCTCCTACAGGTGCTAAGCCTGCCAGATAGGCATAATAAGAAGAGAGAGACTAGTTTGGTGACCCCATGAAGAAACGGTGCTAAGCGCGTGTACCTAGGTGAAAAGACAATTTTGAGTCTATAGCTAACTAAATGAAGCAAACTTAGCAACAAAAAACTAAGCACCTATGCATTGGGGACTTGAGTTGCTAAGCCATTTAAAGCCCTTAGCACCTCATCTAAGCACCATTTCATTGGAAGAGTTCACTCCTTGGCAAATGCAATAAACACTACGAAGAAAGAGATAGAGATAAGTAAAAAAATACTCTTATAGCCAACCTTATAGCAAACCTTGTTGTAGTATGAGTGACTAAGTGATGATTATGTATGACATGCCAACATCAGATAGCCAAACGCACCATGTTAAATCTCCAAGGGCGCGACCGCGCGAGCGAGGCGACAGTCGTGGTAGGCGCGACCATGATACGGGCTGTTGGCAGCCCTTGGATCTAAGATCGAACGGTCGCATGCTAAGTTGCTGAAAAATTGCAGAATAACCCTCCAGGATAGGATATTCACCCATAGGTCTAGAATCACGCCATGCAACCGTTCGATCTCACATCCAAGGGCTCTTGGAAGCCCGTATCATGGGAGAATGGAAAGCTTTGTATCACCTATAATTTTCCCGACGCTTGACATGACATCGAAAGCCATTTAATTGGGCGTCGAGTAGACATGACATCTAATTGGGCCCCCATAGTACTATGCTACCCTGCCGCTCGCACGCCCCACTCAGCATTTTTACAATCGAAAAACCGCTGGCAGTTCGCTCCTACTCGTCCCCGGACGTCCTTTAACATTACGGCAGTTCGCTCCTAGTCGTCCCGTCCTTTCACATTACGGCAGTTCCACTAATCCTAACCCTCCTCCCAAATCCTTGGCATCCCAAATCTTAATGATCAGCGGTGAGTACAAGCTTAGAACCATCACCGGCGATGAGTTCGACGTCATCTACACCCGTTCTTCCGTGACGGTGAAAGGATGCCTTGGTTGCTTCAGACGCATGTTCGAAAACTCGAATGATGAGTGGGTCGCTGGGCTAGATGTTGAGTACACCACAACCCTGAGCAAAGAGAAGAATCTAAAGGAGGAAGAGAATATGAAGCCCGCCGTGATCCAGGTTTGCGTGCATGACTTATGCTTGATCTACCACATATGCCATGCCGACGTTGAGTGCGAGGAATTTAAGAACTTCCTCAAGGGCGGCCGAGTCAAATTCGTTACTGTAGACTTTACGAACGACAGAAGAGTCCTGGATCGGATAGGCCTCCTTGTAGGCAACCCCTTCGACCTCCAGAAGAATGGGCTGGTTCCCTCCCGTGATCAGACTTCAATGCTGACCCTGGCAGGAGCCATGGTTCATCCTTCGATGGTAAACTGAAGAAACCTCCGCACACATTTCATCGTGCATGGCAGTGGAATGTACTAGATATAGACCACATCCACTACGCTGCAATGGATGTTGACCTTTGTTTGAATATCTACAAGGGTTGGATGAAGAGCAAGAGCCAAGTGTGCGGTTCAAGCAAAGAAGTATCGGCCAAGAGGAAGAGGGACAAGGACAAAGTCGAGGACGTGGACGGCGACTCCGAGTAAGGTGGTAGTGTCGTTGCTCATGGTGGTTCTAATGCAGTGTCTACCAGATTAGTTGCTTAGTTTAATTTCAGGTGTGCTTAGTTTTATTTGAGGGGTGTGTTGTGCTGAGCCCCCAACAGAACTATGTTATGTTTCTTCTCGTTACTTTAACTCTTCAGTACGTACATACTAGTATTTCTTACAGTTCATCTTTTAGTTGGTATAGTACTACCACTCGTTTCTTCACATTATATATGTACAATATATATGGCCAACATCATATAGCCAGCAGTTTAGTTGTCAAAGAATTTCAGGGTGCTTAGTTTTGTCAAAGAATTTCAGGGTGCTTAGTTTTATTTGAGGGGTGTGTTGTGCTGGACACCATTATTGTGACTCAAATCTCTTTTGCCATGTTATAATGACATAAATACCGATGGACCAACATGCCAGCTCTCCCTCTATCTCACTACAGTAAAATAAAGTGTGGGGCCTACTTGATCCCAACAGCGTTCTTATTTTCCTGTAAAATTATTCGCTTGGTTACTCCTGACAAGCGGGGCCACACTTATCATTGTGAGAATCGGCTTATTTTTGTCATATAACATGGTCAACGGGTTTGACGTGAAAATAACAATGTCTAATGGCATTTTTGAGCAAAAATCTAACTTAACGATGGCATTTTTTAGATATCTAATTGCATTTATGAGCAGGCATCTCACGGACCGATGGCATTTTTGAGTAGTTGTAACTTCCAATGGCAAAACTGAGTAGTGATACACAACTAGTGGCATAAATAATAAGAACCCAAGAATTAAATAGGTATGCTAATTTCTTTAATAGAATTTAGCACCCCATTTAAGCACGTACTAGCTTTTTTAATAGTACTATATGCATAATTTGGCGGCGAGCGCTCTCTATATGTACCACCTTTTTTCTTTAATTTCATCTTGTTAGTTTTGCTCCATGGCGCAATCCATTGATCCTACTACTGTACAAAAGTATACATTTTTTAAAAGGCTAGAGGGCGGGGCAGTCTAGCTACACTACAAAAAAAATACACTTCCATGATGATACATGTTTGTCACAGTAGGTCGCATTTTTTGTCATGCATGTACATCCATGACAAATTTATGACAGAATCAAGATAGTCATACCTGTGCTGTCGTAGAAGTGTTCCATGACATTACCCAAATTATCATCACGGAAGTGTCCACTTCCATGACGATAAATCGCGCGTCACAAAAGTGCTTTCGTCAAGGGTGACCAACACGTGGCATCCATCGTAATGGAACGCCGTTAAGCTATCGGGTCAGGTTTTGGATCCGATAACCCGTTAACAGCCAGGACCAATGGGGATTTTCCACGTGTAAAATTCTGATTGGCTGACGGAAACACGTGTCAGCTCCGCGTTGGCACAGGTGTCACTCATCCAATGGGCGAGATGCGCCTATGATATGCTGACACGTGGACCGGCCCAAAAGTGGCCCATAAAGTTTAAATGGGCCGGCCCAACTAAAGGCCCACAAGATTTTGCGGTCCATAATGGGCCAGCCCAGCAAAAGGCCCACGAGATTTTTCGTATCATAATGGGCCGGCCCAGCTAAAGGCCCACGAGATTTTGCGGGCCATAATGGGCCGGCCCAGCTAAAGGCCCGCGAGATTTTGCGGACCATAATGGGCCGGCCCAGATAAAGGCCCAACATTCTCAGTTAAGGCCCGTACGGCTAGTGTCAAATCGGCCCGTCAACGGCCTGTCCTAAACTTGTCATCATCGCGGCCCATGATCACTTCTGGCCCGTTAACAGTCCGCTAAGTATATGGGCCGAATTACGGCCCGGTGTATTTCCGGCCTGTTAAAGGTCCTGCTTCATTTGGGCCCATTTACAGGCCATTGAAACTTTCGGCCCATAAACGACCGTGAAGGATTTGGGTCATATTCGGCCATGTCTGACATTCGGCCTGTTAGCGGCCCACCATAGATTTGGGCCACTTTCGGCCTGTTGTGATTTTCGGCCTGTTAACGTCGGACGAAATCCATGGGCCATATGTGGCCCAACGTCACATCGGGCCCATTAACGGCCCATATAAAAATGACGATAATCTAGCCCGACCGAACTTCCGGCCTGTTAAAGGCCCGTGTATTAGGTCGGCGCATTTACGGCCCGTCCGAATTTCGGCCTGTGAAAGATCCGCATCGTAAATGGGCCCAATCTCACTTTCGGTCTTTTAAAGGCCCATGTTTTTTATGGGCTCGAGATATTTACACCTGTAAACGGCCTATTGTTACTGAGGGCCCAAATTATGTTTAGGCCTGTTAAAGGCCCACTATGGGCACAGGCCTACCAGAAAAATATGAAATCTTATGCTGATTTAGGCCCAGATATTTTTAGTGGGCTACATGCAAATTTCGGCCCATAATCGTTTTTAGCCCAATTGGAATGGGCCCGACGAATGTTGGCATGTTGGGCTCCTACGAAGCTTTCGGCCGAATACATTACTAAGATAAACCTACACTATACAAAAATAGCGTCGTAATTATTGCAGCCTTTGGCAGCAGCATAAATGTTGTATCACAACAAAAGGCCTGTTGGCATAAAGTTTACAGTCCTTGCAGATAAAAGCACCATCAGATGTATAGAAGCACAGATCATTTGACCTGAGTGCTAATGTTTCAGGCTGTAGAATCTGATGGAGCAGCACGATCTTCACCTTTTTTCCGCCATTGCTCTTGAACAACGAAGCGAATGTCTGATAGTCTGGTTTCAAAACCATTCATATCTTGACGACATTTGTCAACCACTATTCTTGTTTCCAAAACGACGTCCATTAGGGATTGGACTTGTGTCTGGAGCACAGATATATCACTCTGTCTAGCAGGAAGATTTTGTTCAGTAGGCGATTTGGACGAGGTTACCTTGACAACCAACCCAGAATTACGCAGGAAGGTGCTTTTTGCACTGTTAGTGGAGAGATACTGACGCACTGCAGCAAGAGGTGACATTGTGCCTGTGGTAGCCTCGTCACCTTCAGGTGGTTGTGGCTGTTCAATCATTTTTTCCATAGCTTCCTGAAAGTTTGAACTTGTAGATTAGTGTACCAGATAAGTTACTAATGAGACAAAAACAAACAAAGTAGGTTACACGTTTATACATAACTTATTTTGGTGAACTACTGTAATACATTAGCATGTATTGTAGTGCCAACTACATAATAAAATCACTTTCGGAACATATGTCCATGTAGCATGCCTACTGTATTGTCTATTTCCTCACATTCGTTGACATCTAAGGATAAAGAGACATGGTTTAAAGTAGGATGAACATAGTATGACATCATTCATATCATGGGCAAACAGATATAAAACAAACAGGCTATTTTATCATTGTGTGCGCACGTGAACATAACAACTAGAATACAGATCAAGACCAAAAGAATATCCTTCATCTCTTTTAAACCATGTAAGGTGAAATGATACGTTAAGACAACTGTGTATAAAAGTGAACAGAGTAACTGACATTGGCTGCAAACCAAGTAGTTAAATGAACACATCACAGTACCAATCAGTTCAAAGGCAGGAGGAGTAAGGACTTACAACAGCGGCTTGAACTGGTGTGCTCATGCCCTTCATCTTGCTGGTGTGGCAATCCTTGAAGATTTGCACTGCATTCGGTTCAGGTTCTTTTTGGTCCGCACAGGCTTTCCTCTGTATTTGGAACAAGTCAATATAGATACGATAATATGGCACAGAAAAAAGAAGGAAGTAGCAGCTATTTACAAGAGCCTCGCAGTGTGCAATATAGCTACGAGATCCTGTTGTCTGTTGGAATTTCACTTTAGAACGGTTGGTCTTGTTCTTCAAACAGTTAGCCTAGAAGAAGATACACTTGTAAGGCACATACATAAATACAAGTTCAATATGTGGTCTGATCAAATACATATAGCCTACCTGATACTTTGGATCAGACCAGTGTTTAACGAGGGTTGTCCAGTCTTCATCTGTAATATATTCCACTGGAGATGTTTGGGCGATTTCATTGTTAGCCTTGCCTTCAAAGTGAGATTTTCTAAGGTGGTACCGATACTGTCGCAGAGCAGACTGAAAAACATGAGTGCATGCTTGTTTTGTTGCATCATCTTTCGGATCCAACTTGAACCTCATCTGTTGAAAAAAGAATGTGAGTCTTATTAGGAGGAAGCTAGAAAGTATGGGACAGAGCAAGACAATATTACTAATTGCGATGAATAACATTACTTACGGATAAATGGTCAAGGAAGGTGTTAAACTGGGTATTGTCTTTCTCATTCCTGTACTGGATCCACGTTGGGAGGATACGTGCATGACACCTAACGGCAACGGCTGCCTCTGATACTAACTTGGCTGACTCTGTAGCATCACGTGGCCTTTTTAAACCTGCCTCAAAATGGATCTCCATTCTTCCTCCTTTAGATTTTGTTAATCTGTCAAGCATTATCCCTGATGTCTGTTTCCGCTTGCGTCGTGGTGCTAGTTCAACAACGAATATGGAAAGTGTTAGTGTACATCAAACTGTGAGAGTACATATAAAGGAGCATGCAACTGCAACTTGACTCGGTCAGGTACCGTCTTGGTGTTGATGCTCATGAGGTTCATCTGATCTTGCCAAGTCCTGTTGTGTCAGCAGTGCTTCGGAAGTAGTGTTAGGTGTGAAGGCAGCTTGGGAACTGGCCAGTTCCGGAGCAAACGAACGAGTAACTCGTTGAGATGCTGGTACAGTTGAAGCGGATGCTGCAGCTGGTGGAGCAGGTGATACTGTGTTTGTAGATTTAGCCGGTGGACTTGGACCTTCTACTGCACTATAAGTACCAGCAGAATCTGGACGGCCGATCCTTTTCCGTTTCACCCGACGAGTAACACCACTCCCTACTATATTATTTTCCTTGCTCTTTTTTGACTTTGCCATGTCAAGCCGTACCCACAACACAAAAGAATAAAATCGCTCTTCAGAACTCATTGATGCATGATACAGACAAGCAATACTTTGATGTAAGACAACCGTATGAGGATGGAATATGTAAGGAAAACAGGACGGCATGACATATTCACAGCTACGATGTGTAAACTAAGCAGAAGGATTTTCAAGAAAATAGAAGTGATGCAAGCTAGACACCATATGAAAGATGCAACCAATATTACTCTGCCAAGTTAAAAGTGTCTTGTCATAAGTGGCAATTCGAAAAATTAGAAGCAGTACAACGTAGAAATCAATGCAAGATGCAACCACTATCAAACTGCCATGTTAAAAGTGTCCAATCATGAGTGACTGATGCGGGATACACAACAGCAGTACTTTGATGTAAGAACATGGTATGATAGATAGATGCAGTGTATTCTAGACACAGAACGCCATGTCATATGCACATGTATAACGTATGAACTCAGCAGGTGCAATTTAATCAAAATAGAAGAAATACAGGCTAGACAACATATGCAACATGAAACCAATTATCACACTGTCAACTTAGAGCAAGCACCTGCGATGGAGTACGGGAGATGAACTCATCATGTAGACTTGGGACTTCAACTTCATTAGCAGTAGCAGTGGCAAATCTAGAGAGTCTCTGTTTGCGTCGGTGCGGAGGACCACCAACATCCCCTAACTTACTCTTTTCCTTCCTATTTTCTGATATTGCCTTATGAAGTCAAAACCACAAGAAGATGAATAAAATTAGCTCTGCATAACTGGTTGATGCATGATACAGACGAACACTACTTTGATGTAAGGCAAGCGCAGGATAGGAGGATGGAATATATACAAAAAAGACAGCGTTTCATATTCACACGTACGATAGGAGGATGGAATATGTATGAAAAAACAGTAAGCGGAAGGCATTTCAACAAAATTAGAAGAAATGAAAGCTAGGCACCATATGAACATGCAACCAATATCACTCTATCAGGTAAAAAGTGTCTCGTCGTAAGTGCCATTTCAAGAAATTAGAAGCAGTACAAGCTAGAAGACAATGCAAGATGCAACCTACATCACAGTCCCAAGTTAAATGTGTCTTATGGGTAAGTGATCGTTGCAGGTATAAGTTGTAAGCTACGCAGATGCAATTCAACATAATCAGAAGCAATACAAACTAGACATCATACGGAAAACGCAACCACATATAACAGTTCCAAGTTAGAGCAAGCACCTGTGATGGTGGAGTAGGGGAGATGTGCTCATCATGTACACGTATGTTCTAGAAACAGGAACACGTGTCATATTCACAGGCATTATGTGTAAAGTAAGCAGATGCAATTCAACAAAGTTAGAAGCAATACAAGCTAGACATCATACGCAACATGCAACCACATATAATAGTGCCAAGTTAGAGCAAGCACCTGTGATGGTGGAGTAGGGGAGATGTGCTCATCATCTACACAGCTACGTTGACTGTCTAGCCTTGCGTTGTCTTGCGAATCTTGTTGGGAGGATGGCGGAGTAGAATCTGTAGAGAACCTCCGTTTCAGTTGCTCGGAAGGACCACCATCATCCAATGCCTTGCCAATTTCCTTCAGCTTTATTGATTTTGCATTGTGAGGTCAAACCGACAAGAAAAAGGAATATAATTCGCTCTTCAGAACTCATTCATGCATGATACTGACGAACACTACTCTGATGAAAGGCAAAGTCATGATACGAGGATGGAATATGTACGAAAAAATGGACGGCTTGACATATTCACACCTATGATGTGGTAACTAAGCAGAAGGCACTTCAACAAATTAGAAGCACTGCAAACTAGACACCATATGAAAGGTGCAATCAATATCACTCTGCCAAGTTAAAACTGTCTCGTCATAGGTGGCGTTCATCAAACTAGAAGCAATACATGCTAGAAATCATATTCAAGACGCAAACCAATATCACACTGCCAACTTAAAGGTGTTCCATCATAAGTGACTGATGCAGGATACACAAGAAGAGTAGTTTCATGTAAGAACATGGTGTGATAGACAGATATAGTATGTACCAAAAACAGGAAAGCGTGTCATATTCACACGTATCATGTGTAAGCTAAGCAGATGCAGTTTACACTAATTAGGAGCAATACAAGCTAGACACCATATGCAACATGCAACCAGATATCACACTGCCAAGTTAGAGCAAGCACCTTGGATGGTGGAGTAGGGGAGCGGAGACTTGGACCTTGTAATGCACTATCAGTACAAGGAGAATCGGTACAGATGCTCCGTTTACGTTGCTGCAGAGGACCACCATCATCGCCTTCCTTACTCTTTTCCTTCCTCTTTCTTGATTTTGCCTTGTCAAGTCAAACCCACAAGAAAAAGGAATAAAATTTGCTCTTCAGAACTCATTGATGCATGATACTGACGAACACTACTTTCATGTAAGGCAGCCGCATGATAGGAGGATGGAATATGTATGAAAAACAGGACGGCGTGACATATTGACATGTATGATGTATAAAGTGTAAACTAAGCACAAGGTGCTTGAACTTGTTAGAAGCAATGCAAGCTAGAAACCATATGAAAGATGAAACCAATATCACTCTGCCAAATTAAAAGGGTGCCCTAACAAATGTATTTGACCAAACTAGAAGCAATACATGGCAACAGGCTAGAAATAATATGCAATATGCAACGAATAAAGGTGACTCATCGTAAGTGATCGAGGAAGGATACAGAAGAGAGGTAGTTTCATGTAAGAACAAGGTTAACACATAGATGTAGTGTGTACCAAAAATAGGAAGGCATGTCATATTCACAGGTATAATGTGTAAACTAAGCAGATGCAATTTACCCTAATTAGAAGCATTACAAGCTAGACACCGTATGCAACATGCAACCACATATCACACTGCGAAGTTAGAGCGAGCACGTGTGATGGTGGTGTGGGGGAATTGCGGTCATCAACTAGAGAGCTACGTTGACTATCTTCATTTAGCCTTGTTGTTTCTTGAGAATCATGTGGGGAGGATGACACTGCATTCTTTAAACGAGTATGTCGTCTCACAGTAACCCACCTGGGTGACTGTCTCATCATAAGTGATTGACGAGGGATACAAAAGAGCATTAGTTTGATGTACGAACATGGTTAATAGACATATGTAGTACTCCCTCCATTCGGAATTACTTGTCACAAAAATGGATGTATCTACAACTAAAATACATCTAGATACATTCATTTCTTGGACGAGTAATTCCGAACGGAGGGATTATGTATCAAAAACAGGAAGGCATGTCATTATCAAAGGTATAATGTGTAAAGTAAGCAGATGCAATTTAACCAAATTGGAAGCAATACAAGCTAGACACCATATGCAACATGCAACCACATTTGACAGCGCGAAGTTAAAGCAAGCACCTGGGATGGTTGTGTGTGGCAATTGAGATCATCAACTGCAGAGCTACGTTTACTGTCTCCAACTGCTCACACTGCATCCTTTAGAGCGCTGAAACGCTTAGTGCTTATCTTCGAATTACACTGGAGCGACTTCTGTCTTTTCTTTTCAGCATTCACCAACACTGCGTCAGAGTCTGAAATACCCATGCATAAAAAAATAGTGTGAGTATGGGTGAAGTGTGTGCACAATTAGTACAGTGTAAAGGTAGCAGATAGCAGGTCGGTGAGAAATAAATGACGGGAGACATATGATAGCTCTACAACATGCATGGCACACTAAATTACTACAGGATTCTATGAAAATAACATTCGACTGAAAACAAATAGGTCAGTCCATTTTTTCTGCACCGTCCAATGTACAAAGAACGGGCAGATCGCCTTCATCTACCTCCAGCCAGTCAGTGTTGACGATCTTCCTCGAAACGGCAGCGACCACCGGCCCAGTCCCCTGCCTGCGCCCTCCCCTCGACCTCACCGCACCGCCGTGCTTGGCACCGCCCCCCGGCAATCCATTCAAGCCCCGCCGACCTCCAGATCGGGCGCAAGCAGCTCGTGCGCCCCACACCCCTATGATAGACACCGATGCGCCGCTTCCCCGGCGAACAGGCGGACTAGGTGCTCCGCGCGCCTAAGCGGGTGCTGCTTCTTTTAATTGCGGTTCGACTGACCCTGAATTGAAATCCAGGCGGGCTACTGACCTCTAGCAAAGGTGAAATAGTAAAGGGAGGAAACCTTGTGCATTTAGTATCACGAAGAAGATGCAGTAAGAAGCGCTCAACTAGTTTCTTTCGTGGGATGAATACGGTGTGAGCAGAGACGTAAGGTTTGCACGAATAAGGGAAGAGGAGTACCTCTTTCTGCTGGCAGTGCTGTGTCCTCCTTCTGTTTTTCCAACGATCTTCTTGTGGTTCGCTGGAAACGAGAAGTTGTGGAGGACGGTGCAGCCTTGGACGAACCCATGGCCAAGTTGTTGAGTGTGGTGCGGTGGCCGTCTGTCGGCGGCGGGGAAGCAGATCCGAGGCGGCGAACGACGGCGTAGCGGGAACAGCTCCGGTGCGGTGGACGGTTGCGACAGTGGAGCGGCAGCAGTGAGGCGCAGGACGGCGTGGTCGGAGTAGTTCTGGTACGGCGCACGTCGGCGTCGGCGTCGTGGAGGCAGCTCTACCTCGGCTTCAGCTGCTAAGTCCTTGAGGGCGTTGCGGTTGCGGTTGCGTTGGACGACGACGTCGGGGTACCGGCTCCGGCGTGATGGAGGAGGGCGGCGGTGGATTGGGCGCTATGGGGTGGAGGACGGAGGAGGCTGGGGTTTCGCGGCTGGTGGAGAGGGCGTTTTGGCGCCCACGGAGTATGAATGGGGAAACGGAGGGAGGCGGGGAACTAAGGGGGAACAATGTTTCGGTTTGGGACGCGCTTGTTTGAAATTTGGGGAAAGTTACAAACTTTGCCCCCATCTAAAATTTCGGACATATTGCGGGTTGGGGGTAGGACAGTAATCTCAGGTGTCCCAAATGTGGGCGGGATAGATTTCGGCCGAGCGCATGGGTGTTTAGGCGCCCACGGCGTATGAATGCTTCTCGGAGGCGGTTGAGACTGGCGTCTTGGTGAAGTTACAAACCTACCCCGGTTTAGACCTTTGGACATCGGGCCGATAGGCTACACGGGCCAGAGTCAGGACAGTAATTTCCTACCACCAAACATTAGTCTCGCGCGGTTTCGGGTGACCAGAGGCCTATTTGGCGCTTCGTTCAATATTTGGGAGCAGAAGCATTAACGTTTTCGGTTCTCTTGAATTGAACATTCAGGATTTGTCAAACTTCACAAATCTTTACTCTTGAAAATCCTAAAGCTACGATTATTTTGGAATGGAGGTGGTACATTTGAATATACATTGTACACGAGTATATATTAAAAAATATGCAACTTACCTCAGTTCATGCATGGTTCCAGATATAATCTCCTTGGTTGCAAAAAAAAGTTAGACATGCGTATGAATATATATAGCATGTTCAAACGCACAACAAAGATTGATGCCCCCTTTTACATCTGATTTACAAATGCCATTATCTCGGGTTCAAATAGATGAATGCACTTCCTATGAATTCGAATCTTCGAAACCCCCTTTATGTTGAATTCGACATGTATTCTATTTCGTAGCTAGCAATTTGGAATGTATCCATGCAAGTGACAAATGTATAAAGTGCTTCACACTAACAACATGGAGTGCACTAATTAATGTTTATATATGAATTGCAAAAGCATCCATTGCCTGTATTTCAAACCGCTCTCACTCTATGGATCGATAATATGAAATAAACACATGCACATGCTAGAATTCAATAGAGTATGGGTGTCTGATAGACCGATTTTCGTCCATACGCAATTTGCAAAATTCATGATCTCATCCAAAAATAATAATGCCATTTATATTTTAATTTAATGCGTAGAACCGCCTTTTACACGTAGATGCACTATGCCTCGGCCCGTTCTCACAAACGCGCTATATATCTCTCTATCTACCGCATAAGTGCACACACTTTATATGCATCGGCATTTCTCTTTCACACATGCTCACAATCTCTCTCGGGGTGTCGGGGAGTCTCACGCACATGCTCTCTCTGTATCTCTCTCTCTCTCTCTTTCTGACTACTATGTACCACTCTTTTCACTAATCTCAGTTGGAAAACACTATTTCTCTCACATGCATATATACACACGCACGGTCTCTACTAGCCCTCTATACGCACATATATGTGCCTACGTGTCTCCCGCACGCACATTATCTTTAGGCCTCTCTCGCACACATTGCCCCCCCCAGACACACCTCTCTCTTAGTAGTTGGCAGATATGATTCCATCATATCATTCGGTAGGATATCCCTGACTGTTAGGCTGGATGGTAATACGAGGCAAAGTTTTACCCTAGTTCGGACCCTTGCAGTTGAGGAAAAAGCCTACTCCTGGTACTGTATATTAGTGATAGGGGTGTGTACAAAGTACACGTGAATACCAGGCATTGTGCGTGTGTGTATACTATCGACGAACTAGCCCCCAAGCTTCTATAACATACTGGGGGCCTAGGGTTACAAATCATATATAGTCGGCTTATCACCAGTGGGGATAGAGTCCTCCGCGACTCTGGTAGCTAGCTTCGTGTTGTACGCCGAGTCCTCCACATGGGTCTTCGTATAACGCGTCTCGATCCAACCTATGTGGCGCAGGATGGAACCGACCCATGAGTCCTCATGTTGACCCACCACAACTAGAAATGATGTGCCCACCACACCACACACGCAATCGGCCACTAAGAAAATAAGCATATACAATAGTACAATGTTATACATGAAAGTTAATTGCATGGTGCATCCAAAAATATTTGTTCTGCATTGTGAATGTTTATATATTCTCCTAAAATATTAGTCACGGGAAAGAGAAACGAAGGGCATATCTCTCCTTGTCTCCACCGGACATCCCCTCTTTCTACACCACTTTCACGTACGCACACAAACTATCTCTCGGCCCTCTAAAAGTATGCATGCCCACGACACATTCACGCATGACGGTCACTGTATTTCAAGCTAAAGCACTATACGTTCACTAGAGTTCAGAATATGCTCATTACGGTCACCGTATACATTCTTGTGGTGATCATACGGTATCTAGCTCACGATACGTCTCCGTATTTTCTTGATGACACTGACGGACTTTGCATTTGATGCGTGCTCCATATTTTGTTGACGACACTTACGGTCATTGTATTTGAAGCGAAAGCACGATATGGTCACTGGACTTCAGAATAAGCTCATCACGGTCACCACATACATTTTGTCGTGCTAACCGACATGTGGTTGGATGGTTAGGAGGACAGTGGTTTCTCGAGCCCACCAGGGTTAAAGTCCCGGTGCTCGCATTTATCCTGGGTTAATTTCAGTATTTTCCGGCGATGTGCGTTCGGTGGGAGGAGACGTTCCACTCGACTACAAGGCACCTATGGTGACTTCGTAAAATCTCAAGATCATATGCTGGCCCACTCTCTCGAGGTGCTCATAGGGGTAGGGTCTGCGTGTGTGCGGTTATAGCGGTGAGTGCTTGCGCGTATATACGTTCACTGGCTCACCCGTACAACTCCGTATTTTGTTGATGACACAATCAATTGACCAGTCAAACATTCCACGTGGCGCAACTAGTGTTGCACCATCGGGGCGCGTAACCATGGGGCCCACCTGTCAGCCCGTATATGAAAGAAAGAAATGGTAGTTTGAGTCTGTACTGTGTTAATAAAATATATTTTAGGGTGATCATACGGTCACTGGCTCACCATACAGCTCTGTAATTTGTTGATGACACGATCAATTGACCAGTCAAACGGTCCACATTCAGCAGCGCACATTACCATAGGGCCCACCCGTCAGCGCGTATATGAAGGACATAAATGGTAATAAATTAGTGGTTGGTGGGTACTCAAAGTCGTGAGACCTCTGGTTGGCAGTCGCCGGTGGTGGGGGCGCGTTGATTGGGCGGTGGGGTGGGGATCGCCGGAGAAAAAGCTCGGCGCGGGGGGGGGGGGCTAGAGGGATGGCCGGTGCGGCGGTGGACCGGCGGTGGGGAGTGGTTTCGGGGGGGCGGGGCGGCAGGGGCCGGCGGTTCGGCCGGTGGTGGCTGGCGGCTCAGGGGGGTGGAGTTTGATGATAAACTGCAGGCCCTTGATTTCGTATCCAACGGCTGGAAAATCTAATGACCAGAGATGAAAAAGTCAGTCGACTGACGTGTAGCCTCACCCCGCACGTACACATGCACGCACGCAAGACACGCACGCATGCAGGCGTGCAACACTGACATGTACACATAACAAACCGACACACGCATGCAGGCGTGCAACACTGACGCGTACACATGCACTCACGAACACATGCACGTACGCACACATGCATGCAATACTAAAACGTACCCTTGCACGCATGCAACACTCGCACGCCTGCATGCACACAGCACACGACGCAAGACACACGCTCAACCTATACGTGCATGCACCCTTTGTTAAGGACATGGATTGTTACGGGTATTAATCAATCTTATCTGTGATAAGCAGAACATTGATGTTTGTAGCGGTCTTTATGTCTAGGTGTGTATCTCTATAGTCCCTCTCACACACACCCACGTAGGTGGGGGACGTGCACGTAGAGAAGAGGTGCACGCACGGCGCACGTACTCCCGTCTCTTTCCCAACCACACCCGCGCGGGTACACGGTGGAGCTCATTTCTGTACGAAAAGGCAGCCCACGTGGTAACTTGACACGTGTACTGGTTGTCCACTAGATGGAGGGAGGATCGTCTACCACGGGTGAACAAACAAATTGCAACTTGACGCTTTATGTTAAAAAAGAGGCAAACCATGTGGGGCCTACCTTAGAGGCAAGGTTCTATACACTGGAGTACTTTTGATGTGTCCCGTCAACTCGCAGAACGAGGAGAAGCTTGCTTAGTACGCCGTCTCCCCCGCCCACGGGCGCGGTGGCTCGCAGGATGAGGTGAAGCTTGCTTACTACGCCTTACGCCCGCTCCCTCGCCCACGCGCGCGGTGGCTCGCAGGACGAGGAGAAAATTTTACTAGTACTCCCTCCGTTTACTCCTCGTCCCTACTACCTTGGTTAGAGAGATTATCATATTGTTTGGAATATATATGTCCTTTAGTACTCCCTCCATTTACTTATACAAGGCCACTATAAAAAAATACATTTTGCATCTATACAAGGCCACAAATAGTAATCGAGACAAAAGTTACTACTCCCTCCTTTCCAGTTTATGGCTCAATTTCAAAATCTCTCCAACCAAGGTAGACGGTGAGTGGTCGAATTAATTTCGTACTCCTAGTTTGCACAAGTAATTAGTACGCTCGTTTTTCTCAAGAAGTTATGTTTACCGAGGCATTAATTAGAACGAATGCATGAATGACCACTAAATTTCCATGAACTTCTACATGCATTGGTGAGTTTTCTCTTGACACTGCTTGCATCGGGTGATCTAACGCACCTCGAAATCCAACATGTGATGGTACTACTACTAGTAGTAGAATTGAGACTTATAAAACGGAAAAACGAATGTTTTGTAGATGAGCCCTATAAACCCTAGTGGGTACGTACTCCGTAAAATCAGATTTTCCCAAAACTAAGTCGCTCAACCTTTATTTGCTTGTTTCCCTTCCTGCCTCCTTGCCTCGAACAGACTATGCCAAACTCCCCTGCCTGCCGCGCGGGAAAAGACCCGCCCTCGCCTTTTTTTAGTCCGGGTTTGTATCGATGGATCGCGCGAAGCAGCAAAAACCCAAGCCGTGTCTTGTACTCCTCCGTCGACGCTCGCTTTCATGAATTCTGTACTTCCTGTCGCCGACATGTGGGACATATAGCAACCGGGTCGACGTGTCAAGCACCAAATAACAGTGCAGAACAGCAGGGGGACGCACCCCAGTCGTACCGCCCCAGTAGTAGTAGTAATGAGCAATGAGACGTCAAATCACAATGCCGCACCTTCCCAGACGGACGAAGCAACCATTATTTCACACTTCGGTTCGCCATCATCTCAAACCACGTAGTATTGCTTCTGCCTCAAGAGGGACACGCGCATCGCCTTGGTACATCATGACACGTGGGACCGCATGACAGGCCATGCTCCCCCGCCGATCGCTCGGTAAAATCACCTCATTTTTACTACTATACTTCCTCCGTATCGGTTTACATGGCATGCACGTCGTTCTAGGTTGAGAATTTAACTGGCTATATATGTGATGAACAGTATATGTTTAGAAACTACATCCGCTTAATAATCCAATGATATACTTTTTGTGACATAGTAACTCAGATTTAGTTAGTCAAATGGATGACCTAGAACTACGTGCACGCCCTATAAACCGAGACGTCTAAAAAACGAGACGGAGAGGGTAGTTCAGTACGTATCTTTTTAGATCAATATAGTCGGGATTCACCAAGGAGCAAAACCAAGTGGTAGGATGCACCTGTCGTGTTGGCGTAGCGACTCAAGCAGGGTCAGTCCGCACACGAAATGGCGACACACTTAACAGGACCCCTTTGGCCGACATGTGGCTCATCCACCGTCTTGTTCCACGTGCGATGCACCAAATTACAGTTCGGAGCAGCGGTTGGAATTGGAGGCACCCCGGTCGTAGCGCCGCAGTAGTAGAAAATGAGCGATGAGGGGTCAAATCACAAAGCCCCACCTTTCCCGCATTAAGCTGGACGGACGAAGCAACCATCATTTCACTCTAGGGCGCAAGAGCATAAAGAAAAGAGAAAACCAATGATGCGTGCGGCAGCTACCTAGGGCACCCTAGGGTAGGGGTCTCCACTACAGATCATTTTTTTAAAGCGCCTCCACTACAAATCGGCTTCTCCCTCGTCCTCTTGAAGAAAACCGATGATGCGTGCGGCGGTAGGGTTTGTAGGAGTACTACTAGGGCGTGCGGGGCCACGTCGTAGTAAACGGGAGAGGGATTGAGTTCGAGTCGACGCCTTAAATATGTGTGGGCCGCTTGGTTTTAGGGGAACGAGGCAGCATTTTGGGTTCGGGGACCAGTGGAGATATAGTACGTACAAAAAATTGTGGACGTAGGTTCGACCGAAAGGCAATGATGCATGGGCCCTGCATTTTGATATACCCGGGGCCGCGTGAAATTTGCTACTCTACTCAAAACTAGTAAGGTACACATGCATTGAACGCATGAGATTTCGAAACCAAATTATGAATAAATACACACTATAGCATGTAAAGCTTTGAGTCATATATGCATGATGTAGATGTTCGTTTAGTTCTTATAGTTCATCTCATTCAAAATCAATTAGTTTTATAAAAATGTTAAGATTCATGGGGTTGTGCATTGTAAAGCATAAAGTAAAAAACAAATAATGGCATTTCATTTAGAAAAAAATCAATTATGATACGGAAGATTCTAGAACAAAGGAGAAGTGCATGTGTTTTGAGGTTTGTGCATTATGCTTAAGTTCAACCATGGAGTCTTCTAAATTGTACATGTGGCAGATCTGGTGGAATGTTGATGATATCCAACGGCCAGTAGTGCTCGGATTTGCCATCTCTGCACTGTCGGATTAGCTTCATCCAGCGACCATCTTTCAAGTTATTCGCACACTATATAGTTCTTGTGCCATAGTTGCATGTCTTGGAAAAAAGCTACTAGTGGGTTGTACTAGCTATTTAGGAATATAAGATGTATACATGGAAGTTGTAGGGAAAGAGATGACATGGAGTATCTCAATTCCTATGAGTAGGGATTGGAAAAGAGATGTCATTTGGTTGACATCATAGGAACTTTTCTATTGAATCTAGAGATGACATGTATCTCAATTCCTATGAGGAGGGATTAGAAAAGAGATGTAATTTGGTTCATATCATAGGAACTTTTCTATTGAATATACGCTAATGTTTATTTTCCTTTGAAATTATGGGAGTATAGGAATCCATTCATATGAACCAAGTGGCTCTAAAGCTATAGAAATGATATCATGTTTATTTCCTTTGAAATGTGGAGTATATGAATCTATTCCTATGAACCAATTGGCTCTAAAGGAAAAAATCCTATAAAAATCATATCATATAGAGTTCCTATGATATTCCTCCACACCAAAGGATGGTTGAAATTGCTGCAGGTGATACGATGGTCTTTCTTTGTAGACTCCTCCCCCATCTTTATAGTTACCTCTCGAAGATGAATGAAATGATATATACAGGGTATTCTACATGTGCAATTTGGTACACGAAAACTCGGTAAAAGTTTGCGAGGTTCGAATTTTCAATAAAGCTATATGCACTGCATTTTGGAACGGAGGGAGCATACGGCAGTTGCTAACACTCACGTGGAAGATTTGTGTGTAGGAGGAGTGGCTGTTCTGTTAAATGACATGGCAAAACTGACACTGTCGGATGCCGATCTAACGGTTCTTACGGCGTTCGTCAGGAAAAGGCTTGTGGCGAACGTTTGTCGGATAATGATTTACGGACACATGCATTGCATTGATACGTGCCCCCCTCTCTCTCACGCACACGCACCCTCCCGAGTCCTCTCGCACCCACCGTCTATCTGCAGGTAGACGTCACACACATATGTGCTCTTCACACCCTACCCTCAGAACTTCTAAAAAACAAAAGACGTCGCGCACATTTTATTTTAGCTCACACGTCACACACTTATACTATTACTCTTGTGGCGAACGTTCTTTGGGCATAGTATATTGTACTCTCACGAAGAGAAGCGGTGCACGCACGCACTAGTTCTCTCACACCCACTCGCGGGTACACGTAGGAGCGCATTTTTTTGAAGCTGGTACAACAAAATCACTCCACTACATATATAAGCAGGAGCCTTAGCGCTTGCTTTACTAGGGTTCCTCTCGTTCACTCTCTCATGCTCTCCAGATCTAAGCAAGACATAGGTGGCCACACTCTCTCTCAGCTCACGGCTGGTCACAAATCCGGCCGGACAACCTCGACCGGGGCAGGGGTGTAGGTGCATCGTTCACGCTGTCGTCGGCGGCGAGGGAGGAGACCAACGGCTGCCCGCGCGTCCCGATCGGCGGCCGTGCCGTTCTCTCCGAGAGAGCGCCGGCTCCGGAGGGCCTCCGACCCCTTCTTCCTCCCTGCGGTATTGTGGCCAAGATGCGGCCTCCCGACGCCGTCTTTGCCACATGCCGACGACCCTCAGGTATATATTCCTTCGAAACCTGCCTTGCTCTACTGCCCCAGCTCCCCACTTGGCTTCGTGTGGATCTTTTTCTACTTCCGTCCGCTGTTCCAAAGCCACCTAGACTTTTACTATTATTAGAGGTAAAGCTAGTTCATACAGTCGACTCTAAGAGTTGGTTCAAACAGGGAAGAAAGTGGGAAAGCTGTAGCATGAATCTAGGACTTGGTTCTAAGAGGAAACGGGGGAAAGTAGTAGATACTGGCTACCCAACCGGTCTCTTGGTTGAAAAGACGAAGAAAGCATGGTGGATGGCGAAGGGTGGGGGGAAGTGGACCTATCTCTTGGTTGAAAAAGGAAAGAAAGTGACGGGTGTTGGGGGACAACGCAAATGAGAATGAGCAGGTCTAGATTTCCTGTGCTCACATAGGAAAATGTCGCCGAGGAGATAAAAAATGGGACAAATGCAGACATGCTGCCTGAGTGTTTGCCGCTCTCGGCAACCACATCTGCCTCACCACTTTATGCCTCTGCTGTCCCTACGCCCATATCGCTACCGTTAATGTAAAATCACATGAAGCATTAAGCAATGCCACCTAATGTCACTATAAGTAATGGTCTAGTGCCGTCGATAAATTGAAGCAATGCCACCACCATTTTATGAAGTGCTTCCGTCTTGCTTTATTTCCCATGAATTGTGTTTTTGCAGTTACACTTAAATCTCACACCGCTAACATTGCTTCATCCCAGTGGAACTGCACAAATTTGATTGCACATTTACTGACCATGTGCTACTCTCATGACAGTAATACTAATGCTATTGTTCTGCATGTTAATCTAGTGGCAGTGTTGATGTGATGTGATGCTACTTACTTAAGGACACTTTCATACTGTCAATCTAGTGCCAATTATAACACAATAGATGTTGCTGTTAATCATACGCCACTGCAAATATCTGTCACTGTTTAAATAACCGTATTTCGTATTTGCGCAAACAGGGATGTCTGTCTCCATATTGTTTCGGGATGTCTGTCTCCGTATCGTTTCTATCCGCGCAATCAAAAGCACACACCTCAGGTTTAGTAGAACTGCGCAAAATGAGATGGCTATCCCTCGTTGCCGTCGTCTAACCACCCGTCTTCCAGGTATTCCTACATTGGTAGTTACTAGGTAGAATGACCAACGCAATCTAAAAGAAGCTGATTCATACGTTTTACTTCCTGATTGCAGTGCAGGGACGAGCAAAAACATCTGCATCCTAGTCCGGAATGCACTTTCCTCCAGTTCATCCATGGACCGAGGACAAGCTGGCACGGCTGCACGGAGGTTTTTGGGACAGGTGCGCGGACAAGAGGCATTGTGGTCTGCTTATTTCTGCAAATAGCGGCGCTTAAATTTAGTGGAATGCACAAGACTTTCAGCTGGTCAGTACACTGCATGGTTCAGTTCAGCATTCCAGCTGAGAACACAATTATAATTGGTTATTCTGGAATGAGAGAACCTAACCCTGGATGGTGGCAACAAGAAAAAACCAGAGTGAACTCCAGGAAATTTAAGCCTGCCGGGAGGCCCTTTGCTCAGAGAAGCCTTGCTTGTTTTTTCCTGATTTGTAAACCTTCTCACAACTTTGTCTTTTGCTATTAACTAGTATATGTTTGTTATGTTCTATGAATCATTGAGATGTATAAAATTGCTTAACTTATGCTTTTCAAGTTTTTTATGAAGCCGAGTTTAATGTGAGTGTTCCACATGAACGCTGGACTAGCGTGTGAACGTTTGGAATTTACAT
The DNA here is from genome assembly GCF_018294505.1 of Triticum aestivum. Lineage (NCBI taxonomy): Eukaryota > Viridiplantae > Streptophyta > Magnoliopsida > Poales > Poaceae > Triticum > Triticum aestivum. The sequence goes on from NC_057799.1 coordinate 312,767,308, forward strand.
TGTGGCCTCAGTTAACTGCATGAACCACTGTAACAAGATACATAGTTGCTTATATGTCAGACAGCAGATTGTTGATTGTTAGCTGGTCGATAGCCTAGTGTTGAAGCGAGCTGAGCCAATGTGCCGTGTTTTGCACAACTGCTTACAAGTGGGGTAGCACCAACAGTGTTTACAAGTACTTATGTATACGTCGGCGCACAGTTCTCGAACGAGTACTCTATTTCATCAAAACACACACTGCTCGTATGATAAAACTAGTGAGGACGCATCTGTTTCGGCAACAATTACGATGATTCACGGGCACACAAAAGTAGCAGCAGTTCCCATAGACGGATTCAAACAGAGTACTAGCCCCAGAGGGCTCGATAACAGGCAAGGTTCGGATAATTAGACAGAATCCAAACTACTATTAAACACTAGCTGGGGCAAGTATTTCATGCCTCGATCTAATTTGGGCTGGACACAAGACGGACCTTGCCATGAACATCATCGAGGACGTCCGGCAGCAGCTCAATCCTGTGAACCTTCATGAAGAAAACCTTGTGGCCTTGCCACTCATAAACTTGTTTGTGGAGGCATGCCACGTCATCTTCCTGCGTAAGCTTGACAAGAACAGTATGCCTCACAAACGAAGGAGTAGCTTTGAACTTCTTGTGCTTCAGTACACCCTGGACAACAAGCCTGACAACAGTGAGGCTGGAATACAACTCTTCATTGGTATAAGCGCAAATGGCTTCCAGGATCCAACAGCCTAAAAAATTTGTTTTCCCAGTGCGTATATTCAGGTCATCCGCCTCATAGCGAGTGACATGTACAACCACACAATCCTTGTCTGCATCACGGCTCTAATTGAAACAGAAACAATTTCTGAATTACTTTCCAGCATAAGAAACACAAGCTATTTAAACCACTATGTATAGCATGGCATCGAAGCTAATAAAATTTTGCATTATTCATCACCACATACTTAGATGAAAAACCACAATCGAGATTGGCAAAGAAGAAAATCACCTTGGGCAGCTCAGCGGGGGGGGGACACATCCTCGAAGGGGGAAAACTGCTCCTGCAGTGCCACGGGGCCTGTAACCTCAAACGGGGCGTTGACCATCTCAGCAGTGGCTATGAGCGTATCTGGGGTCGGCTCGGTGGCTGCCTCCATCTTCTTGGAGCTCTCTGTCTCGTGGGGATCAGCCTCCCGCATCTGCTCCAATATCGGCAGATCTTTGCCTGGTTCTCCTTGGTCCATCATGAAACTGATGAATACTAGGAGACCATTGAAAGGAAAACACAATCACAATGACAATGAAACAAAAAAGAGAGTGAGGATCAGTTACTGCTTTGCAAAAGTTCTTTTTTTTCTCTGAACAAAAATATACCAACATCACGGATCAGCTTACCTTCCCTTCGTTGGGAGAGAAGAACAGTGGCAGATGCGAGTGTTGCCTTTCTTGAAGACGGTGAGGGAGAAGGGGATTCAGCGAAGAGTGAAATGATGGTTGCTTCGTCCGTCAAACTTAGACTGCGGGGAGGTGGGGTTTTGTGATACGACGGCTCGTTATTGCCGCGCTACGACCGGGGTGACTCTCCGCCTGCATACTGCCTTCTAATTTGGTGGATGGCATTTGGGCCCGCGCGCTGCATGGCCCGCATGTCGGTGAACAAAAGTATAACGGCATTCAGTAGAGGGAGACGTTTCGATGACCTAGGAGGAGCCAGAAGCGGTATTGTATCCACTGTACTAGTAGTAATTGTTTTTCTGGGTAGCTGTAGAGTGTCTCCACTGTACTAGTAGTAATTGTTTCTCTGGGCCCAAGACAAAACAGCCCATCCACACTAGTAAATAGTAAAATCAATTCAAAAGTCCATATATTTACTGAATGAGAGGCGCTACCCACACCCAGCACACCGCCCCCCAAAAAAACCTGGGTGTTCTTCTTCCTCCTCACTCCCACCCACCTCACGTCAGCTCGCTCCACTCGTACCCCCAAATTCCTCACCTCACTCCTACAGAAAACCCCAGCTCCCCTTCTTCCTCACTACTACAGAAAAACCCCAGCTCCCCTTCTTCTTCACTCGCACTACAACTAGGCTCGTCATTCGTTACTCTGCTCAAATCCGTGAGCGCGACGCGACGCCCTCGAGGAAAATGGAGTCGGCTGACCCCAGCGCCAAGAAGATGAGGCTCCCGCCAGCGGCGACGCCTGTTGTAGATCCCGCACCCAGCAGCGCGGGGAGAAGCGGCGACCCCGCCCCCACCGGATCCCAGGAACCCGTAGAATCTCGGGTGGACCGCATCAGCGATCTCCCGGACGCCGTCCTTGGGGAGATCATCTCGCTTCTCCCCACCAAGGATTGCTGCCGCACCCAAGTCCTCTCAATTCGGTGGCGCCCTCTATGGCGCGCCGTGCCCCTTAATCTCGACTGTCGTCAGCTATCTCTCTTCAATGATTTTGAAATCCCCAGAGCCATCATCTCCTCCCACCAGGGCTCCGTTCAAAGCCTCTGCATCCCGTCATGCTACCTGAGCAAGCATACCATGCCCTGCACGGTGGACGCCTGGCTGAAATCCCCTGAATTCACAGAACTACAGCTGCTTGAGTTCTACTATTCCCCTGGAAATCACCTACCAGATACCGAACGCCATCTACCTGTGCCCTCAGCACCGATGTCCATCTCGCGGTTTTCCTCCTCTCTCCACACCGCCACCTTTGCGTTGTGCGACCTACCAGACAATCTGGTACTAAACCTTCGACTCCCATTTCTGAAGAAACTTTCACTTGTGCGGGTTCGTATATCGGAGGCCTCATTGCACAACATCATCCACTCCAGTTGCCCTGCCCTGGAGTGCTTGGTGCTTGTTTTCACAGTTAGAATCGGTTGTCTCCAAATAAAGTCGCCTAACCTTGTAAGAATTGGAATTTGTTTTGACGGAAGGCAGCTCATCATCCAAGATGCCCCTTCACTTCAAAGGTTGATCATTGATTCTAGTTATTCACCGTTGCAAATAACCGTCCTCTCTGCGCCTAAACTGGAGACCTTGGGTGTAATACATGATCTCTGTGCTCATTTCAATATGGTGTTTGGCTCCACAGTTCTTCAGGTACTTTACATTATCATCTACACTTGTAACCATAAGCTGCATTTTAAATTTCTGCGCATAAGTTATATGTCATCTTGGAGTACACATTTTGTACTAATATTATGTTCTATGCTCAATGAAGAGTTTCTCCATGGATGGCCTATCAATGGTGCTGGATTCTGTCAAGATCTTATATATCCAAATGAATAGTTTTGATCTGAACAAGATTATTGGCTTGCTGCAATGCTTTCCATGTCTGGAGAAGTTGTATATAAAGGTGATAATTTCACGCACATTGGAAGCCCGCATATAGTGTACTAGAATTAACCGTTCAGCTGTTGCTCTTTCGACACTCTTTTTTTAGACCTTAACTGTTTTCAATCTTCATGTCTATTTAGGCAACAGGACGGGGTAAGAAAGTTATAACCAATCGGTGGATTCGTAAGCATCGGGATTTTCTCACTTCTCATGAGATTCGATTGAAGACAATAACGCTAGAACGATATGTAGCCAACCGTGCAAACACTAGATTTGTCACATTCTTCCTGCTGAATGCGAGGTTACTATTGTCCATCAGGCTTAAGTTTATCAGCAGCATGGTTTTGACGGATGGGTATGTGGAAGAACAAAAAAAGGAGTTTCAGGTGGGCAAAAGAGCTTCTGAACGTGCCGGGCTTCTATTTACAACATATTGTGGTCATAATCCAGTAAATTTTACGACCTAGGATGTTCATTCTATGGACCTGACCGATCCATTTGACTGTGACTGCCAAAAACAGTGTTGGAGTTAGATGTTGTTGCCCTTTTCAACCTGGGTTTTTTTGTAAACCTGATGAACAATTAACCCTCGTGCTTTTGTACAGTTTGTAAGCTAGAGTTAGATGTTCTTGCCCTTTTCAACTCGGCTGTGACTGTCATATTTTCTTTGAAGCAAGGCAAATGGCTTGCCAGTCGTTTAATTTAGAGTGAAATACTGTAACAACTAACAAATCCCAACCAGTTATTTATACTAGTTTTAGCGACGGATCAGGGTAACAATGGGGCTGTGCGGGGGCTGTGGCCCGTCTAGCCAGGGTTTTATTTATGTTTACCACATCATGAGCCCAGTTGTGTTTTTCTCTTGCTGAAAATGGCTGGCCCAATTCTATTTTTTTTAAGAAATACCCAAACGAGACCTACTTGCTTTATCAGCCCTGCTGGGCTGCAAATCTTTCAAGACGAGGAGAGTTTCATTCGGTTTGCCCAGAAATGGGTTGTACATTTTTAAAACACATCGAACCGGGAATTAGTTTCAATTTTTTTTCATTACAAGATTTTAAATTCCATTGATTTTTATGCGTGGACAATTATTTGGATTTTATATTTATATAAATTATTTTTCAAAATAGTTTGAATGCGAATCGATATTTCGGGATTAAAAACAGTTGACCGCACCGAAATATGCAAAAAATTTGTATACTTTTTAACCGTGGCCACAATAAGGGGTGTAATGCTAACAAAAAGAAGATGGGCTCCAAAAAAATTCTTAAGAATTAGCAAATGGGTTGTACATTATTAGAAATAATGCACACAAGAGCAGTGACTGTTGGATGTCCATCCAACGGCTGTCGTGCTTCTTCAATCTCTGCTTTTCCTGCTCCAGCCGCTCAAACAAGCGCCGGCAGGACTGCCTGCTCCCTCCTCCCGCGGCCGGCTATGCTGCCGCGCAGGCCTCACCGCCCCACCGTACTCCCATCGCTGGCCTAGCCATCCCTCTACTCACCCACACCTGCTGTTATTCTCCGGCGACGGCAGACGAACCAGTAAACCCTCGTACAGTCGTACTCCCCTCCGCGTGGGAAACAACTGCCGAGTGTTCCCTGGCTCCATGTCGTTCCCTTCCTAGGCCTCACCGTCGTCCACCGCCTTGGTGCTCTCGGCGCGGCCTGGTCAACGTGGTCAATGAACGACATCCATCAGAAGTGGACTGTACGTGGAGAGGCTGACAGCTGGGTCCACGGCCGCACAAAGGAAATGCCTCCTTATTACGCGCAAAATAATGATTCCTCCACCTGACAGCTAGGACCCATGGGAAGGGCTTCTGTATTTCGTGAAAAAAATGTTCCCCCCGCTAACAGGTCGGAACCACCAGCTATATCTTCGCACGCAAGGAAGTGCCTCCTTATGACGCACAAAAAATGAATACCCCCTGCTAGCTGGGACCCACCATGGTGGGTGGCTGACTTGTGGGCCTACTAAGTTGACGGGGATAGAGGGCTTTGTCAACTTAGTCAATATGAACGATTCTAGCTCCAGTGACCGTACGATGTCCATCCAACGGCCATAGTGCTTCTTCAACCGCTGGTCTTCTTGCTCCAGCCGCCCAAAGCAGCGCCGGTCGTGCCGCCCGCTCCTGCCTCCCGTGGCCGGATGTGCTGTCGCGGAGGCCTCACCGCCCCCATACTACTCCCACCGCTGGCCAGGCCATCCCTCCACTCACCCACACCCCCTGTTATTCTGCGGCGACGGCAGCCTCACGCCGCAGCCGAACCAGTGAACCCTCATACTCCTCTCCGCATGGGCATCCACTCCCGCGTCTTCCCCGGCTCCGCGTCGTCCCCTTCCTAGGCCTCGCCGTCGTCCACCGCCTTGGTGCTCTCGGCGCGGCATGGTCAATGTGGTCAACGACCGACTTTCATTGGAAGAGTACTGTACGTGGAGAGGCTGACAGCTGGGTCCACGGCCACAGCCCAGTTTTTTTGTGATTTACTAAGTAAGTCGCTTTGTCAGGCCTGTTGTGCTACAAATCTTTCAAGACGAGGAGAGCTTCATTCGGCTGGCCGAGAAAATGGCCTATCAGTAATGAGAAATGGGCTGTACATTTTTAGAACACATCAAACCGGCAATTAGTTTCAAATTTCTTTTTTTCATTTTGAGATTTTAAATTGCATTGATTTTTATGCGTGGACAATTTGTTGGATTTTATATTGATATAAATTTATTTTTAAAATCAGTTTGAATGTGACTCGAAATTTCGGGATTAAAAACAGTTCGGACCGCACCGAAATATGCAAAATTTCGTATAACTTTTTAACTGTGGCCACAATATGGGCTGTAATGCTAACAAAAAGAATATGGGCTCCAAAAAACCCTTAAGAATTAGCAAATGGGCTGTAAATTATTAGAAATAATGGCAGATGGGCTGTATGATGTTTTTCACAGATTTGAGGCTTTCCTAAAAATAGGTTGACGCACAAGCAGTGACTGTTGGATGTCCATCCAACGGCCGTCGTGCTTCTTCAATCTCTGCTCTTCCTGCTCCAGCCGCTCAAACAAGCGCTGGCGGGACTGCCTGCTCCCTCCTCCCCGCGGCCGGCTGTGCTGCCGCGCAGGCCTCACCGCTACCACCGTACTCCCATCGCTGGCCTAGCCATCCCTCTACTCACCCACACCTGTTGTTATTCTCCGGCGACGGCAGATGAATCAGTAAACCCTCGTACAGTCGTACTCCGCTCCGCGTGGGAAACAACTGCCGAGTCTTCCCTGGCTCCGTGTCGTTCCCTTCCTAGGCCTCACCGTCGTCCACCGCCCTGGTGCTTTCGGCGCGGCCTGGTCAACGTGGTCAACGAACGACTTGCATCTGAAGTGGACTGTACATGGAGAGGCTGACAGCTGGGTCCACGGCCGCACGCAAGGAAATGCCTCCTTATTACGTGCAAAATAATGATTCCTCCACCTGACATCTGGGACCCACCGAAAGGGCCTCTGTATTTCATGAAAAAAACGTTACCGCCGCTGACAGCTTGGACCCACCAGCTATATCTTCGCACGCAAGGAAGTGCCTCCTTATTACGCACAAAAAAATGAATACCCCCTGCTAGCTGGGACCCAGTATAGTGGCAGGCTGACTTGTGGGCCTACTAAGTTGACGGGGACGGAGGGCGTTGTCAACTTAGTCAATATGCACGATTCTAGCTCCAGTGACCGTACGATGTCCATCCAACGGCCGTAGTGCTTCTTCAACCTCTGGTCTTCTTGCTCCAACGCCCAAAGCAGCGCCGGTCGTGCCTCGTGCTCCTACCTCCCGTGGCCGGCTGCGATGCGGCGGAGGCCTCACCGCCCCTACTACTCCCACCGCTGGCCAGGCCATCCCTCTACTCACCCACACCCCCTGTTATTCTGCGGTGACGGCAGCCTCACACCGCAGCGAACCAGTGAACCCTCATACTGCTCTACGCGTGGGCATCCACTGCCGCGTCTTCCCTGGCTCCGCGTCGTCCCCTTCCTAGGCCTCGTCGTCGTCTACCGCCCTGGTGCTCTCGGCGCGGCGTGGTCAACGTGGTCAAGGAACGACTTCCATCGGACGTGGACTATACGTGGAGAGGCTGACAGCTGGGTCCACGGCCGCATCAAGGAAGTGCCTCCTTATTACGCGCAAAATAGTTATTCCTCCACCTGACAGCGGGGACCCACCGGACGGGCCACCGTATTTCGCGAAAAAAACGTTTTCCCCTGACTGCTAGAACCCACCAGCTACATCTTCGCACGCAAGGAAGTGCCTGACAGTCAGGACCCACCTGGTCGAAGCGTACGTAGCGTTGTCATTCTGGTCGCGAACGTGTACATACATACTGGTCAATGTAGAGGCGCGCACGTGTCGTAGTAGAGGCGCGCACGTAGCATGTACACATACGTACAGCGGCCAGGGTGCAAGAAAGTAAATACGGCCACGTACGTACATACGGGCGGGGTCTCGAACGCCTACTCGCGCGTGCGTACGGCCAGGGCTCGTGTACATGGCTGGGTCAGAACGGAGAAACAGCGTCGTCGTCGTGTTCATGGGGAGCCAACAGGCTGGGTCGGAACGAAATGCGTCGTCGTGTTCATCGGGAGGGCTTGGACGGAACAGCCAATGGAAACGAGGCCTGGCGTACCGCGGAACGGAGGAAACAGCCTTGTGTTCGACCAACCACGTTCGAAACGGGATCCTGTTCATCGGGAGGGGTCTGGCGTACCGCAAAACGGAGGAAACGGACCTCCTACGGTCGAAACGGGGGTCCTGTTGATCGGGAGGGGTGTGGCGTACCGCAAAACGGAGGAAACGGACTTGTGTTGGAGCGCTACGGTCGAAACGGGGGTCCTGTTCATCGGGAGGGGTGTGGCGTACCGCAAAACTGGACTCCACGGGATACTGTTCATCTCCACCGTTGACCCCCTCCAGCCTCCACGGGCTACTGTTCATCCACCGTCGACCTCCTCCAGCCTCCACCTGCGACTGTTCATCCACGGGCTCCTGTTCATCCAGCCTCCACCGCGCGCTACTCCATCGGCTACTGTTCAACCACCCCTCTCCACGGGCTCCTGTTCAACCACCCCTCCACGGGCTACTGTTCATCCTGCCCTCCACCGTCTACTGTTCATCCTGCCCTCCACGGGGTGGTCCTATTCATCCTGCCCTCCACGAGGTCCTGTTCATCCAGCCCCAACCGGCTCGAACGATCGGGGTCCTGTTCATCCACCCCCACCGGGAACTGTTCATCCAAACCCCCAGCAACGCTCACTGTTCATCCAGAGGCAACGCCATGGGGTCCTGTTCATCCACCCCCACCGGGAACTGTTCATCCAAACCCCCCCAGCAACGCTCACTGTTCATCTAGAGGCACCATCAATCGGCTTCAGTTAGCAGCAGTAACGAAGGAATCACTCGATCGGGTTCAGTTAACAGCCATCGATCGATCGCTCGGGTTCAGTAACGCGTAGCCTGCAGTGCAATCGTTCGGGTCATTTATAGCCCAACGCCTCGCTCGGGCTCAGTTAGAGCCCAATGCCTCGCACACACGCGCGTACGTACGAGAGAAACACGCATCGCTCAGCCCCCAACCACCCACTGTAACCGGGGACTCCCCGATATTTTCCGCGCCCTCGCTTCTACCACGGTTTTTTCCGTCATGGACGGCCCAAAGAATGTCATGCAGTTGCGTCTACGGCCCGCCCAGGACGAAAAGCCCATTTTCTGTCATGATTTTTTGTCATAGAAGTAGGACCCCACCACATCTATGATGATATCGGGTTTTGTCACAATTATCGTCATAGAAGTGTCATAAGTATGACAGAAAAGATTTTCGTTTGGCCCAAAATATCACGGATGTGTCTTTTTTTGTAGTGCTAGGTCGGTTTCAGGAGAGGCGAGGGCCTTTGTGATTTGACAGCTCATTACTGCTAGAGGGCGGGGTAGTCTAGCTAGGTCGGTTTCAAGAGAGGCGAGGGCCTTTGTGTTTTGACGACTCATTACCGCCCAGTCCGACCACCAGTCACCACCACGCCCCACTCCTCCTCACCTTATCTCTCACCTTTCTCGAGATATCATTTTTTCTATGAAATTCTCGAGATACCATTTTTTCGATAAAATTCTTGAGATATCATTAGTTTTTACACATGGGATTACTCCTGCATGGGTCAATCACAACATGTGTTTTATAAAAAATGCATCTTGATGTTCCGTGCAATGCACGGGCATCTTGCTAGTGGTGATAAAAAATGATATAATTTGCTAGTCATCTCATTGTTAGCATTGTTCTATTCATGCCTCGCAGAGAACGTGACATGTGCGACGAAACACCCGAAGCAAAAGAAGAAACACATGAGCAAAAGAAGAAGGAAGATTATCACCCCAAAAAAGAAGGAAGACGCACACACAAGTCTGGGGCGCTGCTCCCACTACATGAAGGGTTGCTGGCCGCGGAGTCGTAACTGCTTCTTCATCGCCTCCACGACCTCGATCTCCTTGTGTGTGTCCTCCGCCATCTTCTTCATTCTGTCCATGACGCGGGATTTCTCGACGCGAGCCTTCATCATCTATTCCACAACCGCATTACGTACCTTGACAGCAGCCGGGTGCTCGATGCGGAGCTTCGCCAACTCCTCCTTCTGTTCCATGATGAGGGCCTGCAGCATCTTCATCGAGGAACTACTATTCTCATGCAGCTTCTTCCAGCCGGCGTTCTCCTCCTTCAGCAGGTCGAGCTCATGGCAGAGCTTCGCCTTGTCCTCCTAAAGTTGCAGGATTTCACTGGTCGCCTTCTTCCCTGAGGCAATGCTCTTCTTCAGCAGCATCACCAAGCCGGCGGTCAACTCCCCCTGCTCATTGAGCTCAGCGGGCATGTCGTCGAGGCTCTCCTTCAGCAGCTCCACCAAGCCGTGGATGAACTCCTTCTGCTTATTGAGGTGCTTATTGAGCTGATCGGGCATGCCGTCGAGGGATAACGACTCCAGCGCCACCAGCTCAGCATGTTCGCCTCCGCGGCTAGGGCGCTCCTGGGAGCCATCGCCTGCCCGTGAGAGATCTTTCGAGGTCTCTGCGTGGCGGCGAGCCCTCTTTTTTTCCGCAACCTTGGTTGCCGCTCCCTTGTTACGAGTAGTTCTTGACCTAGAGCTCTGCACACCGGCCATGGCAAGGACGAACGAAGAAGGACTTATGAGGAGGAAGGTAGAGTAATTTCCGGTTAGGTAGTTCCCCTTTTTATAACCTAAGTACTAGCACTAGTACTAAAACCTACATAGTGGGAACACGTTCAGGTTTGGTACGTACTATTAGGTGTGAGCAGGCTTGCACTTAATTGTAGCACTAGTACTTTGGAATGTGATGGGAACAAGGTAAAGATTAATTGATGGTTTTGGTTTCGAGGCCCGAAACAACTCCCGATGAGTTTAGTGGAACATAAATTTCAAGTACTCCCTCCATCTCAATTTACAAGGCTTGCACGTGTATCTAGGTCATCAATGTAACTTATATAAAATAAATTGTTTAACATAAAAAATATATCATTAAAAATAGAATATTTGAAGTTTGCAATGATATATTTTTCGTAATGTATGCCTCTTATTAAGTTGGTCAAATTAACGACCTAGGTACACGTGCAAGACTTGTAAACTGAGATAGAGGGAGTACTACACTGCTCAAATGCGGCCGCACAAGTCAGTGATGTAACTGGTCGTACATGTCAGACCAAGCCGATGTGTGTCCCTTCGGTGAGACGCGGGTCCGACCGACCGTCTGTTGGTGCGACCGACCGTAAAGTATTACGCAATGGAGACTTCTGGTTGTGGCTTCGGTTGATTGTCACGACCAAGCATTCTAAAACTAGTGATAAATCAATTACCATCTTTTTCCAAACGACCAAGTATTTTCACAGGAATATAATACATATAGATGGAGTGATTGTCAAGGTTGCAAACCGACATGGCGTTGCAAATTCACTGCAGCAACAACCGACTAGGTCACTACATCGCTGGCGGGGAAGGAGGGAAGCTTACCTCGGATACGATGCATGCCCAGCGGCGCCGCTACAACTGGTCGCGGGATTTGGCTTCTCCTACCGCCCATTTAAACAGTTGCACCGGCTGCTCATGCCATTGCGCAGGCATGCGCGTTCTTTCCTCCGCAGTCGACTCCGTGAATATGATCTCTGCCATTAGCCCTAGCTCGAAACCAACGCGACGCTGCCAGATGCTGACATCCCTCAGCATCTCTCCCCTGAGATCGGCTTGCGCCTCTGCCTTGTGTTGCGCCACGCGCAGCTCCTTGGAACTTCTCTCCAGTTGATGCGACGCTTCCTTGATCCGATTTGCCCTTGCTGCCCACCACCTGAAACGCAGCCCTGGCATGTCCTCCGGCGCCACCGATCTGTGATTCCAGACCAATGGATCCCCTCTAAAACACATGTGGGTTTCTCTCAAAGGCGGCAGTGCTGCGGGCCGCAGCGAGAGGGCAGCCCGCGGGATCCTGGGACCTAAGGTTTTATCCATGCCGGGATCCGGTGGGCGAGGCGGGGAGGCGAGCCTAGGCGTTGGGAGAGCCCTACGAGGCTAAGATAAAGATAGTACTACTCCACTCCGTCCATATTTAAATACAAAGGCCACCAACAGTAGCCCTGGCAAAAATTGATCATGCTACTGCGTCTTGGTTTATTGGCCCCCTTTTTTTGTGCCACTTTTTATGACATGCATAAATATTTTGTTACTTACAAATATGGTCAAAAATTGGCACAAAATATGAAGGAGACCAATGGAAGTAGCAACCCATGATTTAACTACTCGCATGCGCGCAGTGGAGTAGTAATGTCTTTCTCAACTACTTCCTCCCTCACGTCCACTCAATTTGCATGCGCTATATTAATTGACCATCAATGAAGTGAAGGACTTTACACGCGTCAAATTATCACATGGGGTGGATCTTCGTACAAAAATGCGTCCCCCCCGTGTACCCGCGTGTGCGTGCGAGGGAATGAGTGCGTGCGTGGCGTGCGTGCACATCTTCGCTTCGTGCATGTACCGCTAGTGTGCCTCAGAGAGGACGAGTACATTCTTCTGGAATCAACAACACGTCACTGTGATCAATCCACACAAGGAGGTCGTGACAACGCCTCCACATGTGCCACGTGGCTTCATGAACTGTAAGAGAGACACTATGTAGCGTGCCATTGGAATTCTAATTTACGTGTTTTGCACATACTCGAAGTACTAGTAAGGTACACGTGCATTGCACGCACCAGATTTGGCAACCAAATTATGAATAAATACCACACTATAGCATGTAAGCTCTGAGTCATATATGCCTGATGTAGACCTTCGTTTAATTCTTATAGCTCATCTCATTCAAAATCAATTAGTTTTTATAAAAAAGCTAGGGCCTCTTTGATTTATAGGATTTCCAAAACGCGGGAATAGGAAAAACATGGGATTACAGTGGAATGTCATCTTGAATCCCACAGGATTTTATGAGTGTTTAATTGTGCATAGAAAAAACCGCAGGATTCTTTCAAAGAGGTTTGAGTGGATGGGATGTTTCCTATGAAATCTAGTGCAAATGAATCCTATGGAAAAATTCATATGGTTTACAGTCCTACAAATCAAACAACCAAGATAGGAAAAATTCCCAAGGATTAGAATCCTCCAAAATTCCTTTGAGAATCCTTTGAATCAAAGAAGCCCTTAATCTATTTTATGATTCATGGAATTATGTGTTGTAAAGCATAAAGTAAAAACAAATAATGGCAATTCAACTAGAAAAAAAGTTTGGGCAGTTATGATACAGAATATTCTAGAACAAAGGAGAAGCACTTGTGTTTTGAGGTTGTGCATTATGCTTAAGTTCAACCATGGAGTCTGCTAGATTATACATGTGGCAAAATCTGGTGGGGGCTAGAAGATGGTGCGAGGGGCCAAGTGGAGGGAGACTATGAAGGAGTGCACAAGTGCGAGATCGATATTTAAAGAGAGGGGGCGAGAACGTGCGCTGTTGCGTGCAGTGGCAGAGCTATGAAAAATAAATGAGCTAGGGGGCCAAGCATTGTTAATCCTTTACGAGGAGGGCCAATTCATCAACTTAAACTATTTTACCAGCAATTGTCTAATGATCACATTCATATTAGCCTCGATATATAGTGATGTTAGGGGGGCAGGGCCCTTGCTGCCCCCTGTCTTCACCACTGTGCGCGTGTCTGAGACATGAAGCGGAAGGCATGGATGATGAGAGGGGGACGTTGGATATATAATTAATGTGGGTGTATTAGCTATGTAATCCTATATATAGAGGTATAGATTGATCGATGTGGACATGGTAAAGAAGGTGAGACCTCACTAGATATATAGATTGATCGATTTGTGTGGAAAACTATGAAAGACCTAGCTATATACACACACACATAGAGGAACATCGATCATTGCACATGCACGTGAGAGATAAGGAATGCCCGATATAGAGAGGAGGAGTGTGTGTGTGTGTGCATGCATGGGAGACCGGCCTGAAGAAAAAGATTGCATGTGTGCGATGGATAATGCCGACTGGTAGTGTGTGTGCATGCATGCAAGAGAGAAAGTTAGTGGTACAATTATAAAGAGAAGACGTCTGTGTGGGTGTAAAAGACTAGGTGAGGTCATAATCAATGTAAAGTTGAATTCAAATATTTGAATAAGAGATCATGATGTTTGAAACCCATGCATGCATGAATATAACTGAGATATGCGCGGTGTGGTTTGGAAACGAGCATGTTGTACTGTATACACATTGAACAAGGTCAGATTGATTTGAATTTGAGATACCGATGGCAGACATCGTTTGGCCACATTGCATCTGTGCATGGACACACCATTCTAATTGGAGATGATGGGTGGCTTTCGCATCATATATCTATATCTATACCCCTATATATTATATTTTATATTTTTTATATAGTGTGCGGATAACTTTAACTTTGAAAGATGGTCGTTGGATGAGGCCAATCCGATGGTGCAGATATGGCAAATTTGAGCACTACTGGCCGTTGGATATCATCTAGATTCCACCAGATTTTGCCACATGTACAATCTAGAAGACTCCATGGTTGAACTTAAGCATAATGCACAAACCTCAAAACACAAGCACTTCTTTGTTCTAGAATCTTTCATATCATAATTGCCCAAAAAATTTTCTACATGATTTGCCATCATTTGTTTTTACTTTATGCCTTACAACGCACAATTCCATGAATCTTAAACTAGATTAACTTTCTTATAAAAACTAGATGATTTTGAATGAAATGAACTATAAAAATTAAACGAACATCTACATCATGCATATATGACTCAAAGCTTACATGCTATAATGTGGTATTTATTCATAATTTGGTTGCCAAATCTCATGCGTGCAATGCACGTGTACCTTACTGGTCTAAGTGGTGTTTGTGTGTGTGTTGTGCGTGTTAAACACATTGTAGATAGTATATCATACATGGTTTAGATTCCGAACATCTAGCTAGAGCATACATGTACTATGATTTGAATTCAACATAAAATGGATATATATATTTGAATTTGAGATTGTAAGTACATGTAGTTCGTATTTATATATGAATTTACTTTTCCTATATTCATGTCATGTGTTCTGAAGATAATATTTAGATGGCCGTTGGATATCATCTAGATTCCACCAGATTTTGCCACATGTACAATCTAGAAGACTCCATGGTTGAACTTAAGCATAATGCACAAACCTCAAAACACAAGCACTTCTTTGTTCTAGAATCTTTCATATCATAATTGCCCAAATATTTTTCTACATGATTTGCCATCATTTTTTTAATTTATGCCTTACAACGCACAATTCCATGAATCTTAAAATAGATTAACTTTCTTATAAAAACTAGATGATTTTGAATGAAATGAACTATAAAAATTAAACGAACATCTACATCATGTATATATGACTCAAAACTTACATGCTATAATGTGGTATTTATTCATAATTTGGTTGCCAAATCTCATGCGTGCAATGCACGTGTACCTTACTAGTCTAAGTGGTGTTTGTGTGTGTGTTGTGCGTGTTAAACACATTGTAGATAGTATATCATACATGGTTTAGATTCCGAACATCTAGCTAGAGCATACATGTACTATGATTTGAATTCAACATAAAATGGATATATATATTTGAATTTGAGATTGTAAGTACATGTAGTTCGTATTTATATATGAATTTACTTCTCCTATATTCATGTCATGTGTTCTGAAGATAATATTTAGATGGTTGTATAACTAACCCGAGTACAATCCCATTCAAACAGGGAAAATGTACTCAAATTTAGTCCATATGCTAGACAACACACATTATTTTTTTATTGTTGAGGGAAGTGCAAATTGTTTTGGTACTGTACACGTTATGTTTGTTGTCCTGATTTTTTTAGTTTTTTTGTTGTATTTGAATGCATTTCTAGTAATCCCATTGTTAAAGTCTGAACCAAAATGAAGCCTCCTTAGGCCATGTGCCCTAACAGCCGTCCGATCGTTTTCCCGAGCGCGTCCTGGCCGTCGGATATCCGGGTGGACCGATCCTGGCCGTCAGATCTTCGAGTGAGACAATCTGCGCCGTCGGATCGAGGCTGGACCCTGCTACAATGAGCAGTGTGTCCTCTGGTGTGCCACCGCCTGTTATTTCGGTGCCCCTCGGTGGGCATTTTGGTCTTTTCACGTTTAGTCAACCTGCCTTGACTGCCGCCCTCTCCCATTCGTCCTCCTCCCTGCTCCCATTCCTCCCTCGCGGGAACCCTAGCCGCCGCCCTCTCCCACTCATCCTCCTCCCCGCTCCCCTTCCTAGCGGCTCTCCCGACCGCCACGCGACGTATTCTCCTCCCCACCGTCGAACTCAAGCCGCCGCTCATCCCCCGTCCCCATCGCACCTCCCCTGAAGCCGCCGGCTGGCGCTCTCCCTTCACCGGAGGAGTTGGGTGAGAGGAGCGTGGGCCGTCGCCGTCCTCGTGCACCCCATGTCGCTGCCGTCGCCTCCGCCCAGTCGGGCGCCGCTCCTCTGCGCCGCTTTCCTCCTCCTCCTCCTCGAGGCCGGCCAGGTTCAAGCGTGGGCCGCGTAGATAGCAAAGTGGAGAGCTATCCGCGGCATAATCGTGGGCGGGATGAGCGAGGAGGTCTAGCCATCTGCGGCGCCGTCCCTGCCGTGCCTCAATCCAGGACGAGAAGCTCGTCCTCCTGCTCCACCATATGCCCGTGTGCAGCTTGCAGATGCAGACTGGGGTGTTCGTGCTGCCTCTCCATCCCACAAAGTGTTTCCGCCTCAGGTAACCCACGTCTTAGTCCCCTGATCTACTACTTATCATAGATTTGAGTGGCAGGATTGTTGTGCAGACTAGAGTGTGGAAGTCGGCTGCTCCCCTAAGTAAATTTCTATTGTGTGCAGTGGATTAGGATCAAGATTTTGGGTTCAGAGAGGTAGGTAGAGAGAGGATCATGTGCTTGCTTAGGTTCTGTACTCAGATTCAAAGGACACATAATATTTGTACACATTTCTTCCCAGCTTCATGTTAATTTAACTATCTATTGCATTGGCACTGTCTATTGGCTTGTACAGCATGATATGATTGCCTCTCGGTGCTTTTGTGTATATGTTGGATCTAATAAATTCAACTTTTATCTAATCGCCCAATTATTATTTTTCACTGTTCTGCAGGGATTGGTTGGACATTGCTGACCCAATATGATTCTAACTTCGCCTACATCTGTTTAGGAGAAGAAATAGAGGCACGTGGACATGTGCAGGTTTGCTTCTGAATAAATCATGTTTGTTGCAGGTTATTGTGCTTTGGAGTTCTGATGTATGTATACTAACTCTTGCATGGTGTGTGAGAACATTCCCGTGGTTGTCTGCAGTAACAAGGTTGATGTGAAGAATGGGAAGGTTTAGTAGTATGTAATTTCTGCCAAAAGCGACTACAACTTTGAGAAGCCCATCCTTTACCTTGCAAGCAAACTGGCTAGGTAATTGTCTCCCTCCCCATTGCTTTCTTCTGCCTGTGATCTCATATCATATATGCCTTTTAGACATTCATACTTATTATTGTTTATCTTCCCATTGGCTCTTCTGAGTAAAGCAAACGCAAGTAATGACTATATTGTATCGATGCCGGTCAGAGCAAGCAGGAAGAGGAGGAAGCATAGAGGGAGAAGGGTGAGGAAGAGGAGAGCCTGACCGGCACGTTGCGTCTCCCATAGGCACTACGATGGGAGAGTCATATATAGTAATGAAAAAATGTGATGAAAAAATGTTTACCAATATAATAATTTTTTCCTTTTCACTCTTTTGTATTTTTCAATAATCTCCCCTGGCTGTCTCCCCAACAACCATTGTAAAGACTATGTTTCTCCCTTTTTATATATATGAAAAAGATCTACAGTAAGGCATTTGCCTTACAGTTTTATGGTAAAAAAATATAATTATTTTGTAAGCTAGAGAAAGATAGTGAGATAATTTTTGTTTTGTTTTGGTTCTGGTTGAGATAATAAAGGTTTTTATGTCAATGAAAAGAAAAGACACTTGCAGTTTTGTATGTTGGATTTGGTGTATGCCTCAACAGCCGCTTAGGACGTTAATAAGTTTGTAGTGCTATAATTGTGTATGTATTGGGGCAGGTTATACTTTTGTTTATTGATTTCTGCCTTTTATTATCCCTATGTGGCATGGCTCTACGAATGGAACCACTTCAAACTAGAAATTTGAGAAAGTCTGGACTGGTTCAGTCTTTTGCTTAATTAGAAACAACTTTCCCTTTTGATTTGATTGATTTTATTTAAATCTTAGGTCTTGCTGGTGTTGTATATACTTGTATGGCAAGGTTGTCTTAACAAAATGATTCATATACAGTTCTTTTGGTTTTGTTGGAACAACATGGTATTGTCCAGAAGAAAAATTGTAATATGGCGCATCCAACAATTGTCACATACTTGCCTTTAGAAGTTAGTTTCACAAAGAATCTTTATAGTATGAAAATAAGTTCTCTTAATGTCTCATTAACTGAATGTTGTTGTACTTCATCAGTTAGTAGATGGCAAATTTACTTAAACAACCATTTTTCCTCAGTTCAGTTTGAAAAGTTCTCATGTTTTCAATGGCAGGAGTGAATCTGCCGAGCACCGGAGCTGTCCCTCAGATCCAACCACAACAGTTGGTTGATTTATCCCGATCTACTTAGCCAATTTCATTGCAGGGTTACTTTTGCCTTTGATATTTCGACCTTCTTTGTGCTTCAATTATCCAGGTTCAGCCCCTTTCCCTTTTCTGTTCATGTATTTTGTCCATATGATCTATGTGTACGGTCTGTATATAATATATGGAAGCATTTCTTTACAATAATTTTCTTCTCCAATATGATAAAAATGGATGCTGCATTTATGTTCATGTAATCTGAATATATAGGCCTTCTATATATAGAAAATGGCAGCATTGTTTCCAAAATAAATTGATTGATTGTGCACTAAAAATTGATTGTTTCCCAAAGTTAATTGATTTATTCCAAAAATTGATTGATTGTTTCAAAAACTGGTTGATTGATGTTTCCCAAAGTTGATTGACTGTTTCCAAATATCTTCATGCATCGCAGGAGTCACGGCGGGGGCGGGGAAGGAACAACAGTGACTTGCCCAAACCCCGCATCGGAATGGATTGGCGCGGCCGGCGGTAGGAAGCGGCCGCGTACAGGAGCAAGACGACGAGGAGGCGCGCGTCAGCCATGGAGGAGCTGCCTGTCGAAGCGGTTGCCACGGAGGAGCAGAAGCTACAGATCAGACGGCAGTAGTGGGTCGTCGCGCCGTCGACGAGAGGAAGCCGGGCTCCTCCCCAATCCTCTCCTGCCGCCGAGCTCGCTGCCGGCGCTGCTCTCTCCGTCGCGCTGCCTTCTACTGCTGTTCCAGGTTCTTCTTCTTCTTCTCTCTCTATCTCTCTCTCTCTCTCTCTCTCTCTCTCTCTCTGACCGTCCTGTTTCTTCTCTCTTCACCAGGTCCGGCGGCTCCGGCGGCAAGGTGTCCCCTCCTCGTCTACAACAACCACTACAACAGGCACGTCTTGGTTCCCCTCCCTCTCCAATTGCATCTTCAGGGAAAAAACAGCAGCCAGGTCTTGGTTCCCCTCCCTCCCCCAACAACAACAACAACAGGCAGATCAATTTTTCTTCTATGAACCTTCTCGAATGATGGAATCTCAGATTCATATATCCCTGCAAATTATAAACCAATATTAAAATTCTCATCTTGCCAAAAAAAATTGTGTGCATGTCCACTAATTAAGACAAGCACTTCGATAGTTTGCAATTTTGTTTGAATGCAATCGTGATGGACACAGCAAAGTGTATGAGATGCAGCGTGTAATCCTTGTGAAGAGCTTTGATGATAAAAGAAGCATTTTTGTTTTACTTTGAAAGCTTTAACATAGTAAATTAGAAAGGAGTGGCCAGAGCACATATTTGTTTCTGTTATGGAAATACAAGTGTTGCTACTGTAAATACAAAAGGAGTGGCCACAGCACCTATTCTGACCGAACTGAACTCTCAAGACATACTAATTCCTATATGAAGTGGAGAGTGATTAGACTCTAAGATCATTTCGTATTCCATGCTTGTTTTTGGTTTAGCTTTGCATTTGAGAAAGAAAAAACTCTCAAAGAGTTTGGTAGTTGAAGTGATTACATTTTTGTTAATGAACCAAGTACTACCTTGACAGGTTTGATTTTGGACTTTGGTTTAGCTTTGAATGAAGTGGATGTTAAAAACTCAATTTGTGTTACACACATACCGTCGATGTGAGTGAAGAGTGGGTTGATATTTTAGTTATGATTCCATTATCATCCTTACGATCTGTTTACTTGCTTTTGTCAAATGTTGCACACGTTTAAGGCAAGAAATCACCACTTTCTATTTCAGGGCGGTCGAGAGTATGTTCGATGGTGCTGATTGGCCTATGTGGTATGGATGATTCATATTACTGCATTGCCAAGCCCTGCAACACATGGATTCATGGGCAGAGAAGGTAACCTTCTAAATTTCTTCAAATATGTTGTCATGTAGTTACTAGCATTTATTTAGATTAAATAATTCCTATTTAGATTATGTAGCTTAATTATCGGGCTACAAATATTTTATTTTGCAGCCAACTTACTTAAGTTTGTTTCAAGAATAGTATTTTGTCCTTGATTACTATGTAGAAAATAGATAATAAAGACATGGTTGCTGACACACACATGATCCAAGTATTTCTGTAGTAGTCGGTGTTTGTTTGTACCTTCTGGTTGTTTCCATTGCACAGTTTTGGAGACAATCCACCTAGCTCCTTTAATGAAATTGTAGTGCTAATGTTGGATATGGTCGTGCTTTGCTGAACTCCTGAAGCTGGTGGCTTCTTCCTCTGGATGCACCAGTGACAGCTTGGAACAAAATAACTAGGATGCCTCTGATAAACACTGTACTGTAGCCATCATATTCCCTTAGATAGCAGGACTATTCCAATAGGGGGTTGGGGTACATTAGTCAGACAATTTTATTCTTTGCTATCAAGGTTTCACACAGAAATACCATCAATTAAAGGTAGTGGTTGAACAAACACCTGTCACTCTCAGCATAAAAAATAAGCTTACCGACTACGTTCCCTTGAGATGTATGTGCTTTCTTCTAATTTATGCTTTTGAGCACATGGCCCTCTGCTGAGGTTACAGCCATGACCCTCTTGCTTTGGATATATCTTATAATTTCTGTTGCATAAGTGTGCCAACTGCTGAACTGATCCATGTGCCTTGTTGTTATTGGGCATTTGTGCGGGTAGGCAAGTTACATCTTAATTCTACTGTTTTGTCCAACCTTGCATTTTTTAAATCAATGGAGAAGACCAGTTCTCTCCAAGTGCACATAGTCTGCGAGCTAGGGTTCCACATGCCATTTTTTTGTGTCATATGGTGATGTTTTTGTGGTTCAGTCGAACTGGACTGTTATATTAAAGATCATCTCACTGTTATGTTTTGGGAGCAAGTTGTTTGTTTAAAAGCATGTAGCCCACATGCATTGGATTAAGATATGGTATAAGCTATACGTTTGGTAATATTGTGAATCTTTATGCTTTGTCTTGAACTACATACACAATATATATTTTGCTTTGTACTTAATCTTGATGCTCTCTAAGTGAACCATATGTAAATTCTGCTTGAACCTGCATATTTCCCTAAGAAATACCAAACGCTGGACCGCTTTCTTTGACGGATATCATGCGCCATGAGTCGTGCCTTGGTTACTTTGCTGCCGGTAGTATTTAATTTCTATATATATTTCGATAATACCACATTGAAAATACCCTGTTGGTATATGGTTCGTAACCAGAGCGCCATATGGTGGTAGATCAGCGAGCAAAACCGTTGGTATTTTCTATATTATTTTGAAAATACCCTGTTGGCTGATTATGGTATGCCTTTTCATCTGCCAACCCACTGGTGTTTAACTGCAATAAATTATACCAAGTCGAGTAGTCCCTTTATTTGTTCGCAGTTCATGAGTTGAAGGATGTTTCTGATTTGTATTTACCACATGGCGGCCATCTTAAATTACCATGGTGGCTCAATGACAATGGTGGCGGCTTACCAGTTTACATTGGATTTTAAATCTTTAATGGGTTTTGTTTGATTTCTGCAGGCCCAAGAACTGTTTATTCAGTTCCAAGAATGGATTTCATACAATCTTGGATTCGCAACCATTATTCTGTTCCTAATTTTCTGGTCGCGATCATGCCATTTCCAATTTGCAATAAGGGTGAGCATTGTAGGCTGAGAGAGATCTTACGATATTTTCAGGCCACATTTTCATAAGATTGCAAGTGACACAAAGTTCTTCTAGAGGACTTCTGATTTCACATACTCCATCCGTCCCTAAATAAGTGTCTTGTTAGTACAAAGTTGTACTAGAGTTGAGACACTTATTTTGGGACGGAGGGAGTATATACTAATGTTGGATTATCAACAGACCATTTTAAGCTGGAGTTCACAAATAAAGTCACATATTTTACAGGTTAATTGTCAGCACATATACATTCATGTTCACGATTTTTTTATGCTAAAACCGCCTAATACATGAAAGTATACACCTCTGCTTACTAATAGGATGCTATTTGAGTATGTACTCTGGCTGGTTAGATATATTTTGTGCATGTTCTTACCTTTGCTTCCTTAGTGTACAACCTCATACTTGGTGTCTTTTGAACTTAATATGCATTACATAACAACGGGTGAAAGAGCTGGTGTACATAATCGTCGGATGGTCGGGATAAAACTGAAAAATGGGACTCATGTGCTTTGTCACATTGTAGTAGGAAAAGTTGATATGCAGGTTGTCAAGAGCTTCATTTTTGTCCATCATATAGTTTATATAGCTTTGTCACCGAATGTATGTTTCGGATAGGGGGTGCTTGTGAAATTATATGCAACTATGACTCCCTTTCCCTTCCCTGATATTTACAATTCCTTTTCGATTAGCCATCACCGACACTGATTGAAATATTTATTCTGTTGTCGCACACCTAATACTTGCACACTATGTGTTTATCTATTTAGTTGGTCCCTCGCTGAAAATATATAGATTGTCCGCGATGGATGTCGAATTTGGTGTGGAATAGTTAATGAGAATCTGGAGAGTGCCTAATGTTACATCAACCTTTATTCTGTCCCAGATACACTATTAAAATCGAGGTACATGGATTGCAATCCAGCAAAGGAACTCAACAAATGAACAAACTCATAGAAAGTTACCAGTTCACCTCACACTTGATATGTTAGCTTTTTTTATTTTTCAACAGCAGCATGTATGGTCATGTAGATGATTTATTCATAAAACTCACTGGTTCTCATAAAGGTAACATCTACTTTATCAATAGACATTAAAGCCAATGTATATGGTTCAGTCGACTAATTTTCTAGGATGATATGAAGATACCTTATATAAGCTCTTCATAGAAGTGGTTTGTAAGTGGCAGAAGTGCGCAGAACATTTTTACTCCCTTTTCTCCATTAACTGTTCGATGGATGAATAATTATCTTTCTGCTTTAGGAACACTAACTTGATTAGCTCTGTGCGATTGAAAAATTTGTAAGTCCTGAAAGTGAATCCTGACTTATGTACCCTTGCTTACCTTTCTATACACAGATTATTCACTTTGCGAAGGTCAATAAAAACAAGTAGCAGGTGCCGGCGGTTGAGGCATCTTTGACTGGTACACACGAGCCAATTTCTCCCGTTAGAGTGGACGACAGGTATGACTTTACCCCGCATGTTGGTCCTTGGTTTGATTTATTTTTAATAAGCGATGTGAGATTGATAGTGGGTCACATGTTTATCAATGTTATTTTGGTATCATCAAATTACTTACCTGCCATTTCTTCTGTTGCAACTCTGTATCTTTTTGTTCATACATTTAGAAATCTTGGTTTAGGTTACAACAACTATTAAAGTAGTTGTATCGTGGCCTCTTGCAGTTTGCCCGCGTTCATTCTTCTCATGTTTGATTTTAATGCTTCTATTTTTTTGGTCGACCAGAGCTTATAAACAAGATTCATGGCTGCTTATGTCATGTGAGTAAGCACAATGCCAAATGTTAAAGAGTAAATAGGAATCAATATTCTTATAGAGGAAATCTGATGCCTCCATTTGGAATTAAAACTGAAAAACACAACTTCCAGTTATCTTTGACAGAATAGCAGCAGATCCAACCATGGCTAGACAGAATAGGTTATTTGTCAATTGGGCCAGAGAGACGATCTTGATTGGTCAATATGGTAGCATACAAAATATGTCGCAATGTTAAACGACTGTAGATTTGATGGTTTAGTTTCACAGGCAATTGAGCCTGTATCAGATATCATGTGTATACATTATGCTATATGACCATGAAAGTTTTGCCTACAAAATACAGAGCAGTTTGGTCTACAAAACATTTTACAAATATCTTTGACAGTCCGGATGTGTGTTTTTTCCTTTGACCCTGCAAGAGAATTGTAAAAGGATGAGCAGTTCTGGAAAATACCAAAGGCCCATCTAAGCATAGTAGAAAGCCCACCTCTCTTTACCACTATACAATTTGTTTTGGCACCATCTGACCTAATGTTTTTCATTTCCTTCTTCTCCAGACCAGGCAAGCAGCGATGACGCCGGACAGGCCGCTCTTGCACCACCAGCCTCCCTTCAGGGTAGTTACCCACGGGCACATACTTCTGCCGTTTATTCTTACTTGTGATTCCACTCGTTGTGACCATGGCTCGATCCATGTTGTGGCACAATTATTATTTTTGTTTAGTCGTGATGGATCGTCTTGGCTTGCTTTTGGCACACCTGATTCCACTACCTTGTGTTGTTGCTTGGGCCAATTTCTGTGTACTGAACATATTTATATCAATGTTGTGCTTCTGATATAATATTGCTATATTATACTGGTGATTTCCAATGATTACTCTGATTTCTACTTGAGCCAGTGAGTATTTACAAGGTCATATTCATGTTGTGATGCAAATACTTCCTTTGGCTAAATTGTATAATTGTGACAGGTTCATACATCATGTAAGGAGTATTAAATTATAGCAAGTTTACTTAGGTTTTTTGGCATGTTATTCATAGGGTTATCAAGTTGGGTCCTAATAGGGTTATTCATAGTATTAAGTTAAGGATTGAACCTATGTCACTTCAATAGCATGCTATTGTTTATATTTGCAATGCTTCGATGACTGTACTGCCGTTACCGGATTGGATGTGACTTGTACCCGGCAGCACCTATATTTGCAATGCTTCAATGACTGTATTGCTGTTACTGGATTGGATATGACTTGTACCCGGCAGCGGTGCTGCTGGGTGCGGCAAGACGCACTTCCTACCTAGTATAGTAAAACGGGACATGGCTCTCTCTAGTGATGAGGTGCGAATTGTCTTTTTTTGGTACACGTTAAGCTTGTTCTCCTGAAATTTCAAGCCGCGCCTTGTTATGTCGAAATTTCAAGCTAGCGTCTCTTTCTATCGTGCTGCGAAACTCCCGCCTCTTCAACCCGCACCTTGTTACCCCGAAATATTTAAGATATATCTTTGTCTCGTTGTGCTCCGACAACTCCCTCCATCTCAACCCGCGCCTTGCTATTCCAAAATTACAACGCGCGCGAAAACTCCCACCTCCTATGAAATCCCGGCACGCGAAATGCCCGTGATACCCCTGAACCGAAACAACCGCCCAGCTCAAATCGATAGGGGTACTTTCGTAACTTGCCCCACATTTCGGACAAGCGCGTCCCTAAGCCATGGTTCCCCACTCCCATCCCATCTGCCCACCCATTCATACACCGAGGCCGCGAAAACCTGCGAAGCCCTACACCCTCCTCCGTCCGCCACCCAGCCGGAGCCTCTTCCCCGACGACGTCATCCACACCAACACCTCGACGTCCCTCATCCACCGTAGCGGGTAAGGATCCGTCGTCGATCTCGTCGTCCTGCTGTCGGTGTACAAAAGTAGGGGCCTTTCTGTACCCCTTTACTTGTGCACGGGCAGTCGTAGCCACACCTGCGGCCATGCTGGGCGGGGCAGAGGAAGGAAAGGTACGAGACTGCCAAGGCAGCACCCAAGCCAGAGGCATGAAGAGCAAAGGGGAAATATGGACTTCCCCCGGCAACACCATTGCCGGGGCCGCCTACATAGCCCCGGCAAGAGCCTTGCCGGGGCGACTTGCCCAACACCAGCAAGGCCACCACCCTTGAGCCTGAGAGTTCTGACACCATCGACAACGTCGCAACCACGATTCAGGGGCGCCTATGTGGTGGCATGCAGATCTTTGTGAAGACCAAAGGCCTGCGAGTTTACATAAGGACCAAAAGACAAAGACCCCCGGCAAAATCCTTGCCGGGGACGGCCGCGAGACCCCGGCAAGAACCTTGCCTGGGGCATCTGCGGGGCCGCGGCCAGGCCCGCACCTACCAAAGCTCTGCTGCCCCGGCGGCCGTTCCGACGCGGCAACCAGCCCGCCAACTAGGCAAGCGCTTGCATGGCAGCATGCAGCTTCTAGGCCAACTAGTCAAGCACCTACGTGGTGGCATGCAGATCTTCGTGAAGGCCCTGTCACCACACCAGCACAACGATCAGCCAGCCAGCATGGTGCTGCATGCCTCGTCAGCTTGGACGCGCATCGAAGCAAGGCGAGGCGGCGACGGACAGGGCGAGCTCTGTTGCCGTCCCCGATAAAGCAAGAGGGCACGCAGGCAGCGCATTAAACTTGTACACTGTAGATACTTTCCACCTTCTGTGTGCCACTGTGGCGACCTCTTTGACATATAAAAGGAGGCCCGAGGCGTACTGCGGAAGGATTTGGACTTTTTGGACTGGGCACACATAATAGCTAGTCCAAGAACTGAAGAACATAAGATAAACACAGACAAGCAGGACTAGGGTTTTACGCATCATTTGCGGCCTGAACCTAGGTAAAAATCCCCTCGCGCTGATTGCTAGACCTGCTCTTTGCACAGCTCTTCACCCCCGCCAACAGTAGAAGCAGTCCTCGGGATCCCATAGGTGTCATTTCCCTGACATCTTTGGCGCGCCAGGTAGGGGTAGAGGCCTGTGAAAATCTGGTCTAGAAGTTAGTGCATCGACTTCTTCATCGCCATGGCTCCTAAGAAGAAGGGGATCACAGCGATCGGTTCGTCTGGAGCCGAACCGCCCGTACCAGCGCGGGCGGGCGACGGGCGGCCGCGGATGATGGCGGAGGCGTGGCCCGCGAGCATCCATGACACTCTGGCAATCGGAGCCAGGCGAGCGGCGTCGTTCGTGCCCAAGACGACAAGCTGCACGCCGCTGGGTCCAGGGGCGGGGCCGTGCTGCCCACGGGTGGCACGTCGACCTCTAGGATTCCCCAGCCGGCGCCTGCGTCGCGGTCTTCCCATGTTGCGCATGACGAGCAACGCCGCGACATCGGTGCCCCCGGGCGCCGCCGCGGGAAGAGCCCTTTGCGTCACTCTCGAGATGCACCGAGCCAGCATGCGCGCCCAGACGCTGGCAGAAACGGCGCGCATCCGCGAGACCGTGGCAGGGCTCCTTCTAACGTGGTTAGAAGTTAGAGCCCGTCTCGGTCCACGCAGCTTTCGCCGCCACCCACGCCAGCAGAAGCGTTGGCGCGCGTGCAACTGCTCCTCGACTTTCCTCCTGCCGCGGAGAAGCTCGACGAGTGGAGAGCCACTATCAAGACACAAGTCCAGCGAGCACGAGTTCCAGAAAGCTACGGAGGCCATGTGCATCAACGGTGGCGCCTCGTTGCATACCTGTCACTGCCAACTGAAACAATGGGCGCATGACGTCACTGCGGCGAAGCCATCGTTCGACGCCCAGAGGCCACTGAAGTGGTCTAGCACGCCTATCGTTTTTGACACTGAGGATCACCCTGATCGCACAATGGCGGTCGGGTGTTTGCTGTTGTTGGCTTCGCCAACAATACGCAACCTCAAGGTGACAAAAGTGCTAGTCGACGGTGGGGCCGGTCTGAACTTGATCTCGCCCACCGTGATCAAGAGGCTGCAAATCCCCGATGGAGATCTCGAGGAGACGGGCACGTTTCAAGGGGTCAACCCGGGGAGGAGTTAGCCGAAGGGTAAGATCACGTTGCCTGTTACATTTGGGGGCGAGCTGAACCATAGGACGGAGAAGATTTTTTTTGATGTTGCCAAGATCCCTTTGCCCTATAATGGGATCCTCGGCCGCCCAGTGCTGGCCAAGTTTATGGCGGCATCACATTACGCCTACAACACGTTGAAGATGCCTGGGCCAATGAGCATCATCACCGTCCCCTTCGACAAGAAAGACGCACTCATCTGCGCCGACCAACTCTACTGGGAGGCGGTTGCAGCAGCTACCGCCAAGGCACTTGCTCCTACCGCTGAGACCCCGGGAGAGAACAAAACCAGCAAGGCCCCTTCCGGCAAGACTTCTGACCCCGGCAAGGACTCCTGCACCCCCTCCGGCAAACGCGCCTCTTCGGAGCGCCGTGTTCCTGATGGGGACGTGCCAGAGAGCTCCGCCAGCAGGAGCAAGAGGTCCAAGGCGGCCCCACCAGAAACCAAGAAGGTGCCCGTCAGGGAGGATGGCACGATGGAGCTTTTACCGTAAGCTCCACCCTTGACAGCAAATAGGAAAGCGCGCTCGTCGCCTTCCTGCGGGCGAATGTCGACGTGTTTGCATGGCAAGTATCCGACATCCCCGGCGTTCCCAGGGAGGTGATTGTGCACCACCTTGCTGTCTGTCCCCATGCGCGGCCCGTCAAGTAGAAGCTCAGGAAGCAAGCTTTGGAGCGACAAGAGTTCATCATCGAGGAGATCAGGAAGTTGGAGGTGGCAGGCTTGGTTAGAGGAGTGCTCTACCCCACGTGGTTGGCCAATCCAGTGGTAGTGCGTAAGGCAAATGGGAAATGGAGGCTATGTATTGACTATACAGATATCAATAAAGCCTGTCCAAAGGATCCCTTCCCTCTGCCATGCATTGGCCAGATAGTGGACTCCACTGCCGGGTGTGACCTGTTGTCATTCCCCGACGTCTACTCAGGATACCACCAGATCTTCATGATGAAGGAAGACGAAGAAAAGACTGCGTTCATCCCTCCATGTGGTACGTACTGTTTTGTACAAATGCCTTTCGGGTTGAAAAGTGTTGGTTCGACATTTGCCCGAGCAGTCCAAATTGGTTTTGAGCCCCAGCTGCATAGAAATATGGAAGCTTATATGGATGATATAGTAGTCAAAACCAAGGACAAGGCCACGCTCGTGCGGGATCTGGAGGAAACATTTGCAAACCTGCGCAAGGTTAACCTCAAGATCAACCCAGAGAAGTGTGTGTTCGGCGTCCCATCCGACAACGCGGAATCGAAGCAAATTCCGACAAGATCAAAGCGATTGAGCAGATTGAGGCGCCAAGACGAGTCAAAGACGTCCGTAGGCTTGCCGGCTGCGTTGCTGCTCTAAGTAGGTTCATCTCCAAATCTGCTGAGCGCGCCCTCCCCATTTTCAAAGTTCTAAAAAATGCGGGTCCAATGAAATGGACTCCGGAGGCAGAGGCAGCGCTGTAAGATTTGAAGAGGTACCTCTCCTCCACGCCAATACTAGTCGCGCCTAAACCACAAGAGCCGTTGCTGCTATATCTAGCGGCAACGAATCAAGTGGTCAGTGCGCTAGTGGCACAGAGAGACTTTGAGGAAGAAGCAGCGGCAGCGGCAAAGCCATCGGGTGATAGGCCGGAGCTCTCCCCGGCAGGGCCTGATGCCGGCGAGGTGGAACCCCCGGCAAAGCCCGGTCCCGGCAAGACAGAGTCTGCGCAAGTGGGCGAAGTTGAACAGAAGAAGAATGTGATGCAGCACCCGGTTTATTTTGTCAGTTCCCTCTTGCAGGGGGCTAGATCAAGATATTCTGGTATACAGAAGCTACTTTCCGGCCTCCTTTTGGCCTCAAGAAAGCTGCGTCACTATTTCCAAGCGCATGAGATCACCGTCGTCGCCCGCCTCCCTTTGCAACAAATCTTGCACAACCCGGATGCAACCGGGAGGATTGTGGAGTGGGCGTTGGAACTGTCGAGCTTTGGCCTCAAGTTTGAAAGTACTTCAACAATCAAGAGCCGAGCCTTGGCAGAGTTCATAGCAGAATGGACCTCAACGCCCGACGAAGAGATTCAAGAGACCACCCTTCCCGGCAAGGAGACGAGTCGTGATTGGATTATGTACTTTGATGGAGCTTTCTCGCTGCAAGGTGCTGGTGCCGGCGTGCTACTCGTCGCACCCACCGGAGCACCTCAAGTACGTAGTCCAGATGCACTTTCCTGGGCAAAATCAACGAACAACACTGCAGAGTACGAGGGATTGCTTGCTAGTCTCAGGATTGCGGCAGGCCTCGAAATTAGGAAGCTAATCAGCAGGGGTGATTCGCAGCTTGTCGTCAAGCAAGTTAACAAGGATTACTAGAGCCCATTGATGGAGGCCTATGTGGATGAAGTGAGGAAGTTGGAGGAGCGTTTTGACGGTCTACGAGCAGAGCATGTTCCCCGAGCAGAGAATACATTGCTGACGACTTGTCGAAATGCGCTGCCCTCAAGTTGCCTGTGGAACCAGGTACCTTTGTGCTTCAATTAGCCCAGCCATCCGTTGAGCCATCAGTGGCACAGAACAAGCGAAGGAAGGTATGGCCCGACAAGTACTTTCCCGCTGAGCTCCCAGGAGCCGCCGGCAAGGAAGTTGCAGGGTACCCCAAGCTTGCCAGGGAGCAGCAACCTCCGGCAGGGCCCCAAGCCCTGACCATAGAGGCAGCTGCCCCTATGGTCGAAGATGAGCCTTTAGTCCTTGCCATCGAGCCCCAGGCTCCGGCATGGGTGCAGCGAACCGTCCGTTTCCTCCAAACAGGGGAACTCCCTGAGGAACATGAAGAGGCAGAGAAAGTAGCCCGTCGGTCCAGCATGTACCAGTTTGTGGATGATGCCCTATACAGAAGGAGACCGAACGGCGTGAAATTGAAGTGCATTCCTCAGGAGGACGGACTGGAGCTGTTGGCAGAGATACATGGAGGCATGTGTTGCTTCGACATAGGGTCAAGAGCCCTTGCCGGCAAAGCGTTCCGGCAAGGTTTCTTCTGGCCCACTGCTCTCCAGGATGCAACTGCACTAGTAACCAAGTGTGAAGCGTGCCAGTTCCATTCAAAGAAGCTTCATCAACCAGCCCAAGCTCTTCAGACAATCCCTCTTTCCCGGCCATTTTCGGTCTGGGGGCTCGACATACTAGGCCCCTTTCCCCGTGCTGTCGGGGGCTTTGAGTACTTGTACGTCGCGATCGACAAGTTCACAAAGTGGCCGGAAGTGGAACCGGTGAGAAAGGTGACAGCACAATCAGCCGTCAAGTTCTTCAAGGGACTAGTCTGCCATTTTGGTGTGCCAAATAGAGCCATCACCGACAACGACACGCAGTTCACGAGCCGCACCTTCATGCAGTACATCCAAGACCTCGGCGGCAAGGTTTGTTTTGCTTCTGTTGCTCATCCCAGAAGTAACGGCCAGGCTGAGAGGGCGAATGCAGAAGTGTTGCAAGGCCTCAAGACCAGAACTTTTGACAGGCTACACAAGTGCGGAAGGCCCTGGATTGATGAGTTGCCAACGGTTCTTTGGTCGATCAGAACGACACCAAATCGAGCCACTGGCCAGACACCCTTTGCCCTGGTATACAGGGCAGAAGCAGTTCTCCCCACGGAACTCATATATGGGTCACCTCGAGTGCTCGCTTATGATGAGCTTGAGCAAGAGCAGTTGCGCCAAGATGATGCGACGCTCCTTGAGGAAGATCGTCTTCAGGCTGCTGTGCGAGCCGCTCGCTACCAGCAAGCCTTGCGTCGCTACCATAGCCGCAAGGTTCACGCCCGAAGCCTTGAGGAAGGCGACCTTGTTCTTTGGCGAATCCAATCCGCCAAGAGTTCAAACAAGTTGACGCCAAAGTGGGAAGGCCCTTATCGGGTAATACGAGTCACCAGGCCCGGTGCAGTCTGCCTGAAGACCGAAGATGGCATTCCGGTGAGCAATTCCTGGAATATGGAACATCTTTGCAAGTTTTACCCCTAAGGCGCGGTTACCGGGAGCCCCGGCAACCCCCCTTTTGTACTAGCCTTGCCGGCAAGACATGTAACCCTATGTACAAAGCCAGGCGCAGACCCTGTGCGCAGTCAGGAAAAAAACCTTAGTATGTACAGTTTCTCGTTGATTTCCATGTTTATGTGTATATGTATATAGATGCTTGTCTAGGATATTGTACTACTTTTTGACTCCAACAAATGTTAATGGACCGCCAAGGTTCCATGCTCCTGTCCTCTCTTATTTCCAGCCGCGGCAAGGACGCTCGATTCCGCCAAGGACCCGACTGCGGCAAGAAATTGGGAAGACTGCCCGGCACGGCGATCCCCGGCAAACCAAACAGATAAAGTTCACCTCTTGCCCATTCCCGTTCCTAACCTGTGACTTGTGCATTAGAAAACCTCGCCACTCTATTTTAAACTTAGGTGCTCCCATCCCTGACCCGAACGCTGCTTCGGTCAGAATGGTCGCAGTAGCCTTTACTAAAAGGAGATTGACGAGGAGCTGGACCCTTTGTCTGTAACCCGGCAGATGTGATTCTCCGGCCGGCACAGAGGACACCGGCAGGATAGCTTCCCGGGAGAACTCGTTTATTTGCATTAAAGAGGCATTTCGCCTCTGCATGGACATGTCCATGCACAAGTTCCCAACAAGGCTGGTCTTTTTCATTGACATGCTGATACAAGTACGAATGTTACAGGACTCAGGCATGGGCTCGAGAGATTACATTATTTAGAAATTAATATTTGGCAAGTGCCTACAAGCTAAAAGAAAGATAAGTGCCTCTCAATCTCCGTTCTTGCCCTTTTCCTCCCAGGTGCGACAGGCGAAGGCAAAGAAGAGGCGACAGGGAACGCGCCGATGGAGAGCATGGCGGGGATGACCCTCGGCAAGTGATGACCCACAAGTATAGGGGATCTATCGTAGTCCTTTCGATAAGTAAGAGTGTCGAACCCAACGAGGAGCAGAAGGAAATGATAAACGGTTTTCAGCAAGGTATTTTCTGCAAGCACTGAAATAATAGGTAACAAATAGTTTTGTGATAAGATAATTTGTAACGAGCAACAAGTAACAAAAGTAAATAAAGTGCAGCAAGGTGGCCCAATCCTTTTTGTAGCAAAGAACAAGCCTGGACAAACTCTTATATGGAGAAAAGCACTCCCAAGGACACATGGGAATTATCGTCAAGCTAGTTTTCATCATATTCATATGATTCGCGTTCGGTACTTTGATAATTTGATATGTGGGTGGACCGGTGCTTGGGTGCTGTCCTTACTTGGACAAGCATCCCACTTATGATTAACCCCTATTGCAAGCATCCGCAACTACAAAAGAAGTATTAAGGTAAACCTAACCATAGCATGAGACATGTGGATCCAAATCAGCCCCTTACGAAGCAACGCATAAACTAGGGTTTAAGCTTCTGTCACTCTAGCAACCCATCATCTACTTATTACTTCCCAATGCCTTCCTCTAGGCCCAAATAATGGTGAAGTGTCATGTAGTCGACGTTCACATAACACCACTAGAGGATAGACAACATACATCTCATCAAAATATCGAACGAATACCAAATTCACATGACTACTAATAGCAAGACTTCTCCCATGTCCTCAGGAACAAACGTAACTACTCACAAAGCATATTCATGTTCATAATCAGAGGGGTATTAATATGCATAAAGGATCTGAACATATGATCTTCCACCAAATAAACCAACTAGCATCAACTACAAGGAGTAATCAACACTACTAGCAACCTACAGGTACCAATCCCAGACTTAGAGACAAGAATTGGATACAAGAGATGAACTAGGGTTTGAGAGGAGATGGTGCTGGTGAAGATGTTGATGAAGATTGCCCTCTCCCGACGAGAGGAGTGTTGGTGATGATGATGGCGATGATTTCCCCCTCCCGGAGGGAAGTGTCCCCGGCAAAACAGCTCTGCCGGAGCCCTAGATTGGTTCCGCCAAGGTTCCGCCTCGTGGCGGCGGAGTTTCGTCCCGAAAGCTTGCTTATGATTTTTCTTCGGACGAAAGACTTCATATAGCAGAAGATGGCCACCGGAGGGCCAACAGGGGGCCCACAAGGCAGGGGGCGCGCCCAGGGGGTAGTGCGCGCCTCCACCCTCGTGGACAGGTGGAGGCCCCCTAACATGGATTCTTCTTCCAGTATTTTTTATTATTTACAAAAATAACTTTCGTGGAGTTTCAGGACTTTTGGAGTTGTGCAGAATAGGTCTCTAATGTTTGCTCATTTTCCAACCCAGAATTCCAGCTGCTGGCATTCTCCCTCCTTATGTAAACCTTGTAAAATAAGAGAGAATAGGTATAAGTATTGTGACATAATGTGTGATAACAGCCCATAATGCAATAAATATCGATATAAAAACATGATGCAATATGGACGTATCAACTCCCCCAAGCTTAGACCTCGCTTGTCCTCAAGCGGAAGCCGATAACGATAAATATGTCCACATGTTTAGAGGTAGAGGTGTCGATAAAATAAAATACGGACATGAGGGCATCATGATTATTCTCATAACAGCAACATATATGGATATTGTCATATGATTTCTTATGCTCAAGTAATAATCTATTCACAATGCAAAGTATGAATTAGAAACTTTATTGAGACCTAACAAACTATAATCTCAGTCATTGAAGCAATTGCAATTTATCATAACATCAGAAAGAGTCTATGCCAGAGCTTTCTAGCAAGTCCACATACTCAACTATCATTTAGTCTTTCATAATTGCTAACACTCACGCAATACTTGTGGTTACGGAGTTTTAATCGGACACAGAGAAAGATAGGGGCTTATAGTTTCGCCTCCCAACCTTTTACCTCAAGGGTAATGTCAACAATAATAATTCATGCTAACCCACATCCAATTAGATATATCTATCAGGATCTTTCCAACACACTGTGCTTGCCGAAGGATAAAACGTAAAAAGAAAAGGTGAAGATCACCATGACTCTTGCATAAGGTAGAAGATAATAATAAAAGATAGGCCCTTCGCAGAGGGAAGCAGAGGTTGCCATGCGCTTTCAGGGTTGGATGCACAAAATCTTAATGCGAAAGAACATCACTTTATATTGCCACTTGTGATATAGACCTTTATTATGCAGTCCGTCGCTTTTATTTCTTCCACATCACAAGATCGTATAAAGCTTATTTCCTCCACACCAATCAATCATACATATTTAGAGAGCAATTTTTGTTGCTTGCACCGATGAGAACTTACTTGAAGGATCTTACTCAATCCATAGGTAGATATGGTGGACTCTCATGGAAAAACTGGTTTAAGGGTTTTTGGAAGCACAAGCAGTATCTCTACTTGGTGCAAAGAATTTGGCTAGCATGAGGGGGAAGGCAAGCTCAGCATGTTGGATGATCCATGACAATATACTTTATCTCAGATATAAGAAAACATAACCCATTACGTTGTCTTCCTTGTCCAACATCAACTCTTTAGCATGTCATATTTTAATGAGTGCTCCCAATCATAAAAGATGTCCAAGATAGTATATCTATATGTGAAACCTCTCTTTCTTTATTACTTCCTATTAATTGCAACGATGACCAAAGCTATGATTGTCAACTCTCAACAATTTTTAATCATCATACTCTTTCTATGTGAAGTCATTACTCTCCATAAGATCAATATGATCTCTTTTTATTTCTTTTTATTCTTTCTTTTCTTTTATTCCCTCAAGATCATGGCAAAATAATCAAGCCCTTGACTCAACACTAATCTTTATTATATAGCTCACGGACTCGATTACAAAGAGGGATCATAAAGCAAAACTCAAAACTAGATCATACTAAAACTTTTATTCTACTAGATCAAGATGCTACAAAAAGGATCGAACTAAGAAAAACGGTAAAGATAGGAGTGTGATGGTGATACGATACCGGGGGACCTCCCCCAAGCTTGGCAGATGCCAAGGGGAGTGCCCTTACCCATGTGATTATGTCTCCTTTGCTGGTGAAGGGATTGTTGATGATGTAGGCTTGTCGTCCATCTTCCAAGGCATAGGCTCACCATCATAAAAGGATGATCGAGTCTCCGGGATCCTTAAATCTGCAGCCAAACTCATCCTCTTGAATCTATATTCATACTCACAGTTTTGGTTTTGCAGGTCATAGATTTGGGCTTGGAGGTGCTCGATTTTCTCGTGGAGCTTGAAGATGGCCTCCCCAATGTCCTTGGCATCCAGCTTGTGGTTGTTGGTGAACTCCGTGATCATTATGTGATTGGAGTCAAGTCCACGCTCCACCATCTCCTAGCACTTGAAAACTTGTTGCTCCATTGCTTCAAGCCTTGTCTCCACGCTTCCGGTCCTTCGTGATCCCTCAACATCGCGGATGTGCAGCACCCCCTCATGCATCTCAATGGTTTGAGGGTGTTGCAGCACCTCCGCGAGGTAGGGATTGATGACCTTCTCAAAGAACTTGTCCTTGGGGGCACTTGGAGACGTCATGATGATCTAGATCTGTCAGAAAAATAGCTCGAAACAAGAACAGAGGATATTTGCGTGATACAGGAGTCAAAACCTTCGGGACATTATATAATGAATTTTCACCGACCAAAATACGTATCGTGCAAGAAAACGGAGTCCGGAGAGCGCATGAGGTGCTCATGAGGTAGGGGGCGCGCCCAGGGAGTAGGGCGCGCCCTCCACCCTCGTGGAGCCCTCGTGTCCTTCCTGGACTGCTTCTTATTTTTCTATTTTTCTAAATATTCCAAAACGGAGAAAAATTGCCTTTAGAACTGTTTTGGAGTCGGTTTACTTACCGTACCACATACCTATTCCTTTTCGGAGTCTGAAATGTTCCGAAAAGTGTCCCTTATGTATTCCTCCGGGGTTATGGTTTCAATAACATTAGTTTCAACATTTATGGGATTACCTGAGATATAATGTTTGATTCTTTGACCGTTCACCACCTTCGGATTTGTGCCTTCGAAGTTGTTGATTTTTATGGCACCGGAACGATAGACCTCCTCGATAACGTAAGGGCCTTCCCATTTAGAGAGAAGTTTTCCTGCAAAAAATCTTAAACGAGAGTTGTATAGTAATACATAATCACCTACATTGAACTCACGCTTTTGTATTCTTTTGTCATGCCATCTTTTAACTTTTTCTTTAAACAACTTGGCATTTTCATAGGCTTGGGCTCTCCATTCATCAAGTGAGCTAATGTCAAATAACCTCTTCTCACCGGCAAGTTTGAAATCATAGTTGAGTTCTTTAATAGCCCAATAAGCCTTATGTTCTAGTTCGAGAGGTAAGTGACATGCTTTTCCATAAACCATTTTATATGGAGACATACCCATAGGATTTTTGTATGCAGTTCTATATGCCCATAATGCATCATCAAGTTTCTTGGACCAATTCTTTCTAGATCTATTAACAGTCTTTTGCAAAATTAATTTGAGTTCTCTGTTACCCAATTCTACTTGACCACTAGACTATGGGTGATAAGGAGATGCAATTCTATGATTAACATCATACTTAGCAAGCATTTTACGAAAAGCACCATGAATAAAATGTGAACCACCATCAGTCATTAAATATCTAGGGACTCCAAACCTCGGAAAAATAACTTCTTTAAGCATCTTAATAGAAGTGTTATGATCAGCACTACTAGTTGGAATAGCTTCTACCCACTTAGTAACGTAATCAACAACAACTAAAATATGTGTGTATCCATTAGAGGCAGGAAAAGGTCCCATATAATCAAAGCCCCAAACATCAAATGGTTCAATAACAAGTGAATAGTTCATAGGCATTTCTTGACGTCTACTAATATTACCAATTCTTTGACATTCATCACAATATAAGACAAACTTACGGGCATCCTTGAAGAGAGTAGGCCAATAAAAACCGGATTGCAATACCTTATGCGCAGTTCTGTCTCCAGCGTGGTGTCCTCCATAAGCTTCGGAGTGACACTTGCGTAGGATCTATTCCTGTTCATGCTCAGGTACACAACGTCTAATAACACCATCTACTCCTTCTTTATAAAGATGTGGGTCATCCCAAAAGTAATGTCTCAAGTCATAGAAAAACTTTTTCTTTTGCTGGTATGTGAAACTAGGTGGTATAAATTTAGCAACAATATAGTTAGCATAATCAGCATACCATGGAGCAGTACGAGACGTATTTATGACATTTAATTGTTCATCAGGAAAGCTATCATCAATAGGTAGTGGGTCATCAAGAACATTCTCTAGCCTAGACAAGTTGTCTGCAACGGGGTTCTCAGCTCCCTTTCTATCAATAATATGCAAATCAAATTCTTGTAGCAAGAGAACCCATCTAATAAGTCTAGGTTTAGCATCTTTCTTCTCCATAAGATATTTAATAGCAGCATGATCCGTGTGAATAGTTACTTTAGAATCAACAATATAGGGTCTGAACTTATCACAAGCAAATACAACTGCTAAGAATTCCTTTTCAGTAGTAGCATAATTTCTCTGAGCATTGTCTAGAGTTTTACCAGCATATTGAATAACATTTAATTTCTTGTCAACTCTTTGCCCTAGAACAGCACCTACAGCATAATCACTAGCATCACACATAATTTTAGTAGGTAAATTCCAATCAGGTGGCTGAACAATAGGTGTAGAGATCAATGCTTTCTTAAGTATTTCAAATGCTTCTACACAATCATCATCGAAGACAAATGGTATATCTTTTTGTAATAAATTAGTCAGAGGCCGAGAAATTTTTGAGAAGTCCTTAATGAACCTCCTATAAAAACCGGCGTGACCAAGGAAACTTCTTATACCTTTGATGTCCTTGGGACATGGCATCTTTTCAGTAGCATCAACCTTGGCTTTATCAACCTCAATACCTCTTTCAGAAACTTTATGCCCCAAGACAATACCTTCATTAACCATAAAGTGGCACTTTTCCCAATTCAAGACAAGATTAGTTTCTTCACATCTCTGCAAAACTCGATCAAGGTTGCTCAAGCAATCATCAAAGGAGGATCCATAAACGGAGAAATCGTCCATGAAAACCTCACAAATCTTTTCACAAAAGTCAGAGAATATAGCCATCATGCATCTTCGAAAGGTAGCAGGTGCATTACATAAACCAAAAGGCATACATCTATAAGCAAAAGTACCGAAAGGGCAAGTAAAAGTGGTCTTTGATTGATCATCGGCTGACACAGGTATTTGAGAGAAACCATAATAACCATCTAGAAAGCAAAAATGTGTATGTTTGGATAATCTTTCTAGCATTTGATCGATAAAAGGTAAGGGGTAATGATCCTTTTTAGTAGCCTTATTTAATTTGCGGAAATCAATTACCATCCTATAACCTGTAATAATTCTTTGCGGAATCAATTCATCTTTATCATTAGGAATGATAGTAATACCTCCCTTCTTAGGGACACAATGGACAGGACTTACCCACTGACTATCAGCAACGGGATAAATTATACCTGCCTCAAGGAGCTTTAGTATTTCCTTTCTTACCACTTGTTTCATCTTAGGATTCAGCCGTCGTTGGTGATCACGAACTGGTTTGGCATCTTTCTCCAAATTTATTTTGTGTTGACATAGAGTGGGACTAATGCCCTTAAGATCATCAAGAGTATATCCAATAGCAGCACGGTGCTTCCTCAGAGTTTTCAATAATCTCTCTTCTTCATGCTCTGAAAGGTTAGCACTAATAATAATAGGATATATCTTTTTCTCATCAAGATAAGCATATTTAAGAGTATCAGGTAACGGTTTAAGCTCAAACACGGGATCACCCTTGGGTGGAGGAGGATCCCCCAGGATTTCAACAGGCAAATTGTGTTTCAGGATGGGTTCCTGTTTGAAGAATACTTCATATATTTCCCTTCTTTCATTTATAAACATATCATTTTCATGGTCTAGCAAATATTGTTCTAAAGGATCACTAGGAGGTACGGCAATAGAAGCAAGACCAATAATTTCATCTTTACTAGGCAATTCCTCTTCACGGTGTTGTCTACAAAATTTAGAAAAGTTAAACTCATGAGACATATCACCTAGACCAATTGTAACAACATCCTTTTCGCAATATATCTTAGCATTAACTGTGTTCAAGAAGGGTCTACCAAAAATAATGGGACAAAAGCTATCTTGTGGGGAACCAAGAACAAGAAAATCAGCAGGATATTTAGTTTTCCCACACAAGACTTCAACATCTCTAACAATTCCAATGGGTGATATGGTATCTCTATTGGCAAGCTTGATAGTAACATCAATATCTTCTATCTTGGCAGGTGCAATATCATGCATAATTTCTTTGTATAAGTCATGAGGTATAGCACTAGCACTGGCACCCATATCACATAAGCCATGATAACAATGATCTCCTATTTTAACAGAAATAACAGGCATGCCTACCACGGGTCTATGTTTATCTTTAGCACAAGGTTTGGCAATTCTAGCAGTATCATCACAGAAATGAATAACATGCCCATCAATAT
This sequence comes from Triticum aestivum, assembly GCF_018294505.1. Classification (NCBI taxonomy): domain Eukaryota; kingdom Viridiplantae; phylum Streptophyta; class Magnoliopsida; order Poales; family Poaceae; genus Triticum; species Triticum aestivum. Next base: position 312,807,800 of record NC_057799.1, read on the forward strand.
TATCAGACAAGAGATCTTTAACAATAGCAATATTAGGTTCAACTTTAACTTGCTCAGGAGGTGTATAAGTTCTAATATTGCTTTTACGAACCACAGTTGAAGCTTTAGCATGATCCTTTCTCCTAACAGGAAAAGGTGGTTTCTCAACATAAGCAGTAGGAACAATAGGATCATTATAAGTGATAGTCTTTTCTTCAACTTTAATAGGTGCAACTACTTTTACTTCAATGGGAGGATGATATTTAAACCATTTCTCCTTAGGGAGATCAACATGAGTAGCAAAAGATTCACAGAAAGAAGCTACTGTCTCAGAGTCAAGTCCATATTTAGTGCTAAACTTACGGGAAACATCGGTATCCATAAAAGATTTAACACAATCAAACTTAGGTGTCATACCTGACTCCTTACCTTCGTCGAGGTCCCAATCTTCAGAGTTGCGTTTAATTCTTTCCAATAAATCCCATTTAAATTCAATAGTCTTCATCATAAAAGAACCAGCACAAGAAGTATCGAGCATGGTGCGATTGTTATCAGAAAGCCGAGCATGGATTTTTTGAATAATTATTTCTCTTGGAAGCTCATGATTGGGGCATGAATACAACATTGATTTAAGCCTCCCCCAAGAAATTATATATATAATTGCGATCACGATGAGCAAGATGCATAGGATAAAACTTCTGAGGAAATTCCAATTTCAATCGTCTGTCGTTCCATGATCCCATATCATCACATAGCCTATACCATGTCAATGCATCTCCCTTCAAAGATAAAGGGAAGAACTTCTTCTTAATAACATCACCGGGCACACCTGCAAGCTTAAATAATCCACAAACTTCATCCACATATATTAGGTGCTCATCAGGATGCATTGTTCCATCTCCTGCAAAAGGATTAGCTAGCAGTTTTTCTATCATACCCGAAGGAATCTCAAAGTAGACATTTTCATTTTCAGTAGGTTCAGTAGGTTGAGGAGCAACTCTTTGCTCTACTGGTCGGGGTGAAGATACCCCGAACAAGCCCCTCAGAGGATTACTTTCCATAGTAACAAGTGACAGTAAATTTCAGCACACTATATAAATTTTTCCTTACCAAATTTCACCTACTAAAGGCGCTTCACTCCCCGGCAACGGCGCCAGAAAAGAGTCTCGATGACCCACAAGTATAGGAGATCTATTGTAGTCCTTTCAAGCGGTTTTCAGCAAGGTATTTTCTGCAAGCACTGAAATAATAGGTAACAAATAGTTTTGTGATAAGATAATTTGTAACGAGCAACAAGTAACAAAAGTAAATAAAGTGCAGCAAGGTGGCCCAATCCTTTTTGTAGCAAAGGACAAGCCTGGACAAACTCTTATATGGAGAAAAGCGCTCCCAAGGACACATGGGAATTATCGTCAAGCTAGTTTTCATCACGTTCATATGATTCGCGTTCGGTACTTTGATAATTTGATATGTGGGTGGACCGGTGCTTGGGTGCTGTCCTTACTTGGACAAGCATCCCACTTATGATTAACCCCTATTGCAAGCATCCGCAACTACAAAAGAAGTATTAAGGTAAACCTAACCATAGCATGAGATATGTGGATCCAAATCAGCCCCTTACGAAGCAACGCATAAACTAGGGTTTAAGCTTCTGTCACTCTAGCAACCCATCATCTACCTATTACTTCCCAATGCCTTCCTCTAGGCCCAAATAATGGTGAAGTGTCATGTAGTTGACGTTCACATAACACCACTAGAGGATAGACAACATACATCTCATCAAAATATCGAACGAATACCAAATTCACATGACTACTAATAGCAAGACTTCTCCCATGTCCTCAGGAACAAACGTAACTACTCACAAAGCATATTCATGTTCATAATCAGAGGGGTATTAATATGCATAAAGGATCTGAACATATGATCTTCCACCAAATAAACCAACTAGCATCAACTACAAGGAGTAATCAACACTACTAGCAACCTACAGGTACCAATCCCAGACTTAGAGACAAGAATTGGATACAAGAGATGAACTAGGGTTTGAGAGGAGATGGTGCTGGTGAAGATGTTGATGAAGATTTCCCTCTCCCGGTGAGAGGAGCGTTGGTGATGACGATGGCGATGATTTCCCCCTCCCGGAGGGAAGTGTCCCCGGCAGAACAGCTCTGCCGGAGCCCTAGATTGGTTCCGCCTCGTGGCGGCGGAGTCTCGTCCCGAAAGCTTGCTTATAATTTTTATTCGGACGAAAGACTTCATATAGCAGAAGATGGCCACCGGAGGGCCAACAGGGAGCCCACGAGGTAGGGGGGCGCGCCAAGGGGGGTAGGGCGCCCCCCACCCTCGTGGACAGGTGGAGGCCCCCCTGACGTGGATTCTTCTTCCAGTATTTTTTATTATTTCCAAAAATAACTTTCGTGGAGTTTCAGGACTTTTGGAGTTGTGCAGAATAGGCCTCTAATGTTTGCTCCTTTTCCAGCCCAGAATTCCAGCTGCCGGCATTCTCCCTCCTTATGTAAACCTTGAAATAAGAGAGAATAGGTATAAGTATTGTGACATAATGTGTGATAACAGCCCATAATGCAATAAATATCGATATAAAAGCATGATGCAAAATGGACGTATCAGCAAGGCGCATGGCCGAGGGAGGAGGGCGATGCAGATGATGGTGCTGCCGCCAATGGTCAGCCGGAGTCGGAATCGGCGTCCTCCCGCCCGCTACCATTGTCATCGCTGTCGCTGTCCTCGTCACTATAGCTCGATGAGGAGGTTTCGTTGTCGGTGGAGCTCTCCGCGCAGCACTCTAAGCGGGTTCCTGAACGCCTGAAGACCTTGATGGGGAGCAGGCCGTTCTCCATTAATTTGAACTAGAGAACGTACCCCTCCGACAGGCTATGGGCACGGGCAAAGGTCTTCCACCCACGGTGGAGGTACATGACGTGAGGGGCGGGGAAGTCGACGTCGACCCGCATGCTGCCGTTCCCGCAGCCCCTTATATGCAGCCTCAAGGCCTTTGGCGGGTCAAGCTCCATTCCCCGAGCAAATGGGGTGGGGAGGCGGAGGTGACCGCACACTGGCTTGTACAGCCTGATGAAGAACTCGCGGGGCTGGTCTCCGACATGGCCCTCCATTGGGGGAAGAGCCGCTGGCGGAAGCGTGGCTGGTGCGCCGCCCCGTCCTCCTCTCCCCCGAGTGCCGCGGCGGCCTCGGCCATGCCCCCTCGCTCTTCCTCTCACAGCGGGCTCCGCTGCCATGAGCTCCGGAGGAGGGGGGACTCGCTGTCGAGCAGAAGCCCTCGTCGCTGCCATTGGAGCGCTGGCGCGCCCTCTCACCATGGCGAGTGGAAGAAAGGGATCAAGAAGGAAGGAGATGAATGCAGAAGGACGCTGTCCCTCTCCCTTTTTTATAGAGGGGCAGGCCCGGGGCTCAGCCCCCAACCTAAGGGCGGCCGCCCCACTCGACCAATCCGGCCGCCATAGGCGCAGGGAATCAGGACCGACCCGCTGCTCCAATCAGCAACGCTCGGCTTCACGCCTCGGCGTTAATGCCCGTGCCCTTTGTATCCGCCACCTACCCTCCCTGAGGCATGGGGGACACGTGGCGGACGAGCCGAAAGTAAGAAGACAAGTGGAACGACCGTTTCCCACCCCGTGATCATGGGGCGCAGGCACCATGAAGGCCACGACCTGAGTCCACTTTGTAAATGAGCAGCGCCCCTGCGGCTTCCTCTTTTTTTATGGGGAAGAAACGGGCCGCCTCTTTACTGTTCAATGCGAGGTGACGCAAGCGTGCTGCGACCGTTCCACGCACGACCCCCACGTCACGCACTCAATGCGAATCTTCAGGAAGCGTAACCGGCGAAGAAATTACCACGGTTAAAACTCTGCCACGCGTGCCCGCGCACCGTTCTGGGCCTGGCCCAACAACGCTTCGCGCTTATGTGTGGCCCAGGCCCGAGGGCTCCTGTCGGTGTACAAAAGTAGGGGCCTTTCTGTACCCCTTTACTTGGGCACGGGCTGTCGTAGCCACACCTGCGGCCATGCTTGGCGGGGCAGAGGAAGGAAAGGCACGAGACTGCCAAGGCAGCACCCAAGCCAGAGGCAGTAAGAGCAAAGGGGCAAGATGGACTTCCCCCGGCAACACCCTTGCCGAGGCGACTTTCCCAACACCAGCAAGGCCGCCACCCTTGAGCCTGAGAGTTCTGACACTGTCGACAACATCGAAACTAGGACTCAGGGGCGCCTGCGTGGTGGCATGCAGATCTTTGTGAAGACCAAATGCCTGCGAGTCTACATAAGGACCAGAAGACGAAGACCCCCGGCAAAATCCTTGCCGGGGACGGCCGCGAGACCCCGGCAAGACCCTTGCCGGGGGAATCTACGGGGCCGCGGCCAGGCCCGCACCTACCAAAGCTCCACTGGCCCGCGGCCGTTCCGACGTGGCAACCAACCTGCCAACTAGGCAAGCGCGTGCGTGGCAGCATGCAGCTTCTAGGCCAACTAGTCAAGCACCTGCGTGGTGGCATGTAGATCTTCGTGAAGGCCCTGACACCGCACCACCACAGAGACCAGCCAGCCAGCATGGCGCTGCATGCCTCGTCAGCTTGGATGCGCATTAAATGCATTTGTCCTACGATGTCAGGCGATAAACTTGTACACTGTAGATACTTTCCACCTCCTGTGTGCCACTGTGGCGACCCCTTTTTGGACTGGGCACGCATAGTAGCTAGTCCAAGAACTGAAGAACACAAGATAAACACAGACAAGCAGGACTAGGGTTTTACGCATCATTTGCGGCCCGAACCTGGATAAAAATCCCCTCGCGCTGATCGCTAGACCTGCTCTTTGCACAACTCTTCACCCCCGCCAACCGTAGAAGGGGTCCTCGAGATCCCATAGGTGTCGTTTCCCCGACACCCGCTGGTTCAGCCACCCCGTCCTCCACCTCCAAGGATCTGCCCCGACATTCCCCTCGTCTTTCGCGCCACCTCCATCCCACACCGCCGTCTTCACCTGCACCACCGGAAGAGCAGCATCATCACCGTTTCCTCGGATGAAGCCGAGGCCTAATCGGCGCCACCAAAGAGGTGGTACACTAATCGCCGCATTTTCTTCTTGATTCGATCTCACGGTGCTGCCAGCGCTCGGTCCGGAGCCGACACGGCGCGGCTCCATCCACGGCGGCGTCGCCGGCCACTTCCTCCACGGTGTCACTCCCTTGGCGGCAACATCCACATCAGTAGGAGCTGCTGCTGCTTTATCTCTCGCTCACGCTGCTGCTCTGCTCTTGCTCTCGGTCCCCTGCCTGGTCTGCTCTTGCTATTGCTCTTGGTCTTGCTCGCGCTGCTGCTCTCGCTCTTGCTTTTTCTTGCGATGCTGCTCCGATTTAGCTACACTTCAGTCGACTGAATCAACTTTTGGGTCAGTCGATTTTCAAGGGGTGGGGGGCTCGCCGGAGTTAAGGAAGAACCAACCGCAACGGGGAGAGGGGTTCACCGGAGAGGTACCCCACTATCTATCTTAGGGTTCAGGGTGGGGGCGGTGGTTGCCGGAGAAAAAGCTCGTCACGGGGGGGGGGGGGGGGCTAGAGGGATGGCCGGGGCGGCGGTGGACCGGCGGTGGGGGGTGGTTTCGGGGTGGGCGGGGCGGCGCACCGCCGGCCGCGGGCGGCGGTTTGGCCGGTGGTGGCTGGCGGCTCAGGGGGAGCAGGTTGAAGATCAACTGCATGCCCTTGATTTCGTATCCAACGGCTGGAAAATCGACTGACTAGAGATGAAAAATTTAGTCGACTAACGTGTAGCCTCACCTGATGCTGCTACACGACCAGCTGCCCCGGCTCTCGCACGCGCTGCTGCTGCTGCTACTGCTTTTCTGCTACTAGTGCATTCAGTTTCGACAGTACAATTCAGTTTTGACACCAAAATTCAGTTTCGACAGTTAAGTTCAGTTTTGACAGTTAAGTTCAGAGATGAGCGGCTGATGTTTTTACATCTAGCACTTTGTGGTTATGTAATTTACGTCATCTATTGGAGATGCTATTAGAATTCCACTCAGGCTAACATTGTCTCTCTTGTCCTGCTTCAGCCTCGGCGTCGTACAACTCACAGGAGCTGCTCCAACGACGAAACCCTCCATCACAACGGAGCAGTACCCCGGGCTCCATCTCCAGACGCCTAAGACCTTCTTCCCCTCCTCCGACAGCCAAGTCAGTCGGAGCATCCTCACCGACCAACCCAATCACGCTGAGATCGACATGGCTTCGCCAAAGAGGTTGTACACTTGTTGAATCTCTTTTTACTCTATGTGTTATATATATTGTCCACTGAGCACACGTAGTAACGCGAAATACCATTATTTTATCCTACTATATGACAAGCAGTGAGGTACCAGGCAACTTAGCTATCAGTGATGGACTCTCTTGAATGCCATCATTATTTATCTCTGCGCGTTTGAGCTGTGCATTTGTCGATGGGCCTGGGAGTTGAGCTAGTAGGGCAGTGGCCTGGGTCCAAAGTAATAGAAGTAGCACAAAAACATTTTTTGAGTGTAGGATTTTTCTTGCTCAAGCCTGCCTACTAGAATCGCCAGTGCTTGAAAGGAAAAGTGAAGGAAAAACATAGGAATTGGAAAGTTTCCTATGGTACTACTATTCATGCATTTGGTTCAAAGGAATGGAGCAAAGGAAAACTGTATGATTTGTTCCTTTAGTGTCTCCTTGAAAGAAAAACCGTAGGAATTTTAATTTCCACTTGTCCTCCTTTTCAAATTCCTATTCATGAAGCACAAGACTAAGAGATAGTAGCATAATAGCATTATAAACGTACATTTTCTTGTGGTTTGACTTAATCTCACCATGCTTCTTTGGCATCCTTTGATCTTCCAATTCTTGTGAAGCAAACACCCAGATTGGCAGAAATGTTGTGTTTTTAAATTCTCTATTTTGCACGTGCATTCCTATCCTATTCCCGTCTATTTCCTATCCCTGCATTGTTAGAACCTTCAAATTCGAACAAGCCCTTACACAATTACTTCTGTTACAGATATGTGTCAAAGAAAACCTTGTGTGGTTTGTCCTGCTCCTGCTGCGCTGTGTTCCACCCCAGCTCAGTTGCTCCAACGACGGAAGGGTTCATCACAGTAGGGATCCGCTCTCCAGACTGTCTTTCGCCGCCTCAGATCTTCTTCCCTGCCGCCGGCAGCCACGACAACTGCATTACCATCATCAACTTAGTAGATGACCTTGAGGACTACACGGGTCCGCAAGAGAGGTCGCACTCTTCGTGTCTGCTTACGTTATGCATCGCTTAATATGACGACATGCTACTTTATCGTCATGTTCACCTATTAGACTCCGAGTCAGGTCCAAACTAGTGCTAAAACTTGAGTTTTTAAATGGTTATGGGGTACATATTGGGGCAGCAATCAATACTATCTGTCTACTATCTGGTTAATCTCGGGTGTCTACTATGAGTTTCATGTTGGGTGCAAACAAACTTTAAAGGATCCATTATCTGTATTTTTTAATTAAAGCTATTATCTGCCTGCTATCATTGGTTTTGGGTCTATCCATAGTTTGCTACCATCACTCTGGATTTGTGCATGCACTCCTTACATAATCTCACTATGTTTTATTCCTATGCATGTCAGTTATTGTACACAATGGAACTGAACATGTAGAGCAAAAGAGACGAGCCTTGCGTGGCAATAATATTTCATGCAGACGTCGCTCCATGGTGGGCGCAAAGGCAGCCCCCCTCCACCTATTTCAGATCGTAATCAAGAGGAAGATAACTGTTCTAAGGGGGATTCAAAAGGAGAAGACCACTCCTATTTACCCCCTGAGGTCTTCGCTCTAACTTGGCATGCTGATGTTGGTAATATCATGCATATGGTGCCTTGCATTGCTTACTGTATACATCAAATATGTCATCTGCTTAGTTTAGACATGGTTTGTGTCAATGACATCTGTTTAGTTTATTTATCATATATGTGAATCATGCAATGCCATCTTGTTTAGCCAGGCATCATATATGTGAATTTTGCAATGCCACCCTGGTTAGCCAGTCATCCTATATGTGAATTATATCATGCCATCATTTTTTATTACCTGTTAAATTTGTCAACAATTTTAGTACATTCAATTACTCTTCCTGTGCATCAGCCATTCGGCACGGTCATGGAAAAATTTGGAGTGGAAACAATGTCTTCAGAGCAGACAATGCTATCTGACGAAGCGCATGTCTTGCTGGTTACGGATAGCTCCTCAGAGGAGGATCCAGAGACAGATGACCAATCCTATTCCCCCCCGAGGTGCATGCTCTAACTTGGCAGGGTTATGTTGCTCATATCGTGTGTATGGTATCTTGCATTGCTATGTCATTTGCTTAGCTTAGACATGCTTTGTGTGAATGCCACCTCTTTAGTGTATAATTACCATATATGTGAATAATGCAATGCCATCTTGGTGCAAGACATTATATATGTGAATTATGCAATGCTATCTTGTTGCAAGGCATTATATATGTGAATTATGCAATGCCATGCTATTTAGCCAAGCGTCATATATGTGAATTATATTATGCCGTCCTTTTTTTGTATTTCTCGTTGCATTTCTCGACAATGTTTGTATATTCAACTGCTCTTCGTGTGCATCAGCCATTTGAATTGGTGATGGAGAAATCTGGAGTGAAAACAAGGTCTTCAGAGCAGACAATGCTACCTGCTAAAGCAGATATCTTGCTGGTTACAGATAGATCTTCAGAGGAGGATTCAGAGGCAGATGACCAGTCCTATTATCCCCCTGAGGTGTATGCTCAAACTTGGCAGGGTTATATTACTCATATCATGCATATGTTGTATTGCAATGCTTAGCTTTTACATCATATACACAATATTGAATGCCATCTCCTTAGTTGACACATCATATATGCGATTGCCCTCTGCTCACTTGCTTAGTATATAAATCACATATTTGAATTATATCATGCCATGATGTTTACATAGACAGCATGTATCTGAATTATGGCATGCCAACCCATTTTCTAAAGACATAATATAGTTATATCATCTCATCCTGTTTACATAATCATCATATTTTAAATTATGTCATTCTATCCGTGAATTATATCATGCCATCATGTTTCCATCGACGACATGTTTGTGATTTATGGTATGCCAACCACTTTAATAGACACATCGTATAGTTATATCATGTCATCCTGTTTACATAGTCATCATATATTGAAGTATGTCATTCTATCCTGTTTAGTTAGCCATCATATATGTGAAATTGTGTCATGCTATCCTGTTTAATTAGCCATCATATATGTGAAATTATGTCCTGCTATTCTGTTTGGTTAGACAACATAAATGTGAATTATTTCATGCCCTGTTTTCTTCCCTACTATCCATTGCACCTGTCTATCTTACAATGTCTGTACATTCAATTACTTTTCTTGTTTATCAGCCATTTCAATTGGAGGGGGTGATGGCAATATCTGTGGGATTAAAAACATGGTCTTCAGAAAAGATCATGCTACCTGTCGATGCAGATAGAACCACGGTTGTACTTGCCCAAGAACCAGCCCCACCATACATAACCCAGACTCATGCATATTGTACACCTACCCAGTTGGATAGAGAACCAGCTACACCCCTTCTAACCCCAACCCCAGCAGATAGTAACCCAGTTCCAGTTGACACATCACCGTCCCCACCACAGAGCACCCAAACACGAGCAGTTAGTAAGGCAACTGCAGTGCCCAAAGCACGAGGACCACCACTCCGAACCCCAAGTCAACGCTTAAAGCAGAAGAAGAATTGTTCTCAGGTCAGGTTCCGTAGCTATGGTTCATACTACTTTGCTCTTGCATCACTGTATTTACTCATACCAACTAATTTCAAATTTGAAGGATGCAATTGAAACTCCAATGGCGCAACAGGTATGTTTTAAACCTGTTGCTTTAACGTGTTTGCTGTTATAACTTGCTCTATGTTGATTTTAGTTTCATTTGAATAAACAGTTATGTTCTCATGCCATGCACATTACAAGTGTTGTTATTGTTGTGTAGTTTCCCACACCTATATTCTGTCTATGCTGTTTTGTCTTAAAAGATATGATTCGAACTGTATCTATCTTGATTTGGCAACACAAACTAGATTGATATAGACCATACAGTGACCATACTACATAGATATATGTTTGTTTCATGCTGTTATCCTGTCCACCTTACTACTGAACTGGTTTACCAAAATGAGTTTCATATACTACATTATAAACCTGTGATGTGTTTGTTTGTTTCTATTTTAGAACATAGACAAAATATTGGAGAAGAGTACACCGTTATGCAATGGTAAAGGAAGTAAGGCAGATAAGGTTCAAGATAGTGAGACATCCCTGTTGGTCTCCAGGAAAGCTGATAAAAAGTATATTGAAGACACTGAGACAACCCCAAAGTCATGTCTTGATGTAGTGTTCGAGTTACTGGCTACTACTGCTGGCACCAGCTCTTCGAACTCGCTCCCTGAATCAGTTCGGTTTCTTGAGTCTCAACTTCAAGTTGAAAGACATCAATCAGATGTTATGTGATAGGAAGCCGAAGGACCGAGGAAGTCCCTGCAGAATTCAGATGCATACTTTCTGGTGCAATAGCAAGTGCTGGAGGATTTAATCGCCAAACAAGAGAAAGTTAATAAGCTTGCTAAGCATCTTACCAGCATTATGGGTACCCAGAATATTGTTTCTTGAGCTCTTCTGAAGTGGTTTCAGTTCTAGACTTGTTTTGCTGCGGCGTTTATTTGCACTGGTCGCCAACTTTGACAACCCGTGTTTATGATATGCTGCTTTGTTCCCTATATTTGCACTGGTGGCGAACTTTGATGCCCAATGGATGCAATATGTGTAATAGCCGTGATAGCCTAGTGTAAGTTGCTTGCTTATTTATTTCCTTGTTGTCTTGTTTATTTGTTTGCTTGTAGTCAGTGCAGTTCTTTTTCCGCGGTTTGGTAGTGGCCGCAATAGCCTATTTTTTGAAACTAGGCCACAATAACCATGGGCTACATATTTACTATAGTTACCATGGGCCTGCTGCGGGCAGTAGAAACAATGGGCCTGTTAAGGGCCGTAGAAACAATGGGCCTTCTACGGGCCATAGCATCAATGGGCCTTCTACATGCCGTATGATCGACAGGCCAAACATGGGCCAATAACAGACCGCATTATGGGCCGTAAACGGGCTAGATTTGGAATCATCCGTTCATGGGCCGACAATAACAGTCCATCGTTAATCAGCCGTATCTGACGCTATGAAAACGGCCCAATGGATTAACGGGTCGCAAACAAGCCGATTGTAACCGCCGGCTGAATTTGGCCCACAAGCAGAAAAGGCCAATAACGGGCCGTAAGTAACCGAATGCTGGAAATGAGCCCAAGAATAAATGGCCGCTGAGAAGGCCAAAAGATAACACGGGTTGGAAATGGCCCAATGGAATAATGGGCCGTTAATGGATATAAAGGGGTACACTGTTCATTGCGGGCCAGATTCACCATGTGCCGTTAATGGGCCAAGAGTTACAAATGGCCTTGTATGGGCCGAAAGATATCATGGGCCATACATGGGCCAGAAGTTACAACAGACTGGAATCATATTGGACGGCCCAGATGAAGCTACTGGGCTTAATTCCGATAGGCCATAACGGGCCGTGAGTTAGCGGGCCGTAAATGGGCTATATACGAACAGGCCGTTAACAGGCTTTCCGTGGGCTGGCCCGTTACCTTTTGACCAAGTCAAACAGGCTGGCCTTTTCACCGGAATGGGCCTCTGTTGGGCCGTGCCACGTGTCGACGTATCATAGGCGCCTCCTGTCCTATGAATGGATGACATCTGTCCCAACGGTGAGCCAACACGTGTTTCCTCCGGCCAATGAGAATTTACGTGGAAAATCCTCATTGGTCCTGGCTGTTAGCGGGTTATCGAATCCAAAACCGGACCCAATAGCTTAACGGCGAACCGTTATGGTGGATGCCACGTGTCGGTCACCCTTGATGAAAGCACTTCCATGACGCGCCATTTATCGTCATGGAAGTGGACACTTCCATGATGATAATTTTGGTAATGTCATGGAACACTTCTACGACAACACATGTATGACTATCTTGATTCTGTCATAAAATCATCATGGATGTACATGCATGACAGAAAACGTGACCTACTATGACAAACACATATCATCACGTAAGTGTATTTTTTTGTAGTGAACTCTCTTTGAGATTTAGCAACTTGTTCTAACTGAGATTGAACCATAGAAGCATGCTTCCCCACACCTCTAACATCATTTGAAATTCTAAATAACAAGTCACTCGAGCGAGCAATCATATCAGAATTATATTTCAATTGTTTCATAACATTTGCATTGAAGTGATCTTGTTTTCTAATGTAATTTTCAAACTCATAAAGGCATTGGCTAGGGTGCATATTGTGAGGATTATCATTACCATTTAATTTCACTACAGAATTTACCTCTACCACCTTAGGCAGTGGTGGTGCATCAAGCCCATGTATTTCTTCAATAGGAGGTAAATTTTTGACATCCTCAGCTTTAATACCTTTTTCCTTCATAGATTTCTTTGCCTCTTGCATATCTTCAGGACTGAGATATAAGATACCCCCCTTCTTCGGAGTAGGTTTAAGAGGTGGTTCAGGAAGAGTCCAATCATCATAATTTTTTAATATGTTATTCAATAATTCTTCAGCTTGCCCAATAGTTCGTTCCCTGAAAACACAACCAGCACAACTATCTAGGAAATCCCTAGAAGCATCAGTTAGTCCATTATAGAAGATATCAAGTATTTCATTTTTCTTAAGAGGACGATCAGGCAAAGCATTAAGAAATTGGAGAAGCCTCCCCCAAGCTTGTGGGAGACTCTCTTCTTCAATTTGCACAAAGTTAAATATTTCCTGTAAGGCAGCTTGTTTCTTATGAGCAGGAAAATATTATTCAGAGAAGTAATAAATCATATCCTGGGGACTACGCACACAACCAGGAGCAAGAGTATTGTACCAAGCTTTAGCATCACCCTTTAGTGAGAACGGAAATAATTTGAGGATATAATAATAGCGAATTTTCTCATCATGAGCAAAAAGGGTGGCTATGTCATTTAACTTAGTAAGATGTGCCACAACAGTTTCAGTTTCATAACCATGGAAAGGATCAGATTCAACCAAAGTAATTAACTCTGGGTCGACAAAGAATTCATAATCCTTATCATCAATAAAGATAGGTGAAGTAGCAAACTTAGGATCACATTTCATTCTAGCATTCAAAGATTTTTCTTTATACTTGCATAATAATTTCTCTAGATCATCTCTATCCTTACAAGCAAGAATATCTCTAGTTGTCCCCTCACCCATAACATAACCTTCCCGTATCTTTGGAAATTCATATCTAGGAGGGCTAGTTCTAATAGGTGTTTCAGGATTTCCAGTTTCAAGCTCATCATCAGTTTCAACAATATCGTATTGTCTTACTCTAGCAATTTGTTCGTTAAGAAATTCACCTAATGGCACATTATCATCAGGCAAGGTACTAGCATCATCATAAGTATCATTCATAGCAGAAGTAGCATCATCAATAACTTGCGACATATCAAGATTAATAGCATGTGGTGGTGTTGCAAGTTTACTTATAACAGAAGGTGAATCTAAAGCGGAGCTAGATGGCAGTTCCTTACCTCCCCTCGTCTTAGAAGGAAAAATATTAGTCTTAGCATCCTTCGGATTCTTCATAGTGACAATTTGATAATAATCCCAAGTGACTCAACAAATATAGTGATGCTCCCCGACAACGTGTGACGCCTGGATAATTAAGCTACAGTAACTTTCTACTAATGATGCCACGTCACCTCGATTACTGTTGCTAATCTCACATTAGTTCGAAACTGATTCAAATTCAAATTCAAAATCAAGAAAACAATAAGAGTTTTCAAATATTAAAACTAAAATGTTCGGGGTGAGCCAAATAATCTATACTAAAAATTGGTGTAGAAACCACACTCCTCTAAAGTATTTAAATGCACCATAGTAATTAAAACAGCGGCAAAACTGTTATTTAATAAATACTTTTAAGTAATAAATAATTACAAAACTATTTTATTTAGGTGCCAAAGTTAATGTGGCAGTAGTATATTTACAAATACAAATTTAGGTGCTAGTGATAATTTTTACTAAAACTAAAATATAATGTAACTAAAATAAAATAGGAAAGAATAAATAAAAAGAAAGGAAATAAGACGAAGTCAAAAAAAAAGAAAAAAAAACAAACCCCCCGGCCCACTGGGCCACGGCCCAACAGGCTCCCAGGCCCACCGGCCACCCCACTCCCCTTATCTCCATCAACGAAACCCTAACCCACAGCAACCACCACTCCCCCCACGCGCCCCACTCCTCTCTCTGGACCCCCTCTCTCTCGCACGTCCCCCTCCTCCCCCGCTCGATCTGGGCGCCCCCGCGCCCGACCCGCCATCCACCGTCCGAAGACCCTCCCCTCGCCGGATGCCTCGCAGCTCCTCCCTCGTGCCCCGCCACCTTGTCGCCGTTGTCGGACCTCGCCGCCGCTGCCTCACCTCGCCCCCGAGCCGACCCCGACGCCCGTCCATGCTGCCTCGTCCCCTCTGCCCCGATCTGGAACTCGGGCTCGGCTCCGACGCCATCGCCGCTCAGAGCCCTCCTCGCCGGAGCCACGACGCCGCCGGACCGCGTCCTCATCCCTGCCCCGACCTCGTCGTCGGACGCCGCTCACCGGAGCCGCTCCGTGTCGCCTCGCCTCCCCGCCTCTCCATCGCCGGCCACCCCGAACTTCCCCGAGCCCACTGCCCCGTTCCCTACAACACCCCGTGAGCTCCCCCTTCTCCTCCGTTAGCCCCTGTGGCCGAGCACGCTCTCCCGCCGGCCCGTGCACAACCGCATCGCCGCACCCCTGCTCCTGGCCGCGCCGAAGCGCGCGCGTTCGCGCGCCACGCGCCCGTTCGCGCGCCACGCGCCCGTGCCTCCTGCTTCCTCGTGCGCCCCGCACTGGCCACGCCCGCGCGCTGGCTTACTGCCTCATGCCGGCCCCCACCCCGCTCCCCGCGCTGCAGCTAGTGCCGATGCTGCCCGCGCGCCCCCCACTCTGCCTGGCCGCTTGCCTCGCCCAACCGCGACGCCTCGAGTCGTCGCGCCCACGACCTCCTCTCGCGCTCGCCCGCGCCGACGCGAGTCCTGGTCGCCCGACGCCCCGCTCCGGCCACTGTCGCCGGCGCCGGGCCCTGCGCCGGCCCCCTTCACCCGCTGGCCGCAGCGCCCTGTCGGGCGGGCTGGCGCCCGTCGCCAGATCCCCCTCGCCCGTTCGGGCTGTGCCCGTAGCCCCCACCCGCTATGGCCCCCTTGCCTATGACATATGGGGCCCACCCCCAGGAAAAAAAGAATAAAAATAAAAAATGATTTAAAATAAATAAATAAATAAATAATAAAATTAATTAATTAATTAATTAAGATAATTAACTTAATTAATCCTGTTAATATTAACTAATTAAGATTTATTAACCTAATAATTAATTAACCTAATTAACTACTGTTAATTAGCTAACAGCCACTGACAGGTGGGACCCACCTGTTAGGTTGACCAGGTCAACGGTCAACGTTGACTGCTGACGTCATGCTGATGCATTAATTAAATTTCGAATTAAATTAATTTATTAAATTCTAAAAATGATTTAAATATTTAAAATTTAATATAAAATAAACCGTAGCTCGGATTGGAAAACTTTGTACATGAAAGTTGCTCAGAACGACGAGACGAATCCGAATACGTAGTCCGTTTGTCAGCCACACGTTCCTAGCATAGCGAACATGGAACTTTCCCCCTCCGGTCCGACTGTCCGAAAACGCGAAACATCGGGAATACTTTCCCGGATGTTCCCCCCTTCGCCGGTACCACCTACTGCCGCGTTAGGGCACACCTAGCACCGCTCATTGTCATGTCACGCATCGTCATGCTTATGTTTGCATTGTATTTACTGTTTCTTCCCCCTCTTCTCTCCGGTAGACTACGAGACTGACGCTGCTGCTGCCCAGTTCGACTACGGAGTTGACGATCCCTCCTACTTGCCAGAGCAATCAGGCAAGCCCCCCCTTGATCACCAGATATCGCCTAGTCTTCTCTATACTGCTTGCATTAGAGTAGTGTAGCATGTTACTGCTTTCCGTTAATCCTATCCTGATGCATAGCCTGTCATTGTTACTACAGTTGTTACCCTTACCTGCTATCCTACTGCTTAGTATAGGATGCTAGTGTTCCATCAGTGGCCCTACACTCTTGTCCGTCTGTCATGCTATACTACTGGGCCGTGATCACTTCGGGAGGTGATCATGGGTATATACTATATACATTATATACATGACACATGTGGTGACTAAAGTCGGGTCGGCTCGAGGAGTACCCGCAAGTGATTCTGATGAGGGGGCTGAAAGGACAGGTGGCTCCATCCCGGTAGAGGTGGGCCTGGGTTCCTGACGGCCCCCGACTGTTACTTTATGGCGGAGCGACAGGGAAGGTTGAGACCACCTAGGAGAGAGGTGGGCCTGGCCCTGGTCGGCGTTCGCGGATAAATAACATGCTTAACGAGTTCTGGGTATTTGATCTGAGTCTGGCCATTTGGTCTATACACACTAACCATCTACGCGGGAGTAGTTATGGGTATCCCGACGTCGTGGTATCAGTCGAAGCTCTTCTTGACGTCAGCGACGGAGCGGCGCGCGCTGGATTGGACTGGAACGCCTACTAGGCTAGGTCTGCTTCCGGCCGCGCACGCAACGTGCAGGTGTGCAATGGGTGATGGGCCCAGACCCCTGCGCGCATAGGATTTAGACCGGCATGTTGACCTCTCTGTTGAGCCTAGGTGGGGCTGCGACGTGTTGATCTTTCGCGGCCGGGCATGACACAGAAAAGTGTGTCTGGCCAAATGGGATCGAGCGTGTTGGGTTATGTGGTGCACCCCTGCAAGGAAGTTTATCTATTCGAATAGCCGTGTCCCTCGGTAAAAGGACGACCCGGAGTTGTACCTTGACCTTATGACAACTAGAACTGGATACTTAATAAAACACACCCTTCCAAGTGCCAGATATAACCCGGTGATCGCTCTCTAACAGGGCGACGAGGAGGGGATCGCCGGGTAGGATTATGCTATACGATGCTACTTGGAGGACTTCAATCTACTCTCTTCTACATGCTGCAAGATGGAGGCTGCCAGAAGCGTAGTCTTCGACAGGATTAGCTATCCCCCTCTTATTCTGGCATTCTGCAGTTCAGTCCACCGATATGACCCTTTACACATATACCCATGCATATGTAGTGTAGCTCCTTGCTTGCGAGTACTTTGGATGAGTACTCACGGTTGCTTTTCTCCCTCTTTTCCCCTTTCTATACCGGATTGTCGCAACCAGATGCTGGAGTCCAGGAACTAGAGATCCCGAGGATGATTCTACGTGGAGTTCGGCTTCGAGGAGTAGTTAGGAGGTCCCAGGCAGGAGGCCTTGCCTTTTCGATCGTTGCTACTTTTGTGCTAGCCTTCTTAAGGCAAACTTGTTTAACTTATGTCTGTACTCAGATATTGTTGCTTCCGCTGACTCGTCTATGATCGAGCACTTGTATTCGAGCCCTCGAGGCCCCTGGCTTGTATTATGATGCTTGTATGACTTATTTATGTTGTAGAGTTGTGTTGTGATATCTTCCCGTGAGTCCCTGATCTTGATCGTACACATTTGCGTGCATGATTAGTGTACGATTGAATCGGGGGCGTCACACAACGGCACCAAAAAAAGGTTTTGATAACCCGCAAGTATAGGGGATCACAACTGTTTTCGAGGGTAGAATATTCAACCCAAATTTATAGATTCGACACAAGGGGAGCTAAAAAATATTTGCAAGTATTAGCAGCTGAGTTGTCAATTCAACCACACCTGGAGATTAATTATCTGCAGCAAAGTGATCAGTGGCAAAGTAGTATGATAGTTTTAATAGTAGTACCAATAGCAATCGTAACGGTAACAGTGACAGCAGTGATTTTGTAGTAAATGCAATAGTAACAATAGCAGTAGTAACTTAGCAAGATCAATATGTAGGAAAATCGTAGGCATTGGATCGATGATTTGTTGGATGATATTCATCATGTGACAGTCATGACCTAGGGCGATACGGCACTAGCTCCAGTTCATAAATATAATGTAGGCATGTATTCCGTAAATAGTCATACGTGCTTATGGAAAGAACTTGCATGACATCTTTTGTCCTGCTCTCCAGTGGCAGCGGGGTCCTATTGGAAACTAAGGGATATTAATGCCTCCTTTTAATAGAGAACCGGAACAAAGCATTAACACACGGTGAATACATGAACTCCTCAAACTACGGTCATCACCGGGAAGTGTCCCGACTATTGTCAATCCGGGGTTGCCGGATCATAACACGTAGTAGATGACTATAACTTGCAAGATTAGATCTAGAACATAGATATAATGGTGATAACATAAACGGTTCAGATCTGAAATCATGGCACCCGAGACCAAAGTGACAAGCATTAAGCATGGCAAAGTCATAGTGACATCAATCTCAGAACATAATGGATACTAGGGATCAAGCCCTAACAAAACTAACTCGATTATATGATGAATCTCATCCATCTCCTCACCGACCAGCGAACCTACGAAGGAATTACTCACTCCCGGTGGGGAGCATCATGGAATTGGCGATGGAGAAGGGTTGGTGATGACGAAGATCGAATATCTCCCTCTCCGGAGCCCAAAACGGACTCCAGATCTGGCCTCCCGATAAAGAACAGGAGATGGTGGTGGCTCCGTCTCATGGAACACGATAATTCTTTCTCCCTGATTTTTTCTGGAAAATTAGGATTTTATAGCGTCGGTTTTAGGGTCTGCGGGCCACCAGGTGGGGACAACCCACCTGGGCGTGCCTGGAGGGGGTGGCGCACCATGGTGGGTTGTGCCCACCCAGGTGCCCCCCTCCGGTGGTTCTTGGCTCCATAACTTCTCGTTTATTGTATAAAAATCCTCGCAAAGTTTCGTTCCATTCTGAGAACTTTTATTTATGCACAAAAACAACACCATGGTGGTTCTGCTAAAAACAACATTAGTCCGGGTTAGTTTCATTCAAATCATGCAAATTAGAGTCCAAAACAAGAGGAAAAGTGTTAGGAAAAGTAGATACGATGGAGACGTATCAGCGCTTTGTGCCTTCGTAATTGCTTCCCGGATCTCCCGTCCTATCTTGGACAGCTCAATAGTTTGATCCTTATTTTTATGCACAAGGTCCTCACATTTAGTGACGGCATCCTTGAGCTCTTGCTGCACTTCAGCCACTCTGGCATGGTGCTTCTCAGTAATGGTTTTCACCGTCTTGAGTTCGGCGGCCGCTCGATCGGCCGCCGCCTCCTTGGCCTTCTTCAATTTGGCCCTCGATCGGACTCACCTTCGTCTCATCAAACCGCTTGTTGACGGGGTCGAGCTATTCATCGGAGCTCTTGAGCTTCCGATTCATCTCATCCAGCACTGCGGCATTAGCAAGCGCCGCAAGAGATGAGGCCTGCAATAAAAAAACCCACATAGTTCAGACTTTAGATTTCATGATTTTTCGATCCTCTGCCAGGCTTTCCCAAACCTAACAAAGTCTCGGGGGCTGCTATATACAAAGGATGTACAATTTTGTTCAAATACTCTCTTTATGAAAGGAACATTACATGGGTTACCTCGAAGCCCGTCAGGAGGCCGCCAAAGGCTCCCTTTAATTAGTCCGTTGTTAACGGACTGAATACTTTGCAGCACCACACCTGATAACCACAAGTATAGGGGATCGCAACAGTTTTCGAGGGTAGAGTATTCAACCCAAATTTATTGATTAGACACAAGGGGAGCCAAAGAATATTTGCAAGTATTAGTAGCTGAGTTGTCAATTCAACCACACATGGAGATTAATTATCTGTAGCAATATGATCAGTAGCACAGTAATATGACAATTTTGATAGCAGTGGTAACAGTAATAGTAATGGTAACAGTGATGGCAATGGATTTATAGTAGGTGTGACATCAACACTAGCAATAATAACTTAGCAGAAACAATATGTGGAAAATTCGTAGGCATTGGATCAGTGAATTCGTTGGATGATATTCATCATATAACAGTCATAACCTAGGGAGATACGGCACTAGCTCCAGTTCATAAATATAATGTAGGCATGTATTCCGTAAATTGTCATACATGCTTATGGAAAGAACTTGCATGACATCTTTTGTCCTAACCCTCCCGTGGCAGCGGCGTCCATATGGAAACTAAGGGATATTAAGGCCTCCTTTTAATAGAGAACCCGAACAAAGCATTAGCACATAGTGAATACATGAACTCCTCAAACTACGGTCATCATCGAGAAGTATCCGAAATATTGTCACTCCGGGGTTTACGGATCATAACACGTAATAGGTGACTATAACTTGCAAGTTCGGATCTAGAACATATATATAATGGTGATAACATAAACGGTTCAGATCTGAAATCATGGCACCCGGGCCCAAAGTGACAAGCATTAAGCATGGCAAAGTCATAGCAACATCAATCTCAGAACATAATGGATACTAGGGATCAAGCCCTAACAAAACTAACTCAGTTACATGATGAATCTCATCCAACTCCTCACCGACCAGCGAGCCTATGAAGGAATTACTCACTCCCGGTGGGGAGCATCATGTAATTGGCAATGGAAAAGGGTTGGTGATGACGAAGATCGAAGATCCCCCTCTCCGGAGCCCCAAACGGACTCCAGATCTGGCTTCCCGATGAAGAACAGGAGGTGGCGGCGGCTCCATCTCGTGAAACGCGATAATTCTTTCTTCCTCATTTTTTCTCCAAAAATAGGATTTTATAGCGTCGGAGATAGGGTCAACGGGGCCACCAGGTGGGCACAACCCACCTGGGTGCGCCTGGAGGGGAGGAGCGCCCTGGTGGGTGGTGCTCACCCAAGGCCCCCCCTCCGGTGGTTCTTAGCTCCAGTATTTTTCTTTTATTGTATAAAAATTCTCCAAAAAGTTTTGTTCCATTACGAGAACTTTTATTTCTACACAAAAACAACACCATGGTAGTTCTACTGAAAACAGCGTCAGTACAGGTTAGTTTCATTCAAATCATGCAAATTAGAGTCCAAAACAAGAGGAAAAGCATTAGGAAAAGTAGATACGACGGAGACGTATCAACGCTCATTAAGGCGCGGTGCTCCGCAATGATGGAGGAGCTGTTCAAAGCTTCCTCCATCACCTCCAGCCACCCAGCCGTAACTCACTCGCCGGTGCTCGGCGCGGGCGGCGGGGCCCCGGCTCCTCCTTCGGTGGAAGGCGGAATTAATTGACGCCTCCGGGGGCCTTGGGGGCTCCGAGCTCCCCTTCTTTGTTCACCAGGAGGGATCCCTCGTCCTTGTCTTCAGGGGCCGAGGTGTTAGCCTTGTCCATAATCTCGTCACAACCACCTCCCGTGTCTAGGCCGGGAGGGGTCCTTCAAGACAACACCTCCCTGGTCTCCCCGACGACAAGAGGAGCCGCGGAGCGCGACGTAGGCCAGCTCTCCGCTAGTTCGTCTGGCGGAGAAGTCCCCACTGAGGTCTGGTCAGTGGGGTGGGTGCGCGCGGACTACAACATAATGGGCACACATGCTATCAATAATGTAATATCAAAACAAACATCCGAGGAACATCCAAAATCGTACCTTTCGGCAGGGGGCTTAAGCCTGGGGTTCCTCTCTGGGACCTCTTCGGATGCCTTGGACTCCTTATCGGAGTCTAAGCTGTCGTCAGGCAGGATCAGCTTGGGCCTGCATTGCTTCTTCGGGGCATGAGGGGGCTACTCCTCCTCAGCGTCATTCGACGCCGCCCTCTTCCTCGAATGGGAGGAGCCGCTCTCCTCCTCATCCTCCTCCCGCTCCCCCTCTTGGGCGAAGGGGGTCTCGGTGTCTCCGGACTTGCCGCCAGGATGCCTTCTCGGGCGGCGACCTTCCATGGCCTCTGGTGCCTCCTCCTCCTTCTTCTCCCTCTTCTCTCGCGCCTGGTATGGCGCCACGGTCAGCATCTCCTCCAGCTGAGCCGACCGGGGGTCTTCGGGCAACAGGGGCGGACTGTCGATTTTCTTGGCCTTCTCGAGCCATCCTTGCGGATGTAAGAAAGTAGGGATTAGATCTCCTAAAAAAACAATATTCGAGTATAGAACGAATAAAAGTTCTACTACCTCCTTTGAGGGGTGTGCGGCGTCGAGACCAATGTCCCCCTTCTTGGTCGGCCACGCCTTCTGAGGTTTAAACAACACCTTCCATAGCTTGTCGTGGGTGGTGCCGTAGAAGTACTATATGGTGGCCGGGTCCGTGAGATTTTAAGACCACATTGGGGTGGCCCTTTGTTGGCAGGGAGGAGGCGGCGGCCGAGCATCACCTGAACCACGTTGGTCAGTTGGGCGCCCACCTATATCTTGTTGGAGACGCGCTTCTGCAGTGCCTCCACATCCGCAGTGAACCCCCAGTCAAGACTTTTCTTGGTCCAAGAGGTTAGCCTCGTCGGGGGTCGGGATCTAAATTCGGGAGCCGCCGTCCAGGCCGCGTCTCGTGGTTTTGTGATATAGAACCACTCTTTTTGCCAAATTTTGACGGTATCAATAAACGTGCCCTCCGGCGACACGACCCGGGCAAGCTTGCTAATCATCGCCCCGCCATAGTCCGCCTGTTCGCCGTCAACTATCTTCGGTTTGACGTTGAAGACCATTAGCCACAAGCCAAAGCGTGGCTGGACACGCAAGAAGGCCTCACAGATGATGAAGGCTGGAATGTGGAGGAAGGACTTCGGGGCTAGATCATGGAAATCCAGCCTGTAGAAGAACATCAACCCCCTAGCGAAGGGGTGGAGCGGGAATCCCAATCCTCGGATGCAGTGGGGGAAGCCCAATCCAAGAAGATCGAGGAGAACATTGTATTGAAGATCAAAGAGAGAGAAGAAGCCATCTAGCTACTATCTATGGACCCGTAGGTCTGTGGTGAACTACTCATGCATCATCAGAAGGCAACAAGGATGATGTAGAGGCCCTTCGTGATCGATTCCCCTCCGGTAGAGTACCAGAAAAGGCCTCCAGATGGGATCACGGAAGAACAAAAGCTTACGACGACGAAAAAGTGTTTCGGGTGGCTCTGTGTTGGTTTGGGAATATTTGGGAATTTATAGAGGTGGAATTAGGTCAAACGGAGTTGCATTGGACCCACGAACTTAGGGGTCGTGCCCTACCCCCCAAGCGCGCCGTGTGAGCTCGTGGATCTCCCATAGGTCTTCTGGCCTCCTCCCGAACCTTCTAGGTTCCCTTCTGGTCAAGAAAAAATCACCGTAATGTTTCATCGTGTTTGGACTTCATTTGGTATTGATTAAGCCAAAAACAAGAAAAAAATAGGAACTGGCACTGGGCACTGGGTTAATAGGTTAGTCCCAAAAATGATATAAAATAGCATAAAAATGCATATAAAGCATCCAAGGTTGATAATATAATAGCATGAAACAATAAAAATTATTCGGAGGCGTATCAGGCCACTATGTCGATCTATTTGTTTCGCATGTACTCGATGAGTTCGCGGCGGCGGCCATCTTGGCCGAAACCGTGGATATTCCAGAAGAGAGTCCATGTCAAGGAGCCATCGGGGGGCTGCTTGACCCTAGGACGAGGGAGGCACTCTGCGCACGCAAGGCAACAGTGCGGGAGCAGGTGCGGCCGCAAATCTCCACCACGACCGCGGAATTTGGGAGGAGGTTGGGGGTCTCAGGGTTGGATACGTGCAGCAAGCGGGCACGAGATTCACACAACCTCCCATCTAAGATCTCGCGCACGAAGCGCCTCAATCGGAACTATGGGGGCCCACCTCCCCCTAAAAATGATCGCCGACTCCACCGCGACCTTGGCCAAGTGGCCGAGCAGAACCACCTCAAGTGCAGAAAAGGAGCAGTTTGAAGAACTAGCTGGGAGGTCTGGAGTACCTTACTCGAGGTTCCGGACCGCCGCCTGGATCTCCGCCCGCTCGGCGATGGACGGAGCCCCACTGCGCACCGGTCTAGCTGCGTCAAGCTGAGCACTGCGACGGGAGGCCGTCACCATCGTCGAAGCGGACCTGACCCATCTGGAGTAAGCTACAGTCCGTGGTGGGTGGGGGTGGGAGGCCACCAGGGTGGCCATCACCACAGACCCAACCGTCATAGAGGTCGGAGTCGCCACGGTCGAAGTTCGGTCGATGTCGGGATCCAAGAACGGCATCGGCGGCAACGGGTCGAGCAGAGGGCTCAAGCGCGGTTGCGAAGGTGTAGAGGCGCCGCGGAAAGGGGACATCCCGGGCTGCGCCGCCGGTGGCAGCATGTCTGGGGTTAGCAGCCCAGTCCGAGCGGGTCCATGGGAGGCGGCACGACTAGTGCAGACGTCGGCTCTAGGAGCTCGGTGCTGACGGCCTCGACACTGGAGGTGGGGGCAACAGGGTGGGATCGTAGTCATGGCCCTCGGCGGTGGAGGCGTCAGCGATGGCCAGGGCCTCGATGGCTGGAGGTGTCACTCTCCATAGCCGAGAGCCCTGGAGAACCCCCGCTAGTAGGAAACGGGTCCACCAGAGCGGCGTCGGTGGCCAGCGGAGAGTGGTTGGGCAGCCTAGTCAAGAGTAAGGGTTGCGCGACGCAAGTTTGCCCAGCGAATGACCTGCCGTGAACCGGAGCAGGGTCCAAAGGATCACGGGAAGGGGAGCGACTGCGATCCGAGAGCTCCTCGTCGTCGTCCAGGTCATCATGGCGCGTGCGGCGACGGTGTCACCCGTGGTAGTCATTAGCCCCACCTAGCCCACCCCCAAAGTTGCCATCATCCGAGAAGCGAGGGCGACCCACATGGTTGGGTGGCTCAAGGGCGATCTTGAGGTTGAAGCCTAGGTTGTTGAAGAAAACCCGAATGGTTGCCCGAAGCTTGGAGGAGTCCAGGGATTTGACATTGACCCGGACCTCTTCCTCGTTGCGAAGCGAGAGCTCATCCACCACGATGACCTTGTTGAGGATGCGGGACATGTTGCGGATGACCCATTCAGACCTCGCAATGTCGGGGAGCCCGGTGATGAGTATCCAAGACGTGTCGAAGACAGCATCCGCCTTTGGGTCAAGCTTTGGCTTTGAGATGTCTACCACCAGCTTGTTGAGGGCCAGGATAATCTCGACACTGTGCATGCAGTAGCCGTGACGACTGATGATGTCGGCGAAGATCACAACAATGGCACACCCAACCACCCGGTGTGCCTCCTCGGTGAGGTCTGCCCAGACGACACGTGTAGGAGGGGAAGGGGGCGGTGGGGAGCCAGGGGAGGTCGTCGTGGAGCCGGCTAGAGGAGGGGACGCGGCCGCTAGTGAGGAGAGCGGTAGGGCAGGGGAGGGACGCGGCCCGTGCATGCAGTCGCCGAGAGCGTCGCTAGAGGATTCAAAATCCATCTCTTCCCTTTCCTCTCGAGAGAGCTCTATCTCTCCATTATTTTCAAATTCGTGTTGTACATATTGAGGGATTGAAGAATTCCATGGCCATGCTATAGCTAATCTTAACGACCAGCCACCTGGTACCTTGTGAGAGTGGTGGTAATCCATGGCGGCGTGCTCCCTATGATCAGCAGCTGCTTCGTGGACGCGTAGCGTGTCTGCGTCGTAGCCAGAGTCATAGCCGACCTTCTTGTGCCACGCGGGAAGCTTCGATGGCATCTTGCCGCCAGCCTTGTTCTGTAATCAGGTGTGGCTGCTAGCGTCGGCTTATTCGGCTTTTGTTGCACCGCCGTGATAGGCCTTGTGCCCGGCCACATTGACGGGTGCATGTACACCGGCGTCGGCGGCAGCGCAGGCGCCAACCAGTAGTTATGCATGTGGTTCCCTATGTCATAGTCGTCTTGTCAGCACCACTCACATGCCGGACCCGCCTGTCAACCGCGCTGGGCCGGAAGGAGGCCGGCCCTAGCGGGCGATCAAGGCCAGCACTCGTGTCTAAGGGCCTGACAGGACCCAGTGAAGCCCAGCCACCTCCCCTACTTAACTAGAGCAGCCGATGGAGAACGGCATCCAGTGGATCACGGCTCGGCGGCGGCGGCTAGAACCCTAGTCTTCTTATCGTTCCTCTCCATTCTTGTAATCTGCTTGTAATCGAGATTGAGAACAAATACTTGAGGCAATAGATCGATCCCTGCTACTTCCACCCTAACACTTGGTATCAGAGACCAACCACGACCCTCCCCAGGCGCGATCTAGCGCACTTCATCGAAACTCGTCGTCTTTGCCAAGCCCAGGTTCAGATCGAGGCCATGGATCCGACCCTGAAGGAGTACATGGACAAGATCACAAGTTCTATGGAGGAATTTCTACTGGAGCTCTGCAGCAACACGGCGGCGATCCACGCGAACACCACCAAGCTGGTTGATCTCACGGCCTGATCTGGAGCGCCGCGTCGACCAACTCGCCGATGCGGTGGGAGATCTGCAGCAGGGGCGCCTGCCTGCGGCGATAGCACCTGGTGTAGCGGCCAAGGAGACCAGCGCACCTGATCGAAGCCTAGACACGGGCACCATGGCGGTCTCGCAGCCACACAGGTCAAGGGACCATGGCAACGCATTTCTTCACCAGGAGAAGGTGCTGGCGACCCCGCCGGCGCCGCTCTCGGGCACTGGTCAGTACACTTCCCAGTCGCCCACTCCTCCCCTGTCCCCCTTCGCTCATGCGAGCCAACTTCTCGCCGGATTGGGCCAGGAACACCCATCCGTGACCTTTCCTCAGTTCGCGGGAGACAACCCAAACTATGGAAAACACTCTGCGAGCAATATTTCTCCATGTTTGGGATCCATCCTTCCTTCTGGGTACCAATGGCCGCACTCAATTTCTCTGGGGCAGCCTTTGTTTGGTTACAGTCCCTCCAAAACCGTCTCTTAGAATTTGATTGGGAAGCATTTGTAGCTCTGCTATGCACCCGTTTCGGTCGAGATAAACACCAGCTCTTGATTCGTCAGTTTTATACCATCCGGCAGACTGCGTCTGTGGCAGATTATATTGAGCGTTTTGAACTAATTGTGAATCACTTGGCTTCATATTCTGATTCCATACATCCTTACTTTTACCTCACTCGTTTTGTCGAGGGCTGCGGGCGGATATCCGAGCGGTTGTGTTGATCCAACGACCGCCAGACCTGGACACGGCGTGCTCCCTAGCGCTGCTTCAAGAGGAGGTCGTCGGGCCACACCGCACGACACCGACGCCATGTTCTGACCAAGCACGCCTCTCCCGCTACCTCCTCCACCACGACCAGCTCCTGCGGCCTCGCCAACACCTGCGGTGGACCGTCGTGGCGTGGATGGCGCCCGCGCTGACACCTCCAAGATCAAGGCCTTGCGCGACTACCGGCGTGCGCGCGACCTCTGCTTCAAGTGCGGCGAACGATGGGGGCACGACCATGTGTGACCCACGCCCGTGCATCCGCACATCGTCGAAGAGCTACTGGAATTGTTCAGCCTCGACGAAAGCATGGACAGGCAGCTCAACACCCAACCGGCAGATGATACTGTGATGGCTATATCACGATCAGGACTTTCAGGAGGGGTTTCTGCAAAAGCGTTTCAATTGCGAGCTTGGATTCAGGGCAGGGAGGTGCTAATGCTGGTGGATTCGAGCAGTTCCACTTCCTTCGTCAACAACAAACTAGCAACAGTCCTGGAGGGGGTCGAACCACTACCCAGGACATACAGAGTTCGTGTAGCTGATGGAGGTGAACTCAAGTGTTCGGCTGTGATTCCCCAATGCTCATGGTGTTCACAGGGGCAAGAACTTCTGACGGACATGAAAGTGTTACCACTCGGCATATATGATGCAATTCTGGGAATGGACTGGCTCGAGGAGCACATCCCGATGACAGTGGATTGGAAGGCCAAGCATATTGCAATTCCATCTGATCAAGGACCAATTTCGCTGAGGGGCCATGATGCAGAGTCAACAGAGTGCTTGATCATTAACAGCCTGCAGCTACAAGGGCTTTGCAACAACAATGTCGTGGCTTACATGGTGCAACTACACGCAATCACGTCAAATGGGGAGCCGGCTGCTGCCACACCCGACTGCATCCAAGCAATTCTTGTAGAGTTCGAAGATGTGTTTGGAGAACCATCTGGGCTACCTCCCCGGTGTGCTTGTTACCACAAGATTCCTCTCATCCCAGGAGCGCAATCATTTAACATTCGACCCTACAAGCACAGGCCAGAGCACAAGGACAAAATATAGAGACAAGTCGAAGAACTTCTCCGCACATGCGTTATTCAGCACAGCTCAAGTCCCTTTTCTTCTCCAGTAATCCTAGTTAAGAAGAAAGACGGCACATGGAGGCTACGTGTGGATTATCGTCGCTTAAATGCCCTCACTTGTGTGACCAAGTTTCCGATACCAATCATTGAAGAGCTTCTGGATGAGTTGCACGGCGCTCGGTGGTTCTCGAATGGATCTTCATGCTGGGTACCACCAAATCAGATTGGCCGAAGGAGAAGAATACAAGATGGCTTTTCAGACTCATTCCAGGCATTTCGAATTCTTGGTGGTCTCATTTGGCCTTGCAGGCGGCCCAACCACCTTAAATGGGGCAATACATTTCACTCTGAATCCACTCCTGCGGCACTGTGTGCTCCTATTCTTTGATGACATACTGGTATTCAGCCGGACCCTGAAAGATCATCTGGATCATTTTGCGCCAAACCTTGGAGCTGCTTCGACGGGACCACTGGAAGGTCAAGATGAGTAAGTGCTCGTTTGGACAGCAGCAACTGACGTACCTCAGGCATGTCATCAGCGTGCAAGGGGTCACCACTGACCCAGAAAAGATTCAGGCAGTCACAAATTGGAAAGCTCCTACGAACATTAAGGAAGTTCACATTTTCTTGGGATTGGCCGGATACTACAGAAGATTTGTTCACAACTTCGGGATCATTGCTAAACCACTATTTCATCTCCTCAAAAAGGGTGTACCCTTTGTGTGGACACAAACAACTGAAGAAGCTTTCCAACTGTTGAAAACACAGTTGATCTCAGCTCCAGTACTCGCCTTACCATATTTCACCAAGCCATTCACCATAGAAACAGATGCGAGCGACCACGGCATCGGTGCTGTTCTGCAGCAACAGGGCCATCCGATAGCATTCATGAGCAAGGCATTGGCACCTCACTATCAAGGACTGTCAACTTATAAAAAGGAGTACTTGGCAGTGATAATAGCAGTTGATCAGTGGCGTCCCTATCTTCAACATGGAGAATTTGTAATACACACAGACCTGAAAAGCCTCATCCACCTTGAAGAGCAACGACTATCTAGCCCCTGGCAGAAAAAAGCCTTCACTAAACTGTTGGGTCTGCAGTACACCATCAAATATAAGAAGGGCTCGGAGAATACAGCAACGCATGCTCTGTCTCGAGCTGAACCAGATGAGATACTTACCCCAATCACCTCCTTCCAACCAGCATGGTTAGAAGATATCCTGACCAGCTACAATTCGAATCCTCAGGCGCAACGGCTGATGGAACAGTTAGCAATTCGCCCAGACCTAAAAGGAAGGTTCACTCTCACTCAAGGACTGCTCAGGTTCAGAAGGCGAATATGGCTGGGCGGATCCACAGCTCTCCAGCAGAAGATTATCGCAGCATTCCACGACAGCCCCATGGGGGGACATTCAGGCAGTCCAGCTACATACCGATGCATCCGGCGACTCTTTGCCTGGCCAAAGATGAAGACCCATCACTAGTACAACGAGGTGCTATACAAACGGTTTTTAACCCCCTTTCGCGACGGCATTTGGAACCGTCACCTAGTGAGTGTGGGCGATAGGTGGGTCCTTTCCACATGACCCAGAAACCGTCGGAGATATGCCCTCCTGGCACACACGCTCGGCAAAATGAGGTCGTGTGCGACCGGCGAGCGCTCAAATACGGAAATACAAACAATAGAGCTAAAAAAATACAATTATACAGGTGAAATAATTTCCGGTCGCAAGTACATCCCACACAGTCAGTCACCGCTAAACGTTTCCATTCGTATATACATCGCACACAGTCGCTCCAAGGAAAACGTTTCTGTGCGCAAGTACATCACACACAATTTTCCCCGTTAAATCGTTTGTGATAGCGTTTCCATTACACACGATATTAACAATTTTATCATTTGCGTTATTGAATGCATCACACACGGTGCGTGGAAGAAACTGTGTGTCAAGGGCTGTCCATCACAGACAGTTTTTATGTGGTAAACGTTTGCGCCAGGTGGCCTAACGCAAACGGTTTTCAAGAGGGTGTCGTGTGTGATTGTTCATTAATCTAACACGGTTTATTCCTAGAAACTGTGTGCGTTATTGAATGCATCGCACACGGTGTTTTCTCGATAACTGTTTGCAATAGAAAAACCCAATTAGCAAGCTAATTATCCGATTATTAATAATCCATTTGTTAATCTAATTGACATTCATATTAAGCACACAATATATTTCATTTTCATAATTGAAATACATCAGAGTACAACATCATATAGCTTCAGCACTCAGATACCCCATTACACAACTACACCAGCACCAAGTTTCACATGCAACATCTATAACCTTTCGAAATTAGCATCATAGATGGTACATAGACAGATGTATCTCATCTGGAAAACTGCTGAAGCAGAAGGCGAATATTGAGCCTTCATTGATGTTGAAGGTCTTTGTAACTTTAGGCCATTGCCTGTGGATGATTGACCGTCCATCCTTCATCCTCTTCAGGAACACTTCAATATTGGACCGTGGGTGTTGTATGAATACCTTCCTCGCCTCCTAACCATACAGGTGGTTTGACAGGTAATCATCAGTGAACTGCTTTGGAAAGGCCTGAAAACAAGGATGTGCATAAATATCTTCTCTATATTGGAAATGGGGCAAAGGAATAAAAAAAGGCATGGTATAATAGTTAGTACCATCCTGTAATGAACTGATGTCTTCTTCATTGTGCATACAAAGATCTTGTTGTTTTTTGTCGCTAATTTCTTTATCCTAACAATCTTTCTGAGTTTCTTGACTTGACTGATATTCATGGACAACTCATTTTCCCATATGCAAAAAGGGTCGAACAGTGGGTCAAAACCTCTGACAGCAGGACCTACATGTGCAAGACCAAATTGTTAAAAACCTAAATATTAGAATGGTTCCTGCAATTGCACAATAATGTGCTATTAGACAACGGACTATGCACGTGCTAACCTCGATTGTAAACCTCAGTGCTTCCCATTGATTCCCTGCAACACATATAAGGTAGTTAGTCATCAGGTTAAGTAAGGATTCGCATGCTATCAGTAAAATATGTTGATGAAAAATAAGCACATTGCAGATTCATCATATTAATTCAAGCCACATGGAAAACCCATTTATCCAAACCAAGCATGATTAAGAACTAGGAAATATATCACTTGTATATGTTTCTCATGTATTAAGTGCAGCCAAACTCAATTTATTCCTCACATGCACAACAATACAAAATTCTACCCACGACAATTAGACATCGCATTGCAGAATTGACCAAGGAGTTAACTAAACACCACAACAAATGAACCAAACATTAACTGAGCACCACATTGCATAATATAACATACTCCTAATAGAAGATCAGACAGTTAACCAAACCAAGCATGCTTAACAACTTGGAAATATAGCAATTGTATTTGTCTCTCATGTATTTAGTACATCCAAATTCGATTTATTTCTCACATGGTATACAATAACAGAATGCAGCCACAACAATTGGACATCGCATTGCAGAATTGAGCCATGAAGTTAAGTAAACACCACAACAAATGAACCAAATATTAACTGAGCACCACATTGCACAATATAACATACTCCTAATAGAAGATCAGACAGTTAACCAAACCAAGCATGCTTAACAACTTGGAAATATAGCAATTGTTTTTATTTCTCATGTATTTACTACAGCCAAATTCAATTTATTCCTCACATGGTATACAATAACAGAATGCACTCACAACTATTGAACATCGCATTGCAGAATTGAACCAAACAGTTAACTAAACACCACAACACAAATGAACCAAGCGTTAACTGAGCACCACATTGCACAATGTATAACCAAACCAAGCATGCTTGACAACTTGGAAATATAGCAATTGTATTCGTTTATCATGTATTTTGTAAAGATAAATACGAGTTATTTCTCACATGGAAGACAATAAAAAATTGCAGCCTGAAGAATTGAACATCGCATTTGCAGAATTGAACCAAACAGTTAACTGAAGACGACAACTAATTAACAAAACAGTTAATTTGAGCACCACACTGCACAACATATAGAACATATACACTAGAGCAACAGATTGCATCGTAAAATTAGATAGCACAATTCACTAGAATTTGTGAAGGAAAGCTAGGCGAGCATGCTTAACCGGCGTAGCTAGCAAATGGCAAGGTGCTCCTCCAAGATCTGGGGGTCGGCACGAATGGCAGCCATCGCGACCTCATCCGCGCGTGCGGCCGCGATTTGCTTCTCCGCTGCCAAATGCTCCTTGAGATCCTGGCTATACTGCGTGCACCATGGCTTAGGGCGGCGCTTATTTGGTGGAGGGGTCGGTGATTTGGGTGGAAGGTGTCGCGCTCGCGCCGGCGGTCGGGGCATGTGGGATGTGGAAGGAGGAGGATGATGGGGGTCGGGTGTGGATTACCTGCCTCGATAGGCGAGGCCAAGCAGCGTGAAGGAGGGTCGCCGGCGAGGAGGCGGCGCTGCAAGCAAGGAGTGAAGGTTTCAACTTGGAAAGGAAGGCGGAAACACGAGAAATGTGGCTTTTGGTAAGGGAGGGGCGGGGAGGTAGATATTTCTGCGGAAGCCGAAAATTTGGAATCGCTTCAGCAAAAAAACTGGCGCGAAAAGTGTCATCAGACACAGTCCCTTATTCAGAACTGTGTACGATATGTGAACATCACAAACGATTCAGATAGCTTAACCCGTGTGTGATGAGTTTGAGCGTCAACACTTTTGGTTCGAATTTCCCTAGTTACAGTGGTCATCCACGTCATTGCATAATTTGGGTACACATAGGAGACTATAGCACACCCACAGTTCTTAGTCGAGCAAGTTCAACAATTAAACAGAGCTAGCTGACCTAAACATTACTCTAACAA
Source organism: Triticum aestivum (assembly GCF_018294505.1). Classification (NCBI taxonomy): domain Eukaryota; kingdom Viridiplantae; phylum Streptophyta; class Magnoliopsida; order Poales; family Poaceae; genus Triticum; species Triticum aestivum. Next base: position 312,841,066 of record NC_057799.1, read on the forward strand.
ATTAAAGACCGGCGCTCTTAATTGAACAAAACAAAGAGTACTAGTACTACAGTTGGTGCTCGTCGATCTCCGCTGCCGCCTCCATTTCCAGCTCGCGCCCGACGGTCTCCTGGGGAAGGGGCTCCATCGTATCAATCGGACCATACTCCGCAAGCATCTCGCCATCCACATCTGCAATATCTTTGGAATAGGCCACCACGAGCTGGGTGTGGGCGGCCGTGATCTGGGCTTTGGCGGGCTCCGTCGTGGCAAGGTATGCCGCGCAGGAACGGACGTCTGCTCGAACTCTCTCGGCGATTGCCAACTCTTCGGCCGTGGGTTGCCGACCGTTGTCGGAGAGGCTTTTTTCGACTTGTGCGGTGACCGTCCACGAGCTGGGCATGGACGGCCTCAACATGGTAGTGGGCGGCCTCCATCAGGGCTAAGGCCGCCGCTACGGAACGGACAGCTGCTGTGCCGCTCTCGCCAGTTGCTATCCCTGAGGCAGATGTTGTTGTTGGGTAACGTAGTAATTTCAAAAAATTTCCTACGCACACGCAAGATCATGGTGATGCATAGCAACGAGAGGGGAGAGGGTTGTCCACGTACCCTCGTAGACTGACAGCGGAAGCGTTATCACAACGCGGTTGATGTAGTCGTACGTCTTCACGATCCGACCGATCAAGTACCGCACGTACGGCACCTCCAAGTTCTACACACGTTCAGCTCGATGACATCCCTCGAACTCCGATCCAGCTGAGTGTTGAGGGAGAGTTTCGTCAGCACGACGGCGTGGTGACGATGATGATGTTCCACCGACGCAGGGCTTCACCTAAGCTCCGCAACGGTATTATCGAGGTGTAATATGGTGGAGGGGGCCACCGCACACGGCTAAAATATCGTATATCAAGTGTGTATTGAGGTGCCCCCCTGCCCCCGTATATAAAGGAGCAAGGGGGAGGCCGGCTGCCCTAGGCGCGCCAAGGAGAGAGGGGGAGTCCTCCTCCTAGTAGGAGTAGGACTCCCCTTTCCTAGTCCTACTAGGAAAAGAAGGGGGGAAGGAAAGAGAGGGAGAGGGAGAGGGAAAGGGGGCTGCGCCCCCTCTCCTAGTCCAACTAGGATTCCTCCTGGGAGGGGGCGCACCACCTCCTGGCTGCTGCCCTCTCTCTCTCCCCTCAAGGCCCACTAAGGCCCAATACTTCCCCGGGGGGTTCCGGTAACCCTCCGGCACTCCGGTTTAATCCGAAACTTCTCCGGAACACTTCCGGTGTCCGAATATAGTCGTCCAATATATCAATCTTTATGTCTCGACCATTTCGAGACTCCTCGTCATGTCCGTGATCACATCCGGGACTCCGAACAACCTTCGGTACATCAAAACATATAAACTCATAATATAACTGTCATCGTAACTTTAAGCGTGCGGACCCTTTGGGTTCGAGAACTATGTAGACATGACCGAGACACCTCTCTGGTCAATAACCAATAGCGGGACCTGGATGCCCATATTGGCTCCCACATATTCTACGAAGATCTTTATCGGTCAGACCGCATAACAACATATGTTGTTCCCTTTGTCATCGGTATGTTACTTGCCCGAGATTCGATCGTCGGTATCTCGATACCTAGTTCAATCTCATTACCGGCAAGTCTCTTTACTCGTTCCGTAATACATCATCCCGCAACTAACTCATTAGTCACAATGCTTGCAAGGCTTATAGTGATGTGCATTACCGATGGGCCCAGAGATACCTCTCCGACAATCGGAGTGACAAATCCTAATCTCGAAATACGCCAACCCAACAAGTACCTTTGGAGACACCTGTAGAGCACCTTTATAATCACCCATTTACGTTGTGACGTTTGGTAGCACACAAAGTGTTCCTCCCGTAAACGGGAGTTGCATAATCTCATAGTCATAGGAACATGTATAAGTCATGAAGAAAGCAATAGCAACATACTAAACGATCGGGTGCTAAGCTAACGTAATGGGTCATGTCAATCACGTCATTCTCCTAATGAGGTGATCCCATTAATCAAATGACAACTCATGTCTATGGCTAGGAAACATAACCATCTTTGATTAACGAGCTAGTCAGGTAGAGGCATACTAGTGACACTCTGTTTGTCTATGTATTCACACATGTATTATGTTTCCGGTTAATACAATTCTAGCATGAATAATAAACATTTATCATGATATAAGGAAATATATAATACTTTATTATTGCCTCTAGGGCATATTTCCTTCAGTTGTTGCCGCCGGCCGTTTGGGCTGCCTTGGCTGCGGCCACGCTCTCACCGGAGTGGGCCGCCGAAGTTGCCCTCACGACGCAGGTCCACATCCCCATCTTTCACTGGCGACGATTGAACAGTGAAATGATATTTGGGGAGTGAGCTAGTGTGCTTGACACGCCGGCGGTGGACTGTAGCCGACACACCTTCTCGCGTAAGCCATATGTGTACTACACACAGACGGTGCACCAAGATATTTTGTGCTGCATCTCACTCGGTTGGTGATAATAAACTGTGTGCGATCTACTTGATTTTTCGTCTTGATTTGAATTACGTAATGGGGTCATAGCTGCAAAGGATGGTGTTTGAATTGCTAGAACTTTTATCTGCAGTGAACATGCAACTATAGGTGTGTCCTAAAAAAATTGGGATTATTCAGGGTTCGTTTGGACGTTTTTATACATTAACTTGGTTTTGTAGGCATTTCAGGTGCATAATTCAAATTTGAACTACATGCACATGCTCCAGTGCATATAAACGGGTTGAAAATCAAATGTGTGTCCTTGGTTGCATGCTTAGGTCCCATGCAAGAAATGGGAATGAATTTCATACACCCTGCCACCGTCACTTGGCCGCAAACATTGAGATACCTGGTTTTTAAATTCTAGTAAATCCAAAACTAGTCTGAAATTCATGAAACTTGGCATGCTATCATGGAGCGGCATCAATATGCCATGGTAAATATTTTTTTCCCATTTGGGGCGGGTTTGGGTATAAGCTTCTCACAAACCAGAGCTTCTCACAACAAGCGTGATGGTTTCGATAGGGAACGTGCCACCTTTGGGGACAAAACGATATCCGTTGCCTCTTATTGCTTTCAAAAAATTTCCAGTGTCAACATAGAACAACAAGAGTGTTGTGTTTAATTTTGGAATTTTTCGGGGTTTGTTTGGACATTTTTATACATTAACTGGGTTTTCGAGGCATTTTATGTGCATAATTCAAATTTGAACTACATGCGCATGCTCCAGTGCATATAAATTGGTTGATAAATCAAATTTGTGTCCTTGGTTGCATGCCTAGGTCCCATGCAAGAAATGGGAATGAATTTCTAACACCCTGCCACCATCACTCGGCCGCAAACATTGAGATACCTGGTTTTTAAATTCTAGTAAATCCAAAACTCGTCTGAAATTCATGAAACTTGGCATGCTATCATGGAGCGGCATCAACATGCCATGGTAAAAAATTTGTCCCATTTGGGGCAGGTTTGGGTATAAGCTTCTCACAAAGCAGAGCTTCTCACAACAAGCGTGATGGTTTCAGTAGAGAACGTGCCACCTTTGGGGACGAAACGATATCCGTTGCCTCTTATTCCTTTCGAAAAATTTCCAGTATCAACATAGAACAACAGGAGTGTTGTGTTTAATTTTGGAATTTTTGGGGTTTGTTTGGACATTTTTATACATTAACTTGGTTTTCCAGGCATTTTATGTGCATAATTCAAATTTGAACTACATGCACATGCTCCAGTGCATATGAACTGGTTGAAAAATTAAATCAGTGTCCTTGGTTGCATGCTTAGGTCCCATGCAAGAAATGGGAATGAATTTCATACACCCTGCCACCGTCACTTGGCCGCAAACATTGAGATACCTGGTTTTTAAATTCTAGTAAATCCAAAACTAGTCTGAAATTCATGAAACTTGGCATGCTATCATGGAGCGGCATCAATATGCCATGGTAAATATTTTTTCCCATTTGGGGCGGGTTTGGGTATAAGCTTCTCACAAACCAGAGCTTCTCACAACAAGCGTGATGGTTTCGATAGGGAACGTGCCACCTTTGGGGACAAAACGATATCCGTTGCCTCTTATTGCTTTCAAAAAATTTCCAGTGTCAACATAGAACAACAAGAGTGTTGTGTTTAATTTTGGAATTTTTCGGGGTTTGTTTGGACATTTTTATACATTAACTGGGTTTTCGAGGCATTTTATGTGCATAATTCAAATTTGAACTACATGCACATGCTCCAGTGCATATAAATTGGTTGATAAATCAAATTTGTGTCCTTGGTTGCATGCCTAGGTCCCATGCAAGAAATGGGAATGAATTTCTAACACCCTGCCACCATCACTCGGCCGCAAACATTGAGATACCTGGTTTTTAAATTCTAGTAAATCCAAAACTCGTCTGAAATTCATGAAACTTGGCATGCTATCATGGAGCGGCATCAACATGCCGTGGTAAAAAATTTGTCCCATTTGGGGCAGGTTTGGGTATAAGCTTCTCACAAACCAGAGCTTCTCACAACAAGCGTGATGGTTTCGGTAGGGAACGTGCCACCTTTGGGGACGAAACGATATCCGTTTCCTCTTATTGCTTTCAAAAAATTTCTAGTGTCAACATAGAACAATAGGAGTGTTGTGTTTAATTTTGTATTTTTTGGGGCTCGTTTGGACATTTTTTTACATTAATTGGGTTTTCTAGGCATTTATGTGCATAATTCAAATTCGAACTACATGCACATGCTCCAGTGCATATAAATTGGTTGAAAAATCAAATATGTGTCCTTCGGTGCATGCTTAGGTCCCATGCAAGAAATGGGAATGAATTTCAATCTCCAGGGCACTGCTGATTGCTGGCAAAACATTGAGATACTTTGTTTTTAAATTCTAGTAAATCCAAAACTAGTCTGAAATTCATGAAACTTGGCATGCTATAATGGAATGGCACCCGACATGTTGTGGTATTTTTCGTGTCCATTTTGAGAGAAGGCGCACTCGAATAACAGCCAACAAAGGCATTTTGAAACAAATAGTTGCCACTGTAACATCTCAAACATTTTGTATAATTTAAATTGTGTGCGTTCTGTTAACCATTCACATGACACCATGCCTCACTCTTTTAAGGCTAGGAGGTGCCATGCGGATAGGTGCTTGAGTGCTTGACTAAATGGGAGGCGTGCGAGCTGTACTCCAATGCGGAGTCTCACCGGGAAGCGTGCGAGTTGTACGCCGTGCAGGCTCACCGGGAAGCGAGCCCTTTGACTTCCATGGCCGCCCGCCTTGCTCGCATCCTCTACATTAATGGCGCCCAAGCCGCAGTTTAATACGGCTTTTAAATATAAAACACTCATCGCAAACGTTTTAGTTAGAACACCCGTATGGAAAACCGAAAACTTCCCCAGGAAGCCAAGGGAAAATGTGCCTAGCGGGATTTATGCAGCTCTTGATCGCAAACATTTAAGTTAGAACACCCGTATGCAAACCGACAGCTTCCCCAGGAAGCCAAGAGAAAATGTGTCCAACAGGATTTCTGCAGCTCTTGATCGCAAACGTTTTAGATAGAACACCCGTATGCAAAGTGAGAGCTATGGTCTTCCCCCTTAAGTCGACGGAAAATTCGCAGCGCAGGATTTGTGCATCCCTTCAACGCAAACGGTTGTTTTGGATGACCTGTGTGCAACCATGTAGAAACAATTTGGTAAGATTTGCATCTGTCTTATTGGGTATGTTGCCATTTGTCAAACTGGAAAGATTGACATTTGTTGATCAAGTAACATTGCCATTTGTCAATCCTTGTAACACTGCGATTTGTCAAAATATGCAGCTAAAAATCACTAGCACTATATAATTTTTGCAACTAAAATTCAGTAATTAAGCATAGATTTCATTCATAGATTAAGCAGTCGTTTTCTACCTCTTGAGCATGCGTTGGTTTTCCCTTGAAGAGGAAAGGGTGATGCAGCAAAGTAGCGTAAGTATTTCCCTCAGTTTTTGAGAACCAATGTATCAATCCAGTAGGAGACTACTCGCAAGTCACCTAGTACCTGCACAAACAATCAAGAACCTTGCAACCAACGCGATAAAGGGGTTGCCAATCCCTTCACGGCCACTTGCAAAAGTGAGATCTGATAAAGATAATAAGATAAATATTTTTGGTATTTTTGTTGTATAGATTGGAAAGTAAAGATTGCAAAATAAATAGTAAACTAGAATTATAGATCAGAAACTTATATGATGTAAAGTAGACCCGGGAGCCATAGGTTTCACTAGTGGCTTCTCTCATGATAGCATATATTATGGTGGGTGAACAAATTACTGCCGAGCAATTGATAGAAAAGCGCATAGTTATGAGAATATCTAGGCATGATCATGAATATAGGCATCACGTCCGTGTCAAGTAGACCGAAACGATTCTGCATCAACTACTATTACTCCACACATCGACCGCTATCCAGCATGCATCTAGAGTATTAAGTTCATAAGAACAGAGTAACACATTAGGCAAGATGACATGACGTAGAGGGATAAACTCAAGAAATATGATATAAACCCCATCTTTTTATCCTCGATGGCAACAATACAATACGTGCCTTGCTGCCCCTACTGTCACTGGGAAAGGACACCGCAAGGTTGAACCCAAAGCTAAGCACTTCTCCCATTGCAAGAAAGATCAATCTAGTAGGCCAAACTAAACCGATAATTCGAAGAGACTTGCAAAGATATCAAATCATGCATATAAGAATTCAGAGAAGAACCAAATATTGTTCATAGATAATCTTGATCATAAACCCACAATTCATCGGATCTCGGCAAACACACCGCAAAAGAATATTACATCGAATAGATCTCTAAGAACATCGAGGAGAACTTTGTGTTGAGAACCAAAGAGAGAGAAGAAGCCATCTAGCTAATAACTATGGACCCGAAGGTCTGTGGTAAACTACTCACACATCATCGGAGAGGCTATGGTCTTGATGTAGAAGCCCTCCGTGATCGAATCCCCCTTCGGCAGATTGCCGGAAAAGGCCCCAGATGGGATCTCACGGGTACAGAAGGTTGCGGCGGTGGAAAAGTGGTTTCGTGGCTCTCCTGGATGTTTTTAGGGTACAAGGGTATATATAGGCGAAAGAAGTACGTCGGTGGAGCTACGAGGGGCCCACGAGGGTTGGGGCACGCCAACCCCCTGGGCACGCCCTCCTGCCTCGTGGCCTCCTCGTTGCGTCTCTGACTTCGACTCCAAGTCTCCTGGATTGCGTTTGTACCAAGAAAGATCCTCGCGAAGGTTTCGTTCCGTTTGGATTCCGTTTGATATTCCTTTTCTGCGAAACACTGAAATAGGCAAAAAATAACAATTAGCACTGGGCCTCCGGTTAATAGGTTAGTCCCAAAAATAATATAAAAGAGCATATTAAAGCCCATTAAACATCCAAAACAGATAATATAATAGCATGGAACGATCAAAAATTGTAGATACGTTGGAGACGTATCAGCATCCCCAAGCTTAATTCCTGCTCGTCCTCGAGTAGGTAAATGATAAAAACAGAATTTTTGATGTGGAATGTTACCTAACATAATTTTCAATGTAATTTCCCTTATTGTGGCATGAATGTTTAGATCCAAAAGATTCAAGACAAAAGTTTAATATTGACATAAATATAATAATACTTCAAGCATACTGACCAAGCAATTATGTCTTCTCAAAATAACATAGCCAAAGAAAGCTCATCCCTACAAAATCATATAGTTTGTCCATGCTTCATTTTTGTCACACAAAATTCTCTCATCATGCAGAACCCCGATGACAAGCCAAGCAATTGTTTCATACTTTAGCATTCTCAAACTTTTTCAACTTTCATGCAATATATGAGAGCGAGCCATGGGCATAGCACTATAGGTGGAATAGAATATGATGATGGAGGTTGTGTGGAGAAGACAAAAAGGGAGAAAGTCTCACATCGACGCGGCTAATAACGGGCTATGGAGATGCCCATCAATTGATGTCAATGTGAGGAGTAGGGATTGCCATGCAACGGATGCACTAGAGCTATAAATGTATGAAAGCTCAACAAAAGAAACTAAGTGGGTGTGCATCCAACTTGCTTGCTCACAAAGACCTAGGGCATTTTGAGAAAGCTCATCATTGGAATATACAAGCCAAGTTCTATAATGAAAAATTCCCACTAGTATATGAAAGGGACAAAATAAGAGACTCTCTATCATGAAGATCATGGTGCTACTTTGAAGCACAAGTGTGGAAAAAGGATAGTAACATTACCCCTTCTCTCTTTTTCTCTCATTTTTTGTTTGGTCCTTTTTTATGGCCTCTTTTTTTTCGTCCGGAGTCTCATCCCGACTTGTGGGGGAATCATAGTCTCCATCATCCTTTCCTCACATGGGACAACGCTCTAATAATTAAGATCATCACACTTTTATTTACTTACAACTCAAGAATTACAACTCGATACTTAGAACAAAATATGACTCTATGTAGATGCCTCCGGCTGTGTACCGGGATGTGCAATGAATCAAGAGTGACATGTATAAAAAATATGAACGGTGGCTTTGCCACAAATACGATGTCAACTACATGATCATGCAAGGCAATATGACAATGATGAAGCGTGTCATAATAAATGGAACGGTGGAAAGTTGCATGGCAATATATCTCGGAATGGCTATGGAAATGCCATAATAGGTAAGTATGGTGGCTGTTTTGAGGAAGATATAAGGAGGCTTATGTGTGATAGAGCGTATCATATCATGGAGTTTGGATGCACCGACGAAGTTTGCACCAACTCTCGAGGTGAGAAAGGGCAATGCACGGTACCGAAGAGGCTAGCAATGATGGAAGGGTGAGAGTGCGTATAATCCATGGACTCAACATTAGTCATAAAGAACTCACATACTTATTGCAAAAATCCACAAGTCATCAAAACCAAGCACTACGCGCATGCTCCTAGGGGGATAGATTGGTAGGAAAAGACCATCGCTCGTCCCCGACCGCCACTCATAAGGAAGGCAATCAAAGAACACCTCATGCTTCAAATTTGTCACACAACGGTTGCCATACGTGCATGCTACGGGACTTGCAAACCTCAACACAAGTATTTCTCAATTTCACAATTACTCAACTAGAACGACTCTAATATCACCATCTTCATATCTCAAAACAATTATCAAGTATCAAACTTCTCATAGTGTTTAATGCACTCTATATGAAACTTTTTATTATACCCATCTTGGATGCCTATCATATTAGGACTAATTTTATAACCAAAGCAAATTACCATTCTGTTCTAAAAGACTCTCAAAATAATATAATTGAAGCATGATAGACCAATAATTTCTATAAAATAAAACCACCACCGTGCTCTAAAAAGATATAAGTGAAGCACTAGAGCAAAATTATCTAGCTCAAAAGATATAAGTGAAGCACATAGAGTATTCTAATAAATTCCGATTCATGTGTATCTCTCCCAAAAGGTGTGTACAGCAAGGATGATTGTGGTAAACTAAAAAGCAAAGACTCAATCATACAAGGCGCTCCAAGCAAAACACATATCATGTGGTGAATAAAAATATAGCCTCAAGTAAAGTTACCGATAGACGAAGACGAAAGAGGGGATGCCTTCCGGGGCATCCCCAAGATTAGGCTTTTGGTTGTCCTTGAATTTTATCTTGGGGTTCCTTGGGCATCCCATATTCCAAAATCCATCAAATGTTTACTTAAAACTTGAAAACTTCACAACACAAAACTTAAACAGAAAATCTCATGAGCTCCGTTAGTATAAGAAATCAAACCACCACTTTAAGGTACTGTAATGAACTCATTCTTTATTTGTATTGGTGTTAAACCTACCGTATTCCAACTTCTCTATGGTTCATACCCCCCGATACTAGCCATAGATTCATCAAAATAAGCAAACAACACACGAAAAACAGAATCTGTCAAAAATAGAACAGTCTGTAGTAATCTGTATCAAATAAATACTTCTGCAACTCCAAAAATTCTGAAATAAATTGGTGGACGTGAGAAATTTGTCTATTAATCATCTTCAAAAAGAATAAACCTAAAATAACTCTCCATTAAAAAATGGCATCTAATCTCGTGAGCGCAAAAGTTTCTGTTTTTTACAGAAAGATTGCAAGTACTTCACCCATGTCTTCCCAAAGGTTCTACTTGGCACAAACACTAATTAAAACATAAAACCACATATAAACAGAGGCTAGATGAATTATTTATTACTAAACAGGAAAAATAGCAAAAAACAAAAATAAAATTGGGTTGCCTCCCAACAAGCGCTATCGTTTAACGCCCCTAGCTAGGCATAAAGCAAGAATAGATGTAGGTATTGCCATCTTTGGTATTTATCTTTTTAATGGAGTTATCCTCGGATCCGGGAGGTTCCTTACGTTTCCCTTCATGCTCGGAAATTTTTAGATCTAGAGCATCCAACCGCTTATTGCAAAGTGTGATCAACGTATTCATGGGGTGAAGGTTCCCGCCAACATTTTTAAGAGGTTCAATAGATTTTTTCAATTCGCATAATTTCTCTAAAACTTGGGTTCCTTCTTGCGTAAGGTGTAGTCCCTTTTGTGGGGGAAGTACTCCTACTATTCCCTCTATAATCTCATAAGCAATACTTGGATCAATTTCAATAAAATTCCCTTTAGCGGAAAAATCCAAGAGTTGTCTATGGGATATGGTTACCCAATATAAAAATTACGAAGTAAAATCTTGAAATCTCCCTCTATAGTGCAACTACGATAGGATTCTATCATCCTATACCAAGCATCTTTTAAGTTTTCTCCTTGCTTTGTTTGAAGTGAAGAACTTCAAAGTCGGGAGACAAAGAAAGGGAGAAAGGGCTAGCCATGACGGCGAAACAAACGATCTAACACACGGACACACAAGAGGCAAGCGAAAAGAGGCGAACGGAAAAGCGCGAATAAAACGGAAAAGGTGAAGTGGGGGAGAGGAAAACGAGAGGCAAATGGCAAATAATGTAATGTGAGGGAGAAGAGTTTGTGGTGGGTACTTGGTATGTCTTGACTTGAGCGTAGATCTACTCGGCAACGGCGCCAGAAATCCTTCTACATACCTCTTGAGCATGCGTTAGTTTTCCCTTGAAGAGGAAAGCGTGATGCAGCAAAGTAGCGTAAGTATTTCCCTCAGTTTTTGAGAACCAAGGTATCAATCCAGTAGGAGACTACTCACAAGTCACCTAGTACCTGCACAAACAATCAAGAACCTTGCAACCAACGCGATAAAGGGGTTGTCAATCCCTTCACGGCCACTTGCAAAAGTGAGATCTGATAAAGATAATAAGATAAATATTTTTGGTATTTTTGTTGTATAGATTGGAAAGTAAAGATTGCAAAATAAATAGTAAACTAGAATTATATCGAAAACTTATATGATGTAAAGTAGACCCGGGGCCCATAGGTTTCACTAGTGGCTTCTCTCATGATAGCATATATTATGGTGGGTGAACAAATTACTGCCGAGCAATTGATAGAAAAGCGCATAGTTATGAGAATATCTAGGCATGATCATGAATATAGGCATCACGTCCGTGTCAAGTAGACTGAAACGATTCTGCATCTACTAATATTACTCCACACATCGACCGCTATCCAGCATCCATCTAGAGTATTAAGTTCATAAGAACAGAGTGACACATTAGGCAAGATGACATGATGTAGAGGTATAAACTCAAGCAATATGATATAAACCCCATCTTTTTATCCTCGATGGCAACAATACAATACGTGCCTTACTGTCCCTACTGTCACTAGGAAAGGACACCGCAAGATTGAACCCAAAGCTAAGCACTTCTCTCATTGCAAGAAAGATCAATCTAGTAGGCCAAACTAAACCGATAATTCGAAGAGACTTGCAAAGATATCAAATCATGCATATAAGAATTCAGATAAGAACCAAATATTGTTCATAGATAATCTTGATCATAAACCCACAATTCATCGGATCTCGGCAAACACACTGCAAAAGAATATTACATCGAATAGATCTCCAAGAACATCGAGGAGAACTTTGTATTGCGAACCAAAGAGAGAGAATAAGCCATCTAGCTAATAACTATGGACCCGAAGGTCTGTGGTAAACTACTCACACATCATCAGAGAGGCTATGGTGTTGATGTAGAAGCCCTCCGTGATCGAATCCCCCTCCGGCAGATCGCCGGAAAAGTCCCCAGATGGGATCTCACGGGTACAGAAGGTTGCGGCGGTGGAAAAGTGGTTTTGTGGCTCTCCTGGATGTTTTTAGGGTACAAGGGTATATATAGGCAAAAGAAGTACGTCGGTGGAGCTACGAGGGGCCCACGAGGGTGGGGGCGTGCCTACCCCCCTGGGCGCGCCCTCCTGCCTCGTGGCCTCCTCGTTGCGTCTCTGACTTCCACTCCAAGTCTCCTGGATTGCGTTTGTTCCAAGAAAGATCCTCGCGAAGGTTTCGTTCCGTTTGGATTCCGTTTGATATTCCTTTTCTGCGAAACACTGAAATAGGCAAATAACAGCAACTGGCACTGGGCCTCCGGTTAATAGGTTAGTCCCAAAAATAATATAAAAGAGCATATTAAAGCCCATTAAACATCCAAAACAGATAATATAATAGCATGGAACGATAAAAAATTATAGATATGTTGGAGACGTGTCATTGTTCTTAATTTATACAAACAGTTCAACTCGACAGTTGAACCGACCAAACTTTTCCCCAATTGTTGCCAACCACATACTAAAATAGCTAGTTCAACTATATATACTAGCTAAGTTTAAGTATGTTGTACAGTTCCACCACACATCTATAGTCAGATGAACTGAACAAAATAGCCCCTAAATACTACTACGGAGGAGGGGCTTTGTGCTATTTCCCGCAGCCTCCCTCTGCCGAGCGCGCTCAGTAAAAGGCAGAGGAGGAGGAGGAGCCTACCGACGAGATGGACAAATGCAATACGGTGCCTGCCGCTGTTGCACGTTCAGCGACGCTCGCCAGCTCGAACGCCCACTGCCGCTCCAGACGATCCCTCTCAAAGCGGCCGGATTGCTCGTAGATCTCCTGATTCCTCGCCTCTGCATCGGTGTGTGCTGCGACCATGGCTGCGGTAAGGCTCTTTGCGTGCTCGACGAGGCGCTCCTCCTCCTCCCGCAGGAACTCGATGTAGCGCAAGGTCGCTGACGCACGTGCGGGCCTCCACCTCTGCCTCCCTCCTTCGGGCGGCGGTGGCGGAGCGGGTGATCCGGCGGTCGACGGTGGGCTGGCGGCCACGGCGGCCGACGATGGGGTGGAGGCCACGACCACCACCTCCCGCCTTCGGGCCGCGGTGGCGGAGCGGGTGATGGCCATGGTGGTCGGCAGTGGGGTGGCGGCCACGACGGCCACCTCCCGCCTTCGGGCCGCGGCGGCAGAGCGAGAGATGACCCTGGCTTTTGACGGTGGTGTGGCGGCAGCGGCGGCAGGCAACAGCTGCCGACAGGCAGCGACGGCGGAGCGTGTGGTGGGTGTTCCGCGCACACCCAACAGGGACGCCACGCGCACTACACTACACCGGGGACTGCGCCGCCGCTGCGGTGTAGCCTTTCAGCTGGAGCTGTCCTCTGATGACGGCGGAGTGGCTGAGCGACGACGACGGACCGGTGCCATGGGCTATTGTGGGAGAAGCAGACGAGATAAGCTACAGGGAGGGAGGGGAAAATGCGACGCAGGACTCGCCGGCCATGAGGGTTTATATAGTAGGCCGGTAAGCATTGGGATTTTGGGGGATTTCACCGAGTCGGGCGGGAAGCTTGCACGGGAACCTGCGAGATTGCGCGGGAACGGGCTCACCGACGATTCATTGGCGCCACTTCGAGCCACTGTTTGGCCAAAAGAACGCCCCCGCACGCTGCGCAAGCTTGCGCTGTAAGCCGTCTGCGGCAGCGGGGTGACAAGACATGCGAGAGGAGGACGAAAGGACACATACACATATGGTTAATACAAAAAATATATTTGCGATTTAGTTACCTACTATAGCCCCGTCCTGGTTTATAAGTAGGATTTAACTAATAAAATACGAATGCATGTCGACAAAGAATATATCGTTTGAGTTGTATTTGAACATAGTTTCCAGCTATACAATTTTTGTAACATGCATTAACACTTTTTTGGTTAAATTTAAGGTTATATACCAGTAAGCGTTTGCCCGCAACACACACGGCTTATTCCATCACAAACAACTCGGATGGATCAACTGTATGCCACATATCGCACACGCAACTCTAATCTGATTCGTGCTTGATGTCTCCGACATCGCTCGCACAATTCATATTATTTGCCACCTATCACTGTGCCGGCCTCTGCTCGCGTCCCTCGGCAAGCTCTGCTCACCGTTAGGCGCCACAACGCGCTGTGCTCGCCGTTAGGCGCCGCGGCGCGCTCTGCTTGCGTCCGTTGGCGAGCTCTACTCGCCTCCGTCGGCACGCTGGGCTTGTGGACACCTTTTCCTTGCATGTTCAACTGCTATATATATATATATGGTTGCTCACTGTTGAGGCGACCGCGGAGCGCTCTGCTCGCGTCCCTCCGCGCGTGCTCTGCCACCGGTTGGGCATGCGCACGATCACGTCGGGGGCCCCATATGCATGCGGTTGCGCCGCACGTGTTGCCACGCGATGCAGTTACGAGCGGCACGATGGAGTTACGCGCTGCAAATTAGAACTGCCATCAGGGCCTGCCGATATTCCTGGCCGTCTAGCTTCCCCTTTAATTCCCGCGGCCATTATAACCTTAGTCTCTTCAACCTTTCGATCGCGCCCCACAACACAACAAGCACACCCACGACGACACATAGAGAGGGGATGTCTAGCCGCGCTCCAATGGAGTTCGGCGAGCATAGAGTGGAGACCCACGCGAGGGAGACGGATCTCTCGGTGGTGTACATCATCGACCTGGCCGGGGTGGACGACTACATCAACAGCGTTGAGCAGTTGCTTGCTCGAGACAAGTACAAGGTGGTCGGCATCGACCTCCAGTACACCACCGGTCGTCCCGGCATAGATCAGAAGGTTGTCGTAGCCCAGTTGTGCGTGCGCCATCATATCCTCATCTACCACTACTGCATGGCCACAGAGCCTTGAGACCGTTTCAACAGGTTTGTCAACAGCACCGACTACAAGTTCGCCACGGTGGAAACCAAAGACGATGTATAAGCGCTCAGTGTTACGGGCTTGGCCTGCAAGAACCTTGTCGAAATCCGTGACCACTACAGGGTCTGGGGCAGCACGAAGAAGGACTCCCTGGTCGAACTCGCCTCGGCCATCATCGATCCCTACTACGAGAAGATGAAGCAGGATGCCTAGAGAACAAGTCCCGTATCCTGGCACAGGGCCTGGATGCGGCAACTGGATGAACCTCACCTCAGGTTCGCGGCCAAGAGCGTGTACACATGCTACGAGATGCACAGGCGGATCATTGACATGAGGAAGTGCCTCGTTACCCAAATCGACGAGACCGGATCGATCCACAAGCAGAGCAAGCGTCACAAGAAGTAGATGATGATCAGATGATCGTTTATGCTAGTTAATCATGCATGTAATATATAGTTTACTTTATTGGTGTGTGAATGTCATGTGTGTAGTAGCCACCTATGTAATTATGAATGTAATAGTTTACTTTGGTGTGTGCAAATACCATGGTTGTAGTAGCCACCTATGTAAGTGGATGTTTAATTTGGTTATGCAACCATGTCCTTATAAGTGTGTATATAATGTTGTTGTTCTGTATGCAATCCCATCGCACAACACGCACGTCTTATTAGCAGCAACCATCTGTGTTATTATCAGTCTTCGCACACATTTCTGATTACAGACCTGTTTGCCGTGTATCAAACACATCTTGTTATATTAAACTGTTTCTGTTCTCTTGTCTCAACACAAACAGTTCATCCGAGTGAACCGCATGCCGTATATCGCACACACCTTGATCTGGCTGACCGTTTCTTTTGTGTTGCCTAATCACAAACAGTTCATCCGAGTGACCGTATGCTGTATATCGCACACACCTTCATGTGGCTGCCCGTTTCTTTTGTCCCCCCTCATCGCAAACAGTTAATTGAACTGAACCGTATGCCATGCATCGCACACGCAACTAAAATCTGAACCGTGTTTGATGCATCCTCCATCGCAAACGTTTTGCACCTTTTTTGATGGGTTTTTTACACCACCGTTTGCAATTATTGCATCGCACACAGTTTCGTTGAAGGGTCTCTGATCGTAGTGTCGCGTTAGCAGCATCCTGCAGTAGTGCATGTTCACAACAATATACGTTGTTGCTCCATCTGCCAATAAGCCAAACTGGACCGAGCTGCAAGTCCACGACTCCTGAACCCACTCCCAATACCAACTGCACCCTGGGACATGATCACCATGGATTTCGTCGATGGCCTGCCGCAATCATGCAAATTCAACTGCTTATTGGTCATTGTGGACAAACGGACGAAATTTGCCCACTTTCTGCCATTGTCACACCCTTACACGACATCTAAGGTGGCTCTTCTCTACATGAATCAAGTATACAAGCTGCATGGGCTGCCAGGCGCCATTGTCTCCGACCGCGACCCAGTCTTCACCAGCCACTTTTGGCAAGAACTCTCCATGTACGCAGGAACAGAGCTGCGGCTGAGCACGGCCAACCACCCGCAGACGGACAGCCAAACGGAGAGAGTCAACCAATGCCTTGAAACTTATCTTCGTTGCTTCACGCACACTTGTCCGGCGCTGGAGTTCTGGATCCCACTAGCCCAATTTTGGTACAATTCTACCCATCACTCAGCGATCGGGATGACACCATTAGAGGCCCTCTTCGGTCACGAACCCAGGCACTGGGGCATAACAGCGACATCTTCATGCTCGGCGTCGGCCCTGCAATCTTGGCTGGAGGAGCGTCAAGTAGTGCAGCAACTCCTTTAACAACATCTGAACCGCGCACGCCAATGCATGAAGGCTCAAGCAGACAAGAAGCGTTCCTGGCACCAATTTGAAGTGGGCGACAAGGTATTCCTCAAGCTACAGCAATACATTCAAACGTGGTGGCGCCACGTGCCAACCACAAGCTATCCTTCGAATTCTTCGGACCCTTCCCAATCATCGCCAAGATCAACGAGGTCGCCTACAAGCTCCAGTTACCTCCGAACGCCACCGTGCACCCGGTCTTTTATGTGTCGATGCTCCGGCGTGCACTCCTTCTAGGTACAGAAGCTACTCCAGTTCTACCTATTGACCAAGACATGTTGGCGGTGCCTATGCAAGTTCTGCAGTCATGTTGGCGTAAGGGGACGGGCGGCATGGTCGAACAGTTCAAGGTTCGCTGGTCTCAAGGCGACAAGATGGACTCGATATGGGAGGACAAAGCGGCACTACAGGCGCGCTTTCCACACGCAGAGGCTTGGGGGCAAGCCTCAACACAAGGAGGGGGGATGTCAGCACCACTGACATGCCGGATCCGCCTGTCAACCGCGCTGGGCCGGAAGGAGGCCGGCCCCAGCGCGCGATCAAGGCCAACACTCGCGTCTATGGGCCTGACTAGACCCAGTGAAGCCCAGCCACCTCACCTACTTAACCAGAGCAACCGATGGAGAACGGCATCCAGTGGATCACGGCTCGGCGGCGGCGGCTAGAACCCTAATCTTCTTATCTTTCCTCCTCCATTCTTGTAATCTCCTTGTAATCGAGATTGAGAACAAATACTTGAGGCAATAGATCGCTACTTCCATCCTAACACATTTGCGGCCGCCGAAGCACTTATATACTGTAATCTCCCTGTTGAAGTGTGGTAGTTAACTCCTAATCATCATGCATGTATGCAATCAAATATCGGGTGAAAATTGCTTTCACGACGACAAGATCCCATATGCAGGCAACTAAACAAAATGCAGACGTCGTGTTTTATCCTGTATTTCCTCAACCAGTCACCACTCAGCCCGACTCGTTCTTTTCATGCAACCACCAAAAATCGGTGGAGGTAACCAAACATGCCCGTCATAGTTTAACAATCTGCAATGAGATATGTCTCCGTGTTGTAGCTGCATGAATGCTCTGTGTTGCCAAGCCATTGTTGACCCAGCTCCATAAGCTGGGATACGGTTGTTCAAATCATAGAACCCACGAGTTACTGACATTTGTTGAGATTATGTGATACTAATAATGTAGCGAGACCTTTTTTTTTTGAGGAATAATGTAGTGACTAGTGAGACCTAATATTCGACAAGTTTAGTCGGTGTTACTGTCACTGGTGTCAAACTGATGGCGGTTGAAGGTTCCAATCCTGAATTCCTGCTTGTACAAATAAGCATATATATTGTGATGCTCTGACAGGACACGCCGTCTAACTCTCACTCCATATATGTGCATCACTGTCTCTATGGAAATGGTTGCAGGTCACAGGCTGATAGAGTATGCAACTTGGTGCTCACCACTTTCTACTGTGTGCCCAAAAACGATGTGCTGATGCCTCTTGTTTGGTACTATGAATGGTGACTAATCAGCCAATGAATAAGGCCATGGTTAACTTGCCTGACGTTGACGGTCTCTTCCGCAATTAAGACGCTATTGCTGCTCTGTTCCTTGGTGATTCAGTATGTTGCAACCATCAGTTGTTGGGGAACAGACTGGCCTTTCCAACAGTGCAAGAATCAGAATCCTCCAAAAAGTGAAAACACTCGTCATGGAATTTGAATCAAATCCTTCTTGCTACACATCCCTCTCTGTTCTTTGCTTCTTCTCTCGAGTGAACAAACACTGCTCCAGCTCTGCGGTTACCGTCACCAAGTACTACTGCAGCTACTAGTACTGTTTGCAGGTGAAATGATATAGTACAAGTGTCCAAGTCATCATAAAGAGAGCTGGATTTGAGCAGCAGCCAACATGCTAGTACTACTAGTTAGTATTAATTGGCAACAGTAGGATTGCTCACTGATTAGCTGCACTGTTACAGTTCGGAGGCACAGCAAAAGCCAAGAGAACTGTACTACCTCATACTACATTCATAAGGAATCTTGTATATATGGCCATTAAGCTCGTGTGCTATTAGCTTCTTTTTAAGGAAGCTTCCGTAACTATTGCAATCTGATTGCAGACGAAGTACAGACTACAGACACACTAGTCGAGAAATAGTGCTCTCAGGTGCGCGTGAGCCCTATATGCGCCAAATAATTTAGTAATTTCAAAAAAAAAGCTACAAAAATGAATTTTTTTGGAATTAAATATGATCAGGTACTTTACTCATATAAAAAAGTTTGCTAAGGAATGATTCTCATTGACTTCAGGGCGAAAAAACAAATCTGTGACAATAATATAGCGCGAATAGTATTTATATAACTTTTTTGTCGAATCTTTAACCCAGCATACAATGAAAGTCATTCACTGTCGATCTTATTTTTGTAAGAATGCAGTAAATGATCACGTTGCTTCCAAAAATGCTTTAATTTTTTTGACCTTTTTCTGAATTACTAAATTATTGTTGCATAAAGGTTGACCTTGCACCCGGGAGCACCAAGTTCCCTTCCCACCCTACTCCTACTCCCTCCATTCGGGTTTACAAGTTCATCCAAAATAATAATGAGAAATTTGGTTATTCAAAGCTCGTCCCACATCTTCAAATCTTGACATTAATTGCAAGCCAATGCATGCCAACGTTGCATTTAATACCATGCATGCAAGCGATCAAAATACCAGGGCATGCAACGCATGATAGCCTGAGGGGAATTACAGTTTGTTAGTACTACATACTCAGAGGGTTAATTAACGACAATAATGAGATTTTTTTAGGAAAACAACAGGATTTTGCTGTGTATTTTTATTGATTTTTGAATTAAAAATATAGAGAGACAAACAACAAAAAGAAAAATAATAAGTTCAAGAAAAGAGTTACAACAGCAACACATAGAAGAAGAAGACCCAGTGAGCAAACACCCAACCAAACAAACAGACAAAAACAGGAGAAGAAGAAAATTGCAAACACAACACTAAACAAGGTGAATACACTAGGACATTATCTAAAACAGGGTTCAAAGTGCTGATAAGATTTCCTCCGTGCTCTCATCAAAATCCACTGTAGCTCCCCTTTAAGCTTCTTCCTGCAGCTGTATAGATTGGGGATCAAGCCCTTAACGATACAGCCATATCATCGGTTTTTGAAATGAACCCTCTAGATACTCTCTCCGAAACGAAATTCTGTGATCCCCTCCCCCGACCCTATCCCCTCCCTCGCCGCCACCCGCGGGGCGTCGGGGAGGGCCTCCGATCTCCGCCACCAGCAACCCTCCCCCTCCCTCCTCCACCCTCGCCGCCGCCAAAGGGCGCGGCCAGGTGAAGCCCGACCGGCGCCGGCGCCGGCGGGGCTTGGCTTCTCCCTCGCGCGGCGGTGTGGCGCAGGCCGTCCTCCTCATGTTTGGGCGCGGCGCGGGCGCGGCGCGGGCGCGGGGTGCCGCGGCGCGGGGTGCCGCGGCGCGGGGTGCCGCGGCGCGGCGGCGTTCCCGCGTGCTTCTTCGGCGCGGACGTGGCGGCGGCGTGAAGGGTTGCGCGGCGGAGGTGCTTGTCTGGGCAGTGGCGGTTCGGCCGGCGGACGGCGCGGGCCGCGGCGGCTATGATCGGTGGTTCTTCCCTGCTTCTTGGCTGCAGGGGCCGGCGGCGGTGTCGCCCTGCTGCCGGCTAGGGCTCGTCCAGGGCCTTGGCAGGGGCAGGGCGGTGGGCGTGCCTTGCGGGCTTCGGCGGTGCTGCAGCTGGGGCTTTGCGGGCAGCGTAGCGTGGTGGTGGCGGCCTCCTGCCCCCGGAGATATGCCTACGGTGCGCGGGGCTGGGCGGGCGCTGGTGGTGTGGTGCCGGACGCACGTGCAACGGGGTCGCCGCAGATATAGGGTTCGTGCTCGGGCAGGCCAAATCGAGGCCCGGGGCGGATCGGAGCTGCTGCTTCGGGTAGGAGGTGCCGGGCCTGGCCTGGGATGTGCTCGCGGCTCCTTGCGGGCACGGTGAGGCATGGATGTGGGCTGCCACGGCGTGGTGGTGGCTCATGGCGGTGGTTTGGGTCGTTTCACGGCGGCGGACGGACATCTCCGGCATCGGCCCGTCGGGAAGCGGCCTGTTTTGGCCTTCGATTCCTCTCCTCGTCGTTCGGACGCTACCTTCGTCGAAGGGCTGGCCCTCTCCTAGCTGCGGTCCATTGTCCGTCTCGCGCCCGGTGCTGCGGGACTGATCTCGTCTCGCGCCCGGCAGCAGGACCGAGCTCGTCTCGGGCCCGACAGCAGGACTGACCTCGTCTCGCGCCTGGCAGCAGGACTGAGCCCGTCTCGCGCCCGGTGCAGCAGGACAGGGAGATGGAGGCCAGTTTCGGCCAGCCTCTTAGGTCTCGGCGCTGGGGGTTGCCCAGGGGTGCGAAAGACGGTCCTTTCCACTCGTCTCTTTGGTTGGAGCAGCGTCCGGTCTCGGGTGAGGTGGTGTCAAGGTCTTGGATGCCAGGGCGGTGGCCCTGGGGGTGGTAGCACGGTGCTCATGGGCAGAGCCCGTGGCTTGGTGCTGCCTGGTGGCCATGGCCGTGTGGGTGGCATGGTTGCCGGGGTGTGGCGTTTGGTGGTGGTGATTGTTGGCCGGGGTGAAAACCTGCTCTATCTTCGGACGGATCGGTGGCGGCGAATCGTTCCCTTCTTGAAGGCGTCGTCGCGGCCTTCATTGCCCGTCGTGTTGCTCCAGGGGAAACCCCGACCCTCGTGTCGGGCGGTGGCGGCGCTCCGGTGTCGTTCCCTTCCTGAAGGCTCCGCCTTGGAGCCAACGGTTCGCCGTATGCGGCTTCACCTCTTGGCTGTGGCGTGTTCACGGCTAAAATCTCCGGTCACTCTTGTAGTACTAGGGGTGGTGTTGCTGCGCTCAGCATCTTTGTATCCTGCCTTGGGTATGTGTGTTGTGTTGGCGTGTGTTTGTACCGGGTTTGTTGATAATCTTTGCTTTATATATAAAGCGGGGCGAAAGCCTTTTTCGGTAAATGAACCCTCTATATATAAATGAAGGGAGTGGGTGTTAAAAAGATTTTCTAAATACTGGAGTTGTATCTATATCTATACTACAATATTGTGTGATTAAATTTGAAAAACAACTGTAAGGTGGAGGCGTAGCAAATCCGATTGTTGCTGGCCATCGGATCTCTTCTTTACCACACTATATTCTGCCACATGTACCATCTAGAAGTTTTTATGGTTGGCCTTAAGTTCTATATATGGACATTTTGCAAAAAACTCAAAAAATACTTCTACTTTGTTCTAGACTCAGTCTAGCTTCGTTTTCTACCGAAACTGCCATTAATTTTTTACTTGGGGACATTTTTATTTATGTTCAAGGCTATGATGTACCTTCATAAATCATATTTATCTTTGCAGATAAAGCAATAGCTATTCTTGTTATTTACTATTAAAAATCACAATATGAGATACAAAAAAACACACCTAGACAAAACAGGCTCAATATATTATACCAACTTTTGCACCTTACTAAAAGGGTTGGGTGTGCTTTCCGCACCATTCATGTTGTTGGGATTTCATAAAATAAATATTTGGTTGACGTGTGGGGAAGATAATGAAGTGTGTTTCCTTTTTTAAGAATGCGGTGTTTTTATGGGCTTTCTTAGATGTGTGATTATGTGTTATCTGCTAATCAACATATACTTATATGCGAAAGTTTCTTGTGTTGATGGCCGCACATATAAGGTGCTATAGTGTCACATGTTGGAGCTTTTTCCGGATGGTGAGAGGGTGCACGAGACTGATTTGTTTTTATACGCTAGTTGATGCCCATTAATTTCATAGATTGCTGGCTCAGTCAAAATAGTAAATCCAAAATTGAGAACCTCAATTAAATGAGAGAGCTCCTTGAGAAATTGTTGACCCCGACAAAAGCGTGAACGAAACTCAAAATTGAACACCTCAATTGACTGCGAGGGTTCCAAAATTAGGGAGCATGGTGAATTAGAAGATGCTTCATGCACATGCCTCAAAATTTTCTTTCACCTATTATAGTGGAGTAACAGTGTCGATCTTTGGTTCTAATTTAATCATATGAGATCTTGCAGTGCACGTATAACTTACTAGGATGAAATAGAACAAGATTAATGCTATTTTCATAGGTATCACCTACTATGGCTGAGATCCTGAAATCATCTTGATATCGACTTCCTTGGCAACTAACACTAATTATGGTACCAATGATTAGCTTCACGGGTTTACCTGTTCTATCTTTGTTTTCTCTTAATGTTGTTTCTCTCAGATGTACTCCCTCCGTTCGGAATTACTTGTCTCAAAAATAGATGTATCTAGAACTAAAATACGTCTAGATACATCCATTTCTGCGACAAGTAATTCCGAACGGAGGGTGTATGTGCTTGTTTCATTGTAAACATCCCACATTTGTCACATCACATTCAATCATATGCAGCCACTCGATGACATTTGACTGAAAATGAAGATGAGAACAAAACCATAATGATCATGGTACAAGGAAAAAGTTATCTCAAGCACTCTGTTTATTTATTTGTAGCAACGTGGGGGTTATGTTTCAGCATTCAAGCTCAATCTAGTCCATGGATTTTCAAAAGAGTTCAATTATCTCTTCTATTATGCGACTGGCGAGGGTTAAACGATGATCCACATTTACTTGGAAATGTTAGAAAATGCCCACATTAATCAGCCAAAAAACTATATATCATATCGTGTGGGTACATCTTGATGATTAAACCACTTTACTGAATAACTACAAAAATTGTTACAGTTGTGCTGTGATTGGGGACACTATGCTATAGACTAATGTTTTTCGATAAATAACACTTTTATTAACTCAAAACATAGCACTAAGCGGATAAAAAATGTGATGAGCGACATTCGATTTCTGCATAGCAAAGATGCACATAGTCAAAAAACTTCCAGTCTGATGCAAGTAAAGAAATAATATATGTGCTCATATGGGAACACTACGCCGATGTTGACAACTGTAGCACCTTATAGCCTATTTGGTATCCGGTCGAGCCTGTGACAATATATATTGGCAACATTTATGGGCAGATACAAATTAGACGCTATTTGAATGACTGGCCACCTAGAATGCGCAAACTTGCATTGAAAGAATAGCTATTTGATTGTCTCATCACGCGTATAAAAACTACATTTGTCGCTTCCTTGCTAGTTGCGATGAGCGAGGTTGTCTTTAGTTAGCACAAATCCCCTTCAAAGATTCTACATGAAAATCTTCTAAATGTGTGAGTGCACAAGTACATTAGGTGTTTAAGAAATTCCATTATGTGTACTTTATTTATTTGATTTTCTTTATGTTGATACTTTTCTCTATAAATTTGGATCATTAGGTGTTTCAGAAATTTCACAGGGAAATCTTAAGACAGTTCATGATGGATGAAATTCTGGCTACACAGCCTATTCAACTGGGTAATGCCAAGGAAAGCTGCTGAAATTTTCAGACAATATACACGTTATCATGACCATATCCACCTCAACTGTTAAAAGAAAAACCAATGTACATAAGTGATTCAGATAGGCAACTTTGAACATGTTTCACAAATCTGAAACATACAATCATATCAAATAGGAGATCCAAATACATCTAAACTGCAACCCATCGAATCGAAATTTACAACATTACGGGAGAACTATATGCCATCACTGAAACTAGAGCGAGCCTGTGAATCCGGGAAGGTCCCAAAAATTCAATAACAATGTCCATGTATTTTAACCAGTTGCTGAATACAGATATCTTTCCAACGTGCCAATCACCTTTCGCCAGATCAATTGTTCAAGTAGGTTCACGAACCAAGGCTGTACATGCCGTCAGCCATGAACTGACCGTCCATGTAGAGGGCAGCGGCATTCTGTGGGTGGAATCCTTCCATCATGACAAATGGCATGTCCTCAGACGGTTTCCAATGCCGTTTCCTCTGGTTAATGAACCAGTTGTTGATCTGTTTCTGGTCTAGCCCTGTCGATTCCGCAAGCGCGATCTTTTCTGTCTCCTACACTCACCAAATTAACCAACCGGCATAAGCTTTAGTAAGAATACATAACGCAGATTTCGTTTTGATGGAAATTACATGCGGCTCCGAAATGAGTGGAACAGAAAAAAAAACCCGTAAATTTTAAGGGATGGAAGCATGTATCATACCGAGGGGTAAGGCCACTTGTAGTGCAGCTCCCACCAGTGAAGTAGCTTCTGCCTGGCCTCCTTTGGGAGCTTCCCCTTCTTCTTCTTCTTGGAGAACTCTTGCCGGAGGCTGCTCAGGTAGCCACTGTACTTCTTCAGAAGCTGGTACTTGAGCTCCTTGTCCTCAGCGCGTGGGTCTATCTCTGGCGGCTCATTTTCACGCCCGCTAGCGTCCATTTCATCCTCAGAAGAGCCAGCGCCTTCACATTTTCCATCTGCAGGTAAAAAATTGGTAATGGTAAGATACACGTGTTTTGTCGAGATCAGAATGGTTATCACGGCCAGACCTGGTTTCAGACTTTCAGTCTCCACCATGTCGGACAGCAATGGGGTGGTTGCAGTATTCAGAAAGCCCATCGCTTGTCTATAAACAAATCTATCATTTTAGGAATGCATGCTGGATTCGAGTGTAAACAGTGTAATTTTGGACATCTAGTAGTGTGGCTACAGTCCCAATTAGCTGGACTTTGCAATGAGCTGAATAAGACCGAATCGGACCGAAATGGCCATGGTTTGTCAGTTGAAACTGATACCAATCTGACCATTGCCTGATAGACCAGTTCCGAAGTGTTTATTTGAACGTATCACAAAACAGAGGAAAGCCAGCAACTATAGCTATAGTCTTGTAAGCTGTAGTTGATCCAATGTTTTTCAAAGATATTTGTTTCCACATAAGACTGATTTTATAGATGCTCAGGGAGTCAGGGTAACAAAGCAGTTGCCCTGCAATATACTCCCTCCGTCCCATAATATAAGAGCGTTTTTTACACTACACTGAGGGAGTAATTATTTTTGCATGGCATGATGAATATTGGAAGAAAACATATTACAAAATTTACTGTTTTCTAAGAAATTTGCCAAACTATATATATCTTACACCGAAGTAGTAAATGAAAATGAGCAAACGAAAGGAAAGAGACAAAATGTGCACCATACCATGAGAGGAACCCAATTGCTTATATTAAACATTATCTAGGCACAATATAATTGAATATAGTGAAGATCGCCTTAAGAATAAACAAATATCGTTTGACCATAACTTCAGTTCAGATGTGCAAGAATAATAATGGATCTACAGATAAGAATAATAATATTTTGTTGAATGACTTGAATGGAATCCCAAGAAATGTCCAATATTTCCTCAATAACGTTTTTCTAAAATTCCCTCAAACAAAATGTCTACAATATGTTACCCTAATTTTAATTTGTTTAATGTATGCAACCTTAAATTGGTGTGCGTGCACCTTAAACAGACCGCTAAGGACGGATGGAGGGGCGCTCAGGCACCAAGCCACGTCATCCCTTAAACCTCACTTGTTTGATCTCTTAATTGGCACATGGTTAGCTCAAATGATGTTAGAGGTGCTAGAAGAATAGGAGGACAAAACTAGCTCATTGTCTCTCCACATGCACCATATATTGTTCTGTGTGCACATTCAACAAACAGACAATTGAAACTGTAACTAATAAAATAAATAGTACGAGATTTAAAAAAATAGTACATAGTTGCTAAATTTGATGCAAAGGCTGAATAAACAAGATCTAGATTTTCACCAAATTTATTGAGATTCTAATGTTTCGTGTCTTCTTTGAGAAATCATATATGTATTATGCTGATTTAAGAAAAACAGCCTCAAGAATTTCTTTTCCCTGGACACTACTCTACGCGCAATTCACCCTTCACCTACGAGGCGAGTAGGGTGGATCCGATAGTTTACACTTCCTAAGAGATGAAACATTTGGTTCAAGTTGCAGTTAAAATGTTCTCATCTTTGACCTATAGACTATTAGTTTATGCATTTTGTAATGTGCCTTGATTACATGGCCATTATTCTGTACACAAGGAATTATTCTCTGAACACATATATACCACAGTAATATATAACACCTTGAGCTGTTGATCTCCTTCGAATGCATGCATACCACAACCATGGAGATTGGAAGAACACAGTAGTCGTCCCCTGGCAACAGCGCATCAGATATCCCCATTATTCTGCTAAAATCTACCCACACACTGTATATATGTACTAATGTACATGTCCTACCCACAAGCAGAATAGTGCCCGTTGAATACCCCCGACACGACCGCCAGCACATCCGTGCTGCACCCTGCACTGCACCCAAGCTGTAGAGCTGGGAAGAACAATAAAGAGCAAAAAATATACGGACTGCAGTCCTTGGAACAGTACTGGAACACTTCTTTTTGCGAGACGGAACACTGGTGATCTAGCTAGCTTGCTAGGCATAATGGAGTTTTCACAAGGCTTTTGTGATGATCTGTAAGAAAATTAATCAACTATATATGTTTTCCTAGTAGCTGGTGCAAGAAAAGAAGAGATGATTTGAAGCTTCATGCATGGAGATCGATGACTCTGCTGCAAGCTAGCAGCCTTGGAACCCTAACACAATGGATTCTAGTGTCTTGTCGTGAAGCGAAAGGAAAAGAAAAAGGAGAGAAAGAAGGGATTAAAAATTAAAAAATGGATTAGTTGAAAAGCCAGCATGTGTAGTGTGCTCAATTAGGCATATGCAATATGATAATCCTAAACGAGAGGAGGAGAACCATGAGACATGGCTCCTCACTGTGCCCTCTATTCCAACCAAAGCTAGCTTCAGATTATTAGTTGATTAACTAATCAGTCACTACTTAATTATGTTTAACTAGTGGTAATAATTTATTAGTACAAACAAAGCAAAGGTCTCTGCCCTTCTCTTTCCAAGCCCTCCCATCATAAACTAATACACAGGTTAATTAAGAACGGGCTAACAATGGCTATGATCCAAGGCAACCACCTCAATCATCCGGAGCAACCGTTTCCCAATGCGGAAGGCCTTCCTCCGAGACCCACATGGATGCAGCCAGAGATACATATATAAAACGAACAGGCATGTACTAGTAGGTACTAGTAGATTGGATGGGTCATGGAAGGGATGGTTTACCGGCAAGGGAGAGGCGCGCGGAGCCGTGGCCACCGCCGGTGATGGAGTCAAGCTGCGCCTCCACTCGCTTGAGGAACTCCATGGCCTCCTCTATCGGCCGCGTCAGCTCCTCCCTGTACTTGGCGAGCATGTTGCAATATGCCTCCTGCAATTTCATTAGCACAAGGAGTTAGTTCGTTCTTAGTACTAGCTGGAACAAGAATCGGCGGATGAAGAATTAAACGACCATGGCATGGTGTGTGTGATCGGAATCGGGGAAGAAGAAGACGTACCATGAACTGGTCGAGCTCTGGGTCGCGAGCCTCGTGCAGCCGGCCCGGCGGGTGGGCGTCAAGCTTCGCTGCCATGGCCGTCAGCCGCTCCAGCACGTCCGGCGGCGCACCGACCTGGGAATCACGCAAAAGAAAAACGCGTCTATATCATGCTTGCTGATACAGTCGAGTCGTTGGATTAATGAAATTAGCAATTTTCATGAGCGTATGATATATGTACTTTCTGGCAGTCGAGGTAGGCGACGAGGAGGGCGGTGTACTGGGGGTGCGCCATGATCTTGGCCTTAATGGCCTCAGCCTCCGCTTGCGAGATCTCCTCGCCGCTGCTCTTGTGGTGGTGGAACTGGTACTGCGACGACCCGGCGGCTGCGGCGGCCTGGTGCAACGCGAGCGGCGTGCCGTAGTACGTTCCGCCCATCGGGCCTGGCCCGGAAGCCACCGTCGTTGTCGACAGTGGCTGCAGCTGCAGGAAGGATGAAGAAGCCTTGGAGCTGCTGCTGCCCCCTTCTCCAGCTCCGAGATTCCCAAAGCTTCTCTGATCCATGAGCAAATTAACAAACCCTAGCTCGTAAGAAGAGAGAGAAAAATAGAGCTCAACCGATAGAGATCTCTTCTCTATGCCTCGCAGCTCCGTGTACGGCAGTAATGGCGGCTTGGGAGAGGGAGGGAGGTGGATATTAATGGGCCGGAGAGGGAGATGGACGCGGAGTGGAAGGGAAGGGAAAGGTGGGGGAGCTAGCTAGCCGGGCTGTGCGTGTGAGTGGCTGGTGGCGATCCTCTTTCTCACGTCAAATCACGGCGGAGGGGGAGATGTATATGTACACCTGCTTCCTTCCTGCTGCGGTCGCATGGAATACTAGCAGCCTGTTCGGAACTGGAGCTTGTTTTTCGCATATATTGTTTTAAATAACCAGCTATGCCAAATCCAAATAGCGGCTCAAATAGCTATAGAGTGGCTAGCTATAACGGTTATGGTCCAGTTCTTTTTTACTTTACCGGAGAATAATATGAATACAAATTTGTTTTTTTATTTTTTGAAAAAACTTTTAATATATTAATCTTCAATCATGATAGTATAACGAATATTAAAAATAATAAAAATTACATCCAGATTCGTAGACCACCTAGCAATGACTACAAGCTCAAAACCTTATAGTGGCTATTTACAGCTTTGGTTTTAGGTGACTTTACTAAACTAAGTGTGAGTGTAGAAAATAGCTTATTCTACACCTCAGTAACGGTATATATAAAATATAGTAACACACTATGCCAAATATAGTAATTTTCGTAAAAAATTACTAAATTACAAACTTGGGTAGCAAATTTTTTTTTGGATTACTACATTTTATACACCTTTTACTAGGTTTTGTATATAGCATTATTAGGGGTTCATTTTAGAATAGCGTTACACTCAGATGAATTAGTGAATACCTTTTTACTCAGATGAAGAATGAAATTCATTTGGTAAAAAAGGCCTATACATAAAAACACTCCAGAAAATATTATCAAACAACAACATCGAACAACGACAGTAAAGTTTTTAGTTCCAAAAAAGTTGGGGTAGATTAGAGGTGAAAAAGATAAGATCTCGCGACCAACTCATGGTTCTGGCACATGGATAACAAGTTTTCACGCACCCCTGTCCATAGCTAGTTCTTTCGTGATACTCTAATCCTTCAGATCTCTCTTTACGGACTCCTTTCATATGAAATTTGGTCTACTCCGACCTCTCTTGACATTATCCGCACGCTTTAGCCGTCCGTTATGCACTGGAGCTTCTGAAGGCCTGCGTTCAATATGCCCAAACCATCTCAGACGATGTTGGACAAGCTTTTCTTCAATTGGTGCTACCCCAACTCTATCTCATATATCATCATGCCGCACTCGATCCTTTCTCGTGTGGCCACACATCCATCTCAACATGCGCATCTCGGCCACACCTAACTGTGGAATATGTCGCCTTTTAGTCACCCAACACTCATCGCCATACAATATTGCGGGTCGAACCGCCGTCCTGTAGAACTTGCCTTTTACCTTTTGTAGCACTCTCTTGTCACACAAAATGCCAGAAACTTGACGCCACTTCATCCATCCGGCTTTGATGCGATGGTTCATATCTTCATCAATACCCCCATACTTCTGCAACATTGACCCCAAATATCGAAAGGTGTCCTTCTGAGGCACCACCTGCCCATCAAGGCTAACCTCCTCCTTGCGCCTAGTAGTACAGAAACCGCACCTCATGTACTCGGTTTTAGTTCTACTAAGACTAAAACATTTCGATCCCAAGGTTTGTCTTCATAACTCTAACTTCTTATTGCCCCCGTCCGACTATCGTCAACTAGCACCACATCATCCGCAAAGAGCATGCACCATGGGATATCCCTCTGTATATCCCTCATGACCTCATCCATCACCACTCCAGAAAAGATTATCGTAAGATCTAAATACTCATCCCTAGTCATAGAAGTTGCATACAACAAGATCTTCAACTGAAATCTATGTTTCCCACGATCTGATGGCTTGTCATAGACTATCAAGTATTTTCCATGAATAAGAAAAAAAACCTACATTTTTTCCTTCTGAGCAACCTGGCATACCAACCAATGCATAAAACCACACGTATGTAGTCAAAAATCATCAACATAAATCTGTTGTCGCGAAACATTGAAATTGACAATTCATTTTTTCTTGTACGAAAAGAAATGAATAACTCAATTAGCAACATGTTAGTTTGGAATTGACGTTGTTGCCTTTCTGCCATCGACGTAGGCCACGGTGGCGGCGGGCCCGACACCGAAGGGGCTAGGGCATTGGACGCGGCGGCAAACCATCTGGATTAGCTGGGGCAGGGTTACCGGGGAACGCGCGTGCAGCGGCTAGGGCGGCGTCCCTGGTCATGCGGCAGTGGAGTTCGCCCCCATGGCCGGCGGGAACCCGCGTGTTGTATGGCGATGGTGGGCGCGACGATGGTCGGGATCCGGATCCCTTCCAGATCTTCATCAGTTTTTCCCGTTGACGGTCGGCGACGTGATGAGGGGTCGGTGAGGGATGCTGGTTCCCCGCCGGTTATCTGGCGGTTGCGCGTGCCATCACGGCATGGGTGTGCGCTGACCCGGGTAGCAGCTGGTTCGCGGTGGCACGAATGTCGACCTCGGTCATGGCAGACAATGGCGGCATCTTTGGTGACGTATCCTTGTAGAAGGTATCACCTATTACGATTGTCATCACCTTGTTCCGACTGCTCCGGTGGAACCCCGGATCAGGAGATGATGGGGCCTTCAGGACTGCCATTCTTTATAATGACCCTCACACGCTTGGATCTGATTTTGATATGGTTTCCTCTCAGCAGAGTTTCCATAAGATGATATCTCGCATGTGCCGAGTGTCGACCATGCCCCAGTGGACGTGGCGAGTGACACTGAGTAGCAGTACCATGGGGATAGCAGCGAGGAGGAGGAGAGTGACGAGGAGTCGAACACCGAGGAATGCGATGAGGCAGAATCTTCCCTGTCCAAGAGCGTTCCCAGGGAGCACCGCACCAAGGTGCACCATGACCCGAGCGCTCACGCGGGCGGCGTTCAGGCGCAGAGTGCCCTGAAGCCGACTGCTCCTATTCTCATCACGCGCAGCTCGAAGCGCGACCGGGTCGATTCCGCAGAGCCGGTCGAGAAGCATGCCAAGCATACCGCCACCAAGCCTCAGAAGGTCGTGGCCCTGCCGAAGAGCAAGGTGGTCATGCCAGTGGCCTCGACGTAAGTAACGAGACAGAGTCTCTTTGTTGTGTAAATTTATCTTAATTAACAGCTGAGTGATTCCACGACTGCAGCGCCGATACGTTGACGACTTCACCATATCTGAATGCTCCTGGGAAGGGCCAAACTGAGGCCGACGCCGCTACTTCCAAAGGTACCGATTGGTTTGTTCTTCGAATTATGTCCGAGTGGTTGATTGGCCGAAGTTCTAACACGCGAGTGAATGCAGCACCGACTGGCGTGATCCAGCTCGACAACGAGGACAAGCCAACTCGCCTAACCCAGAGGCTAACGAGAGGGTGTCGCCTGGCAGTGATGCCATCATGTTAGAGCTCGTCTTCGAAGGCCGAGTGGATCAGGTCGCGCCAGCGAAGACCACTGCCAAGACTGCTTCACCAGCAAAGGACATCGTAAATCCCGCGGGCCCAAGTCTGATGACTCAGGTTAGTACTGATCTCGCGGCTACGGCTCCAACTCCTCCACCGACGTCGACCCCGCAACCTGCCCTAATCACCATGTTCTCTCTACAGAGGGTTGATACGTCTTCAACGCATCTATAATTTTTTATTGCTTCATGCTATATTATATTCTGTTTTGGATGTTTAACGGGCTTTATTATACACTTTTATATCATTTTTGGGACTAATCTATTAACCGGAGGCCCAGCCCAAATTGCTGTTTTTTGCCTATTTCAGAGTTTCGCAGAAAAAGAATATCAAACGGAGTCCAAACGGAATGAAACCTTCGGGAACGTGATTTTTGGAACGAACGTGATCCAGAGGATTTGGACCCTACGTCAAGAAAGCAACCAGGAGAGCACGAGGCAGGGGGGCGCGCTTACCCCCTGGGCGCGCCCTCCACCCTCGTGGGGCCCACGTTGCTCCACCGACGTACTTCTTCCTCCTATATGTACCCATGTACCCCCAAACCAACAGAAGCATCCACGAAAACCTAATTCCACCACCGCAACCTTCTGTACCCGTGAGATCGCATCTTGGGGCCTTTTCCGGTGTCCTGCCGGAGGGGGCATTGATCACGGCGGGCTTCTACATCAACACCATAGCCTCTCCGATGATGTGTGAGTAGTTTACCTCAGACCTTCGGGTCCATAGTTATTAGCTAGATGGCTTCTTCCAAGATTAAAAAAAAATTCTTATGAGTGTGCTGAATACTATGAGAAGTTTGATGCTTGATAATTGTTTTGAGATATGAAGATGGTGATATTAGAGTCATGCTAGTTGAGTAGTTTTGAATTTGAGAAATACTTGTGTTAAAGTTTGTGATTCCCGTAGCATGCACGTATGGTGAGCCGTTATGTGATGAAGTCGGAGCATGATTTATTTATTGATTGTCTTCCTTATGAGTGGCGGTCGGGGACGAGCGATGGTCTTTTCCTACCAATCTATCCCCCTAGGAGCATGCGCGTAATACTTTGCTTTGATAACTTGTAGATTTTCGCAATAAGTATATGAGTTCTTCATGTTAATGTTGAGTCCATGGATTATACGCAATTTTCTTCCTTCCACCATTGCTAGCCTCTCTAAATACCGCGCACTTTTCGCCGGTATCATACACCCACCATATACCTTCCTCAAAACAGCCACCATACCTACCTATCATGGCATTTCCATAGCCATTCTGAGATATATTGCCATGCAACTTACCACCGTTCCGTTTACTATGACACGCTCCATCATTGTCATATTGCTTTGCGTGATCATGTAGTTGACATCGTATTTGTGGCAAAGCCACCGTTCATAATTCTTTCATACATGTCACTCTTGATTCATTGCATATCCCGGTACACCGTCGGAGGCATTCACATAGAGTCATATTGTTGTTCCAAGTATTGAGTTGTAATTGTTGAGTTGTAAGTAAATAAAAGTGTGATGATCATCATTTTTAGAGCATTGTCCCAAGTGAGGAAAGGATGATGGAGACTATGATTCCCCCACAAGTCGGGATGAGACTCCGGACTAAAAAAAAGAGGCCATAGAAAAAGAAGAGAAAAGGCCCAAACAAAAAAATGAGAAGGGACAATGTTACTATCCTTTTACCACACTTGTGCTTCAAAGTAGCACCATGATCTTCATGATAGAGAGTCTCCTATGATATCACTTTCATATACTAGTGGGAATCTTTCATTATAGAACTTGGCTTGTATATTCCAATGATGGGCTTCCTCAAAATGCCCTAGGTCTTCGTGAGCAAGCGAGTTGGATGCACACCCACTTAGTTTCTTTTGTTGAGCTTTCATATACTTATAGCTCTAGTGCATCCGTTGCATGGCAATCCCTACTCACTCACATTGATATCTATTGATGGGCATCTCCATAGCCCGTTGATACGCCTAGTTGATGTGAGACTATCTTCTCCCTTTTTGTCTTCTCCACAACCACCATTCTATTCCACATATAGTGCTATGTCCATGGCTCACGCTCATGTATTGCGTGAAGATTGAAAAAGTTTGAGAACACCAAAAGTATGAAACAATTGCTTGGCTTGTCATCGGGGTTGTGCATGATTTAAATATTTTGTGTGGTGAACATAGAGCATAGCCAGACTATATGATTTTGTAGGGATAAATTTCTTTGGCCGTGTTATTTTGAGAAGACATAATTGCTTAGTTAGTATGCTTAAAGTATTATTATTTTTATGTCAATATTAAACTTTTGTCTTGAATCTTTCGGATCTGAATATTCATACCACAAATAAGAGGATTAAATTAAAATTATGCCAAGTAGCATTCCGCATGAAAAATTCTATTTTTATCATTTACCTACTCGAGGACGAGCAGGAATTAAGCTTGGGGATGCTTGATACGTCTCCAACGTATCTATAATTTTGATTGCTTCATGCTATATTATATTCTGTTTTGGATGTTTAACGGGCTCTATTATACACTTTTATATCATTTTTGGGACTAACCTATTAACCGGAGGCCCAGCCCAAATTGCTTTTTTTTGCCTATTTCAGAGTTTCGCAGAAAAAGAATATCAAACGGAGTCCAAACGGAACGAAACCTTCGGGAACGTGATTTTAGGAAGGAACATGATTCAGAGGACTTGGACCCTACGTCAAGAAAGCAACCAGGAGAGCACGAGGCAGGGGGCGCGCCTCCACCCTCGTGGGGCCCATGTTGCTCCACCGACGTACTTCTTCCTCCTATATAGACCCATGTACCCCCAAACCAACAGAAGCATCCACGAAAACCTAATTCCACCGCCGCAACCTTCTGTACCCGTGAGATCCCATCTTGGGGCTTTTCCGGCGTCCTGCCGGAGGGGGCATTGGTCACGGAGGGCTTCTACATCAACACCATAGCCTCTCCGATGATGTGTGAGTAGTTTACCTCAGACCTTCGGGTCCATAGTTATTAGCTAGATGTCTTCTTCTCTCTCTTTGGATCTCAATACCATGTTCTCCACGATTCTCGTGGAGATCTATTCGATGTAATCTTCTTTTGCGGTGTGTTTGTTGAGACCGATGAATTGTGGGTTTATGATCAAGTTTATCTATGAACAATATTTGAATCTTCTCTGAATTCTTTTATGTATGGTTGGTTATCTTTGCAAGTCTCTTCGAATTATCAGTTTGGTTTGGCCTACTAGATTGATCTTTCTTGCAATGGGAGAAGTGCTTAGCTTTGGGTTCAATCTTGCGGTGTCCTTTCCCAGTGACAACAGGGGCAGCAAGGCACGTATTGTATTGTTGCCATCGAGGATAACAAGATGGGGTTTATATCATATTGCATGAGTTTATCCCTCTGCATCATGTCATCTTACTTAAAGCATTACTCTATTCTTTTGAACTTAATACTCTAGATGCATGCTGGATAGCGGTCGATGTGTGGAGTAATAGCAGTAGATGCAGGCAGGAGTCGGTCTACTTGTCACGGACGTGATGCCTATATACATGATCATACCTAGATATTCTCATAACTATGCTCAATTCTATCAATTTCTCAACAGTAATTTGTTCACCCGCCGTAATACTTATGCTCTTGAGAGAAGCCACTAGTGAAACCTATGGCCCCCGGGTCTATTTTCCATCATATTAATCTCCCGACAACAAGCTATTTTTGGCGCCGTTTATTTTGCTTTCTTTACTTTTAGTCTTTATCATAAAAATACCAAAAGTATTATCTTATCATATCTATCAGATCTCACTTTCATAAGTGACCGTGAATGGATTGACAACCCCTTTATTGCGTTGGTTGCGAGGTTTTTATTTGTTTGTGTAGGTGCGAGGGACTTGAGCGTGGCCTCCTACTGGATTGATACCTTGGTTCTAAAAAACTGAGGGAAATACTTACGCTACTTTACTGCATCACCCATTCCTCTTCAAGGGAAAACCAACGCAGTGCTCAAGAGGTAGCAAGAAGGATTTCTGGCGCCGTTGCCGGGGAGTCTATGCAAAAGTCAACATACCAAGTACCCATCACAAACGCTTATCTTACGCATTACATTATTTGCCATTTGCCTCTCGTTTTCCTCTCCCCCACTTCACCCTTGCCGTTTTATTCGCCCTCTCTTTTCCGTTCGCCTCTTTTTCGCTTGCTTCTTGTTTGCCCGTGTGTTGGATTGCTTGCTTGTCACGATGGCTCAAGATAATACTAAATTGTGTGACTTTACCAATACCAACAACAATGATTTTCTTAGCACTCTGATTGCTCCTCTTACCGATACTGAATCTTGTGAAATTAATGCTGCTTTTTTGAATCTTGTCATGAAAGATCAATTCGCCGACCTTCCTAGTGAAGATGCCGCTACCCATCTAAATAGCTTCATTGATTTGTGTGATATGCAAAAGAAGAATGATGTGGACAATGATATTGTTAAATTGAAGCTATTTCCTTTTTCGCTTAGAGATCATGCTAAAGCTTGGTTTTCGTCTTTGCCTAAAAATAGTATTGATTCTTGGAATAAGTGCAAAGATGCTTTTATCTCTAAGTATTTTCCTCCCGCTAAGATCATCTCTCTTAGAAACGATATTATGAATTTTAAGCAACTTGATCATGAACATGTTGCACAAGCTTGGGAGAGGATGAAATTAATGATACGTAATTGCCCTACACATGGTTTGAATTTATGGATGATTATACAAAAAAATTATGCCAGATTGAATTTTGCTTCTAGAAATCTTTTAGATTCGGCCGCGGGAGGCACTTTTATGGAAATCACTTCAGGAGAAGCTACTAAACTCCTAGATAATATTATGGTTAATTATTCTCAATGGCACACCGAAAGATCTACTAATAAAAAAGTGCATGCGATAGAAGAAATTAATGTTTTGAGTGGAAAGATGGATGAACTTATGAAATTATTTGCTAATAAAAGTGTTTCTTCCGATCCTAATGATATGCCTTTGTCTACCTTGATTGAAAATAATAATGAACCTATGAATGTGAATTTTGTTGGTAGGAATAATTTTGGTAACAACGCGTATAGAGGAAACTTTAATCCTAGGCCGTACCCTAGTAATTCTTCTAATAATTATGGTAATTCCTATAACAACTCTTATGGAAATTTTAATAAGATGCCCTCTGAATTTGAGACTAGTGTTAAAGAGTTTATGAATTCACAAAATAATTTCAATGCTTTGCTTGAAGAAAAATTGCTCAAAGTTGATGAATTTGCTAGGAACGTCGATAGAATTTCTCTTGATGTTGATTCTTTGAAACTTAGATCTATTCCACCTAAGCATGATATCAATGAGTCTCTCAAAGCCATGAGAATTTCCATTGATGAGTGCAAAGAAAGAACCACTAGGATGCGTGCTAAGAAAGATTGCTTTGTAAAAGCGTGTTCTTCTAGTTTCTATGAAAATAAGGATGAAGATCTAAAAGTTATTGATGTGTCCCCTATTAAATCTTTGTTTTGCAATATGAATCTTGATAATGATGGGACTGAATATGAGCCACCTTTACTTAGAAGGCATTCCAAAAATTCAGAGTTTTTAGATCTTGATGCTAAAAATGGTAAAAGTGGGATTGAAGAGATCAAAACTCTAGATATTAATGAACCCACTATTTTGGATTTCAAGGAATTTAATTATGATAATTGCTCTTTGATAGATTGTATTTCCTTGTTGCAATCCGTGCTAAATTCTCCACATGCTTATAGTCAAAATAAAGCTTTTACTAAACATATCGTTGATGCTTTGATGCAATCTTATGAAGAAAAACTTGAGTTGGAAGTTTCTATCCCTAGAAAACTTTATGATGAGTGGGAACCTACTATTAAAATTAAAATTAAAGATCATGAATGCTATGCTTTGTGTGATTTGGGTGCTAGTGTTTCCACGATTCCAAAAACTTTATGTGATTTGCTAGGTTTCCGTGAATTTGATGATTGTTCTTTAAACTTGCACCTTGCGGATTCCACTATTAAGAAACCTATGGCAAGAATTAATGATGTTCTTATTGTTGCAAATAGGAACTATGTGCCCGTAGATTTTATTTTTCTTGACATAGATTGCAATCCTTCATGTCCTATTATTCTTGGTAGACCTTTCCTTAGAACGATTGGTGCAATTATTGATATGAAGGAAGGAAATATTAGATTCCAATTTCCGTTAAAGAAAGGCATGGAAAAATTCCCTAGAAAGAAAATTAAATTACCATATGAATCTATTATGAGAGCCACTTATGGATTGCCTACCAAAGATGGCAATACCTAGATCTATCCTCGACTTTATGCCTAGCTAGGGGCGTTAACGATAGCGCTTGTTGGGAGGCAACCCAATTTTATTTTTTGTTTTTTGCTTTTTGCTTCTGTTTAGGAATAAATATTTGATCTAGCCTCTGGTTAGATGTGTTTTTATGTTTTAATTAGTGTTTGTGCCAAGTTAAACCTATAGGATCTTCTTGGATGATAGTTATTTGATCTTGCTGTAAATTCTAGAAACTTTCTGTTCATGAAAACAATTGTTAAAAATCACCAGAACGTGATAAAATATTGATTACAATTGGTTCTGATCAATAAACAAATTTTCTAGGTCGTCCTATTTTGGCTGAATTTTTTTGAGTTCGAAAAGTTTGCGTTAGTTACAGATTACTACAGACTGTTCTGTTTTTGACAGATTCTGTTTTTCGTGTGTTGTTTGCTTATTTTGATGAATCTATGGCTAGTAAAATAGTTTATAAACCATAGAGAAGTTGGAATACAGTAGGTTTAACACCAATATAAATAAAGAATGAGTTCATTACAGTACCTTGAAGTGGTGTTTTGTTTTCTTTCGCTAACTGAGCTCACGAGATTTTCTGTTAAGTTTTGTGTTGTGAAGTTTTCAAGTTTTGGGTAAAAGATTTGATGGATTATGGAACAAGGAGTGGCAAAAGCCTAAGCTTGGGGATGCCCATGGCACCCCAAGATAATCTAAGGACACCAAAAAGCCAAAGCTTGGGGATTCCCCGGAAGGCATCCCCTCTTTCGTCTTCGTCCATCGGTAACTTTACTTGGAGCTATATTTTTATTCACCACATGATATGTGTTTTGCTTGGAGCGTCTTGTATTATTTGAGTCTTTAATTTTTAGTTTTCCACAATCATCCTTTCTGTACACACCTTTTGAGAGAGACACAAATGATTCGGAATTTATTAGAATACTCTATGTGCGTCACTTATATCTTTTGAGCTATATAGTTTTTGCTCTAGTGCTTCACTTATATCTTTTAGAGCACGGTGGTGGATTTGTTTTATAGAAACTATTGTTCTCTCATGCTTCACTTATATTATTTTGGGAGTCCTACAAAACAGCGTGGTAATTTGCTTTAATTATGATAGGCATCCAAGATTAAAAAAAAATTCTTATGAGTGTGCTGAATACTATGAGAAGTTTGATGCTTGATAATTGTTTTGAGATATGAAGATGGTGATATTAGAGTCATGCTAGTTGAGTAGTTTTGAATTTGAGAAATACTTGTGTTAAAGTTTGTGATTCCCGTAGCATGCACGTATGGTGAGCCGTTATGTGATGAAGTCGGAGCATGATTTATTTATTGATTGTCTTCCTTATGAGTGGCGGTCGGGGACGAGCGATGGTCTTTTCCTACCAATCTATCCCCCTAGGAGCATGCGCGTAATACTTTGCTTTGATAACTTGTAGATTTTCGCAATAAGTATATGAGTTCTTCATGTTAATGTTGAGTCCATGGATTATACGCAATTTTCTTCCTTCCACCATTGCTAGCCTCTCTAAATACCGCGCACTTTTCGCCGGTATCATACACCCACCATATACCTTCCTCAAAACAGCCACCATACCTACCTATCATGGCATTTCCATAGCCATTCTGAGATATATTGCCATGCAACTTACCACCGTTCCGTTTACTATGACACGCTCCATCATTGTCATATTGCTTTGCGTGATCATGTAGTTGACATCGTATTTGTGGCAAAGCCACCGTTCATAATTCTTTCATACATGTCACTCTTGATTCATTGCATATCCCGGTACACCGTCGGAGGCATTCACATAGAGTCATATTGTTGTTCCAAGTATTGAGTTGTAATTGTTGAGTTGTAAGTAAATAAAAGTGTGATGATCATCATTTTTAGAGCATTGTCCCAAGTGAGGAAAGGATGATGGAGACTATGATTCCCCCACAAGTCGGGATGAGACTCCGGACTAAAAAAAAGAGGCCATAGAAAAAGAAGAGAAAAGGCCCAAACAAAAAAATGAGAAGGGACAATGTTACTATCCTTTTACCACACTTGTGCTTCAAAGTAGCACCATGATCTTCATGATAGAGAGTCTCCTATGATATCACTTTCATATACTAGTGGGAATCTTTCATTATAGAACTTGGCTTGTATATTCCAATGATGGGCTTCCTCAAAATGCCCTAGGTCTTCGTGAGCAAGCGAGTTGGATGCACACCCACTTAGTTTCTTTTGTTGAGCTTT
Source organism: Triticum aestivum (assembly GCF_018294505.1). Lineage (NCBI taxonomy): Eukaryota > Viridiplantae > Streptophyta > Magnoliopsida > Poales > Poaceae > Triticum > Triticum aestivum. The sequence goes on from NC_057799.1 coordinate 312,882,182, forward strand.
CATATACTTATAGCTCTAGTGCATCCGTTGCATGGCAATCCCTACTCACTCACATTGATATCTATTGATGGGCATCTCCATAGCCCGTTGATACGCCTAGTTGATGTGAGACTATCTTCTCCCTTTTTGTCTTCTCCACAACCACCATTCTATTCCACATATAGTGCTATGTCCATGGCTCACGCTCATGTATTGCGTGAAGATTGAAAAAGTTTGAGAACACCAAAAGTATGAAACAATTGCTTGGCTTGTCATCGGGGTTGTGCATGATTTAAATATTTTGTGTGGTGAACATAGAGCATAGCCAGACTATATGATTTTGTAGGGATAAATTTCTTTGGCCGTGTTATTTTGAGAAGACATAATTGCTTAGTTAGTATGCTTAAAGTATTATTATTTTTATGTCAATATTAAACTTTTGTCTTGAATCTTTCGGATCTGAATATTCATACCACAAATAAGAGGATTAAATTAAAATTATGCCAAGTAGCATTCCGCATGAAAAATTCTATTTTTATCATTTACCTACTCGAGGACGAGCAGGAATTAAGCTTGGGGATGCTTGATACGTCTCCAACGTATCTATAATTTTGATTGCTTCATGCTATATTATATTCTGTTTTGGATGTTTAACGGGCTCTATTATACACTTTTATATCATTTTTGGGACTAACCTATTAACCGGAGGCCCAGCCCAAATTGCTTTTTTTTGCCTATTTCAGAGTTTCGCAGAAAAAGAATATCAAACGGAGTCCAAACGGAACGAAACCTTCGGGAACGTGATTTTAGGAAGGAACATGATTCAGAGGACTTGGACCCTACGTCAAGAAAGCAACCAGGAGAGCACGAGGCAGGGGGCGCGCCTCCACCCTCGTGGGGCCCATGTTGCTCCACCGACGTACTTCTTCCTCCTATATAGACCCATGTACCCCCAAACCAACAGAAGCATCCACGAAAACCTAATTCCACCGCCGCAACCTTCTGTACCCGTGAGATCCCATCTTGGGGCTTTTCCGGCGTCCTGCCGGAGGGGGCATTGGTCACGGAGGGCTTCTACATCAACACCATAGCCTCTCCGATGATGTGTGAGTAGTTTACCTCAGACCTTCGGGTCCATAGTTATTAGCTAGATGTCTTCTTCTCTCTCTTTGGATCTCAATACCATGTTCTCCACGATTCTCGTGGAGATCTATTCGATGTAATCTTCTTTTGCGGTGTGTTTGTTGAGACCGATGAATTGTGGGTTTATGATCAAGTTTATCTATGAACAATATTTGAATCTTCTCTGAATTCTTTTACGTATGATTGGTTATCTTTGCAAGTCTCTTCGAATTATCAGTTTGGTTTGGCCTACTAGATTGATCTTTCTTGCAATGGGAGAAGTGCTTAGCTTTGGGTTCAATCTTGCGGTGTCCTTTCCCAGTGACAACAGGGGCAGCAAGGCACGTATTGTATTGTTGCCATCGAGGATAACAAGATGGGGTTTATATCATATTGCATGAGTTTATCCCTCTACATCATGTCATCTTACTTAAAGCGTTACTCTATTCTTTTGAACTTAATACTCTAGATGCATGCTGGATAGCAGTCGATGTGTGGAGTAATAGTAGTATATGCAGGCAGGAGTCGGTCTACTTGTCACGGACGCGATGCCTATATACATGATCATACCTAGATATTCTCATAACTATGCTCAATTCTACCAATTGCTCAACAGTAATTTGTTCACCCACCGTAATACTTATGCTCTTGAGAGAAGCCACTAGTGAAACCTATGGCCCCGGGTCTATTTTCCATCATATTAATCTCCCGACAACAAGCTATTTCTGGCGCCGTTTATTTTGCTTTCTTTACTTTTAGTCTTTATCATAAAAATACCAAAAGTATTATCTTATCATATCTATCAGATCTCACTTTCGTAAGTGACCGTGAAGGGATTGACAACCCCTTTATTGCGTTGGTTGCGAGGTTTTTATTTGTTTGTGTAGGTGCGAGGGACTTGAGCGTGGCCTCCTACTGGATTGATACCTTGGTTCTAAAAAACTGAGGGAAATACTTACGCTACTTTACTGCATCACCCTTTCCTCTTCAAGGGAAAACCAAAGCAGTGCTCAAGAGGCAGCAAGAAGGATTTCTGGCGCCGTTGCCGGGGAGTCTATGCAAAAGTCAACATACCAAGTACCCATCACAAACTCTTATCTCCCTCATTACATTATTTGCCATTTGCCTCTCGTTTTACTCTCCCTCACTTCACCCTTGCCGTTTTATTCGCCCTCTCTTTTCCGTTCGCCTCTTTTTCGCTTGCTTCTTGTTTGCCCGTGTGTTGGATTGCTTGCTTGTCACGATGGGTCAAGATAATACTAAATTGTGTGACTTCCCTGCTGCTGCGGCGTCTGCTGGCCTCGTCTCGATGTCGGATCGGCGGCCGCATGCCGTGCTGTCGCCGTCTTGATCTAGGTTCTGGGTGCTCGGCGATGATGAGGAATGCTCCTCTGATTCGGAGGCTACTCAGTCGCGGGGCTCTCTGGTGCCGCTGCTCGCCTCCAGGGTGTCGTCCCGCCCCCGGAAATTTGCGCCTAGTGGCAGGGGCAGGCCGGTGGCGTCGCTGGAGGGCTTCTGTGGTTGGCAGCGGGTTGGCCGACATCATCGCAAATCTGGTAAGCTCCTTGCTCCTTCTCCTGTGTGTTGCTTCCGTGTTGCGCCGCCGTCTAGGGAGGCGGTGACCGCAACCGACTGGATCTGGTGGGTCTTCGGCTCCCCTCTCTCCTCTTGTCGTGGCTCCGGCACCAGCGTCGCCTGGCTCGTCGGTGGCTAGGGCTGCGGCGGGTAGGCTAACCCTAGATTGGGGTCGGGCATCGATGGCTAGTGGGCCACGGGCCCAGTTGGGCCTGTTGTTCCCTGGGTCGACCACTGGTGGTCGGCCCGATGCTCCTTTTCCCTCTTCCTTGTCTGTTTCCCCTCCCCTCTGTGGGCCCTGAACAGTTGGTAGTGGCCACCATTCCTCCCACTTTCTCCTCGGCCCATGCAACTCGCTCGGCCCAGGTGGGCTCAGCTAGCTCGGGTTATATATGGGTGAGGAGAGGATCCCTTCCCCATTTTTAGGGTTTCTGGCTTCCGCCGCGGATATCCGCAAGAATCGCTTCCCCATCCGCCGCTTTCTCAGATCCACTCCTCCCCCTCCTCTCCTTCTCTCCTTCGCGGAGGCTCTCTCCATGGACAAGTCTAGGGGCTCTTCAAGTGAAGCTTTGTCGGGCAGCAAGCGACCACGCGAGGATTCGCCTAGTTCGGGAGCGGATCTGGCCTAAGAGGCCACCTTGCGCTCCAAGTTGGAGGCCGAGCGGGCAACGCGTGAGCAGGTGGCCCGCGACCGCGAGGCATGGGCGGCGGGGCCGGAATGGCTCCAGCGTGATGAGCTGGCTTGTTCGGTAGCTGGATCTGGCATTCTAGCGGCCGGATCTGGTGCTGGGGGGCCGTCGGCATTGGATCCGTGGGAGGTGGCGGTTGCGGGCGGGGTTGGTGGCTCGTCCTCCTCTGGATAGCGCACGGCGCCCGCTCGGGGTCCGGCGGCTCCGCCGCGGCAACCTCAGCCGCCTCGTTCCTCTGGTGTTGGTGCTGGCTCCTCCCATCCTCCTCCTCGCTCCTTCACGGGCACCTCATCCATGCAATGCAAGCTGCAGCGCTTGCCGGCCTCAGGGTCCTGGTTCTTCTGTGTCGGGGCTTGGTGATGGAATTCTTCCTCCCCCTCCGCCCCTCCTCTTCGTCAGGGCCCCAATGCCACACCTCCACCAGCCTCCCTCACTTGCTTCACGTGTCACCAGCCAGGCCACTTCCAATCCAGATGCCTCAATCCCCCTTTCTGCTTGATTTGTAGATCTGAAGGGCATTTGACCGTGGAGTGCCAGAACAGGGTCAAACCTCCTACCTTTGTTCAGTTTGGGACGGGTCTTCCTGGTTGTTTGTTCTTTGCTCTGGATAGTGATCTTCCTGTGGTTGCTGCGGCCCCGTCTCTGTCGAATACTGCCATTGTCTCTGTCCAGGGCCAGAAGATCTCTCCTCAGACCCTGTTGGAAGGCTTGAGGGTGCGGAGGCATTCCAGGTCCCACCTTCTCCACCCCTCCTGGTTTTGCTAATCCTGACAATGATAAACATGGTGATGGTTCGATGGGTGGGCAGAACCCCAGTGGTGGCACTGATCCTCGTTCACCCAATCTAAATGGGATGGCTTGGAGCCGGATGAGCGTGAACTGTTCAAAGCCAATGCCCCAGTGGGGACGGCTCAGAAGGAGGCGAGGGAGGCTCCTGCTAAGGGTGGGGCGACCCTGGATGCTACTGGCCTTGATAAGATTGCTGCTACAGGCACCCCCATCTCGGGGGTCTGCTCCAACTTGCCAGTGCACCCTCTGTCTCCCAGCTTTTATGGTATTGAAGACCTGCCTCCGTCCCCTCCTCGGCCGTCCAAACCTACCTCATCCAAGAAGAAGAAGAAAACCTCTGTCAGAAAATTCTCGGCTAAGAGCAGGGCTTCCTCGGGCTCCAAGCAATCTATGACGGGCATCTGTCGCCGTCTGGATAAGGATATGGGGGCGGCTTCGGGATCTGGTCCTGCGTCGGCTTCTCCGGCGGCGCGCTCTCCCGTCCCCGTTCGCCTGCTTCCACTGCTCGCAAGGGACGATGGGTCCGGGACTCTGGCGAGCCGGTTGCCCTGCGGGCAGAGTGCCGTGTGGCCGCTAAGGATCTTCCTCCTCCAGGTACGACATCCCCCCGCCTCCTTCTTCCCCGATTCGAGTTGTTTTGCCTTCTCTTTCGGATGATCACCTTTTACTTATTCTATCGGACGTGGGGGTTTCTCTTGATCATGGGGGTGGGTCGCCTTCACTTATCTTGTCCACTATTATGGCCAACGAGGTGGCTCAAGCGGCTATTGCCAAGGCAAAAGAGGTTGCGGAGGCCGCGGCCCGTCACTACTACAGGATGCTGCTAACGCGACACTACGATCAGAGACCCTTCGAGAAACTGTGTGCGATGCAATAATCGCAAACGGTGCTGTATGAAAACTGTCAGAAATGATGCAAAACGTTTGCGATGGAGGATGCATCAAACACGGTTCAGATTTTAGTTGCGTGTGTGATGCAGGGCATACGATTCAGCTCAATTAACCATTTGCGATGATGAGGAACAAAAGAAACGGGCAGCCAGATGAAGGTGTGTGCCATGTACATCATACGGTTCACTCGGATGAGCTGTTTGTGATTAGGCAACACAAAAGAAACGGTCAGCAAGATTCAAGGTGTGTGTGATATACAGCATGTGGTTCACTCGGATGAACTGTTTGTGTCGAGCAATGAGAACAGAAACGGTTCAAATGAACAAGATGTGTGTGATACGAGGCAAACAGGTCTGTAATTAGAAACGTGTGCAAAGACCGATAAGAACACAGACGATTACTGCTAACAAGCCGTGTGTGTTGTGAGCAAACGATTGCTGGTATACAATTGTGAGTGATTGATGAAAACATCACCGACGGGTTCCATTGTTTAGTCCGTGTGCGATGTGATTTTCTTTGTCCGCACACCATCTACGCTCTATCTACAGAGCATCAACATATATACTTAAAAAGACAGCATTGCATAACCAAATTAAGCATACAATTACACAAGTGACTACACACATAACATTTGCACACACCAAAGTAAGCAATTACATGCATACTAAAGTAGGAGAAACGAGGATATAATCATATACTTATTGTTGCGATGACGCTTGCCATTGCTCTGCTTCCGGCTGGATCCCTGGCCGTTTTGGGGAAGGAGGGACTTCCTCATGTCAACGATCCGCCGGTACATGTCGTAGCTCGTGTACGCCTCCTTGGCCGCATAGACGACGTGAGCTTTCTCGAGTTTCTCCATCCAGGCCGAGTGCCAGGCACGCTTGTCCTTGTTGCACGAATCCTTCATGTCTCTGTAGTAGGGGTCGATGATGGCCTCGGCGAGGTGAACCAGTGAGTCCTTCTCATGCTCCTTGCTGCCCCAGATCTTGTATTGGCCCTGGATGTCGACAAGATTCTGGCAGGCGATGCCCGAACTCTCGAGCGCCTTTACATTGTTGGTGATGTCCACCATAGCGAACATGTAGTAGGGGTTGTTGACAAACTTGGCGAAACGCTCGCAAGGCCTTGTGGCCAGGCAGTAGTGGTAGACGAGGACATGGTGGCGCACGCACATCTGGGCGACGACGACCTTGGGACGAGACCCGGCACGAGCGCGGGTGTACTCGAGGTCGAACCCGACCACCTTGTACTTCTCCTCGGCAAGCAACAACTCCATGATGTGGATGGAGTGCTCCGCCCAGACCGGGTCGTTGGTGTACACCACTGAGAGGTCCATGAACCTTCTGTGGGTGTCTACCACGGCACGCATGGTGAACTGCTGCTCGTCGTCGACATCCGCTCAGAGCGCCATTGGATCCGTGCAGGATACCCTCTAAGAATTTATCATGGTGGGTGTGCTTCTTGCAATGGTGGGGCGCGATCGAAAGGTTGAAGAGACACAAGGGTAGGTTAAATGGCCGCTGTAATAAATGGGGGCCGGCCGGCCTGTAATCATCACGTCTTGTCACGGCGTTCATAGCGGAGGATTCCAGAATCCAGTGCACGCTTGACAACACCGCACCCCAGGCGTGGACACACGAGTGCGATAATTAATTATGCGCTCTACAGTGCACACGGTGGAAGAAACCAACTGTGTGCAATAATGTCGATGATCGCAGTCGAGTTAGCTATACAGATCGTGTGCTGTGAGATCGACAAGGTAAACTGATTCGAGAATGGTTAATAAAATCTAAGACCATTGCATAATAAGGTCAAAATAGTGCTAGCAATATACGAGTCTCATACGATGCCATTTCAACGATTGTACCACAAAAGCTCGAAATGTTGCAAGGTTCAAATTCCAGAGTTATATGGCTCAAATTCGAAGATTACAAGGTTCAAACTGATATTGGAAATGAAATTCAGCTCATCAGCTGCAAATGCTCGCGCTGATGCGCTGAACATGGATATCAGAGAGGTTCAAACTAATATCACCGCTTCTAAGTCTGGCATCGAAACCTCACAATTTTTGCAAAGGGGTCAGCCACTGAGAAGCCATGTATGGGGTTGACCTGATGACTTCCGATTACTCTGTCATTTGAAGTTCCAAAATGAAATTCAGCATTTTTGGAGCCTACTCCATTCTGCCGCAGGCGCCGGCACTGATCAACAGACCATTCATTTTTGCGAAATAAATGTAGGGCAAACCTCATTTCCTTCAGCACCCTTGCTCTGAGGACAAAGAACCTGGCGAATCTAATCTTCGGTAAGGTCCCTTCATAACCCACAAGTATAGGGGATCGCAACAGTTTTCGATAAGTAAGAGTGTCGAACCCAACGAGGAGCTAAAGGTAGAACAAATATTCCCTCAAGTTCTATCGACCACCGATACAACTCTACGCACGCTTGACGTTCGCTTTACCTAGAACAAGTATGAAACTAGAAGTACTTTGTAGGTGTTTTTTGATAGGTTTGCAAGAAAGTAAAGAGCACGTAAATAAAAGCTAGCGGCTGTTTAGATGAAGACACAACTAAATTAGTTTTAGTAAAGAGCTTGTTGTCACGAGAAAGTTATTTGCCCCTAGGCAATCGATAACTGAACCGGTAATCATTATTGCAATTTTATTTGAGGGAGAGGCATAAGCTAACATGCTTTCTCTACTTGGATCATATGCACTTATGATTGGAACTCTAGCAAGCATCCGCAACTACTAAAGATCATTAAGGTAAAACCCAACCATAGCATTAAAGTATCAAGTCCTCTTTATCCCATATGCAAACAACCTACCTACTCGGGTCTGTGCTTCTGTTCACTCACGCCACCCACCATAAGCAAATCATGAGCATATTGCAAACCCTACAGCGGGGGTCCCTCACGCTTGCGCGACACGGAGAGCACTATAGGACTGCACCAATAATAAAACATGCAACTCAAACCAATCTTGATCATCAAATAACCCATAGGACAAATAGATCTACTCAAACATCATAGGATAGCCATACATCATGGGGAAATAATATATAGCGTTGAGAACCATGTTTAAGTCGAGATTACAGCGGGTAAGAGAGAGGTTACACCGCTGCATAGAGGGGGGAAAGAGTTGGTGATGATGGCGGTGAAGTTGTTGGTGAAGATTGCGGTGATGATGATGGCCACGGTGGCGTTCCGGCGCCACCGGAAGAGAGGGGGAGAGGGGCCCCCTTATTCTTCTTCTTCCTTGACCTCCTCCCTAGATGGGAGAAGGGTTTCCCCTCTGGTCCTTGGCCTCCATGGCGTGGGAGGGGCGAGAGCCCCTCCGAGATTGGATCTATCTCTTTGTTTCTCTCTGTTTCTCTGTTCTGTTCTGCTGCCCTTTCACCGTTTCGTATATATATGGAGATCCGTAACTCCGACTGGGCTGAAACCTTCGCCGTGATTTTTTACCAAAAAATAGCTTTCTTGCGGCCGAAGAAGGGCATCAACCACCTTACGGGTGGCCCACGAGGGCGGGGGCGCGCCCAGGAAGGGCAGGCGCGCCCCCTGCCTCGTGGCCACCTCGGGCACCGTCTCGCGTGGATTTTTCTGTAGCGACCAGACCTCAAACAGTCTAGTATCTATGCATCAGTGTCATCCCTGGATCGGTAATGCTGACACGCACAGTACTTTGAAGGATTTATAACAGAGTAGCAATCACACACTTATTACATCGAATAGTTCAAGAGAACTCAATACAATAAATATGTCTTAAGGCATCTAAAATACGATAACAGCGGAAGGCTTGGAAGATAAAGTGAGTCCATCAACTCCAACGGCAGCACTGAGTATAAGACCACGACCTAAGGCTCCTTACTCGTCGTCTGAAAAGTCTGCAACATGATACGTTGCAGCCCGAAAACGGGTCAGCACATGGAATATGCTGGCAAAGTAACACATAGAGAGTAATGAACAGAATAATGCTATCACTACATGCATATTTGGCTGGTGGAAAGCTCTATGGTTACAGTTTTGCGAAAAGCCAATTTTTCCCTACCACAAAGGAATAAATTTTATTTAACTATCATGGTGGTTGTTAAACATTGAGAAGGTACCTCCAACTCAATCCCAATTAAGAACGTGATTAACCCAATCAAATTAAATTAAGTAACATGATGATGAGATTCACATGATAATCCAAGAACTAGATACTCAAGATGTCCATAACCGGGGACACGGCTAATCATGATTAGTTTGTACACTCTGCAGAGGTTTGTGCACTTTTCCCCACAAGACTCGATCGCCTCCGCTTGATTTCTCGCACTACATGGTGTTTGAGAAACGGATGACCGAGACACAGTCTTTCAGAAACACTACTCTTTACTCGGGGTGGACAGTTACACCTACTTTCCCCTACATCTGCTAGCCCACCTCTTCAAGAGGTCATGTAACCTACTCAACTATGGTAGAGCCCATAATAGCTTGTGGCTGCACACGGAAGTTTCTAGCATGAATAATCTCATGATCCCTTTGAGTCTAGGTGGCGGTCCATAGGATGATCACACGGGTACTCCGGGATATCCAAAAATACAGGCAACACTGGTTTCTCTAGGTGCCTCAATCCACCCAGATGTAAATTAAAGTAGCCACCTTAAGTTGAACCATAAATTAATAATCTCACATCTGTCATGAAGAATTCACTCAAACCCAATCCACGTCTACGAGCATAGCATAGCAATATAAGCAAACGTAGAAGTAACTCCCAAAGGTTTGATAGTAAACAGGACAATAGGTACTACCTCATCTACTTCCCAAAACCCACATATTAATCAGATCCTAATCATGCAAATGTTTGAGGATTGATCTAATGCAACAAAACTGGGTGATGAAAAGTACGATCAAAGTGTTACTTGCCTTGCTGATGATCCGTGAAACCTAGAGACTCGTAGTAGCACGCTTCGCACTCCGGGTACTCTATCGCAAACAAACAATACATACATAAGCAATGAAGCAAGGGTGCACGAAATAAAACTCAAAATAAGAGATCTAACCAGAAAGTTCAACTTAAGAACTCCGGTTTGCAAAAAGAATCAATTCAAACGAAGCAACGAAGGTCAAACGGCGAAAGAAACAAGCTTCATTTACTAATCTGGATCTAAGTCAAATTTTACTGTCGCAAAAACTTGTTTGAGTTGGTTAAATGGAAAGAGAATTTCGAGACGAAACTCTAGGCGCTTGAATCGCCTGATTCCGATAAACGAACGAAAAGTTATACTAAAACGAAAAACAGATCGGAAATCGCGATCAGGAATAATCACGGAAAATCGGAGAAAAAGAAAAACTGACGAACAGGCTAACGATCGAACGTTCGCTGTCTATAAAAAAAGGAAAACCATTCGTTAAAACGAACAAACGAACGGGCGTTCGCTATTTAACTAAACTGGAAAAAAATAAACCGATCTAATATTAAAAAAAACGCATCTCAGTTTCGAAATAAAACCGAACGGTTTTTTGAGAAAAACCGGCGGCTACCTCGGTTCGCGTGACGGCGGCGGCGGCGAGCGGCTCCGGCGGGTGGTGGCGTCGGGAGAGAGGCGGCAGGGCTCCAGCGGGTCGGGCGGCGGCGGGGCT